>NC_082657.1:6250000-6875000 GCF_028023285.1 Balaenoptera ricei | reverse complement strand
GACCAAGAGGAAAAGAAAGATTAAGAAGGGTATGGGGGAGGGGTTGTGTGTGGTGGACAGAATAACAGCCCTGAGACATGTCCACACCCTAATCCCAGAACCTGTGAATACGTGACCTCACATGGCAAAAAGGGACTTCACAGATGTGATTAAGGATCCTGAGATGGGGAAATGATCCTGAATTATCTGCGTGGGCTTTCAATGTAATCACGAGGGTTCTTAGTGGAATCAGGAGGCAGAAGAGGACAGCCAGAGGGACCGTGACCGTGGAAGAACGTTCCGAGAGCTGCTACATTGCTGCTCTGAAGACAGAGGAAGGGGCCATGAGCCAAGGAAAGCAGGTGGTCTCTAGGAGCTGGAAAAGGCAACACCCAGGGTCTCCCCGAGTGTCCAGAAGAAACACAGCCCTGTGCACCCATTTCAGACTTCTGACCTCCAGAACTGTAAGAGGAAATATTTGTGTTGTCTTAAACCGCTAAGTTCGTGGTAACCTGTTACAACAGCAATAGGAAACTAATACAGGGGTGGGGGACAAATAAAGAACAGGGCGGAACTCAATAAAGAGAAATGGATGGGAAACACATCCTGGAGTTGGGGTTGAGAAAGGGGCAGGAGGGAGGGGCGATGGAGCCAGGGCAGGCCTGCCTCTGTGCGTCGGGGCCGAGGACACAGGGGTGTTGCGATCGCGGGACCCTAGCAGCTGCGGAGCTAGTGGGGAAAGAACAGCTGTGATCCTGAAAATCCAGACATCCCCGGCCACTGGGGCGACCTCTTCGGGGCGTGGATGTGACACCCAGCAACGACAGGCCACGTATGACGGAGGGGAGGGCCAGGGTGGCCTGGGAGCAGCAAGGAGGGCTTGCGGTTGTGACGGTGTCAGCCCCACAGGGCGGGATTTCCCTCTGTTTTGTTTATGGCTGTACCCCCAGCACGTAGAGCAGTGCCTGGCATGCAGCAGGCACCCAATAAATAATTGTGACTGACCGACGGCCTGAGAACTGATACTAACTACATTTACTGAGTGCCACCTATGTAAGCGGTACCCGGCCAGGAGCACTAGGGAGCAAGCAGCACACTGAACCCTTCCTGGATGGGAAAGAAGCTCAGAGAGGTGAAGTCACTTCTTCAAGGTCACACAGCGGCGAACACTAGTCCCAAGAAGGGAATCGAGCTCCTTCTGGGGCAGGGGAGGGGGAGATGTCAGAATTAAGTCTTAATGGAGGAGTGGGGTGCTCTGGGCGGACACGCGGCCGAGCAGCCGAGGGAGAGACACAGCTCCAGGGCAGCTTCTGCACAGCTACGGCCGGAGCAGCAGGCTGAGGGGGAGTGGGGTCGAGGGCCGGGTCACAGAAGCAGACTGGCAGCCAGCCCACACACCGGACACAAAGCCGGGACCCCGCTTCCCTCCCAGCCCCACCGCGGCCCGTCACCTCCTCACCTCAGAAGTGACTCTCCCACCACGAGGCTCATCCACCGGGGCAGAGGCAGCTGCCCCACATCCACCCCTTCCTTCGTAACAGAAACTCTCTTTCACTGGGGGCAGCAACGAGTCCAGCCAAAGGACTCCATGTGCCATGGCTCCTTAATGGGGCCCAGGTCTGTCTAGTCCACTGATGGGCCGGGAGGAGGGCAGCAGGCCTGCAGCGGTCATGAGAAGGCCAGCCGTGCACTTCCGTGAGCTCTGCGCACAGAGGACTTTGCCCATCCTCTTCTGCCAGTCGCCCGGCAGGACACAGCCCAGCAACGACAAGTGGGCGCTGCAGCCTGTCGGCCCGAGCGCCTGCTCCTCCACTCCTAGCCCTGGGATCTTAGTTCTAAGTTCATCCCCCAGGCCTCAGTTTCCTCATCTGAAAAAAGGGGATGACGGCTCCAGAATCATACAGTCTCTGTGAAGATGAAATGGTCTAATCCGTGTCAAGCACTTAGCACCGTGTCTGGTGTATCCTCGGGACCCAGGAAATGTTAAATTAATGCGGTTCTGGGAAGTAACGGCAGCAACCGCTCCTGGCATTCTGCCCACAGCCACCTGGTGGCGCCAACAACGCTGAGCCCAGACAGTGCCCAGGCAGGGCAGGAGCTGCCTGTACCAACTACATTTTCCCTTTGGAATTAGCTATTTATTTAAGACTTGGAGGAAGTGTGGCCACGGGCTCAGAGAGACCAGAGGAGGGGAGAAGACATGGGAGAGACAAGGCAGGAAATCAGAGACTGAGGGAACCGCTGCCCCTGGTCGTCATCAGCCCAGCCCAGCGCTGCTGGGCGCGGCCCTGCCTGGGGAAATGTGATGCCCGTTGAGGCTCAAAGGCCCGGCCCGGCCGGTACCTTTGCTGTGTTAGTGCAGGGACTCCCTGTCCCCTGCCCCCCACCATCATCTCCTCTGGGTTGTCTCACCAACATGTGAGACACTGACTCTTGCTTCTTAAATCTCTCTTGAATCGGATCCCCTACTCTCCCTTGAGTCAAAGAAAACCCCTCTAAACCTCAGGGAACGGATGAGCCCAGAGAGCCTGCCCTTCAAGAATGGAAATCAACTGATCAGCGACGAGCAGCTTGCCAACCAGACCTTAGACAAGGCAGAGTCTCAGGCTCCAGAGCGGCGAGGAGGCCAGTGTGGCCAGACCAGAGCACGGCGTGAAGCCTCGAGAGAGTTCTGAAGTTCCAGGATCTGATTTACGTTTTGAAAGACTTGCCCAGGTTGCTGGGAGGTGGGGTGGGGCAAGACGCCAGCAGTCGCCTGGCGGGGGCCGGTGGTGACCTGGGCCACTCTGTCTGGCTCTTACACAACCACCCTGCCTGGTGGGCCCGGCCAACCCCAGGCACAGGAAACGGAGCCCCTGAGAGGGGCAGAGAGGCTTTTCTAAGCCAGTCTGCAGCAGGGAAACCTCAGCGCTCCCCTCCATGTAAAGGCCATCTCTCTTCCCCAGCACAAGGCTCCCCAGCTGCGAGGGTGGGACAGAGACCAGGCAGATGCAGCTTTCAACTGCCCTCTCACCTCCTTAAGCCGCCTGGGGTTCCGGCCCTAATTTCCTCGGGCCTGTTCCTCCCTGTGGATGGGCACACTGCAGGTTTCTCACCCTCCCAGGTATCAATATAACGAACCCATGTTAAGCATTAGAGACCTGTCTGGACAAACAGGAGGTGTGTCTGTCTGTCTGCTGTGGGGAGGGGAGGGGATGTGGAAAGCCTCACTGCCTGTCCTGGTCACATGAACTGATCCCTAAATGTCCCTGCATACTAACTGACCAAGAGACACTGTCACATGTGTTCCATTTCCCAACCCACCCAATGACATACTGGTCATTTTTTAAAATGAAAATTAAATTCTTTTTGTGAAGAGATAGTTTGTTCACATGGTTCTATGTTCCAAAGGTATAAGAGGGACTTCCACGGTCTCTGTGATCCTCCCCTGCCCCACACAGCTATCTTTCTTCCCTGCAGACAAGCTTTTAAGTTTCTTTTGCCTCTTTCCAGAGATTTTCTTTTTTTCTTTTTAAAAATAAAAAAATAAATAAATAAATTTATTTATTTATTTTTGGCTGTGTTGGGTCTTCATTGCTGCGCGTGGGTTTTCTCTAGTTGCGGTGAGCGGGGGCTACTCTCCGTTGCGGTGCGCGGGCTTCTCATTGCTGTGGCTTCTCTTGTTGCAGAGCAAGGGCTCTAGGCGCACAGGCTCAGTAGTTGTGGCTCGCAGGCTCTGGAGCGCAGGCTCAGTAGCTGTGGCGCATGGACTTAGTAGCTCCGCGGCCTGTGGGATCTTCCCAGACCAGGGCTCGAACCCGTGTCCCCTGCATTGGCAGGCGGATTCTAAACCACTGTGCCACCAGGGAAGTCCCTTTCCAGAGATTTTCAATGCGTTTAAGTAAATGCAGTTTGCACTCTCCCCCGCTGTACACAAAAGGCTGCATATGCCAGGAGCACTATTCTGCACTCTGCTTCTTCACTGACTATACCTTAGAAGTCATGTTAAGCAGGCTCATCATCCTCACTGGATGGAGGAGGAAACGCTCTCACAGGGGGACTGCCTTGCACCCCTCGGCTGTTTGCTCCTCGGGTTGCCTCCAGCTGGTACCTAAACACTTCTTGGTCTCAGAGGTTCTCAGTCATCCCTCTTCTTCCTTCTTTCACTGGAAAATACTCTCTCTACCCCAAGAAGTCACCTCACGGCTAAAGAGCAATTACATTCTCCTTCTCACTCCTGAGGCCCAAACCTGCACCTGAAGGAGCTCAGGTGGGGGGACAAACAGCAAATTTCCCCATGGGGAAAACGAATCAGGTTAGACGTATGTGGAAAAGTCAGGAAACAACCAGAGGAGTAGATTTTTAAGGAAGATTCTAGAAGCACTCTTAATATAAAATAATAGGACTGGATGAGATCTGAGGATTACTCAGGTACTGGGTCCCTTACCTTTTTTGCCAAGAACTGTTTTGTTTCCTTCTCTTGTACTGAAAGATATTTTTTCCCCCTCTACCTCACCGCATTTTGCGTGTGTGTGTGTGTGCGTGTGTGTGTGGCCGTGCTGCATGTGAGATCTTAGTTCTCTGACCAGGGATGGAACCCGTGCCCCCTGCAGTGAAAGCGCAGTACAGTCTTTACCACTGGACCACCAATGAAGTCCCCCTAACTGCATTTTTAACATTTAAATTTTAACTACACAATCAATACATCAGTCCTCTCTTTAAAATATTGTTTTGGCCACCACCAACAAAGCTAAGCATCCCCTGGTCACTATCCTTGATCCTGGTCCCCACACCCATGAGGCACCCCGGTTAAAAGCCGCTGTGTATCTCTTATCTACGTACTTGTGCGTACCTTCATAGCCAGAGGAAAGGATTTTATTCATATGTTTTCTCTACTACACAGGGGATCATACTGCATGTGTCACTCCAAAATTTGTAGCGTTTTCAACAGGTTTTCCTCTCCTTCTAGCTGCTGTAAACCAGTCCACAGTGTGACTAGACCACATTTTATTTATCCGTGCCTCTACTGATGGACATTTAGAATGCTCCTGATTTTTTCTTTATTATAAACAATACTGCAACAAGCACGCTCACTCATGCTTTCTCGGGCACAGGCACAGACACTTTTCCAGGGCAGATCCCAGAAGAACTGCTGGCCACAGGTACCTGCATTCTGGTTTTGCTAGGGACAACCAAACTGCCCTCCAACTTGCCTGTATGTGCTTTTATTCTAACTGGCAGTGCCTGAGACAACCATTTCCCTACAACCTGCCAGCACCTGAAATTAGGAAGGTATTGCCAACCTGATGTATGAACTGCATTAAAAAAATAATAATGATAAAAGCACCAACCATTCAGCACCACTGTATGTCGGCATGTGTTGGGTAATTCACAAATATACCTCATTCATTCAGTCAACAAACATCCACTGAGACTTAGGACAGGACAGGCCTTGGGCTGGGCAAACAAAGACAATATGGCATGGCCACCCGTCCTCAAAAACCCAGTGTTATAAATGTGATGAAGGAAAAGCTACCAGAATTGAAAACAGGTAGTCAAACAAAAACCTGTGCACAAACATTCACAGCAGCATTATTCCCAACAGCCAAAAGGTGCCCCCATCTCTAACCACCCTTTGCCTCCATCACTCCACTCCAGCCCCACAGGCCTTCTTGCTGTTCTTCACACACGCCTAAAGCACTCCTGCCTCAGGGTCTTTGCACTTGCTGTTTTCTCTCTGGAACACTCTGATGGCCCCATAGCTCACTCCCTTACCTCCTTCAGGTCTTTGCTAAAATGTCACCTACTCAGTGAGGTCTTCCCCAGCTATCCTTAGGACCCAGCATCATCTGAAATACAATATATTCCATTTACAGACCTCGTTTGTTGTCTGTCTCCCCATTAGAACGATGGCTCCATGAAGGGCAGGATTTTGGTCCGTGATCTCCACTGCTGTACCCCAATGTCTGTGACAGTTGCTGGTCACTGGGGGCACTCAGCAAATGCTTGTTAACCCAATAAACAGATCCAGGTTGCTTTGTGCCAGGTACTATTCTAAGTGCTTTCCATATACTAATTGGTTTACTTCTCACTGCTTCTACCACAGGGTAGGTGCCATTAGCATCTCCCTTTTAGAGTTAAGTAACGTGCTCAATGTCAACATAAATGTCAAAGTCAGGATATGACAAGGTTCCTGCCCTTAAATAATTCAGAGTTTACTGAGGGTAACAAAGAGATAAATTGTTGGACGACAGGTAGACACTATGAAAGAGCTTTGGTTAGAACCTACTGGAAGCCCAGGGGAGGGGCAAGGACACTGTCCTAGAGAAGGAAGGGATGTTTCAGCCTGTTTTGAAGGATGTGGAGGAGTTAGTCAGGGTGGGAAGGGGTTAGATCAATAGGTCATTCCAGGCAAAAGCTCAGATGGGCAAGGGCTGCCTTGAAGAACAGTGTTAAATGCCCTGTGTGAAAACCACAAGATGCCAAAGAAGATACACAAATGGGTGATAAGCATGGGAAAAGCACTGTTAGCCGTCGGGAAATGCAAATCAAAACCACAATGAGATACCAGTTCACTGGTGCCGCTAGGATGACAATAACAAAAAAGGTGGACAATATCAAGTGTTGGTTAGGATGTGGAGAAACTCGAACCCTCATCGCTAGTGGGAACGTAAGATAGTGCAGCCACTTTGGAAAACAGTACGGCAGTTCCTCAAAAGGTTAAACACAGAGTTATCCTATGATCCAGCAATTCTACTCCTAGGTATCTCCCAAGAGAAATGAAAACATATGTCCATACAAAACTAGTACACACATATTCCGTAACAGCCCAAAAGCAGAAACAACCCAAATGTCCATCAATTGATGAATGGATAAAATGAAATATTATGCAGCTTTAAAAAGGAATAAAGTATCGACATATGCTACAAAACAGATGAACCTAGAAAACTAGACACAAAGGGCCACCTATTGTATGATTCCATTCATATGAAATGTCCAGAATAGGCAAATCTACAGAGAGAGAAAGCAGGTTAGTGGTTGCCTAGGGATGGGAGCATGGAGAACGACCACTAAGAGGTACGGGGTTTCTTTCTGGAGTGATAAATATGCTCTAAAATTAGATTGTGGTAATGAGTACACAACTCTGAATGTATAAAAACCACTGAATTTTACACTTTAATAAACGGAGGTGAATTATGCTTTTTTTTTGCAGTATTTCAACAAAGCCATTAAACCAACCAACCAAGCATGGGATGCCAGGGAGGGGCTGAGAAGGCAGGGGCTGGGCAGAGCTGCTTCTAAAGATAGGATCACACTTTCTTGCGGGGATGAGTACAGCTGGTTGAGAATGGGTTGGGGAGGAGACTGTAGTTGAAATGCTCCAGTCAGCTGAGGCCAACAAGGGGCTCCAGTGGAAACGCAGCTTGGCACAGATACACCACAGATACAAGACTCAGTGAGGGGCTGAAGCACCAGGGCCAAGGGACTTTAAGAGCACCACAGGTGGACACGTGTTCTGTAGACAGAACCACACCACCTGTGCTCCCTCCCCAGCCTCTCTCTTGTAATCAACACCAGTGTCCCAGGGGAGAGGCAGTGATGTCAGTGGGGGAGGGAGGCAAAGGTCCAGGTTGTGGCAGAGGCAGTTGCCATGGAGATGGCTTCTCTGGGAACCAGGTGAAAACCACCAGAGGTGGGGGGCAGGGTGGCTTTGACTCTGAGATTAGAACCAATCACAGCCCCTACCTATCCCTGGGTATCAACCACCGCACTAACACTTCTGGACACTTATTATGTGCCGTGCCCTGTTTGTAGTGCTTTACCTGTACTGACTACAACCCAAAGAGGCAGGAACTACCAGCGTTCCCATTTTACAGATGAGCAAACTGAAGTCAAGAGAACTTCAGTAACCTGCCCAAAGTCGCCCAGGTGGTTGGACTGACCGAGGCTGTCTGGCCCCAGAGCTAAGCTGGGGCATCAGGAGCCCCTCCAGTGTGACCCTTTTCACCACTACGCCCCCCCATCGCGTGCCATGTCCAGCACCCCCTTCCTGTTCCCTAATGACATCCCAGGCCATCTCTGTCACCTTCCAGACTAATTTAGTGGTGCAGGTTTCACTCTCAAATCCAATTCGGTGCCGTCTGCTTTCCCCCACTGCAGGCTAGACTCCTGACGGCTTGGAGTGAAGTGGGGGCCTCAGCTGCTCTTTCCTGCCCCGCGTTCCCCCCGGCCCCTGCCGGAATCTGTTCCTGCTCTGGGTGGGGGCGGGCAGGAGAAGACGGGCAAAGGGCTACTGAACAAACCTAACAGCTCTGAGGTCTGGGGCCCTGCTGGCTGCTGGCCCTCAAAGCCCCCCGTGGGGCAGTCCTGGGGGACCTCTCAGGCCTGTGACGTGTTCCTGCTGTGGTTCCCTGCCTCTGCCTCAAACCCCCTCTCTTGCTCCCTCGGCTCCCCCTATGACTGGCCATCCCAATGGGTGCCAACCGCGTTCATTCAGGCCCTGCAACTTTCCTTTGTGCCCAAGCAAACCTGGGGGTGTGGCGCCTCCAAGGCCCACCTCAAGGCAGGGGCACAGGCTGCGCTGCAGCTGCCCTCCACCTCCCATCCCCCACTGGGCACGAGGAGCAGGTGGGCTGTGAGAAAGGGAAGAGCAGCCCTGACAGCTGGCCCTGCTACTCTCCTGCTGGGCATAAACAACTTAACAGAACACATCAGGCAAGGCCACCCTGACTGTGATGGATCTTGACACGTCTCAACACAGACAGAAACACGCTGTCCAAAGCACAAAGGTGACCAAACATCACTCTCCTGGCTCAGAGCTGATGGCTGCTTCTTAACTAAGCACAGCATCAACTCCACTGATAAAGGATGCTGGTCACAGACTTGCCCCTGCTCCCTGCCGGCCTCCAATCCAGAGCAAAACCCCTCTTCCCTGAACCCTCCCCAGTCACCTAACCCAGCCCAGACCCTAGAAGTCCTCTCTGACACCCCCTTCCTGAGCTGCCCCATGGGCCCCCAAGGTGGGTGGTCCCGCAGCTGCGACAAGCAAGAAACCCAAATGGTTTGACTACATGTACTGGTGGTCCTGGGGGCATGGATGGCTGATGAAGGACACCAGCCCCCCTTCAGCAGGAACCCAACCTTCCCAGATGATTCCCTAGAGACCCCCTTCCCTACTCCCCACAAACACTGCCCTCCCCAACTGCACATAGGCTGGGCAGAGTCTAAGTGAGGCCGGCACCCTTTCAAGCTGGGTCAGTCCGGTGGGGGGTGGGGGGAGCAGCTCGGGGGTGTGTGTGGCCCTGCACCGAGGAGTCCTCAGTTCCTTTAGTTCTCTGCTCTGAGCAGAGGATGACAGATGTGGGGTTGGGAGTAGGGGGGTGGGAATCACTGCACACAAAGGTCAGGGAGGGCCCTCGGCCCCAGCCTATCCACACTCGTGGTTTGTTGAGGTTTCTCTGAGTGACTCACCAACCTTTTAAAACTTGGATCTCATGGAAAAGTCTGGATTTCTCACTTCTATAAAACCCGAAGCTCTGTGCTGCCAGGCCGGCATTGTTGCAGGGCACGTGGGCCGACCCTGAGCAGCACCCGTGCCTGCGGGGACAGCTCGCTCGCGGAGCCAGGCATCGTTCCAGGCCTTTTCACACGTTATCTCTGGTCCTCACCACTGCCCTCTGCTATTGTCCCTGCTCTTCTGATGCAGCACGTGGGGGCACAGCACCTTGCTGAAGGCCACACGGTGGTAAGTGATGTGTCCTGAGCTCCAGGACACTATGCTGTCAATTACCTTCAGTTTACCCTGTCCACTCCCTATGGGCACATGAGGGAGGGGTATGCCAGGGCTGGCGCTAGCCTTTAGCTCCCAGATGAGGAAACTGAGGCTCCGAGAGAGGAGGCGTGGTAGGATGGACAACGCTCCCAAAGATGTCCACATCCTAGTCCTTAGAATCTGTGAACGTTACCCTATACGGCAAAAGGGACTTTACAGACGTGGTTAAATTAAGGATCTTGAGATGGAGACACTATCCTGGATTTTTGGGGTGTGCCCTGACGTAATCACAAGGGTCTTTATAAGAGGGAGGGCAAGAGTATCAAAGGAGGAGATAGGGGACATGATGATGGAAGCAGAGGTAGAAGTGATTCAAGGAAGGGGCCACGAGCCAAGGAATGCAGGCAGCCTCTCGAAGCTGGAAAAGGCCAGGAAATGGATTCTCCCCTAGAGCCTCGAGAAGGACCCCTTTTAGACTTCTGGTCTCCAGAACTGAAAGGGAATAAACGCATGTTGTTTTAAGCCACTAAGTTTGCAGCAATTTGTTACAGTGGTCACAGGAAATGAAAACAGAAGATGACCATCGAGGGTGCTGGAGCTGGTGCAGCAGTATGGGGCCTCGCCAGGCTCTGAGAGCTGTGGCTACCTCTGCTGAGGAAGATGTAGCAGGAGCGAGGGGAGGGAAGGGACTCTGGAGGACTCTGAGCTGCTGGGCCACGTGGCAGACCTGTGTTCTGTGTGCCTGGCCCCTGCACTGCCCTTTCCCCAGCTGAACTGGCCTTGGCCTTCCGGCCCTTGTTTGCCAAGACGCCCACCCCCAACCTCTGCCCTCCTGGCCTGCATGACGCAGACACCTGCCCTAGTGCCCCCTCAGAGGCCACAGGATTGAATTCCCCAGTCTCTGTGCCTGAGCAACTCATTTAAAAATAAACTGATGCGGGACTTCCCTGGTGGTCCAGCAGTTGGGACTCCGTGCTTCACTGCAGGGGGCACGGGTTTGATCCCTGGTCGGGGAATTGAGATCCTTGCATGCCCCACAGCACGGCCAAAAAAAAAGAACTGATGCCTAGTGAGGCTACAGCACAGGGCTGGGGGCTGTGAGGAATGATTCTTGGGAATGAGGAGGGTCCTGACTTACCCTCTAAGTGCTCAGGGAAACAGTCACATACACAGACGTCTGCCTTCGAGGTGGCTCTGAAAGCAGAACAAAGTGGGGTAGGAATACGAAGAGAAACAAACATGGGTTGACCTTGAGTTCTTAGTGAGAGCTGGGCTTTACCTACATCATTTCATATAATCCCCTCAGCACCTAAGCCTTAAAGAGAAATAATGAATGCTCATAATTAGGCAGGCTCCGTTCTAGGAATTTTACATACATTTACCTATTTAATCCTCACAATAATCCCAGGAGGTGGGTCATCTTATCCCCATTTTATGGATGAGGAAACTAAATCACAGAGAGAAGATGTCACTTGCCGAGGGTCAAATAAGTGGCGTTGGGAATATGAACCCAGCAGGCTGGCTCCAGAGTCAAGGCTCTGAGCCACTTTTCACTTGATCTTAGCCAAAAGGTTGAGAAGTGATCTGAGCCACTTTTCACTTGATCTTAGCCAAAAGGTTGAGAAGTGATCTGAGCCACTTTTCAGAAGGCAGCTGAGGCCAAGGCAGAGTAAGGGCCTCGTGTGCACCCTTGGCCAGAACTAGGTGGTATGGGCTTGGGATTGAAACCTGGGTCCATCTGATGGAAAACTCGGTGCCTCTGCCATCACGGCAGGCCCGTCACCTTGACTGGGAGACCAGTTTGAGGTTCTGCGATAGGACAGGTGAGGAGGGCCTCCTCTGGGACAGGGGATGGGGAGGGGCAGGTCACAATCAATACAATTTGGCAATTGTGAGCAGCAGCAGACCCGAGGTGAAGGTCCAGGCTTGGTGGCCTCCCAGCAGGCTACATCCTGAGCTGGGGGTCAGGGACCCCACACATCTGAGAGCGGACAGGCTCTCCCTGGGACCAGCAGGGCTTTGGAAGCTGTATGGCGGAGGCCCGGGCTCTAACCAGCAGTGTGACTGCACACGACACCTTGCCCCCTGCAAGCTGAGCGGGTCAGCCTCTGTGATCTGAGTCTGTTCTTGGTAGTTCTTGGCATCGAGCCTGATTCTCAGGGTCCTGCACAGGTTGCTCTCTCTCCCCCTCCCCAAACCCCTCCCTTGCTGTGCTGGGGCCTCTCTCCAATCCAGGGCTCCACTAACCAGGAACCGTTGCCAGGTGCGCAGGGGGGCCCCCAGAGAATCCCCCCGCTCCCCCTCCCCATCAAACAGCCAGGGTGATGCAACCTGCCTGCAATTGCCACCTCACTCCCCAAGCCTGGCTCCTCCGCACTGAAAAAGAGTCCCCAGCAGCCCCACCCATGCTCCCAGCCCCAGCTCAGGAGCTGAAGGGCCTGGGGCAGCTGGACCCCAGAGGACTTTGTGAAGCTGGGGGAGGCCAAGGCATCTGAGTCCTGGATGGGCAATAGGTCCAGAGGTGGGCGTGGGGAGAGGGCTCAGGGTGCCAAGACCTGGGCTCACAGGCACCACTGATGACCCACCGCCCATAAATTCGAATATGCCCTGAAGGGCTAGGGAGCTCAGTGTGCAAGCTGGCACCAGCTCTGCAGGACTGAGTCAGGCCGCGTGGGTGGGGTAATTGGCACCAGAACTCAACTCTATGGGACCCAACAGATGGAGAGAGAAAAAGGCACAAGGGGCTGGGACAGGGGGACCAGGGTCTTCTCAGTCAGCAAACACTGCAATCTACTGGCAGCAAGATTCCCACACTAAGTTCATTCCCAGGTATTAAAAAATTATCTTACCTGGTCATCCTCTCAAAACCCCATAATCCCCGTCTATGAGACAAAACCAAATGGAGGGACATTCCATAGAATATCCAACCTGCACTCTTCAAAACTGTCAGGGTCATGAAAGACAAGGAAAGTCTAAAAAGCCTTCGCAGACCAAGGGTGGCTAAAGAGACGCGACGACTAAGTGTAAGACAAGACGGCATCCTGGAGGGGATCCTGGAACAAAGGAAGGGCGTTAGGGAACAACTGGTGAAATCAGAAGACAAGGTGGCGTCTAGGTAATAGAAACGTACTGATGTTGGCTCCTGAGCTGTGACAAATGTACGAGCGTAATGCAAGATGTCCAGTGACAGAGACTGGATGAGGGGTATAAGGGGACTCTGCACTGTCTTTGCAGCCTTTCAGTACATCTACAATTATTCCAAAATAAAAAGTTTATTTAAAGAAAAATACTCTACCTAGTCCACCTGTTATAATCTAGAAGGTCTTTTCGAAGAAGACTGGGGAGTGACTGTGCCCCCTCACTGCCAGCGGCCTGTCCAAGACTCCCCTAATCCCACCTGCTATCGCTCAAATATCTACACTGAGAGGAGTGGAAGTCGGTCCTTACTTCTTACTTAAAAGAACTTTAAAAGCACTACTGCTGGGCTTCCCTGGTGGCGCAGTGGTTAAGAATCCGCCTGCTAATGCAGGAGACACGGGTTCGAGCCCTGGTCTGGGAAGATCCCACATGCCGTTAAGCGACTAGGCCCGTGAGCCACAACTACTGAGCCTGCGTGTCTGGAGCCTGTGCTCCGCAACGGGAGAGGCCGCGACAGTGAGAGGCCCGCGCACCGCGATGAAGAGTGGCCCCCACTCTCCACAGCTGGAGAAAGCCCTCGCACAGAAACGAAGACCCAACATAGCCATAAATAAATTAATTAATTAATTAAAAAAAAAAACCAAAGGAAAGGGAAAACTCTCCTTTAAAAAAAAAAAAAAAGCACTACTGCTTAGCAATGGAGATAAAACATACCCACCTCAGTAACAGTAATAATAAAAACCCCTTATGTAGCACCTACTGTGTCCCAAGCACTAGTCTAAGCGCACTTGACCTGGATTAACTCATTTAATCCTCAAAACAGTACTAAGAAGCAGGTACTATTAACGGCCACGTATATCAGTACGTTTCTATTAACTCAACTCCATGCTTTATTCTGGTACTGTTAATGGTAACCGAGGCACAGGGAAGGGAAATTGCCAGTTGGCTAGTAAGTGGGGTGTACTCAGCGTTTGAACCCAACAACTTGGCTCCAGAGACTGTGCTCTTCACCACTACTCCATGCTGCCTTGGTAATAACGTAGCCCCTATAGGGCAAGAGTTGGCAGAGTGGACAGTAAGTATCCTAAGGGAACACGGTCAGATCCCGTGGAAGACTTCCTGTACGCAACAGCAGCCTGCACGAGGGATATAATGTACAATACGATAAATATAATCAACACTGCTATATGCTGTATATGAAAGTTGTTAAGAATGTAAATCCTAAAGTTCTCATCACAAGGAAAAACGTATGTATTTTTTCTATTTCTTTAGTGTTGTAACTGTAGGAGGTGACGGATGTTCACTAAACTTATTGTGGTAATAAATTCACGAGGTATGTAAGTCAAATCATTATGTTGCACACCTTAAACTTATACAGTGCTACATGTCAATTATATCTCAATAAAACTGGGACATGCGTAAAAAAGAGCACACGCGTTTGGAAGGAAAAAAAAAAAAACCTGTGCGTCTTCACTCCCAGATAACGCTCAAGATCAGGGTCCCCCACCTTCTTTGGATCTTGATTCAGTCTCATAAGCACCACAAAAGTGATGAAAAGCTGAACTCCAGGTGTAAGGTCCTGATGTGGATGAATGCAGGGTGGGAAAAGGAGGGGTTTCTGCTGCACAGGAAAGACCCACATCCACTTGGGGCTGGTGGAGGGTCCAGTGCAGGGGGAGGGGATGGCTAGGAAGACCCATCTCTTTAAGCAATGGAAGTACAGATCTCCCTCTTTCTGGCAGAGTGTGAAGACTGATCTAGTGGCAGCGGGCGGGGTGGGGGGGGGCAGCCGAGGTAGAGGATCCTTCGAAAGGAAGTCTAGGGGAGGGGCAGGGACAGGAAGAATGAACCAACGGGCCTGAAAGGAGTGCTAAGGATAAGGGCTGAGGAGAGGTAGGCAGGGGATGGAGAAAAGATAAGACTGAGGGCGATGACAGACTCCCTGCACCAAGATGGGGCTGAGCGTCCATCATGTGAATGGGAGAGGGCGGGGATGGCTGGAAATCACCTTGGAGGGGTGAAGGAAACACAAGAACGACCTATTAGCAAGTGTTGCATGTTTAAGTGTCTGGGGCTCCGGCCACGGGGTTCGGAACGGTTGACGCTGGGGCCCAGAGTTCCCTCCTACTTATCATAAAAGAGGCTGAGCGAGCATGTAGGTGGTGGGATCTGGGTTTCACGGGAATGGACTTATTTCTCACAAACGACCCCACCAGGTACACTTGATTATTCTCCTTACTTTACAAATAATCCCCTATCTAAGAGGCTAGAGAATTTAAGTTATTTGCCCAAGGCCACCCTCGCCGGTCTCTGATTTGAACGGAGCGTGCTCTGTGACTCACGCCAGATTCTAAGCCACAAAAAGTGTTGTTCTCACCGTGGGACGGCAGTTAAGGATAAAGAGATCAACATGTGGCTGACCGGAAATTCGCGAAGCAGGGGAAAGGAAAGGAGAAATAAACTAGTGCGGGTCTCAGGGAAGAGGAAGGGCCGAGTTACCAAATCAGAGGGAGCAGAGAACCGGACCCCGGACCACAGGGAGGATGGGGCCGGACCCCAGAGTCAGAGGAAAAGAAGGGTCGGAACCCCCGAGGTCGGGAGGAAAGCGGGGCTAGATCCACAGGTCAGAGAAAGGAGAGGCCCGAACTCCCGGGGTCGGAAGGAGGAGGGGGCCGGATCCCGGGATCCCCGAGGGCGGGCGGTGAGGCCCGCCGCACGGTTGAGGCCGCGCGGGGCGGGGCGCGGAAGGATCCGGGCAGGCCGTGCTGCGCCACCCCCGGTATATCTGTCCCCAGTCCCCGGGGTCGCCTCATTCCCCATCCTCAGATCATGATCTCTCCTCACACTACCGCGACGCCACCTCAGCCCGCGTAGCCCCGGCCATGGCTCTGTAGCCGCGACCCCTCTGTGCCCCCGGCCAGTCTCCCCGCTCACCGCGCCTGCGCTCTCCGCTCCTGCCTTCTTTCTTCAGCCGAGGCCGCCGCCGCCTCTCCTTTGCGCAGCCATGGAGTGAGTAACCGCTCGCCTCTCCCTCTCCAACGGCCTTTCCCGCCCTTTCGAAGCTCGCGGCCCTCACGACCAGACCTGGGGGGTAGGGAGACGAGACTGAGGAATCACGGTCGCGCAGGCGCAGAAGAGGGAAGACGGGCCGTTCGCGCGCGATCGAGCATGCGCACTCGGCCCGATTGGGGGGGGGGGAGGGTGCGTTCTTCCAGACAATGTTGGTGTTTAAAGACAGCCCCTGTGCGTTTGCGCCTGCGCACTAGTTCCCAGAGGGGGTGGTGGTCCCCCCCCCGCCCTGAATGAGTCTGCGAGCGATTGCTCATGCGCATCTGTCCACCAGCGGTAGTATTTCTATGCAAAGAGCGGGCAGTAAGCAGCCGCACGTGCGCACTGACCCCCAGGAGGGCGGAGGCCTGAGGGAGCAATGGGGCCGCTCCGGCGGTGGAGCATGCGCTTTAGCCCTCGGCGAGAGAGCCGCGTGTGGATGGTGGAGAGTGGGGAGCTGTTCTCTGCCTGCAGGCTCCACCCGCCGCCTCCACTTTGCTCATCTTCCCTCAGTTTCATTCAGGCACCTGCTGGGGGTGGGGGGGCTGGTTTAGATTGACAGGGGAGAAGGCGGGACTTAGAAACGACCCGTTTAAGGGGATGGAGCTAGGATAAGAGGCGTCACGGAGGGTGGGGCTGGAGGGGGGGGGGTAACACACCGTGAGAAGGGGCGGGACTAAGAAAACCGTTAGCTGAGGGGATGGGGGCGGGACTTGGAGGGACAGTGGCGATCACCGCAAAATTCAAAGGGAAGGGTGGGATTCGAATGGATGACATTGATGAAGGGGCGGGACAGGGGGGAATTCCCCTGGGAAGAGATTTGAGATGGACTCTAGGGAGGAGGTGGGGCCTAAAGGTTGTATTTTAGAGGAAGAGGTGTGGCTGCAAGAAAATTCCCCTGGGATTGAGGTTTTTTTTTAATGAAACGGAATATTATGCAGTAGGTGGGAGGGACTTAAGGAAATTCCCCTGGGAGACCATAAGGTTTCTGTATTGGAAGAATTGGGTCTGGGGAATTCTGAAGAAAAGTAAGTCGGGCCTAAAGAGAATTCCCTTGGGAGTGGGTGGGGCTCAGATTTGGGGAAAGAAAGGGCAGATTTAGAATTCTGAAAGGGCAAGGAATCCCGGGGCCCTGGGGGTATGGCTTGGTTTCCCCGTGGCTTTGGCAGTAGGTGAGGCTGGCCCCGACCCACTCACTTTTGTGTCACACTCGTAGGTACTCCACTTGTGTCTTGGTGCCTGTCTTCGTCCAGCTGAGTAACCTCCAGAGCCTCCTCCCAGTTGTTGGTGCAGCCTTCTCCATTGCCATCCGTGCCCAACGCCCGTGCTGCAGCCATGTCACTCCTGGCGACCCTGGGGCTGGAGCTGGACAGGACCCTGCTCCCAGCTAGCGGGCTGGGCTGGCTCGTAGACTATGGGAAACTCCCCCTGGCCCCTGCCCCCCTGGGCCCCTATGAGGTCCTTGGGGGAGCCCTGGAGGGCGGGCTTCCAGGGGGGGGAGAGCCCCTGTCAGGTAAGGGCAGGCAAAGAATGGAGGTGGGGTGAGCTGGGCTGTGGGGGGCAGGGGAGAAGAATTCATTCATTCACTTTTCATTCATTCAGTAAGTATCTATTGAGCATGTATAATATGTCAGGCACTGTCTTAGGTGCTGGGGATACAGCTGGAAACAAGACTGACATGATCCCTGCCCTCTTGGAGCTCACACTCTACTGGGGAGACAGACAAGAGACATATTAAATGATGATGCATGGGGATACGTGGGAAACACTTAGTAGCTGAGCTTAAAAATGACAACAAGGACACGTTTAGAGCGGGGAGCCAGGAAACCCTCTCCAAGGCAGTAACATTTTGGCTGAGACCTAAAGAATGGTAAGGAATGAGCCATGAAAAGGGAAGAGCTTTTCAGGTGGAGGAAACAGCATAGGCAGAGCTCCTGAGGCAGGAAGTGTTTTATTCATTAGTGTATCCCAAATGCTTGGTACATAGTGGGTTTTCAATAATTAATTAAAGATGAAACAGGGTGTGTTTATGTGTGATTTAGTTTGCCGTTTCCAAGTAAACTAGAGGGTAAATCAAGAAACCACAGATGCAGGCTAATCAGTAAAGAGGATGTTGGAATGGTTGAAGAAATGGCTGGTTGACTGTTTTGTTGTTTGGGTCATTGGTTGGTTGACTGGTTCATTGATTGTTTGGCTAATTGGTCGGTTAGTTGGCTGGTCTGTTGGTCTGTTGACTGGTTTGATGATTCGTTGATCGGTTGGTTGACTGATTGGCTGGTTGGTGGTTTTACTCAACGAATGGGACGAATGAGGTAGTTGTGAGTGGGACCTGGCTGGGTGGAGGATTAGGAACTCAAGGAACTTTCTGTCCCTCTCCAATCCTCCAGGCGACGGCTTCTCTGACTGGATGACCGAGCGGGTCGACTTTACAGCCCTCCTCCCTCTGGAGACCCCCTTGCCCTCAGGTGCCCTCCCCCCACCTTCCCCACCACCACCTGACCTGGAAGCTATGGCCTCCCTCCTCAAGAAGGAGCTGGAGCAAATGGAAGACTTCTTCCTTGATGCCCCACTCCTCCCACCGTCCTCCCCACCCCCGACACAGCCAGCACCGGCACCCTCCCTCTCCCTCCCCCTCCCCCTGCCCACCTTTGACCTCCCCCCGACCCCTGACCCGGACACCCTCGACTTGCTGGCCATCTACTGCCGCAGTGAGGCCGCGCAGGGGGACTCGGGGTTGGCGCCCCTGTCCCCCCCACCGCAACCCCCTCCTCCTCCCCCTCAACCCTCCCGCCCCACCCCCTACCCCAATCCTGCCGCCACCCGAGGGGACCGCAAGCAAAAGAAGAGAGACCAGAACAAGTCAGCAGCTCTGAGGTACCGCCAGAGGAAGCGTGCAGAGGGCGAGGCCCTGGAGGGCGAGTGCCAGGGGCTGGAGGCCCGGAACCGGGAGCTGAGGGAGAGGGCTGAGTCGGTGGAGCGGGAGATCCAGTACGTCAAGGATCTGCTCATCGAAGTGTACAAGGCTCGAAGCCAGAGGACCCGGAGCAGCTAGCTGGGCGGGGTCTTCAGGCCATAGCGGGGGTGCTGGTCTTCAGCTGTGGCTCACTCTGTTTCTGGGGCTGAGGTGGGAGGTCCCCAGTCATCCCCCTGCCTCTGGCTGCCTTCCAAACCTCCCCCTCCCCCTCTCCATCCTCCCGCCTTCCCCCTCCTTCTCCCTCTCCCTCCCTCTCCCCTCCCCCTCCTCCCCCCTTCCTCCTCCTTCTCCCTCTCCCTCCCCCCCTCCCCTTTTATCCTTGCCTCCTTTCCTGTCCATTCTGAATTTGCTCCCCTCCTCCCTCCCCAGAATCATGGAATGTTTGGCCTTAGTCAACATCTATACCCTTCAACTAACAGCTGAGGAACAGAGGCCCATGGGGAATTGGGGGGGCAGGGGAGAGCTTGGAAACCTGGTCTCTCAAGCAGGGAAGTGAGGCCAGGAATCTCTGCAGAACGTCTATGCAAAGGAGGACAGGGAAGCCATCTGGAGACTAAGTCAGGGAGGGCTTTAAGAAAGGTGCCCGTAGAATACAAGCAAAATAAGCCAAGTGACCTTGGGGAACTACATTTGGGGGTGGAACCAAAAGGTGGCCGAGTTCACAGAGCAGGTGGATAAGTGGGCAGCTGGGGAGGTGGGCGGGTGAGGGGAATGGCCATAATGGGTGACTGGGTGTTCATTTTAGCTCTGGGAGGAAATCAGTGTTTTGTGAAGGTGCTGGGGGAGGGGCTGCATCTAGGTGAGGGAGGGCGGGGACTGATCCTTTCTGGGGGTTGTGAGTGGAAATAAAATGAAGAATTTCCTCTGGCTGTGCGTCTTGTCTTTGAGAGGAGAAGTTGCTCGGAGGGCAGTCTTAGACCAAAGATGATAATGATAGTAACGGAAATAACATAATACTTACGGTCAAGCACACACACCGACACACGGTCAAGGCCAAGATGGGACTGACTGACTGGTAAAGGTACAAGACCCACTTTTAGCTTCCATTTGTTACTTACGTAGACAGGGAAAAGAGAGAATAGCCAAAGGTGCAAGCTCCCCGTGGTCCTTGTCACCAAAAAGGGTGACACCAAAAGGGGCTGGATGGCTGCAGCACAGTTGTGGGGTACCCTGTGATGAAGAGCCAGCTGTCTGAGCAAAGCTTCCCAGGGGAAGTCGGGAGGAAGTGGGAGGTGGCCTGGTAGCCATGGCGGAGACATTCAGCTACATCTGTGTTTTGAAGGCTTACTGTGTACCAAGTGCTATTTTAAGCATTTTGCATGATTATTTCAGTCAACCCAAAAGGAAGGTATTGTTAGGTTTTGGATGAATAACCACAAACACTCATTCCATCTGTGTGGTGTCTGCCGGGCGCTGGCTGGGAGAGGAAGGGCTGGTCACATAGTGGTGAACAAAGTCATGTTTTCTGCCACTGTGGAAGCTACATTCCGGTTGGGGAGACAGAGGTGATATAACTTGACCAAGTGTATTAGTTATAAATGCTTTTGGCTGCAAGTAACAGCAGACCTGCCCATCAGTGGTGCGCACGTAAGTTTTTTCCACAGAAGTCTAGAGGGTGGGTGCTGCTGTTACCGAGGTCTCTCTGATTCTCTTGGCTTTTACATCATGGTCACAGGATGGAGGCCGCAGCTCCAGGCATTGTATCTAAATTTGAGACAGGAAGTCAAATTTGTCCTAGCTGACTCTGATAGATTTCTGCTTACATCTCATTGTCTAGAGCTATGTTACATGGGTACTCCTAGCTGTAAGAATGGAATATGATTCAGCCTTAAAAAGGAAGGAAATTTTAACACATGCTACAACATGGATGAACCTTGAGGACATTATGCTAAGTGAAATAAGCCAGTCACAAAAGATAGTGTATGATTCCACTTATATGAGGTACCATTCAAGGTCCTCAAGTTTCAACCAGAAGTAGAATTGTTGAATCAAATGGTAATTCTATTTTTAATTTTTTGAGGAAATGCCCAGCTGTGTTCCACAGTGGCTACACCATTTTACATTCCCACCAACAGTACACAAGGGTTCCAGTTTCTCCAATCCTTGCCAACTTATTCTTTTCCTTTTTTTTTTTTTTAAAAATATTGAGTTGGCCAAAAGGTTCATCATGGAAAAAACGCAAACGAACTTTTTGGCCAACCCAATAGTAGCCATTCCTGATGGTTGTGTGGTGTAAGCCTAAAATTTTTAATTCAAAAAGAATCAAGGAGTGTATTCAAATATACTGTCAATTAAGGTATTGACTTGATTTACCAAAGACCACATAACAGAGGCTTTAGTGAGATGGATTGATTTTCTCATGTAAATATCCACACTGGTAGATGGGGCAGGGAGTAGGTCGGCCCTACCTGCTGAGGTGATCCATGGACCCAGGTTCCTTCTATCTTGTTGCTCCACATCTCCCAGCTCTGGTCCTCAAACTTGATTGTGCATCAGAATCCCCTGGAGGGTTTATGGAAACACAGTCCTGGGCCCCATGCCCCAGAGTTTCTGATTCAGCAGGTCTTGGATGGGGCCTGAGAATTTGCCTCTCTCACAAAGCCCCAGGTGCCACTGCTGCAGCTACAGTTGGTCTGGGGACCACAATTTGGGAACCATTCTCCTAAAGTGTCAGCCTCTTCAAGACGGTTGAACCCAAGTCATCATCACTATAACTTTGTTACGGCAAGCAGGAAAGGGCAAAGAGATACTGGAGAGCAAGCAGCCTCCTTTTAAGGACCCTCCTTTTAAGGATGTGAGCTGGGAGCTTTCCACATCTTTTCTGCTCCTTTCCTTTGGCTGGAAATTTGTCACGTGGGAACACCTACCTGCAAAGGAGCCTGGGAAATGTAGTCTCTAGATGGGTGGTCATTTTCTCAGCCAGAGCCTAGGTGGTCCTTTTACCAAAAGGAAAAGGGGAAAATGGATGTTAGGGAGTCTGGTCATTAAGATAGAACTAGGAGAGTCAGCCAGGGTCAGGAATACAGGGACACAGGGGCTTCTAGGCCAGCAGTTCCCAATGCTGTCTGGGGACCTCAGGGTCCCCAAGGCACTTTCAGGTATTTTACAAAGTTAAAACTATTTTCATAGTAATTGTAAGATGTTATTTGCCTCCCTCTCTCCCTCTCCCTCTCCCTCTCTCTCTCTCTCTCTGGAATTTTCCAGAGGTTATGTGATGTATGACATCGTTACTCTGACGGCTAATGGAATATGTGTTTGTGTATTCTCGATTTAAAAGTTTTGCAATTTTAATTGATAAAACTGAAACAGGAAGGAAAGGAACAGGGCACAACCTTTAAAAGGATGACATAACCATAGGACATGACAAAAACTGGTTAGAACTAACCAGGTCCAAGATGGCAGAAGATTTGACTTTCAGTGGACCTTGGGCCTCATTATATGCTCATTGTAATACATTAGCATATGCTAAATGACACACCCACCAGGGCCATGACAGTTCAGAGGCTGACCATAAAAGGCCAAAAAGTGGGGAGTGGCCCAACTCCTGGAAATCTCCGCCTCTTCCCCAAAATACTTGGAATAATCCTGCCACTCAGCCTGTGAAATTACCCAGCCCATAAAAACTAACCACCCCATATTTCAGGGCTTCTTGCCTTCTGAGATGGTCCACACTCTGTCTGCGGACTGTGTTTCTCTCTAAATAATTCCACTTCTTACCTATCACTTTGTCTCTCACTGAATTTTTTCTGAAATGAAACATCAAGAACCTGAGCTTCATTAAGTCCTCTGAGACCAGGTGTGTGATCTCAATTAAAAGACTGTGGGGGGCTTCCCTGGTTGCGCAGTGGTTGAGAATCTGCCTGCCAATGCAGGGGACACGGGTTCGAGCCCTGGTCTGGGAAGATCCCACATGCCACGGAGCAACTGGGCCCGTGAGCCACAACTACTAAGCCTGCGTGTCTGGAGCTTGTGCTCCGCAACAAGAGAAGCCATGACAGTGAGAGGCCCGTGCACCGCAAGGAAGAGTGGCCCCCGCTCGCCGCAACTAGAGAAAGCCCTCGCACAGAAACGAAGACCCAACACAGCCAAAAAAAAAAAAAAAAAAGACTGTGGTTTCAAGTCCCACTCTGGATTTTGGCTGGGTTTGAGTGCTGGCACGTGGGACTATAAATATTGATAGATATAACCCATGCAGACAAAAGTTCTTTGGGGTCTCTGTTATTTATTTAAGAGTGCAAAGGGGTCCCTGAGACCCAAAAGGGTGAGAACTGCTGTATTCGTATTTATTTCTACTTAAATTCGAGTCTCGACACTTGGGCCAGCCAAGTGTTGTGAATTGGGGCTGAAATTCCACCTGAGGGCTGACCTGTCCTAAGGGGCAGGTTTTGCCCTTCTCCACCCGACAGTAAAGCATATTTATTTGTGACAGTGCTGACATTTACCTGAGCCTTATGCATCTGGACAACACAGAAGAAATCCCCTGCCCTGCACCCACCCCCAACTTTTGTTTTCCAGGAAGTGGCTTACTGCAAAGAAGCACCCTTCCCCATATGACTTAGATAAGACCCATGGATGAGCCCCTTGTTGACCTAAGACAAGGCAACACACAGATCCTCCTAATTTCCATTTTTTGGACTCATAAACGATTAGCTGTTTTGCCCGCCATGGATCAGTCGGCACAAAATGCTTGTTAATCAAACCTAAGTTAAGTCTCCCACCACATCCCTTCCAGAATTTTGGTCCATCCTTAGCCTGAGCCCTAATACAACCTCTGAATAGGGTGGCCTCAGGATAAACCATTCTCTCTGATCTACTGTTCTAGCAAGCTATCTTGTCATCCCACTTCCCCACATCTCGTTCTTTCTAGCCTTGTTTACTCCTCTCTATAAAAGAAAAACTCTGTTGCCTGACCCTTGTGCAGCTTGCAAATCTTATGGCGGTTTTCCTGATTATAATAATGCCTCTCCCATTGCAATAGCCCCTCCTCTGCTTTGCAGTAATCCTTTCGAAGAAAGTCTTTCTTTACCAAGTCTGAATTGTTTTTCATTGAGGTGAAATTCACATAACATGTAATTAACCATTTAAAAGTGAACAATTCAGTGACATTTAGTTCACACAATGTTGCACAACCACCACCTCTATCTAGTTCCAAAACATTTCCATCATGCCAAAATATAGCCCCATGCCCTTTAAGCAGTTACTTTACATGCACGCTCTCCCTCCAATTTTTTTTTTAAGTTATTTATTTATTTATTTATTTTTGGCTGCGTTGAGTCTTCGTTAGTGCTTGCGGGCTTTCTGTAGTTGCGGCGAGCGGGGGCTACTCTTCCTTGTGGCGCAAGGGCTTAATTGCTCCGCGGCATGTGCGATCTTCCCAGACCAGGGTTCGAACCGGTGTCCCCTGCATTGGCAGGCAGATTCTTAACCACTGCGCCACCAGGGAAGTCCCAAGGGTCATCTTTTAGATGCCCCACTTGGGGACCTCTTTTACTTCATTATCCTTCATCTCTTGGTGCTGAGCACAGCAAGATTAAAAAAAAAAGAATACGAAAAATACATCTCTGAGAAGCTGTGGCCACAGCCCAGACTTACTGTGGATATTCATTCTGGGTACTCGTAGTTGGGGGGACAGGGACCCTCAGAGCTCGAACTTAGTTTAAAGCATCCCTGACTGGTGTTGCTACCTAGTAGAAGTAAACACAAATGTCAAAGCCCAAGTTCGGGGCTTCCCTGTGGCGCAGTGGTTGAGAATCTTCCTCCTAATGCAGCGGACACAGGTTCGAGCCCTGGCCTGGGAAGATCCCACATGCCGTGGAGCAACTAAGCCCGTGCACCACAGCTACCGAGCTTGTGCTCTAGAGCCCGCGAGCCACAACTACTGAGCCTGCGCGTCTGGAGCCTGTGCTCCCCAACAAGAGAGGCTGTGATAGTGAGAGGCCTGCGCACCGCGATGAAGAGTGGCCCCCGCTTGCCGCAACTAGAGAAAGCCCTCGCACAGAAACGAAGACCCAACACAGCCAAAATAAATAAATAAATAAATAAAATGAGGAATCAAAAAAAAAAAAAAAGCCCAAGTTCAAGTTTGCTTGGAGCAGCCAAGGCCCTCAAGACAAATTATCTTTAGTGCTAACTCCCCTCTGGCATTCCTGTGGATTTTGGCTTGGGCGGTCCTTGACAATTGTTGCTCAGAAGATGATTTTCATATTCTATCTGTCACCTTTATGCAGATTTAAGAAGGATGGTTTGTTTGAACAATCTAGAATAGGCACAGACTCTTGATCTCCATCTCTGATTCGTTTTGTTACCTATGAAGACTTGCAATTTTAAGGCCAGAAAAAAAAAAAAAGCCCGAGCTCTGGAATGTCAATAATTTACATTGTACATGACAAGAAAACCACAGGCCAGTGCAGCTCGATCTTATCAGTAAACAAGGAGAAAGAACTAAATTAAACTTGACTTAATAACAGTGAAATTAGGAGAACTTAGTGCTTTTTCTCCTCCAGAAATGAGGCAGAAGGTGGCACTGCACATCCAAGCTGTGTGGCCTTGAACAGGCGTCTTTGCCTCTCTGAGCTTAGGTTCCTTATCTTGAAGTCAGGCATGGCAATGCTGGACCTGAGAGGTAGTACAAATGTGGAGAGAAATCACGAGGAATTTGGAAAGAGTTGGATCTGGGAACTAACCCTTTCTCCATCATAATCTTTCTTTGTGAGCTGAAAAAAATGGTGCAGATGGGCACCCATTATAGAGTTGGATATCAATTTAAAGGATTCTGACCAGTGTTTAAAGATATGAATAGAACAGAATATAAAATACCATGTATCACAGAGTGGTATTTTGTGAAACTATGTTGATGTGAAATCATATCTTACTTTGCATCACGGTCAGAAAAGTTTGGAAGCCAAAGTTATGAAGCACCCAGTATCAAATACTGATTTTCAGACAACTGCCCACCCGCTATCAACTCCCTTTCAAAGATGCCGATTCCACCACGCCCAAAGCAAACGGTCCTGGTCTCCCGGCGGCTCTGTCTTAGCAGGACTCCGCCGCCAGGTGGCGCCCGTGCCACGCTGTGAGGGGGTTAACCTCCAACCTCGATTCAGCCCAAGCCCGTGATTTCCTTGGGGTCCCCTCTCGCCCTGAGGATCCGGTTTACTGGGACTAGAAGCCCTGACCACGAATAGAATTCCCAGAACAGAGAGCGGCAGGAGGGCGCAGGTGGTCAAGAAGGGATGTGGCCATCCTCAAATATCCACTCATCTCTTCATTCCACAATGTTTGTTAAATGCCTCTGTGCACCTCCCAGAGCTCACATCCCGGTATGGGAGGACGGGCGAGACCTCAAATTCACCACCCTGCCGGTACAGGAAGGCCTCCCCGCCTAGTCTGGTGCGGGACAACCCGGGGTGGAACCCAGGCGGCTGTGTGACCTTGGGCAGCTTGCTTAGCCTCTCTGTGCCTCAATTTCCTCTGCTCTAAAATGGGACTAATAGCACCTACTTGATAGAGCTGTCTGAGCATTAAATTAGTTAATATTTGTAAATCACTTTGAAGGGCCTGGTGTGTTTGTTAAACCAATTGCTAAAAATTCCCACTTTACAGAAGAGAAAACTGAGGATCAGAGTAGGGGAGTGAATCACCAAAGCCACATTTCCCCACCTAGGGAGATCTCTGAGTTGAGTCCAGTGATCTTGATTCCACGCCCAGAGGTTTTCCTCGGCATTGTGCTTGGGGTAGAAGTAAACCCAGTTCCCTTGGCATAGTTGGTGGGGGCGGGGAGGGGGGAGCTGCCAAAGCCAGTGAAATACTCCAAAGGAGCCCAGGGTCCAACCAGACAACAGTTAGTACTGGAGTCACAGCTGAATCTAGCATTGGGCCCTGTCTCTGGGTCAGTGGAACAGCCAGACAAGTAAATAAATCATTTTCTTACAATGAACGACATCCAGATTGCAGTAAAGACATAAAGAGAAAGTAGTGTGAGCTCGTCAATAAGTGTTATGGAGCTACACTGCCTCTTCAGTACTGAACTGTGATGAATTATGAAGTAAGGTTGGGCGTGGCATTAGCCCTCCTTCAGGAGAAGGGATCTAACAGGGCCAGAAGGCAAAGGTCAGTTACATTAACAGGTCCCAAGATTCCTGTATCACCTACGTATGCGGCTCTGTGGTCTTGCCCTGAATGTTCAACCATGTTCAAGTTTCACTTGGAGTTCCCAATGACCATCTGACCAAGTGTACTGGGTTGGATAGTGTCTCCTCCACATTTATGTTCTTCCCAGAGCCCCAGAATGTGACTTTGTTTGGAAATAGTGTCATTGCAGATGTAATTGGTTAAGATGAGGTCACATTACAGTAGGGTGGGTCATTCATCCCATATAACTGATGTCCTTACAAGAAGAAAAGAAACACAGAGACAGACATGCAGGGAGAAGGCCAAGTGAAGACAGAGGCAGGGATGCATCCACAAGCCAAGGGATGCCAGAGATTGCCAGCAGCCACCAGAAGCTGGAGGAGGCAAGGAAGGGTCCTTCCTTAGAGACTTCAGAGAGAGGAGAGCCCTGCCGACACCATGATTTTGGACTTCTAGCCTCCAGAACTGTGAGAAAATACATTTCTGTTATTTTAAGCACCACAGTTTGTGGTGCTTTATTACAGTAGTGCTAGGAAAATAATCCACCAGGTGGTAAATGACTCAGTCCTGTTTCATAGCTAGTTTGACTTACTATGTTGACAATAGCCAGAAATGTGCTGTTTCTGTATTAGTGGCCCTGAGGACTTAAAAAAATTGTGTTAAAAATACAAAATATATAGCAGCACTGTTTACAGCAGCAAGACAGGGAAGCAACCTAAATGTCCATCGACAGATGAATGGGTAAAGAAGATGTGATATATATATACACACACACAATGGAATATTACTCATCCATAAAAAAGAATGAAATAATGTCATTTGCAGCAACATGGATGGACCTAGAGATTATCATACTAAGTGAAGTAAGTCAGACAGAGAAAGATATCATACGATATCACTTATTTGTAGAATCTAAAAAAATGATACAAATGACCTTATTTACAAACCAGAAATAGACTCACAGACATGGAAAACAAACTTATGGTTACCAAAGGGGAAAGCGGGGTAGGGATAAATTTGGAATTGGTAATTAGCAGATATACACTACTATATATAAAGTAGGACCTACTGTATAGCACAGGGAACTATATTCAATATCTTGTAGTAACCTATAATGGAAAAGAATCTGATAAAGGATAGATATATATGTATAACTGAATCACTTTGCTGTATACCTGAAACTAACACAACATTGTAAATCAACTATACTTCAATAAAAACATACATAACATGAAATTTACAATTTTAACCATCTTAAACTGTATAATTCAGTGGCATTTATCACATTCACAGTGTTGTGCAACCGTCACCACTATCTCGTTCCAGAACTTTTTCATCCCCTCCCCCACCCCCAAACAGGAAGCCTGGACCCGTTAAGCAATCACCCCCAAAACCACTCTCCCCTCAGCTCCTGGAAACCGCTAATCTGCTTTCTGTCCCTGTGGCTTTGCCCAGTCCGAATACTTCATGTAAAGGGAATCATGCAATATTTATGTGCAAGAACAAAGCCCTCAAAGATATCCAGTTCCTAATCTTTGGAAACCTGTGAATGTTAATTTCTATGGCAGAAATGACTTAGCCTATGTGATTAAATTAAGCGTTTTGAGATGGGACAATTATCCTGGATTCCCTGCATTGGCCCTAAATGTAACCACAAGCATTCTCCTAAGAGGGAGGTGGAGGGAGATTTGAACACAGAAGAGAAGCCCGTGTGATGGAAAAGCAGATGAAAGCAGAGGCAGACAGAGAAGAAGCTATGCCATTGGCTTTGCAGATGGCAGAAGGGGCCTTGAGGCAAGGGGATGGATTCTCCCCTAGAGCCTCTCAAGGGCGTAGGGCTTCAAGTTCAACTTAAAACAACCCAAATGCATTCTCTTACGGTTCTGGAGTCCAAAAGGCCAAACAGAGTCTCAGGGAGATAAATCAAGGTGTCAGCAGGGTTGGTTCCTTCTGGAGAATCTCGAGGTGAATCTCTTTCTTGCTTCTTGCAGGTTTTGGCGACGGCATCACTACAATCTCTTTGATCATCATCTATCATTTACCCCTGCTGTGGTCCATGCTCCCTCTGCCTTTGTCTTATAAACCTGTGATCAAAATGAGGGTCCACCTGGAGAATCTTTCCACCCCAAGAGCCGTAATGTGATCACACCTGCAAAGGCCTTTTGCCCTGCAAGGTAACACGTATTCACACGTTCCGGGGATTAAGACGGGGATGTCTCTGGGGGCCATTATTCAGCCGATCACATACACTGTCTTCTGGAATCCTCCACCTGGAATGGGACCTAAGAAGTGGCCAAATCGGGCAGGTTTTATGCGTTTTAGGCAAAGAAACAAATCTGTGAGGAATTGACAGGACAAAGAGACTTAGGCTTTGGGTGCCCAATTAGTGAAGAATCTAGTGAGAATTTAGGCTTGGGGTAGTAAATTAAAGAAGTAACGAGGTTTGTTTACACAGGCTTCTCGCCTCGAATTCCCTAGGTCTGCTGATAAGGGTGTCCTTCTCCCTCCAGATGTGGGGAGGGCACCTTTCACATGAGAGATTTATGTCCTGCTCTCAGGAAAGCAGAAAGGAGGGTCAGTGTCCTCTTGAGTTGGCCGTTTGTATTTATTTATTTATTTGTTTATTTATTTTTGGCTGCGCTGGGTCTTTGTTGCTGCGCACAGGCTTTCTCTAGTTGTGGTGAGCGGGGGGCTACTCTTCGTTGCAGTGCGCGGGCTTCTCACTACAGAGGCTTCTCTTGTTGCGGAGCACGGGCTCCAGTAGTTGTGGTGTGCGGGCTCAGTAGCTATGGCTCGCAGGCTCTAGAGCACAGGCTAAGTAGTTGTGGTGCACAGGCTTAGTTGCTCCATTTTTCCCGGAACAGGGCTCGAACCGGTGTCCCCTGCATTGGCAGGCAGATTCTTAACCACTGCACCATCAGGGAAGTCCTGGCAGTTTCTTGAGTAACTATAATGCAACATAATCAATATGCCATTGAAGCACATTTTGAGATGGCCTGCTCTGAGCCCCAAACACACTTGCACACATACACAAGCTGACACACACAGATTTGGGTGTTATTCATTGTGAGTCCTGGGGTAAACTCTCCACCCTACTATTTCTCCCGGGAATGGTGGAGCTCTATATCCAGGCAACTGGACCTAGTTTTCAGGCCAAGGAGGCCCAGAGGCAATGACATCTCCCATGGAAGAGAAAGAATAGTGTTCCTGACTTTGGGTGACACCTTGGTCCTCAGCACTAAGTGTCCATGCCGTGTGGTCCTGGGTCTCCCAGAAATCCTACCAGTGGCTAACCTCCCCACCCCCATTCTTTCTGGCCATCTATTGGAAAAGCAATGAATAGTCTACTTGATTTGAAAGAAGGGAAGTTTTCGGGGCCTGTTTTGCAATTCTGTAGAAACTGGAAAACTGACTCAAACCAAGACAAGGCAGAGCGACTGAGTCAGAGACAGAGATCCTGGTTTCCCTTCTCCTCAGATCCTGCCCCCAAGACCTGCTCTCCGTGGGGTTCAGGCTGGGCTGTAGACGACAGTGTAGCAAGTGCAAGAGGAGGGATGGGCACTTTGGTACCAGCTGGGACCATTTAGTTAAAAGTGATGTTGCCTCCAGGGACTTCCATGGTGGTCCAGTGGCTAAGACTCTGCACTCCCAGTGCAGGGGGCCCTGGTTTGATCCCTGATCAGGGAGCTGGATCCCATATGCTTCAACTAGGAGTTTGCATCTTGCAACTAAAAACAAAACAAAACAAAAATGTCACAAGGAAGATTGAAGATCCTGCGTGCCTCAATTAAAAACAAAACAAAACAAAATGTCACAACTAAGATCGAAGATCCGTGTACCACAACTAAGACCCCAAGCAGCCAAATAAAAAAAGTAAATATTAAAAAAAAAAAAAGGGATGTTGCCTCCTCTTTGAGAGACAAGCGATAGGGAAGTAAAGTGAGAAACTGGTTGTAGATGAAAAGGAACTGAGGGTTTCCTCTGTGCATTTTCTGTGCTTTTCAGGCTGCATTTATCCCATTTCCTTTTTATGTATTTGTGATAAACTCAGCAAATTTCCCGGTCAGCAACTTCCCATCCTAGACAAGTTCTGGGCTCTTTGAGAGCTGACCACTGCAGGTCCACCAGAGGGCGCTCAAAAACGCAAGCGCTGGTCCCCAGGATGGGCAGACCCAGGCAGGTGGGTACCGTCGCCCCCACTTAGGTAAACAGTGGCTTTCTGCACCACAGTCTGAGGAGGAGGAGGGAAACAGACTGTTCTGGGGATGCCCAAGACCACCCTGAAGTTTGATGATTCATTGGAAGGACTTAAAGAATTCAGAGAAACTGTTATACTCAGGATTTGTTACAACAAAAGGATACACATTACAATTTGCCAAGGAAGGAATTCCCTGGCTGTCCAGTGGTTAGGAATCCGCACTCTCACTGCTGGGGCCCCGGCTTCCATCCTGGTGGAGGAACAAAGATACCGTAAGCCACGCTGCACGGCCAAAGGAAAAAATTTAGAATAGAATAAAATAAAATCTGCAAAGTTCATAGGACAGGGCCCAAGGGAGACCAGGCACAAGGTTCCAGTGGCCTCTCCCAATGGAGTCATGTGGACAGTGCTTAATTGTCTGAGTGCTAAGGACTGAATCCCCCCATCCTCAATTCATATGTTGAAGCCCTAACCCCTTCAATGTGACTGTATTTGGAGATAGAAACAAGGGGGTAATTAAGGTTAAATGAGGTCATAAGGGTGGGACCCTTATGCAATAGGATTTGTGCCCTTATAGGAAGAGACACAGAGACACCAGAGTTCTCTCTCTCTCCCTCTCTCTGTCTCTGACATGTGAGGGCACAGTGAGAAAGCAGCTATCTGCCAGCCAGGAAGCAGACCCTTGCCAAGCTAACACCTGGATCTTGGACTTCTGGCCTCCAGAACTGTGAGAAAGTGTTGATACATTTCTGTTGTTTAAGCTGCCCAGTGTGTGGTATCTTATGGCAACTCAGAGCTGACCAATACTCCCAGCGATGATGTGTGATGGCATTTGTGGAGTATAAACCTTGGTGTCCAGCGTTTTTACTGGGGGCCTGTTATGGGTTGAATTTTGTCCCCCCAAAAAAGATGTTCAAGACCTAACCCCCAGTACCTGTGAATGTCACCTTATTTGGAAACAGGGTCTTTGCAGGTGATGAAGTTAAGGTGAGGTCATTAGGGTGGGCCTAATCCAATATGACCGGTATTCTTATTAAAAAATAAAAAGGAAATGTGGACACTGAGACACACATGCCAAGGGCTTAGGATTCCCTCCCAGGAGCTGGGTAAAGCCCACGCCTCTCTTTGGATGAGGTTAATTCTTTACTACATGCATTTCCAGTCACTTGAGGAGTTGGGTTGGATGCCAGCAGAGTGGTCCCAGATATGTGTCCTTCATTCCTATGTTGTCCCAACCCTCAGGAGAGGGACAGATGCTCATCAACCCAGCCCCTGGGCAGTGCTGACTGCCTCTCGATGACTTAGACGATCATCATGACCCACATAGGCTTTTCCTCATGGACCCTATCAACACAGTCACCCAGCCCAGTGACCTGGGAGTGCTCTCCCCTCTGCTCTCTGTCTCCTCTCTCAGAGCCAAGGACCACCACCCAGCCATCTTACTGATTGTATTCAGTTCCAACTGGGCCTTCCCTACCCCCACCTCCTCCTTCCTCTCTGGACCGCTGACCCACTTTCCCCCCACTTCCTACCTCACCTCCCCAAGACAGGATGCCACAAGGCTCTCCCCAAAATAATTATAGTCTACTACCAAGTTTGGGGGTCCCCAAGACAAGCTCAATTTCAATAACTCACCAGAAGGACTCACAAAACTCACTGAAAGCTTTTATACTCATGGTTATAGTATATTACAGGACAAAGATAGAGATTAAAATCAGCTCAGGGAAAAGGCACGTGGGGCAGAGTCCGGGGGAGACCAGGCGTGAGTATCCAGTTGCCTCTTTCAAGTGGAATTGTGCAGAAAGTGCTTAATTCTCCCAGCAATGATGTGTGATAACAAGTATGGGCTATTGCCAGACAGGGAAGCACACCTGAGCCTTTACATCCAGAGTTTTTTTTTTTTTTTTCTTTTTTTTGGCCACACTGAGCAGCTTGTGGGATCTTAGTTCCCCGACCAGGCTTCAAACTCGTGTCCCTGCAGCGGGAGTGAGGAGCCCTAACCACTGGACGGCCAAGGAATTCTCCCATACCCAGCGTTTTTATTGGGAGTTGGTTACGTTGGCATGGCTGACTGCCCACATGGCTTAACTTAGTGTCCAGTCTCTGCAGAGGTGTGATACTGTGTGACCCAAGGCCCCCACCATCTGTCACATTGTTACACCACCTAGTGTGGGCCAAGACCCAGGTGAACAAAGACACTCTAATCAGGCAAGACATTTCAAGGGCTTAGAGGTTCCCTCCCAGGTGCTGGGGCAAAGGGTCAAACTTTCTTTGGGCAAGGTTAACCCTTTCTGGCACAACAAGATCCTTTGATTTTAGGGTTCATAATGCAATTGGGTGATTGTGTTTGCCTGAACCTCTGAAATGCTGAGTGGTCCCTGAAGGGCCATCCAGGTCTGAGCAAATCCCTGTACTCACACCATCCATCCCATTTTTGTCCCATCTTAATGTGCAATTATATAGTAACATAATTGACTACTGCTTTAACGCCTGCTCCCCGCCGTCTCCCCCCCCCCCGCCCCCCCCCCGCCCTCCCCGCAAGCTGCAGGAAGTCAGGAATGGTGTCTTCTTTGTTCCTCACTGAATATCCAGAGCCTGGCACCAGGGGAGCTGTTCCATAAGGCAGCACTGGAGTCAGAAAGATCTAACATAAATTTTGACCTTACCAATGACTAAATGTGTGATTTGGGGATATTTACTTAGCTTCGATTTCTCCACCTGATAAATGGGGATAACAGTGTCTCCCAAGTAGATTGTTGTGAGGAATCTAGGAGACTGGCAGCTAATTACCAAGGGCCAGGCATTATTACTCTCAAGCATTTGTTGAATGAATGAATGAATGAATGAATGGGGGCCTCAGCCAATGTCTGGAATGAATAGATGAAAGACTGAATGTTCAGTTTTCAGGTTTACTTGTGGACCCCCCTTGCTCTCTTCCAGCCCTGTTATCCTAATCTGACCCCCTTCTTTCCCTCCACTCAGGGTTACCAGCATGAGTGTCCTCCAGGCAGCCCCCTGGACCTCCCCCCACCAGTGGTGGCCGCCCTCCACCTCTGGGGAGGAACAGGAGCTCCATTACGCCTCCCTCAGTTTCTATGCGCTGAGGCCCTGGGAACCTCAGGACCAGGAGGCCACCAGCACCACCGAATATGCTGAGATCAAGATCCATAAATGACGACCCCCAGCTCTGGAGACCTCCGGCTGGAGGGCCCAGGGCTTCTCGGGGAAGGGAGACATCAGAGAATAGTTTTCCAGTTGGAAACTAGTGTCTGGGGGTTCCGCTGGTGGAGTGATGGGCAGAACTGGGCTCAAATGTCACCCCCGACACCGATGATGAGAATGAGTCAAAGCATTTTCTTTCTCAGTCACCCCCCTGGAAAACGGACACAATAAACCTAACTCACAGGGTTGTCGTGGGGTGTTAAGGCAGTAATTGACGTAAAGTGTCCCACACCCGTGAATGTGCAGAGGGCATTGTGCCCAAGGTCAAACCTCTTCCCAGGGCAGCCCACCTGGGATAAGGGTCCGGCATCCTGGCCCAAATGGAGACCACTCTGCAGGGCTGTCTAGCTCCAGAGCTCCCCAAAGACTCGGCTGAGGCTGTCGTTGGGCTGCATCGCGTCCCTCTGCCCCACCTGCCCCCTCCCCCTCCCCTCCACAGGGACCCACCCCTGGGGCACTTCCTCCTCCCAACACATTGCATACTGGCCTCTCTCTGAGCCTGCTTCCTGGAAACTCAATTTGTGTATTTTCTCAGACAAAAAAAATCATTCACTGATTATCTGAAATCAATGATTCAAGGGTACCTCTGGAATTCTGTGTCCTTGATATTTTGGTTCTCCTTAAGTTTCTTGTTTTGCAGAATCTGCTTATAAAATTCCTTGCAGGGCTTCCCTGGTGGCGCAGTGGTTGAGAATCTGCCTGCCAATGCAGGGGACACGGGTTCGAGCCCTGGTCTGGGAAGATCCCACATGCTGCGGAGCGACTGGGCCCGTGAGCCACAACTACTGAGCCTGCGCGTCTGGAGCCTGTGCTCCGCAACAAGAGAGGCCGCGATCGCGATGAAGAGTGGCCCCCACTTGCTGCAACTAGAGAAAGCCCTCGCACAGAAACGAAGACCCAACACAGCCATAAATAAATAAATAAATAAATAAATAAATAAATAAATAAATAAAAAGAAAGTAAACTTAAAAAAAAAAAAAATTCCTTGCAGTTCCAGTGTGGGTCCATTTACATTGTAACATAGTTTTTACGGGGGTCACATCCAACTGATTTTGTTCTTTTTTCCATTGCGTGTCCATTTAATTTTTTCCATTGTTTCCATTCACGAGGAAACACGCCCAACAATAGCATTATGAGCCAAGATAGGGAATGTGTTTTTGGCATAAAGTTAATAACTTCATGCTGAGAACTGTTCTTCAAAGTGGAGGTGTTGAAGCATGTAATTCCATCTTTCACAGCAGATTTTGCTTTGCCATTTTTCAGGATCGTGTTGCATCTCTTGATCAATGACCTTTAAAAATGGTGTCCACCGACAAAACAAGAGCATGGTTGCCACTTTCTACCCCCTTCCTCAACATGACACAAGATGGTTCCATGTGTTCTCGTGCTGGCAGAGTATTTGGTAACATCTGTGTAAAAGAATCACATTCTCCAAGGGATGAAATCTTTTTGAAAATATCATCATGGGAATGCCACAGTAATTATCCACTTCAAGTCAGCATTTCTTCTCACAGACATTGAAAACAAACAGATGGTTACCAAAGAGGAAAGAAGGCAGGGAGGGATAAATTAGGAGTTTGGGATTAACAGATACACACTACTATATATAAGAGATAAACAACAAGGACCTACTGCATAGCTCAGGGAACCATATTCATTATCTTGTAATAAGTAATAAGGGAAAAAATCTGAAAAAGAATCTACATGTATATATGTATAACTGAATTACTTTGCTGTACACCTGAAACTAACACAACATTGTAAATCAACTATATTTCAAATTAAAAAAAAGAATTTCTTTTCCTGTTCTAAGTCATGTCTCTTTTAAGAATAGCCTTGACACGTAAAGAAATTTTCCATCAATTCTTTAACACATTCAACAAGTTCTTATAAACAACAGAGCACTTAACATTCTTTTCTGTTCTTTTTATTTATTTATTTATTTTTGGCTGTCTTGGGTCTTGGTTGCTGCGCGCGGTCTTTCTCTAGTTGCGGCGAGCGGGGGCTCCTCTTCATTGTGGTGTGACGGTTTCTCATTGAGGTGGCTTCTCTTGTTGCAGAGCATGGGCTCTAGGCGCTTGGGCTTCAGTAGTTGCAGCACGCGGGCTCAGTAGTTGTGGCTCACCGGCTCTACAGCGCAGGCTCAGTAGTTGTGGCGCATGGCTTAGTTGCTCCGCGGCATGTGGGATCTTCCCAGGCCAGGGCTTGAACCCATGTCCCCTGCATTGGCAGGCGGATTCTTAACTGCTTCGCCACCAGGGAAGCCCTCTGTTCTTTTAATTTGCATAATTCTATGGCTAAACAGACCCTGGAAATCATAAGTAAGCAATAAAATATGCTTCCCCCCATGGATTATTTTATTTTTTTTATTTTTATTTTTATTTTGGATGTGCCATGTGGCTTGTGGGATCTTAGTTCCCCGACCAGGGATTGAACCCGCACTCTCAACAGTGAAAGCACCGATTCCTAACCACGGGACTGCCAGGGAATTCCCATGGATTATTGTTATCTTCTTCTATAAATTTTATTTATTTATTTATTTATTTATTTATTTATTTATGGCTGCACTGGGTCTTCGTTGCTGTGCACAGGCTTTCACTAGTTGTGGTGAGCGGGGGCTACTCTTTGTTGCGGTGCGCGAGCTTCTCATTGCAGTGGCTTCTCTTGTTGTGGAGCACGGGCTCTAGGCACGGGGGCTTCAGAAGTTGCAGCACGCGGCCTCAGTAGTCGCCGCAACCAGAGAAAGCCCACCCAGCAACGAAGACCCAACGCAGCCAAAAATAAATAAATAATATAAATTTAAAAAATAAATAAACTAATAGCAACTCAGTTAAAAAAAATATCATCTACGTCTTTCACAAACACCCATCATAATTTGCATTTGTAGACTCTCCACCAATGCAGTAAAAATTTCCCCATTAACTTCCAACTGGGTGTTAAAAATAAGACAACAGGCCCAAAATGGAGTTGCTTATGCTACGCCCCACGTCACCAAACAGAGACTCCATGACAGTGTCGGCTCTTCCGGAAATGGCATCTTAAACCACCAATCAGGAATTGTCTGATCAGAATTAGTTAAGCCATGTGCCTGACAGACCCCTGCCGTCCCCTGAAGAAGAGCAAGTTTGCAATAGCCAACCTGATTTTTTTGCCTAGTAGAACTTCCTTGTTCTTGCTTCCTTCTGCCTCTAAAAGTCTTTCAAGATCCGTTCTATCTGCTCGACAGGATGCCGCTTAGTTCAGGAATCACTGAACAGAGATAATTAGATCTGCAAAAGGCACTCAGCTGAATTCTGTTTAACATCCATAAGAAAGTCTCTGCAAACATTTGCTATTGTTTCTGAGGTCTCATCCGGAAGGAATTTTACTTGCAATAGCCTTAGAAGCAATCCTTTTTCACAAGAAAAATATTTCACAAGGGAAGGGAAGTGATTTGTCCTTCCCAGCTGCCTACTGGGCGGCCCCTCTTGGAGATGAAACCCCACACCTTGTTAGGGAACCACTGACCGAAACTGCCCGCCTTGGCCAAGCATGATAATAACCGCTTGCATGAGTTGTCTCACGACAGGAGGTCCTGATAAACAACACGGTCCTTGCGGGAGAATTCAGGAGGGGCCAAAACGAGGGAGGAGACGCCAGTTGGTAATATGTCCTGCCAACCTCCCAGAAATCCTCATGCTAGAATCCATCTTGGCTGAGAGATGCGTGCACCACCAGGAAGGACCCTGAGTCAGACCAAATATGGGCACAAGCAAGACGCTTGGCCAGAAACAACCCGGAAACTAACCCCATCACCATAAACCCTGAGACTGCAAACCACGTGGCAGAGCAGTTCTCCTGGGTTCCCTTACCCTGCTGCTCTCCGCCAGGGTGCCCCTTCCCAATAAAGTCTCTTGCTTTGTCAGCAAATGTGTCTCCTTGGACAATTCATTTCTGAGTGTTAGACAAGACCTCACTCTCGGGCCCTGGAAGAGGTCCCCCTTCCGGTAACAACTTGAGTTTACTGAAGGCTCAGAGGTGCCCTACAGTAAAAATTATTTAAAAACCCACACCCCCAGCACCACAAATGTCTGACTAACATTGAGCCAGGGTTTCATTTTGGGGCAGAGGTGGGGTGGAGGGGACAGAGGGCAGGTTCCAGCCACTGTCGGCCGCATGGCGGCCTGTGAGTCACTTCCACTCCCCTGGGCCCTGGGATTCTCATCTAATGCCCATGACCACACCCTCCTTTTTCAGAGGCTGGGGAATGAGCTGCCAAAACCTGGGCTCTGGAGACAGATTAAAGCCAGCTCACTGACAGGGAGGGAAACTGCCCACGTTCTCGCTGCTCCGCCCGGACGTGGGGTTCTCCCACTGTCTCAGCAGCGCTGGGTCTCGCTGCCTTTGCTCGCTCAGAGAGGAGGGTGGAGGACAGGGGGCTGCCGGACCTCGACGCTGGACTGGCCAAGGGCACCGAGGGCAGGATGACGGGAGGGGCAGGTGTTGACTGTGACCATCCCTCTTGCCTGATCTGGGGCCCTGAAGCGTGGCTGACGTCCCTCTTCTTTTGTGGCCTCATAAACACAGAGGGGCTGTAAGTAGGAGATTTTCTGATGGGTTTTCTCTCTCCTTAAGGAATACCTCCTTCTGGAAAGAATTATACACACTTCCTTTCAGCCAGGAAATGATCATCAGTCTGCTAATCTCCTTTCCTCTCCTGAGCAGGGAGAGAATCAGGGCGTCTCAGAGCAGTTTCCTCCCCCGTCCGGCCTCTGATTCTCCCCATCTCAAAGCAGGGTGGATGGTTTAAGATATCCAAGGTCAGATGCGGGGAGGCGGGTTTATCTCCTCCTCCTTCTTAACCTCTCCCAGTCTAATCATTTGCCACATGCTGCTGGCCAGCCTGCCTTTGACATCTCTCCCCAGGCCCTCCTTTCCTCTAACTACCATCCTACAGCTTCCTCCCGGTCCCTCTGAGTCCAGGCTCTCCCCAAAGGTGCCCTCCTGTCCCGAGGCCTCTCCCTCTCCATCACAGCCCGAGCTTTGTCTTCAGAGTGCCGATCACCACCTGAAGTCGTCTCCTTTAACACCGTCTCCTCCCGCTCAACTGTAGGCTCCATCAGCTCAAGGACCTTGGCATGTATATGTGGTTCATCGGAATCCTCTGCGCAGCATGATGCATGTCACATAGCATGTACTAAAGAAGTGCCTGCTGAATATTTCTCGAATGAAAGGAAGGGTCAATGTATGGAAGAGAAGAAGGGTAAGTGGATGGGAGAATGAGTCGTAAATGAATGGACGGACGAAGGGTGAATGGATGGAGGGATGGACAGACAAGTATATGGAGGGATGGATGGAGGGATGGATGGATAGATAAGTGAAAGAATGGATGGATGAGTGTCTGCCTGAAAGTGTGAATAGATGTATGAAAGAGTGGATGGCTGGGTGAAAGGTTGAAGGGATGGGTAGGTGGGAGAAAAAACATGAGCTAAATTTTTCCAAAAGGAACTTCTTTTGCAGACACTCAACCCTCCAAGCTCCAATGAAACAATTTATTGTTAAAGCATAGTGGTGCCAATGGCAGCGTCCTCACTGAGAGGACCAGCCCAACCCCCGTCTGTGAATTGGGGGTCTTCTCCGTCCAAAACGCCAGTGGCTGGTGGGAGACAACGGCTGAAGGGAGGGAAGGTCAAAGGAGGGAGTTCACAGTGTCTGAGCCTAACTTACGGGCTCCCTGAGGCTGATCTAGACGGATGATCTAAAGAAGTGGCAGGATACACATTCGAGGGATCTTTCTAGAAGCTTGTCTGTGATTCTACAGCAGGCCTTGAGTCACATGTCTTCTTTTTTTTTTCTATTTCAAACTGCAGGCTGAAAGTTCTGGAAGACGATAAAAGTGGCTGTCAGTGTCATTCATTCAAAGAGCACCCTTAAGCCCTACTGTGTGATAGGGGCTTTCTACTTTCTAGGGACAGGAGATACCACCACGAACAAGAGGAACAAGAAGACTTTGCTGGGCTTACAATCTGGAGGAGAAGCGTGGAGACACGACAGATTAAACACATGTTCCCTCCAGAAGGCGATAAGGGGAGGCCTCGGGATCTGAGAGGCAGTGATGAGAAGCAGCCGGTCATGCAAAAACGAAGGGGAGGGACTTCCCTGGTGGCACAGTGGTTAGGAAACCACGTGCCAACGCAGGGGACACGGGTTCGAGCCCTGGTCTGGGAAGATCCCACATGCTGCGGAGCAACTAAGCCCATGCACCATAACTACTGAGCCTGTGGTCTAGAGCCCGCGAGCCACAACTACTGAGCCCGTGAGCCACAACTACTGAGCCCGTGCGCCTAGAGCCCCTGCTCCGCAACAAGAAAAGCCACCACAATGAGAAGCCCGCGCACTGCAAGGAAGAGTAGCCCCCACTCACCTCAACTAGAGAAAGCCCGTGCATAGCAACGAAAACCCAACACAGCCAAAAATAATAAATAAATAAATTAATTAAGTAAAAAAGAAGGGGAAAATCGTCACAGACCATGCGAATGGCAAGTGCAAAGGTCCTGAGGTAGGATTGCGCTCGGCCTGGCCTAGAATCTGAGGGGTAGTTGGGCACTCGGGCCAAGGCAGAGGCAAGATGATCCTCAAGGTACTCCAAAGTCCCTGGGCTCCTTAAGGAGCATCTCTTCGTTAAGTTCCTAACCAAGGGACAAACTTGCCACTGAGTAAGTGGTCCCCAGAGAGTGAGCTGTAATGATCCTGAAAGGGGCCGTTCGGTCTTTAGCTTTTAAATTTCCATGGTACCGGAGGGTGGGGGACAGGGAGATGCTGTAAGACAGGCCAGCACTGACGGGAAGGCTGGACTCACCCACTCGGTAAATATGGGCGGAATATTTATGAGCCAGGCCAGTGACGTGAGTGGGCAACACAGAGATGCAGAGACAGACGTGACCCGGCCCTCCCAGAGCTCACCGCCAGCAGGTGACCACACTCGGGGGAACTGGGCAGAGGCAGAGCCCTGGAGGAGAGGGCTAGAAGAGACTTAGCAACCGCCTGGAGGGACAGGGCTGGGGTCAGAGAGGGGTGTGGGAGGACCCAGAGGTCTCTCGGGACAGCTGGGGGTTGGGGGGACACAAAGACTTCACGCCTTCACTTTTGGAGAGTGTCTGTGATTAAGGCAGGGAGCCTGCTAGGTTACTGAACAAACAAACAAACAACCTGGGATTTTTGGAGCGCTCTGCACCCAGGCACTGTGTGAAGAGCTGGATACACATGTTATCTCGTGTCTTCAGCTCTGGGATGTGAGCAAGGGTGGCAGGGCTGAAGAAGCACCTGTCGTCAAGGTGCCAACGGAAGACGACCACTGTGGGAGACAGGCTGCCACCCACAAAGATGCTCCTCAAGACGCACGTGGGCCTGCTTCCTCGGCCATGGCACTGCTGAGAGCAGGGCGGCCTGTGTGTCGCACGACAGGGAGCAGCGTCCCCCGCCTCGACCCCTGAGGTGCCAGCAGCACCTCTCCCCAGGCGTGACCACCAGAAATGTCTCCAGACGCTGCCAAATGGCCCCTGGGGGAACACTGCCTCTGTCTGAGAACCGCTGAGTTGGACAGACACTGAGCTTTGAATCCAGACAGACATGTGAGAGAAATGACAACCCCACGGACAGGGGACGGCCTTGGGGAAGCGTCTCCTCAGAACCCATCCATGCCGCCTCGCCAAAATGAACCGTCAAGTGAACTGAGTTTATAATTTTGACCTTCCACAGATTCCTGTACGCTCTCACTCAGTGCTAAGGGGAGTGTAAATGAGTGAGTACAGCCCCCAGGTGGAGCAATCTGCTTATCTCCTTCAAAAGAAATCCATCCTCAGGCCTGTATGCAGACGGGTGTTCAAGGTGTTTTGTCTGGAAAACAAAAGCCTGGCAAAGCAAGCAAACACCCAGCCACTGGCGTTATAAAGAGCATCCTTCATCCCCGCCATGGGAGCGCTGCAAGACTGCGGGGGAAGGAACCAAACAGTATGAGTTGCCCTTCCCCATTATCCCAAGGAACGGCCATATGGGCTCAGTGGAACAACAACGAAAAAGGCAAAAGGACCAATACAGCCCCTTTTATAAAGATGTGGAATGTTTTGTCAATGTGTTCGTCCACGTGTTGTACGGTGTGGCCTTTCTACTTCCTGGGCGTTAGCTCCCCTACTTCCTGTATGTGTATGCTTACTGTAGTCAAACAGTCATCACACACACACACACACACACACACACACACACACACGAGCAAGGTGAGGCACTGGACACAGAGCCAGGGGTTTTGGTGGGGGAGAGATGGGGTTTTGGGGGGAGTGACCCAAAGGAAAGCAGAGACTGCAGGTGGATGGGTAGAGGGATGGAGGGAAGAGAAAAGGGACAGAGAAAGACAGAGACTGCCAACATCTCGGTGCTAACTTCCAGGCCCCGAATCCAGTCACACCTAAAGCTTCCCCCTCGGAATGTTCTAGTGACAAGGGCCAATCAATTGCCCTTTTCCTTAAAGCCAGTTTGAGTCGAGTTCCTGCTACTTGTGATGCCTGGGGGCTGGAAGGTTCAAGAATCCTGTGGAAAAAGGCAGCAGCTCACTGGGAAGTTGGCTCCTGGAGTATAAACATCAAATGGCATGGGTGGAAACAGCGGTGGGAGCTGGGGAGAGGGTTAAGCCTCACAAACTCTTCCCACTGGAACCCACCTAGGGTACCACCTGGAGGTCCAAGGGGTCATAGGCCGACACCCGCAGATCCTGCAGCAGGGCTTCCAGATTGTTCCTCAGGGCGGTGTAGGGCGGCTTCTCCTCGTACTTGAGGGCCATCACCACCTTCAGGTACTCCCGCAGGGTCTCTGTGGTCAAGACACGGGAGGAACCTGAGAGGGGTACCCAACCCAGAGCCTGAGGGGCTCTGCCTAGAGGGTCTCAACAATGGTGCCCATTTGCTCAGTGCTTCCTCTGTGCCTGGCACTGCCATGGCCACGGCCACTTAGATTTAAATTGGTTTTTTTTTGGAAAACGTGAAACATAAGCAACAGGAGAGCGGTACCATGAACAGCAGCATACCCGTCACCCAGTCTCATCAGCTGTCAACTCATGCCCATCTTGTTTCATCAAAACCCCTACCCCTTCTCCCTCCTGTATTGTTTTAAAGCAAATCCAGGCTGATTATACGATTTTATCTCTAACTATTTGGTGGGTATCTCTAAATGGGAGCCAGCAAGCTTTTACTGTAAAGTGCCAGAGAATAAATATTTTTGGCTTTGTACGCCGGGAGTCTGTGTGGCCAGGACCCAACTCAGCTGTTCTCCCACAAAAGGCCCACAGAAGGCAGGAAGCCAATGGGCGTAGCTATGCACCAAGACTACTTTATTTATGGACTCTGCAGCTTGAACTTCAGACAGGTTTCATGTGTCACAAAATATTCTTCTCTTGACTTTTTTCCCCAGCCATTTCAAAAGGTAAAACAGGGCTTCCCTGGTGGCACAGTGGTTGAGAATCTGCCTGCCAATGCAGCGGACACGGGTTCGAGCCCTGGTCTGGGAAGATCCCACATGCCGCAGAGCAGCTAGGCCCGTGAGCCACAACTACTGAGCCTGCGTGTCTGGAGCCTGTGCTCCACAACAAGAGAGTCTGCGATAGTGAGAGGCCCGCGCACCGCGATGAAGAGTGGCCCCCGCTTGCCGCAACTAGAGAAAGCCCTCGCACAGAAATGAAGACCGAACACAGCCAAAAATAAATAAATAAATAAATTAATTAAAAAAAAAAAAAAAGGTAAAACAATTCTTAGGGGAATTCCCTTGCAGTCCTGTGGTTGTGACTCCGTGATTCCACTGCAGGGGGCACGGGTTGGATCCCTGGTCAGGGAACGAAGATCCCGCAAGTCAGGGTACGCGGCCAAAAAAACCCCCACAAAAACTTAGTTCACTGGCTTACAAAACCAGGCTGGCTGCCCCAGGGACGGAGTTTAAAAGATAGAGGCTGTTTTGAAAGATAAAGCCTTTTTGTTGTCTGTTTTCCCTAAATAGCACAATGCCATTATTACACTTTTTAAAAGTGCCAATTATGAAACCAATAATCATAAGAGCTCCCACTTGAGCAATGTCTGTCTCAGGCTGGCTCTGAGCACGTTTAATTAGGGCTGCAGCAGAAGCTAAGGCAGCACCCTTGGGCCCAGTTCTACGCTGAATTCTCGGGACAAACCTCGGGAGGTGAGGGCTATTATTGGCCCCATTTTACACGTGGGGAAGCGGAAGCTCAGAGAGGCTGTAAACCTGGGGCTGAACTTCCTTCTGGCCCCGCCCACCCCAAGCCCGGACCCACCAGCCCCACTGGCGCCACTGGCTCCGCTTCCCCGTGACTGGCTTAGAATCTCAGAGCTGCAATAAACTAACCGGGGGGCTCCTTGTTTTTGTTTTTTTGGCCATGCTGGCGCAGCTTGCGTAATCTCAGTTCCCCGACCAGGGATTGAACCTGGCCGGGCCCTGGGCAGTAAAAGCCTGGCATTCTAACCACTAGACCACCAGGGAACTCCCAATGGAGCTCATTCTTACGGAGCAAGAGCCCGAGGCTGGAGGGGAGAGTGACCTGAGCAGCAGAGACATGATTTGAATCCAGGGATGTCAGGTAATTTAAAAATGAGTCCTTACAGAGCTGGAGGGGATAAACTATACTTTTCCGGCTGTCTTTCTGCCTCATGTTTAGAGAGCAATGTAGACGTCCTATAGCAGGGACGCTGGAAAAAACCACTCGCCCAAACAAAACAAAAACAGCCTCAATCTTCAATAATAGGGATTGGCTTTAAAAATGATGGTTTACATGAAAAGATGCTCACCATCGCTAATTATTAGAGAAATGCAAATTGAAGCTACAATGAGGTATCGCCTCACTCCGGTCAGAATGGCCATCAGCGAAAAGTCTACAAATAATAAATTCTGGAAAGGGTGTGGAGAAAAGGGAACCCTCCTACACTGTTGGTGGGAATGTAAAGTGGTGCAGCCACTATGGAGAACAGTATGGATGTTCCTTAAAAAACTAAAAATAGAATTACCATATGAACCAGCAATCCCACTTCTGGGCATGTATCTGGAGAAACCTCTAATTCACAAACATACACACACACCAATATTCATAGCATCACTATTTGAAGTAGGCAAGACAGGGAAGCAACGTAAATGACCATTGACAGATGAATGAATAAAGAAGCCGTGGCATATATATATATATATATATATATATATATATATATACACACACACACACACACACACACACACATATATACATATATATACAGTGGAATATTACTCAGCCAAAAAAAGAATGAAATAATGCCATTTGCAGCAACATGGGTTATCAAACTAAGTGAAGTAAGCCAGACAGAGAAAGACAAATATCATATGATATTGCTTATATGTAGAATCTAAAAAAAAAAAAAGATACAAATGAAATTATAAACAAAACAGAAATAGAGATATAATTAGAAATACATTTTATAATATAAAATATAAATATATTATAAGATGTATTTCTAATTATAACCCATTACTCACATACATATATATGAGTATAAATATGTATCACTGAAGATATGGCATTTCCTTAACTTCTGTAAGGCATTCATATTTTTTTGTCTGTTTTTTAATTTTTAAAAATCCTGTTTTCGGGGGCTTCCCTGGTGGCGCAGTGGTTGAGAATCTGCCTGCCAACGCAGGGGACACGGGTTCGAGCCCTGGTCTGGGAAGATCCCACATGCCGCAGAACAGCTGGGCCCGTGAGCCACAATTACTGAGCCTGTGCGTCTGGAGCCTGTGCTCCGCAACAAGAGAGGCCGCGATAGTGAGAGGCCCGCGCACCGTGATGAAGAGTGGCCCCCGCTTGCCACAACTAGAGAAAGCCCTTGCACAGAAACGAAGACCCAACACAGCCATAAATAAATAAATTAATTAATTAATTTAAAAAAAAAATCCTGTTTTTGACCCGTTAAACGGATTTCAGGACTGACTAATGAGTCAGAACTGTAGTTTTAACTGACGTTAAGTGTATTATACCACAATTTAAAAAAATACCCATAAAATTCTACAAGTATTGACACAGAAATCTCTAAGGTATCACCGTCTTAAATGAAAAAGTAAGTCAGAGACCAATATACGTAATATGATTCCATTAAAAAAACCCACACATTATGTGTGTATGGTTGCATGTGTGTGTGTGTTGCTGTTATTACTGTTCAGACACACTTCTGAAATTTGGGAGAAGATTTTTGTTTTTCTACAAGGGGCACAAATACATGTGTGATTTGGAAAACTCAAAGAAGGAAAATAGAGGGGTGGTAAAGAGAGGCATCTGGGATGCGCCTGAGCCCCGGTCCCTCCATGGCCCCCGCCGGCTCCCTCCTCTTGGGACATACCTGAGGTATTGATCCAGCGACTGCGCTGTCCCACGAGGCCTTCTGGGTTGTCAAGAAACCTGAGAGGGCAGAGGTACATGTGAAAGGCCTTTTAGGGAAGGACAGCAACCTTCTGAAACTGGATGTCTGGTAGATGTGCCCTAGTTCTCATTATTCACGGTAGTTATGCCTTGGACACTGAAGGAGCAAATTCTGAGCCAGGAGTTTACCAGAAGCACAGCTTCCAATTCCAACATTTTTACCAACTGATCAATACATCACCTGGTTTTACCTGTGTGCCTAAAGACATCTTATTTAATATAATGTTGAGTCATTCACATGGATCTCTGGCCCAACAGCACTATAGTTCACACCTGAAGGAGGCTTATCTCACACACGTATTTCCTTGCGCTTAGCACTTCATCACTATGCTTGGGGCCATTTTAAACAGCAAAATCCCCCCCCAAAAGCATAAAAGTGTGGAAAATGTGGCACTAAACAGACCACATGAAGGACACTTGTGAGCTGAAACAAGAAGGCAGAGTGTTGCCTTGTTCAACCTCGGCTAGGATCATGTGCATCGGGCAACTCAAAATTTTCTCCACTCTGCGTGTCTGAGAATGACTTTGAAAGCCATTCAAAGTATTGATTTTGGGGTTACAAATACATTTTAGGGAAGAGGTCAATTCACAAATACAGAATCTGTGAATAATGAGGATCAACTGTCTATCCACACACATTTGTATACATATACATGTATAAATACACAGACACACAGACACACAGACACACACACACACACACACCCTCTTGGACCACTCAAGAAAAATGAAAGTTGGGGGGGGAGGGATAAACAAGGAGGTTAAGGACCTACTGTATATAGCACAGGAAACTCTACTCAATATTTTGTAATAATCTATAAGGGAAAAGAATCTGAAATAGAATATATATATGTTCACATATATATTCATATATATATATTCATATATATATAACTGAATCACTGTGCTGTATGATGAAACTAACATGCTGGGGACTTTCCTGGTGGTGCAGTGGTTAAGAACCCGCCTGCCAATGCAGGGGACACGGGTTTGATCCCTGGTCCGGGAAGATCACACATGCCGTGGAGCAACTAAGCCCGTGCGCCACAACTATTGAGCCTGCGCTCTAGAGCCTGTGAGCCACGACAACTGAGCCCTCGTGCCACAACTACTGAAGCCCGCACGCCTAGAGCCCGTGCTCCGCAACAAGAGAAGCCACCGCAATGAGAAGCACGCCCACCGCAACAAAGAGTAGCCCTGCTCTCCGCAACTAGAGAAAGCCTGCATGCGGCAACAAAGACCCAATGCAGCCAAAAATAAATAAATAAAATAAATTTATTCCCCTTCCCCTCCCCTACAGCCCAGAAGTCCCCAAGCCCCACCCTCCTGCTCCCCAACACTCTCTGCCCCATCCCCCTCTCTGTCCACGGCTCTAAGCCCAACTCAGGCCTCACCCTTTCTCCCTGGACCCCAGCCTCCTCCCCAGTTTTCCATGCACCCCCCCCCCCCCACAGCCCCAGAGAGTCTTTCTATGCCCAAGTGGACCCTGCACCTCCCTGCTCACAGCCCTCCTGTGGTTCCCCAGTGCCCTGCTGGGAAACCTCTGGCACCAAAGCCACCAGCCCCTGTGGCTTTGTCTCCCTGACTTCCTCCCTCCCGTCTCATGCTCCAGTCACACCAAACTCCTTCTAGTCCCCCAACCAGGTCACACATCCACCCACATCTCCTGGCCTCTGTACATACTGCTCCTCTGCCTTTGGCAGCCTTTCCCCACCTTGACCCCCAGTACGTGGCTGCTCTCCCTTCTGGACATGGCTTGAGGGCTGGTCCCCTGGAAGCTTCCCCTGGACCCCTGCAGGTGCAGGAAACGGATCCCTGCCGAGTGTTTGCACACCCTGCGCATAGGTCCACGGATCCCCTACAGCTACTGTCATATGTGCACAAGAAGGGCTGGGTCTGACCCTCGTCTCTCCCTAGCAGCCTCAGGATGTATGTGGTAAATGATTGAGCGAGCGAGTGATGGCAGAAAAGAGCTGTGCCAGCCTCAGGACGTTGTAAACTGTGTGAGCAATTCTCCCATCACAGGCTGTCACTGTGTTCGTGGGACCTCCCCGCCCAGCGGCAGCCTTGAGAGCAGGGACCCAACTCCGACCGTAGTCTGTGCTTTCCCAGCTGGGAGCCTTGCACAACAGTAAGCCATGGGGAATCAAATTGCCTTCCTCTTTCTTTTATTCATTCATTGTCATGAACTAGAACTTTCAAAAAAATGAATACATATTTGCTGAGTGAATGGAAAAAAGCCACGCACACCAGTAAGACTTCGGAGAGGACAGGTTAGGGCTCCGGAAAACGTGCATGTGGCAACACTGCCCCCTTGTGGGCCGTTTGGTTACTGCCTCAAGTCAACCGACAGAGGCTGGGCTGGGGGTGTCTAGAATGAGTCCCACATCACCACTGATGCTCCCTGTGGAGCATCTTCATGTTCCCCGCCCTCCCTCTGTGATCGTGACTGGGATCTGGGGTTCTGGAAGGAACTCTTACTTATTCTGAAGTCACTGATATGAAAATGATTACTAAGACCTATTTTATTTACTCTGCGTCCGACTTGACAAGGGCAGAGCCTCTTAGTGAAGCATTTCACAGTCACATTTGATTAACTCCTGTGAAGGGGAAGGTGGGAGAGAGGTGAAAAGGGAGATAAGACTGTTCTTAGGAGTTCGAGGAGGTAGAGGGAGGGAGGATCCAACCCAGTGGAGCCTCAGGAAGCAGGTTCAGAATGTACGAATGAACGAACAGAGGGTTCACATATGTGACACGCTGTCTGCCCAGAAATCTTGCCTCCCCTTTGCCTGCCTGGGAAGCTCCTCGGCCGACCGGGTCAGGCGCCTCTTGGGTAAGGGCTCCCAGCAGCCCCGAGGCAGGTCACGTGCCTCCCCCCTGCTCCCACAATGCCCCGGGGCTGCCTCCACCCTCACAGGCACCGCCCACTTCCTGCCTGCGTGTCTCCTCCCGGGCCTGGGAACCTCCAAACCTGGGGCTGCATCTGCCCGACCCGTGTGCCCACGCGGAAGCCCAGGCCTGGGTGTGAAGAAGGTTCACGCCTTCTTTCCTTAGTCGTTCATCCATCCTGCAACTATCTCATGAGCACCCACAACGTGCCAAGCGCTGTACTGCGAACAACACAGTGACAAGAGAGCTGACGCGGTCCCTGCCTTCAGAGAAATCCGACTAAAGGGGGTACTGCGGAGGAGTCCGCTACCTGGCACCCCGTGTCACTCCTCCCCTGCGATGGCAGAATCCCAGGGGTCGGCAGCCACGGGCTGGAGACATTTCCCAGCCCCCACTGCAGCTTGGGGTGGCCACGGGACCAAGAGACATGTCATTTCCGGTCCTGCCCTCTAAAAGCAACGGGAGTCAGTGGCACTAGAGCTCGCACCCAGTATGAGGGGGGCCGAGGTGCTCCACAACCCTTGGTCTCCTACCTCGGGACTGTTAGTGAGAAGGAAGTCAAGATCTACCTCCTTTGAGCCGCAGTCTTTCGGGGTCTCCTCGTAAGAGCAACTCAGCCTCCTCACTAACACAGCAGAGCGCTTCAAGGAGCAGTTCACAAACTTCAGCCTCACTTAACCGCTTTAGCGGCTGGGCTGTGGCCTCCGACTACTTGTGTTGCTAATTCTGTGACTCGTTTTCACCTGGCTTCAATGCAAAAATGGAAAACTACTGGAAAACTAGACAATAAGTGCAGAAAGAAATTAAGGAAGCAGGGAAGTGGGCTCATGTTCTGGCAGGTTCTGATGCAGAGGAAACCTGGGAGCTGAAAGCTGCTCTTTCTCTGTCGTCTCTTCGTCCTTCAGCAGAGGTGTCGGGGCATATCAGCACGGAAGTGGGACCTCCTACTTGCCTCCCTGCCTTTCTGGAGGTGATTCATCTGTCACCACTGCCATGAGACCTGCCCTGGCCTTTAAACGTAAAACAGCAGGCAGGCCCACACCCTGACAGCCCCCCTGATGGCTACCCAGGGTTCCGACCCGATGGCCCCCACCGTCTGACCTCTGCCATGCTGTGTGTTTCACTATCTCTGTACTGTCTATCTCCCCCATTAGAAAGCGAGTTCCCTGAGGGCAGGGATGTTTGTCCTAGTTACTCCTGTATCCTCAGGCCCTGGAATAGAGCCTGGTGCATGGGAGGTGCTCCACGAGTATTTGGTGAGTGGAGGACAGCTGCACCCAAACACCACCAATCCACGTGCGATACGCCTCCCGTACTTGGGAGATACTAGCTTCCAGGTGAAAGGGCCTCCTCTGGAGTCAAATGACCTGGGAGCAACTCTAATCAGCTGTGTGACCTGGGCTGATTACCTAAGGTCTCTGTGCTTTCAGATCATGAGCACACTTAGCTCAGAGCTGCTCTGAGGATGACACAGGGGAGCACTGCCCTCACTGCCCGGCACAGGAAAGTGTACAATAAAGGTCAGCCTTGAACAGGTCATTACGGGCAGGCCAATGTGACGGGCGTCCCTTCCTCTGAGCGTGAACAAGCAGGAGACCTGATGCAGTGGGGGCGAGGGAAGGGCTCCCTGGGGAGTGACGACTAAGCTGAAACCTGAAGGAGGGTGAGATTTGGGGCATGGCATCTGGGTGTGTGTTCCATCGGCATAAATCAAACATAACATATTTCAAACACAACATGTTCTTCAAGGACACAGCTACATCTAAAATTAATTGAGGAGAAGCACTGAGCTTCTTTAACAATGTAAAGTTAAAAAAATACAGCATTGAGTGAAAGAAAGAAAGAGAATGAAATTTAGAGCACAGTACCATTTATGCAAGTTAAATACACTCATCATATGTTGTATAAGGACATACACGTGTCTATACAAACTTATTTGAAAGCAGTAGTCAGAAGCAGTAAAGTTGATGCACGTGTAATGATGGGGTTAAAGTGCTGAGTGAAAAAAGCCAGAAACAGGTGAGATTCAGAACAGAATACCATTTATGCAAGTCAAATACACACAGTGCCACCACCGTCATGCAAGTTTAAGGATACAAGTACATTTACACAAGCATATCGGTAGGACATATATTCAGCAAGTATGTGTGTCCACAGTTGAGAGATCGGAAGTTGGGGGATAATAAAGGGGGCAAAATAAAATGAGAGAGAGGCGCAACACGAACCAACAACTGAGAACTTAAAAGTACGACAGACTCAATGCTGTTCACTGGAGAGTTTTCCCTCTTCCCACTCTGCACACTTTTCCTGGATAATCTCTCACCCTCTCCCAGGGCTTCTGCTGACAATTCCTGAGACACTGCTGGGGTCTAAGGCTCCGTTTGGACTTCATTCCTGCACTTCAGATGGGAGAGCCAACCATCTCCTGGATGGCCCCTCCTGGATGACTCCTCTTGGGGCAACTCTCACACCCCAAGGCTATACCAGATCTTGAATCCCAACATGTGGACCTGCAGAGCTTCCCTGTGTCTAGCTGTCTACTGTCCTTGGTGCTGAAGACCAAAGCCCCTGTGCTCGCTTCCCTCTGCGCCCAGCTGCCCTCTGTCCTTGGTGCTGAGCAGCACCTCCCTTAGCACCGAGGTGCCCTGTCCTTGGTGCTGAACCACACCACCCAGCTCTTCCGGTTTTACCCCGCCGTCCTTGGTGCTGAACGTCTAAAACAGAACTAGCAGGACCGGGCGCTTTTACATGCAGAGGTGAGGGAAGCATGTAAAAGAGGCCAGTGTTGCCAGATGCTGAGGCAGGGCCCAGGCCAAATTGTTCCGGTTGCCCGTGTGTCCCCGTGGGAGTGAATGAATCATGGTGTCCTGTACACTGTGAGCATTTTCTACAGGCCAGGCTCTGTGCTGAGTGCTGTGTACCTGACTCCCCCAAATCCTTCCACAGCCCCCCGAGGTGGGTGCTAATAGGATCCCACCTGAAGGAGGGCACTGAGGCTTGTGGAGGTTAAGCTGCCCACCCAACACCCTGCAGCAATGGGGCTGGAGTCTGACCCCAGGCAGTGTGGCTCCAGAGCCCACGCTCCTGTCTGCTGGAATGGACGGTAGAGCAGATTCCCGAGAACTGCAGAGGCCTTGACTCTGCCAGATGCCACCTCCCCCTCTTTTCTGTTCCCTGTTGGGTTCTCGGCTTCAGCCCCACCTGCAGGGGTGCTGGGCCAGTGCTGGGCTCTGCTGACCCCCAGACTCACTTCTGTTTCAGCTCCATGATTTCCTCGGTGTTGGGAAGGCACTTCGTCCATGGCAGGGTCCCATAGAGCCACTTCAGCAGACAGTAGCCCAGGGTCTGGAGGTCACTGCGGCGGGAGGGCCCTGGGGAGGGAGGGGAGGAGGTGGCGGCTCAGTCCAGATGTTCCGCTCACTGACACCCCCCCCTTCCTTTCTCTCATGGACTCAAGCACGGGCTCACACACTCAACCACCCAAACATACAGGCTCCCGTCTGTTCATTCACTTTTCACTCACCTACTCTCAGTCCCTCATGCGTCTCTCAATTACTCATTCACTCCCTCAGCCATCCCTTCATCCCCGCTTTCACTAGCTCACTCCCTCATCTACTTGTCTTTCATTCATGCACCTATTTGTTCAATGAGTCCTCAGAGCCCTGTGTGCCAGGCCCCCTCCCACATTCTTAAAACACAGGTAAGAGTTTGGTTGGGTCCCAGCCCTTGACAGTCCTTGACAGTCCAGTGGAGAGATAGTTATAGCGTGGGATCACCTGGGTTATAGAGGAGACAGAACAGGGCATGAGGGAACGCAGAAGGATGGGCACTGAACTCAGCCTCACTCAGTAGGGGAGGGCAAAGGAGACAGCAGGGTTTGATTTTTCTTATGCTTCCTAAATCACATGATGTAGACAACACTCCATATAAGCATTCAACAAACACGGAGAGTTGACTGTGCCAGACCTTCGCCCTCTGGTGCTGGAGGCACAGGTACCATCGCTTCCCTGGGGGAGCTTAGAGTAGTGGGAGGATGCGGGCAGGCACATGGATGGTCATGATATCAAGGGGTTTGGGAAAGAGAGGCCGAGACCTCCTCCAGGAATCTTCTTCTCAAAGTGCTCTCTTCTCTCCCCATACACCTTCCTTGGATAATTTCATTCCCATCCCTGGGCTTCAACTGACAACTCCTGAGATACTGCTGACATCTGAGTCTCCATCCAGACCTCGCTCCTGTGCTGCAGACGTGGATAGCCAATTGCTTACTCAACAGCCCCTCCTAGATGACTCTTGGGCAACTCTGACGCTCCAAGTCTACACAGATCCTGAACGTGAACCTCTGGACCTGCAGGGCTTCCTTGCAGCCAACCGCTCAGTGCCCTTGGTGCTGGGCTACTGCCCCACAGTGCCCTAATGTGTGGGGGCGCTATCCATGGTCCTGAGTCCCTACTGTGGCTCCCCCACTCAGCCTGACTCCTGTGTTTGGCCATCTGCTGTCCGTGGCTGTGAAAACCTACAGCTGCCCTTGTCCGAGAATCATGTCTCCACGGTCCCGAGCCCCTTCTCTGGCCTCTTACCACATCCCTTGTGCAGGTCCATGCTAATGAACTCAAGGTCCCCCTCATGTGGGTTCCTGCTGCCTTCGGTGTACGCCACGTGTGTGCCATCTGGCGAATAGCGGAAGGTGAAGCCGTAGCCTGCCAGGGTCACCTGTGTGGACGTGGGGAGAAGCCATACAGTTTGAAGGTTAGGAGCTCGGATTCTGGAGTCAGAGATTTCAATCGTGGGTGCAGTTTGAAACATAATGCCGAGCAGTACAGAAGGGTGTGAAAAGAACACAAACCAACTGTCCCCCATCACTGCTCAGCCCCCCTAAACCCACTGTCCAGAAGCAACCACTAATACAGATGCTTATGTGTTATTTCACATCATTTTCTTTAAATAATCAGTAAACACATGTGGACGGGGAGGGGGCTCTAGTTTCCCACACATGGATCACACTCTGCCTCCTGCTGGGCACACAGCTCACTGCACTTTAATAGTGTATTAACTCTAGAGCCAGACAGACCAGGTTCCAATGCCAGCTTGGCCCTTTAGTGGCCATAAACTTTGGTTAAATTATGAAACTTCTCTGTGCTTTGATTTCTCCATTTGGAAAATGAAGATAATGATAGTCCTCACCTTGCAGGGTTGTTAGGAGGCTTACCTGAGTTTAAAACAAAAAGTCCGTATCTACTACACACACAAAATTAGCCACATCAGCTTTTTAATGGCTGCATTTAAAAAAAAGATTTAATTAATTAATTAATTTATTTATGGCTGCGTCGGGTCTTCGTTGCTGTGCGCGGGCTTTCTCTAGTTGCGGCGAGCGGGGGCTACTCTTCACTGCAGTGAGCGGCTTCTCATTGCAGTGGCTTCTCTTGTTGCAGAGCATGGGCTCTAGGCATGCAGGCTCAGTAGTTGTGGTGCATGGGCTTAGTTGCTCTGCGGCATGTGGGATCTTCCTGGACCAGGGCTCAAACCCGTGTCCCCTGCATTGGCAGGCGGATTCTTAACCACTGAGCCACCAGGGAAGTCCCTAATGGCTGCATCTTATTCTGTCGAATGGAGAGTAGACAACTGTTGGCTTTGGCCATGTGAGACCTGCATCTTTTTCTGCTGGTCACAGTTTGTGATGGTTAATTTTATGTGTCAGCCTGACTGGGCCCCAGGGTACCCAGACATGTAGCCAAAGGTTATTCTGGGTGTGTCTGTGAGGGTGTATCTGGATGAGATGAATACTGGTATCAGGAGACTGAATAAAACAGACCGCCCTCTCTAGTGTGCACGGGCCTCATCGGATCAGTTGAGCAGAACACACAGGCTGAGTGAAAGGGAATGCCTCCTGCCTGACCACTTGAGCCGAACATCAGCCTTTTCCTGCCTTTAGATGTGAACAGAAATATTGGCTCTTCTCGGGTCTCGAGCCTGCCAGCTTTCAGACTGGAAATCACACAATCAACTCTCCTGGCTTTCAGGCCTTTGGGCTCTGACTAGACCACATTAGCAGCTCTCCTGGTCTCCAGCTTGGCGACTGCACATCTAGGTCCCTAGATCAGCTTCCATAATTGTCTGAGTCAACTCCTTATAATAAACCTCTTTCTCTCTCTTACATATATACGCACACACACACACATACACATTCTATTGGTTCTGTTTCTTTAGAGAGCTCTGACTAATATGGTTCCAGGATTTTTCTCTGGGATCACCCCTCTCCAATTCTCAGTCCATGTGTTTGAGGTGGGGTTCACCTGATTTATATTTCCACTGGGGTTGCTAAACTGAGGGGATTTGAGCCTCATTTGCTGGTATTTATTTTGTTACCATAGGGAAGACAGTTTGCCTGATTATGAGCAATGCAAACACAAGAGCCCAGGAATGGAAGAGCCAGCTTCCCAATGACAGGGCCTGAGTTCTTAGATTCAGCCATGCTTGAAGCCAGTGAAGTCCTAGATTTTTCCACTCCATGGAGCAATAAATTGCACTTGGCCCTTTTTAAACTTTTTTTTTTCCTTTTTCTTTTTTGCTTAAGGCATGTTAAATTGGGTTTCTGTCATTAGCAGGAGTAATTAGAATTTACTTTAAAATACTAATTAGTACTCTGCTGGGAGTATATATTTGAGGTTTTCCAATTTTACTGTCACAATCAATGTTGTCAGGAACATTTTGTACATGTATCTCCGAATATATGGATAAGATACGTTCCTAAAAGAGGACCCGGTGGATCAAAAAACATATGCATTTAAATTTTGACTGCTATGTTCAAATTACCTTCCAAAAAGGTTGCCCATTTCATACTTCCAATAGTATATAAAGAATTCCTAGTTCCTTACATCCTTATCAGCAAGAGATATTATTTTTAATTTTGTCCACCCAAAGGGTAAAAATAGTGTATTTTAAGTTTAATTGCTATGACTATTAGGGAGGTTGAGCATCTTTTCATACATTTAACTAACCTGTGGATTTCTTTTTCTACGAACTGCTTTTCCTATCCTTTGTCTATTTTTCTACTAAGTTACTTATCTCTTCTTATTTATTTGAAGGAACTCTTTATACGTGATGGATAGCAATTCTTTGTCTGCAGTAAGCATTGTGAAATGCATGCAGGTTTTGAGACAGGTGAGCTCCTGAGCCCAGAGAGCCCCCAGGATGGGGGAGGACCTGGCTATTACCTGGCACAAGTCCTCTGGATTCACAAAGATATTCTCAGCTGTCACATTGCCATGAACGTACTCATTCTCATGGAGGAACTTCAGCGCATCCAGCTGGGGGGAAGAAAGCAAGCATCTCCATGAGCAGCAGGCTGACACAAAGCTCCGGAGGGAACCCCCACTGTTGGGCCTGGGGTCACATGGTGCTACTTGTGATGGGGGTGGGGTGGTGGTTCAAGCCTGACTACTCCTAAGTGAAGCATCAGGAAGCCCACCCTGACAGCACACCTAAGCATGTCTTCTAATTAAGCCTTTGAAAAATTCAGCATTAAAGCTGATATTTGGTTTTCCATTGACCTCTTCTGTCTATCTCTTAGCTGATCTCAGGAGGGGAAGAAGCGGGTTACTTATTGACCTCCTGCAAGAAAGAAAACCCAGCGCTCATGTACATCAAAGAGGTTTTGTCTCATTCGCCCTAGGGAGCAGAAATACATTTAGTTAAGTAATTTATATTTTGATCTCTAGCTCTGACTTTTCCATTGAGCTCATATATTGAACTGCCCAGGTATTCTTACATCTTGATTACAACCTAAACCCCCGTCGACTCCAAGGCTCTACTGCCCACCAAGTTCTGCTTGTTCAAACTCTCCATCCCCACAGCCCAGCTCCTCCTCAGGCCTGGTCCTCTCTGTGCTGACCTCACCCAGCCTCCATCTACCCCCTCCAGCCCGTCCCCACACGGCCCACAGGGTCTTTCTACACCCAGAGCTGACCCTGTCCTTCCCGTATTCCCAATCCTCGCGTGGCTCCCCGGCTCCCTCGGGACAGAGGCGCCCTCGGCCCCCCAGGCTGGTGTTCAAGGTCCTGCGTGACCTGGTCACTGCTGAGCTCTCCACACCAACCTCAGCTGTTACCTTTCCCCTCCTCACGTCACGCTGCAGACACTGAGCGTAATGACCTTCGGGACTCACCTGATGTGTCACTCCCTTGCCACTTCCATCCCTCCAGCAATTTACACTGGGTCCTCTTATTCTTCGTCACTTCTAGTCAAAGCACTTTTCACAATTTGTGCAACTGTGACTTAATATCATCCTCTCCCACTAGACATAAAAACCATGATTGTGCTGCCCCCCATGGTACTCCCAGCCCCTGGGACAGTGTCTGATTCCCAGCAGGGACCTGATAAATATTTAATGAAACGATGGATGAAGGAAGGAATGAATGAACGAAAGTCTTGTGCTCTCTCTCCCACACCAGCCTTTGCCTAAGCTATATTCTTGGCCTGGAATGTTCTCCCCATGCATCTCCACTCCTACTCTACCCAGCACCTTGCTATTTCCCACTCTTGATTTAGAAATGACCTCTACCAGGAAGTTCAACTGAACCCCTCAATTTAGGCTGGGCCCCTTCCTCCAACTGCTACTGTCTCCTGAACATCCCTCATGACAATACTTATCACTCTGTTGTTTTTTTTTTTTTTTTTTTTTTGGCCGTGTTGCACGGCATGCGGGATCTTAGCTCCCCAACCAGGGATCGAACCCGCGCCCCCTGCACTGGAAGCACGGAGTCTTAACCACAGGACTGCCAGGGAAGTCCCACTTGTCACTCTGGTTCTAACAGCCTGGTGTTCAGCTGTGTTGGTCACCGTGCTCGCCCAGTGCCCAGCAGAGGGAGGTGCGGGCTGAACGTGTCAATGAGCAAACAGACCGATAAACTAGGAGCCGGGGGGCCATCCTCCGGACGGGAGCCTGCAACCCTCAGGTGCTTACCAGCCGGCAGGCCATCTGGAACACAGACCTCACTGACATCACATGCTTCGGGTTGTCATCCAGGATCGACTGAAGGCTCCTCCCCAGGATGGGGAACACCAAGAACCTGGAAGACATGAGTGTCCCAGCAAGTGGGAGAGATGACAGGGGAGGGGATGGAATACAGGCCACCAAGGATGGGGTGTGGCTGGGGGCTACCAGATCCCGGTCCTGGGTGAGATGGAGGGTTCGGACTGGTGGGGGACCAGCCTGGCTCAAGGCTGGGGGAAGGAAGGAAGCAACTATCTGGCCAATGGCTCCAGGGTCCCAGCCATGCCTGGGCATGTGACAGGGAGAGAAAGGAAGGGGCCAGTGAGGCGAGTGGCAAGTGAAGTGACTTACCTGTACTTGTCCTGGTGAACGCCAAAACCGACGCAGGTGGGGATGGCCAGATGGGGGGTCGAGTACCGCTTTTTCCACTTGTTCACTGTGGGAGGCAGGGGCTTGAGAGGTTAGGGCCCACCTGGCCCTGCACCCACAATGGACAGCAGCCCGTTCTCAGACCAGAAGCAGAGCGCGCCCAAGCCCAGGCCACACACTGGGTCTCCTGGTTGGTGACGTCGCCTCTGTGGGTGCGTGACGGCGAGGGGGGTGACGACAGGGGTTGTGAACATGGGAGAAAGCACTGACAAATCTGGAGTGAGCGGAAGGGGTAAGAGCGACAGCGTAACCTCTGAATTCCCATGTAGAGCTAATGAGATCGGGGAGTGTCTAAACTGGTCACAGTGTCACTACATGTCCGCCCACCTTCCAGGATCTCAGTTGGATGGTACAGATCCAGCGGTGTGCTGATAAAAGTTTAACAGCTGGTTGTCTGGGGAAAGATAGCCCTGATTTGTCGCATTTGCCGATTTCTGTGGTGTAAATACTTCCCAGCATGGCCAATTTCAAGCTACCAATGTGGTATCATGGAAGACGGAGTTGGAAAGAGAGGCAGTAGCGTGCCCTTACATGGTATTTCCACCACACAGACACGGTGAATGTAAACAACCTCAAGAATATAGATAATAGGGACTTCCCTGGCGGTCCAGTGGTTAGGACTCCGCGCTTCCGCTGCAGGGGGCGTGGGTTTAATTCCTGGTCGGGGAACTAAGATCCCACACGCCAAGAGGCATGGCCAAAAAAAAAAAAAAAAAAAAGTCTAGCTGATAGAAAATGTAGACAAATAATTAGGAAGGGATGAGCTTTGAGTATTTATTACCCTTGCTCTTAATTTGACTGTAAATTGATTAATTTATGATGGCTATGTTTTATTCATTCATTCATTTATTTATTTATTTAAGATGGCTATGACTGAAAGCTTGGAGGGTAATTTTATTTTTTTAAAAAATATTTATTTATTTATTTATTTATTTGGCTGTGCTGGGTCTTAGTTGCAGCACGCAGGATCTTCGTTGTGGCATGTGGGATCTTTAGTTGTGGCATGCAGGATCTAGTTCTCTGATCAGGGACTGAACCCAGGCCCCCTGCATTGGGAGCGCGGAGTCTTAACCACTGGACCACCAGGGAAGTCCGATGGCTATGTTTTAATAACTGGCTTGCAGTATTTGTGAAAATTTAATACTTGGTGCTCAAGAGCTGGTACGACGAGCCAGCCTCAGCCCACTGTCCGCTGTCTGTCCTCTGGAGCCTGAGGCCCGAGGGGTGATGGGAGCAAACATGGGACTTTAATTTAATCCCCACCCTTCCCACACCTTCAGGGAGAAGCCAGTTGTTTTGACCAAGCTGGTACCCCCAACTCTTCCCCCACTTGCCCACTTCCCTGAGGAATACCTTGCAAAGGCTTGGCAGCCCGCTGGAAGAAGTGCTGCTCAATGAACAAGCGCCCATTCTTGGCATCCTAGTGGAGGAGGAGAGGGGAAAAGCTGTCACACTGGCATCTCTTAGGCAAGGGCTCCAAGGTCATCATCACTGGCCATGGATTACCCCAGGGTAATGCCAGCAATAACTCAGGTTCCCCACGTCCTGCACATCAGAACCAAATTCCCTAGGGTGCTCCATGTGAACACATATCAGAGACTTTGAGTCACTGCCTGGGTTCCTTTTCTTTTACAATAGGATCTACAAGTTTTCCCTAGACACACACCCTTCAGCTGAAAACTACATTTCCCAGTCTCCCTTGCAGTGAGGAATGCCCAAATGACCCAGTTCTGGCCAATGGGGATGTGAGCAGAAGAGATACGGGCGACTTCCGGTTTACGCCCTTAAAGGGCTAGGGCAGGCTCTCCCCTTCCTCTTTTCTTGTTCCAATTGGCTGGAATGCAGATGAGATGGTAGGAGGTGGAGCAGCCATCTCAGCCCATGAGACGGACGTTACAGATTGAGGGGCCTGGGGCAACAAGAGAGAAGGAAAGTAAGCCCCTGGCTTATGGAACCATCATATCAGCCCTGGACCACTGCTCCAGGCTGTTACATGGAAAAGCAATAAAATATACTTGTTTAAGCCGTAACTAACATTGGGTCATTTTTTCCAAGCAGTCAAACCAAATATTTTAATTAAACGTAACTAGTACAGCTGGGTTCTTAAGAGCACAGGGTCAAAGAGAACTGGGTTCAAATCTCAGCTCTGCCCTTCATTCATTCTTTCTATAAAGCACCTATTATGTGCCTAGTATTGTTCTGGGCATTGTCAATACAGCAGTGAACAAAGCAATTTGCATAATGGGCGTCCCTGGGCAAGCGACCGAGCCTTTATCTCCTCATCTGTTAAATGGGAAACGAGGTAACCACCCCACAGGTTTGATTATGAAACTCTTAGCCCAGGGCTGGGCGCAGGACAGGCTCTCAGCAAGCAGGTGCTATCACTCATCTGCGAGCCTGGTTCAGGAGCACTCGCTCCGAACCACTCACACGGCCTCCATCTAGGGCCAAGGGAGGGCACCCGACCCAGCCGTCCCAGGTTTCCGGCGCTTGCCCAGACACACAGCCAGAAAGCATCAGAGCCAGGGCTCATGGGTGGACCCGACTGCAGTTTCTGAGGGGCCCCATGTAGAAGAACCCAAGGCCCAGAGGGGGACGCGCCCCACCCAAGGTCCCACCGCTCCTTGCAGGCCACGGCCGTGCTCTCTGGCTTGCCCAGCCCACGGAGGGGCTCAGAGGTCAATGGTGCATTTGCTAACGCCCCAGGCCCTCCCCTCAGTGCTGCCCCCCCCGGGGGCCACTCACTAGTTTCAGTGAGAATCTTTGTTTCTGGGGACTTGACTCGCAGGCAAAGGCGGAGCTGGGCTCAGCTGTGGACGGACGAAATGAACAAGGTTATCACCTAGAGGGCAGGTGAGGGTCACTGTCCTCAGAGTGACAAGCAGCAGCTGCGGTCAACGGGTTCCCACAGGGTCAAGTGCATTCTCCACTTTCATGACCTGCTCCTTCCTATTGTCAAACAGCTTCTTTCTTTCTCTCTCTGTTAATACACAACTGTGCACAAAGAGTAATTAATCCTGAGACTGCTCTCCTCGGAAAGGCCTGCGCGCAAGGCTGAAACTCGGCTGGTGTCTGCGAATCAGCTTGGAAGGTTCTAGGATTCCTAACCAATAGAAGGGGCTCCCGGTGCCCAAACTATTATGCTGAACACCTGCTTTCCTTCTGAGAGTAGAATTTTGGTACCTGCCAGGCAGAGGGTGCCTGTGTGACCAGCATCCAATAAAAACCCTGGGCACTGAGTCTCTAATGAGCGTCCCTCTAACGAGCATTTCATGTGTGATGTCACACTTTGTTACGCATCCCGTGTGACTCCAAGGGGAGGGGGACTCTGGAAGCTGGCGCTGGTTCCCCCGTACTTACCCCACGTGCCTTATCCCTTTGCTGACTGTGCTGTGTCCTTCTGCTGTAATAAATTAGGGCATGAGTATGACTATAGGCTGAGGCCTGTGGGTCTCTCCAGTGAATCACTGAGCCCAGGGGTGGTCCTGGGGCCCCTGACTCAGCAGCTGTATGCATTTGTCTGCATATATGGGTGTGTGGCTGAACCACACTGACTCCGTCTCGTCAGGGTCATCTCAGGCCCACTGTCCTACCCCCTCCCCTTTCTGCGTGACAGAGCTCTAGCCTACTCATGAGGAACGCACCCAAGCCAGATAAGTTCCTGATTAACTTTAAGCCTTCCTCTGAAAACTGGAAGAATGACTTTTGCTGACGCAGATGGTTCACGGTCCACGAGGAATAATGGTTATGAGACCCCCCCAGGGGGAGGAAAAACCCGGTTCCTGTTGGCGCAGACGTGGTCCTCCCTTAGAAGTCAGATTCTATCTTTAGCTTTGGCCCCTTTAAATCCCCCTGTACCCCTTCTGGCAGCACAGAGTGCAGTTGCAAATGCTTCCAGATTGCTGTCCGCCGGATCCTACCCATATGTAAGGTACCCACAATAAACTTCGTAACTGTACTTTTTTATGGGGCTGTCCACTTCGTTTTCTTCGATCTCAAAGTTCCTTCTCAGCTCAGGGGATACTATTCAATATCCCCGTCTTTGAACAATGCCTAAATACCGTGTGATGGACGCAGATCCCCTTGCAGGAGGACCTGTTCCCCTAGCCCCACGCAACCGGGGGAGGCCACTGCAGCAGCCTTCAGCCCCTCAGGGATGCCCTCAGCTGCAAGTCCCAGGGCGGCCCATATCCAAAGGCTGATGGAGGGGGATATAAAGGCCCAGCCATGTTGGCCTAACTCAGAACCACACTGAAGGACCACTTCAGCTCCAGAGCCCCCACGGCGCCAGCCGAGGCGCTCCCTGGGCCGCACGGCTCTGTTTCTCCCCCCACCCGCCCCACCACTCCCTTCCCCTCCCCTCTGCAGGTGCTGATCCCTGGGGCACTTCCTCATGAACACCCTGCATGCTTGCCCCATTCTGCTTAATCACAAACCCTGCAAAGTCTGCTGCCCCGTGCTAAGTGTGGGCTTTACACAAATTGTTTCCTCTAATGCTCAGGACAGCCCTAGGAAGGTCTAATACAGTGTTATTGTTATTACTATTACGGTGGCTGTGGTTGTTAGCTCCATTTTTTTTTTTTTTTAAGAGAGAAATGGAAAATTTTATTTGAGCCAAATTTGAGGATTATAACCTGGGAAAAGCATCTCAGAAAGCTCTGAGAACTGTTCCCTGTTAGCTCCACTTGACGGATGAGACGAGAAAGCTGAAGCTTAGTTGAGGCCAAGTGACACGGGAGGCTTTGTGCCACGTAGATCTGGGCTCAAGCCCAGCCCCTCCATCAACTCCGTGACTTGGTGTGAGGTGCTAAACCTCTCTGGGCCTCCGCTCCATGTCAGTAAAGTAGGACTAATGAAGCCCACCCCTGAGATTGGATGCAAGGATTCAGAGGGGTCAGTAGGAATAACAATAGTACCAGCTGAGCAGGAATCACAGCCAGCTTCACCCGTTTTTGTTTTTGGCCATGCTGCGTGGCTTGTGGGATCTAAGTTCCCGGACCAGTGACTGACCCTGGGCCCTTGGCAGTGAAAGCGCGGAGCCCTAACCACTGGACCGCCAGGGAAGTCCCCAGCTTCACCCTTTGTATGAGCTGCTCAATGACGCCCCCACCACAGCCCAGCATCACACTGGGCGCCCCGGGAGCGCTCAGTGTGTGGCAGCTTTTAAAATATAATCAGCCGAGGGCCCACAGCTGGTAAGTGGCAGTGCGGCACTGGCCTAGGTCTCCTAGCTCACTCCCAGGAGCTCATGAACCGAACCATCGCCATCCATCCCAGCCGGCTCTCTGCGTCCTCCTTCCTTTTCTCTCTTTCCCACCCTTCCTAACCATCCAGGTTGGTGTTGTCTGAGACACGGAGCTAAGGGGCAGGGAGGTGACAAAGTTACCTAGAAGCCACCCTTGCCTTCAAGAAGCTCCAGCTGGAGCCGGGCAGGAACCAGGGCTTACAGATTTAAGGCCAAAGGTGACCTGAGCCTAGCCTAAAGGAGGGAAATGTGGAAAGATCATGGATCTTGGGGGAGAGAGGCGTCCTTCCCACCTGTGGGTAGGGGGTTTGGGGGGATCTTTGAGGGGCATGCAGGAAATGGCCGGGGCACCTCTCAGGCATAAAAACAGTACCTGCCTCACAGAGTTACCTCAAGGTCCGAGGAAAAGCACCAAAGAACCACATGCCTGACACTCAGAGGCAGGCAGAACAGCTGGCAATTTAAATATGCTTTTCCTGCACTGCTCTGCGGATTATGAAGGGCTTTTCCCCTCCACTCTTCTCACTGGCCCTCCCACCGACTGTCGGGGAGTCAGCTGGGCAATTCCCATTACAGAGAGGAATCGACAGGGGAGGAAGGGCAGTGGGCTTGGCCGAGGGCCTCAGCAGAGCCGGGCTGTAAACGTGGCTCCAGACCCTGCGACCTGGGAGACCCCTGCTTGATGCAAACCTGATACGTGTATGGAAAGTCCCTGCGTGTGACAAATGCAGACGGGGTGTGGCAGGCAGGCAGGTGGGAGCCTCGGATGGCCAAGAGACAGGCGACATTGAACTTGGAGCAACAATGCTGTGCTGGGAGCCATCATAACCAGAATAACAGGAAGCGTTGATACGGTGCTTTTGCTATTTTCCTGCTCATCGTTCTACTCATTTAACTCTCTCAACGACAACCCCGTGAGGTTGGTGCTATTACACTCTCCATTTTGCAGGCGAGGAAACTGAGGCGCAAGGTCATGACATCCCTTGAGGAAGATCAGACAACGAGCTGCCGAGCTGCCGGCAGAGGCAGAGGCCTAACTCAACTGGTCTGCCTATGCTTCCCCACCTCCCCAAACCCGGCTGGGGACCTCGGGCGTCCCACGCCCCACCGTCAGCAACACCAGGATCCTGACGCTTCCTGCGCGTGTTTCCAGCCTCCGAGTCTTTGCCTGTGCCGTGCCTCTGTCTGGCCTGCCCTTCTCCGGCCCAACCTTTGTTGTGGGCACAGCTGAAAGGCGCTTAATAAAAGAACAGTGATTCCACCTGACAGTTACCAGCTGACAGGGTCTCTCCATCTTTGGAGGGCACGTCTGGGACGGCCTGACTCAGTGGTTCTCAACCGTGGGCGGTTCTGCCCCCCAGTGGGCATCTGGCCATGTCTGGAGACAGTTTTGGTTGTCACGACTGGGAGAGGGGATGGGTAAAGGTGGAGGATGCCACCAAACACCCTATTGTGCACAGGACGGCCCCCACAATGAACGCCAAGGGGGTCGGGGCCGAGAGTTAACTGTGTACTTAAAACAAGCCCTAAAGGATCCCTGGGGGACCCCTCGAAAAGGGAGGCAACCATTCTCCCAGAGCAGCTGAAACCGAGGACCAGGGAGAGGCTCAGGGCTGCCGCTGGGAGAAATACGTCGTGTTAAGGGGCTGCAGGTGGAGAGAACCAATGGCAGGTCTTTGTAGGTGTGATTAAATTAAGGGTCCTGTGCTGTGGGGACTGTCTTGGATGATCCAGGGGGGCCTAACGTAATCCTACAAAGGTCCTTATAAAGAGGGAGGCAGAGGGAGATTTGACCACAGAAGAGGAGAAGGCGATGTGATGGTGGAAGCAGAGCCTGGGGTGACGTGCTTTGAGGATGGAGGAAGGGGCCACAAGCCGAGGGATGCAGGTGGCCTCTGGGAGCTGAACAGGCAAGGAAACAGATTTGCCTCTGGAGTCTCTTGGAAGGACTAGCCCTACCCATCTCTCTCTTTTTTTTAAATTTTATTTTTTTGGTTGCGCCGTGTGGCGTGTGGGATCTTAGTTCCCTGACCAGGGATCGAACCCGTGTCCCCTGCAGTGGAAGTGTGGAGTCTTAACCACTGGACCACCAGGGAAGTCCCTTTGCCCATACCTTAACTTTAGCCCCGTGAGACTGATTTCAGTCTTGTGACCTCCACAACTAGAAGAGAATAAATGTGTGCTGTCTTCAGCTATTAAGTTTGTGGTGATTTGTGACGGCGGCCACAGGCAATGAATACAAGCCCCGAACCTCCATCCACAGGGGGGAAGGCCTGGACTTGAATCCCCGTTGCTTCTCAGAAACAACTCTCCACGCACACCGCAGCTGCAGGAATTTACATGGTTGCCTCGGTGACAGGTCTCCCAAACTGGGCCAGGGAGACCCGGGAGGGTGACGTTATAATTCAGTGTTTCACACAGTAAGAGAGAGTGCCAACTCACAGGGCTGTAATGGGAATCAGGTGAGTTAACAGACATAAAGAACTTAGCGGGGAGTGGAGGGAGGCCCAGAGTGGGCTGGAAGTGTCAGCTGCTATAATAAAAATCACCATTCTGGTTGCTGCTGTTTTACTCTCACTGTTTTCAACTACATCTTCCCGACTGGTGCAAACTGGCAGAAGCCAAAGGCAACCCGTCCTGGGGTAACGCCGCCCTGAGGCACATCCACATGCAGCCCCTCCCCACTGTGCCCGAGCCAGCACCCGGGCCTCGCACCGGGCAGGTATCTGCGGGAGAATGAATGATGCTGGCAGGCTGGGAAGGGGTCTCATCAAACAACCCGAGACACAAAAGGTGAAGACACACGGCCCAGAGCATTTCCTTCCTAACCTTGCACTGTGGGTTTCTGATGTGAGGACACGGCTGGTTTTTTTCCTTCAGATGCCTCCTGCCCTGTTTGCCTTTCTTCTCCCTCTTCCTTCCCGGCCCTCTGGGCCTCTCCCTATCCTTCTCTCTCCCCAGCCTTTCTTGTTGTTGGTTCTGCCCCTCTATCTTTTCTCTTCCTCTCATTCCTTCTCACCCCGATTCCCTCCTCCTCCCTCTCTTGTGGTGTAATGGTTACGAATTACACCTAGGTTCAAATCCCAGCTCTGTCACTTTTGAGGCTGTGTGACCTTGGGCGAGTGGCTTCCCCTCTCTGTGCTCCAGCTGTAAGATGAAGTAACATGAGTGCCTCCCTCCTAGCGTGGCTGGGAGCATTAAATGGGCCCCGGAACAGCGCCTGGCATGGAGTGAGTGCTCCCTAGTGTCGCTTTATGCTCTCCTCTCTCCCTCCCTCGCCCTCTGTCCCTCCATGACTAATGCTACTACCTACCTCCGCCTGAGAAGATCCCTCTACCGTTTTCCAAGCTCACTGCCTCTGTCCCTTCTCACCATTTGGGACCAACAGCCCCAGGAGGTGGGCAGGACACCATCTCTCACTTTTCCAACAGGGACATCAAGGCAGAGCTGCTCACCCAGGCTCACTCAGTGTGCCAGAGCCAAGTCACGACTCCACCTGGGTCTGTTTCTTTTCTTTTTTTTTGGCCTTACCGCACAGCACGTGCGATCTTACCTCCCTGACCAGGGATCGAACCCAGGTCCTCTGCAGTGGAAGTGCAGAGTCCTAACCACTGGACCGCCAGGGAAGTCCCCGCCTGGGTCTGTCTCAAATGTGGCTGCCCTGCCCTCCTGCCCGGGCTCTAACGCAGGATGGCCAACCTGAGGCTCGAAATTGCCTGCACCCGTGTCTGGCCGGCCGGTGCTTCCAAATCAGAGATTTCCTCTCAAAATCCCGATCTCTGGCTTCTCCTGCAAGCTTGGAAGCTCTCTGGAGCCACATCTCTGTCTAGTCATTAACACCCCTGGGCTTCGTTTTCCTTATCTAGAAAATGGGGATAATGACCTTGCTGACGTCATGAGGCTGTCGTGAGAATTAAACGGGTTAAGAAGTATAAAGCAAACATGTGTCCACGTGAAAACCTGTACATGCACGATCACAGAAGCATTACTCATCATGGCCCAAAGTGGACATAGTCCAAACATCCACCAGCTGATAAACTGATCAACCAGATGTGATATATACACACCCTGGAATCTTATTCAGCCATAAAACAGAAGGAAGTTCTGACGAAGGTGACAACATGGCTGGACCTTGAAACCATCGTGCTGAGGGGAAGAAGCCAGACACAAAAGGCCAGAGAGAGTATCACTCCATTTATGTGAAATGTCCAGAATAGGCAAATCCATAGAGACATAAAGTAGATTAGTGGTTGCCAGGGGCTGGGGGGAGAGGGATGAGAGTAACTGGTAAAGGTACAGGGTTTCCTTTTGGGGTGACAGAAATACTCTGGAACCAGATGGTGGTGACTCATAAAACCACATAAAGTGCTGAGAACAAGGCCTGGCCTGGAGTAAGCACTCAGTTAATGCTAGTTTGATTAATACTAACATTTCCAGTGCAGCTATTTTTTCCTTCATTGTAACAAGTTGTCTTGCTGCATTTCTTGTTTAACTATTGTTTTGTTTAACTTTTAAGCCCAGCCCGGCTTCTTCCCGTCCCACTGATAAGAAAGCCTGGAGCTTCCTCTTTTGGTGACGGCAGAGATTCAAACCACATGAGGCCCTGGCCCAGGCAGAACCCTCACCCCAGCCCCACCCCTTAACCACAGTAAAAACCGGGGCCAGGTGCTCTTCCTTGTTCTCGCAGAGCTTCTCCCCCCACCAGCGATCTCAATCACGCAAGCAGTAAACCTTTCGTATCCTCATAGGTCTCAACATTCAAACCAAATTTGGAGGAAGGGTCCATCCTATCTCTGCAGGACAGACAGAACAGTCATCACTGTCCTTATCTTCCGGCCACACTGGGCCTGCACTCCCACGTGACAACAGTAGGTGGCAGTGGAGAAGAGTGTCCTCTTTATCCAGGGCACATGTGCTCTGGTTGGCCACAGTCCCCACCACTCCCAATCGCCTGACTCCCAGCATCCTGCACTCATCTACTCTACCTTCCCAGCCGCTGTAGGTGCATAGGTTTGTAGTCCCAGCTCTAAGAGAAAGCTGCCTCGAGGCAGGTCTGCAGTTGGGATACGGCTCCATCTCCATTCTCAGAAAGTGGTTCCCTCCCCCTTTGCCTTGGCTCCAAGATGGCCCGACCCAGCCCAGCCCAGCCCAGCACCTGCCCACCTGTGGACAGAGTGTACCTTCATAGAGAATGCCCTGGCCATCCCTGCTCTGGAGGCATCTCAGCTTCCAGTGCTGCCCACTCTTGTCTGTCAGCACCGTCCCCACTGGCAAAGCCTTGAGCGAGGTGGTCATCCGGCTCCGCTTCAGCGTCTGAGGGCTCTGCCTGGTTGTCTGAGGGCTGCTCTGGGAGGTTGGGGATCTGCTCCAGCACCCTGCAGGAGGATGGTCAGAAGAAAGAGAAGGCGGCATCCGGGAGAGAAAAGTTGGGTGGGTAATCAGACGGTGCTCATAATACTGTTCATTTATTCATTTGTCCATTCAACAAAAGCTTCCTGGGACCTTTCACGGATCCTGTGTGCTGAAGCTGGGGACCCAGACATGAGTCGGATCTGGACCCTTCCCTCGGGAGCCTCTAATTTGGTGGGGGAGACTGACCTGGACACAGCTGGTCAGAACTGAGTCTGAGACAGGGCAGTACAGAGGAATATGAGAAAGAGATTGACTGTGCCTGCAAAAGTCAGGGGAGGCTTCTGGAGAAGGGGACATTTGAGTTGGGTCCTACTGGACGAGCAGAAGTTTGCCAGGGAGGAAAAAAAAACCATTCCAGACATTCAACCCAAAACATCCTAAAACAGGACCTGGCTTTGTGCTGAGCATGAAGAGGGACCAGACATTTGTTAGACTGGGGCCCTGCCCTTGAGGGGCTCCTAGACTAGCAAGACAATGTGGGCGGTGTGGTGAGACAGGGACACAGGAAAAGATATTCCCTGCTTCACTCCTCCCACCTGCCACCCACCCAAGGCACCGATGGGAAGAGGCCGTGGGGCCCAGAGAAAAACAAGGGAGAAAGAGGAGACACCGAAGGGCTGTGACCTCAGATCCAAAGACCTGGTGGGAAGGAGACGGGCACATGGTCCTCACGCTTCCCTGCTCGCTGGCTGGCACAGGGCACACACAAATGAGTCCACGAGGGACCCTCAGTAGAGCAAGTGAGGCAGAAAGGGACATGGAGCCTGGAGGAGACATGAACTCAAGTGAGGACATCACTGGCACTGTGGGAGCCCAGACAAAGAGGCTCTGGAGGGAGACGAGGTGGACTTGATCCAGCCTATGGCATTCAGGAAAGGCTTCCTAGAGATCTGACCCTGAGTGCTGGAAAGAAGAGAGGCCCCTGGGCTGAAGGAACAGACTTAGCCAAGACCAGAAGCTGAAAACCCTAGAAAGTGTTTCCAAAAGTGAGTTTTCTGTGTACAGGGTTGTGGTGAGAGCTAAAGGAGGAACCAGACCACAGTCTCAGTGGTCAGGCTGAAGAGCCCAGACAGTGGCGCGATGGGGACGGGAGGGAGCTGTGAGCAGGGAGGGGTGAGGTCACCTCTGGCCACGTAGAGATGGGCTGGACGGGGAGCCTGCGGCTGGAAGGTGGGGGAGGATCCTGGGAGGAGGGTCAAAGCAGGCGTATGTGATGCCTGAGCACAGGCATGATGCCTCAAACATTGTCAGATGACCCTCCTTTTCCCCATATTGAGCGTAACTCTCACCTTTGGGTTTCTCACAGGGACTCAAGGTAACTTCAGATTCAGAACTGTTACCTTCTGAGAGAAGGGATGATGGGGGAGAGGAAGTACAGCTGAGCCATTTCACTTTCTTGGGAGATATTTCAGAACTGGAGTTCGTCTTTCTCCTTGAGCCTAGAGAAAGGAAGACCGAATGCAGACTGGAGTTACAGAAGTCCTTTCCAGGAACCATTAAACCAGAAACCCTGAGGTCATATTCAACACTCTCTTCCCTTTGACCCTCACAGCCAAGTTTTACTAAATAATCTAAGCACACTTTCCTTTGTTTTAGTCAGTCTTTCCTAAGAGAGGCTTAGCCTCTCTTTTATATCCTCAAGCACTTTATCACAGTGTGGTCTCCTTTAGGTAATTTCTTCAGATCTGTCTTCCAGGTCACTGTTCTCCTTCAGCTGTGTCTAGTCTGCAGTTTAAACCATCCGATGAGTTTCTGATTGCTATGATGATATTTATTTTTATCATCAAAGATTTTATTTGGTTCTTTTAAAACCTGCCTAATCAATTCTAACTAGCTTTTGTTCCTTCACTGTACCTTCAGTTACTTCTTTTATTTCCGTAAACATAATAAATGTGCTTTGTACATATTCTCATCTGTTAATTCCAAGGTCTCTGGTCATTGCAGGTCTGATTCTCTAGTTTGTGTTTCTCCCGGCAGTGGCTTGTTTCCTGGTATCTTTGTTAATTGGTTGGGAGCTGATGGGCCTGTTGGAAGTCTAAGTTCTGTCTTTAAAGGATGTTCCACTAGAAAAGATTTGCCTCTGCTGGGGCAGCGGGCGCCCACATCTCATCACTTTATACTAACTTTTCTGCTTGGATTTTTGGGGGGCCACACAGATCAGTATGAATTCTGGCCCCTAACTGGTAAGGATGTGAGTTCTTGGTTAGGAATTCTCAGAAAGGACATTTTTCACTCACAATCAAGGCTGAGACAGACAAATGTCTCCACATATTTTCTCTGTGGAGCAATTTTTTTTTACCACTGAAAAGTCCCAGATTTTAGAGGAGGTTTCCAATCTCACCCCTGTGCTGCTCAGGCCCTGTGCTTTGTCTCCTGTACCCCATTAAGACCCAGGCTCAAGGCCACCAATGACCAGCACACAGCCCAGGACCAGTACCACCTATAGCATTTGCTCAGCCCTGTGGGTCTGTGTTTTCTTTCTTTTTAATTAATTATTTTTTGGCCTGCATTGGGTCTTAGTTGTGGTAAGCAGGATCTTTCGTTGCAGCACGCAGCCTCTTTGTTGCAGCGCGTGGGCTTCTCTCTAGTTGTGGCGTAAGGGCTCCAGAGCGCGTGGGCTCTGTAGTTGCGGCGCGTGGGCTTAGTTGCCCCGTGGCATGTGGGATCTTAGTTCCCTGACCAGGGATCGAACCAGCATCCCCTGCATTGCAAGACGGATTGTTAACCACTGGACCACCCGGGAAGTGCCGGTGTTTTCTTATTGTTGCTCACTTCCATGTAACTACCTTACTTTCCTACCATTCAGCCCTATGAATATAAAGATATTCTTTGTATTTTATCCAGCATTTTGTGGTGTGCTGAGCCATAAGGGACTTTTCCTTATCATCTAGTCTGCCGTATTACTAAAACCAGAAGTCTTCTTTCAGTTGATACTACCTCAGCCAGCATACTTGGTCTCTGGACTCCTGGAATGGCCTCCTAACTGGTTTCCATGCCTCCAATCTATTTTCCGCACGTAGCATTCAGAGAGGTCTCTTCAAAATGCAAATCATACTGTGTCTCCCATTTGGCGGAAATTCTTCCACGGCTCCTCACCACATCAGTGATTACTAAACTCCTTACCCATGGTCTACAAGGCCCCACGTGTCTGCCCCCAGTACAGCTGTCCTTCTTTACTTCTCCAACAGGTATGGCTCTTTCCCATACCATGCCTCGATGCCTGGAATTCCTGTTCCAACCCCCTCACCTTGCCCCCAGTCTTCACTTGGCTAACTCTTGTCATCCCTAGATCTCGGGTCAAACATTACCCACCTAGGGAGGCCTTCCCTGACCCTCCCAGAAACACATCTCCCTTATGTGTGTTCTGTGGTCCATCCATTGCCCTTCTGTTATCATGCACTCAACTAACAATTGTTTATTCAATGTCTGTTTGCCTTACCAGCCACCAAAATCTCTGAGAGACCAGAAACCAGGTCCATCTCACCTGTTACTACATCCCTGGAAACAAACACAGCACCTAAGTACACAATAGGCAGTCCAGGTATGTTTGTTGCCTGATGACTGGGTGAATGAACAATGAATGAGGCCCAAGGCTGGCATTAGGGAAGGCTGGGGTTAAGGACTCAGGCTCTGATGGATGGACCTAGAGATTATCATACTAAATAAAGTAAGTCAGACAGAGAAAAACAAATATCATATGATACCAGACATGTGGAATCTAAAAAAAATGATACAGGACTTCCCTGGTGGCGCAGCGGTTAAGAATCCACCTGCCAATGCAGGGGACACGGGTTTGAGCCCTGGTCCGGGAAGATCCCACATGCCACAGAGCAACTAAGCCTGTGTGCCACAACTACTGAGCCTGCGCTCTAGAGCCCGCGAGCCACAACTACTGAGCCGTGTGCCACAACTACTGAAGCCTGTGCGCCTAGAGCCCGAGCTCCAGAAGACAAGCCAATGAGAAGCCCGCACACCACAGGAAGAGCAGCCCCCGCTCGCCGCAACTAGAGAAAGCCCGCGCGCAGCAACGAAGACCCAACGCGGCCAAAAATAAATAAATAAATTTATATAAAAAAATGATACAAATGAACTTATTTACAAAACAGAAACAGACTCACAGTCTTCAAAAACAAACTTATGGTTACCAAAGGGGAAATATGTGGGGGAGGGATAAATTAGGAGTTTGGGATTAACATACACACACTACTGTATATAAAATAGATAATCAACAAGGACCTACTGTACAGCACAGGGAACGCTATTCAATATTCTGTAATAACCTATATGGGAAAAGAATCTGAAAAAGAATGGATATATATATGTATAACTGAATTACTTTGCTGTACACCTGAAACTAACACAACATTGTAAATCAACTATACTCCAATATGAAATGAAAATGGGAACCAAAACCATACACTAAGGATGAGGAGAAAGACAGGAGGAGCCTGGGTCCCTTATGGCATCATGGGGAGCCTGGGTCCCTTGTGGCATCATGGGGACACCATCCCTACACTGAACTGTCCCCTCCAGACTTTTTGTTAGAAAGAAAAACAAACCCATTCATTTGTTTAAACTCTTTAAGTAGTGTTTTCTGTTACTTGCAGCCAAACACAATCCCAAATGATAAAATGAATGTTGCTGAACTTTCTGCCACGTATGCCAACTTCCTTCTGTGGCCTTCAGATAAGCAAATCCACTTCGATTTACCAATGTAGGATCTGTGCTTGGGCTTTCCATTGGCCGGGACCTACTGCTGATATTTCATTCATTCAGTCAACCAATCAATAAGATTTCTCAGCACCCAACTCTGTGTCAGGCACAGTCCTGGATGCTGTGCAAACAACAGGTTACAAACCACAATCAACAGAGCTTACAAACCACGATAAACTCCTATCCTTACAGAGCTTAAAGATGAGGAGCAATATAAATGAGTAGGGCTTCCCTGGTGGCGTAGCGGTTAAGAATCTGCCTTCCAATGCAGGGGACACGGGTTCGAGCCCTGATCCGGGAAGATCCCACATGACGCGGAGCAACTAAGCCCCTGTGCCACAACTACTGAGACTGTGCTCTAGAGCCCATGCTCTGCAACAAGAGAAGCCACGGCAATGAGAAGCCTGCTCATGGCAACAAAGAGTAGCCCCTGCTCGCCTCAACCAGAGAAAAGCCCGCGTGCAGCAGTGAAGACCCAACACAGCCAAAAATAAAATAAAATAAATAAATTTATTTAAAATATAAATGAGTAAAATAATACATTTAATACAGTTGATACTTACAAGTACCGAAAGGCAAGATAAAGCAGGGGCAGGGGACAGGGGCTGTCACATGTAGGAGGATGCAATTTAATTAGAGGTGTCAGGGAAGGCCTCTCTGGGCAGGCAACAATTGCATAAAGACCTGAAGAAAGTGAGAGAGGGGGTCATGCACCAGATGAGGGAAGAACCACCCAGAGAGAGAGAACAGCAAGTGCAACAGCTTAGAGGTCCAGGGTTAGGAGATGAGCTCTGAGAGACAACAGGGAGCTGATCATGTCAGGCTTAACCTGGGAAGGTGGTGAGCAGGGGAATGACAGGGTCTGACTTTGTTTTAACAGGGTCCATCAGGTTGCCACTTGAAGAGAGCTGTAGGGAACAGAGCAGCAGCAGGGAGACCATGGGAAGAAAGCTTCTACAATATCAGTGAGGTGAGGGTGAGATGGATCAGGGCGGTGGCAGGAAGTGGTCCGATTCGGCATTGAGTTTTTTTTAAATAAATAAATTTATTTATTTATTTATTTTTGGCTGCATTGGGTCTTCGTTGCTGCTCACAGGCTTTCTCTAGTTGAGGCGAGTGGGGGCTACCATTCATTGTGGTGCAGGGGCTCTAGGCGCACAGGCTTCAGTAGTTGTGGCACATGGGCTCAGTAGTTGTGGCTTGTGGGCTCTAGAGCGCAGGCTCAGTAGTTGTGACACACGGGCTTAGTTGCTCCGCGGCATGTGGGATCTTCCCGGACCAGGGATCGAACCTGTGTCCCCTGCATTGGCAGGTGGATTCTTAACCACTGTGCCATCAGGGAAGTCCTCGGCATTGACTTTTAAAGGGAGAGCTGATGAGATCTGCTGGAGGGCTGCAGTCATGGGGTGGGAGAGAAAGAGGACTTGAGGATGACTCCATGGTCTGAGAAACTGAATAAGCTGAACTGCTGTTACCTCGATGGGATAGTCTGTGGAAGGGGCAGGTGGGGGGTGGCAGTCATATCAGGAGCTTAGTTCTGGGCTTGCGGAGACACTTAAGGGACATCAAATAGATGTCAAGCAGGCAGTCTGATATATATGAATGTAGATTTCAGGGGAGGAGTCCAAGCTGGAGACAGAAATGCATGAGTTGTCAACTTCAGAGCCAGGAGCCCGATAAAACGCCAAGAAACTCTGTATAGGGAGAGCCTGAGCTCTGGGCTTCTCCGGTATCCACGCAGGGTCAGGCAGACTGCAAAGGTGTCTGTCCTTCCTTCCCAAACGCACACACATCACCCCTCCTAAAGGGAGACGCATAAAGCCCTGGTTCTTACCTTGGGAGGATGACAGAGACGGCTTGACAAAGGTCTGGGACCCCTCATGCTCCTCTGTAGGCAAAGGTTTTCCGCAGTAGGGGCAGAATTTGAAAGTTGCTTCAACACCTTTGCCACAGTCTGGACAGAAGACCATGCTAGAAAACAGAAGTGGGGTGGGGGGACAGGAAGCTGAAAGAAAAACTTAATCCACTGCCGATGAGTAGTCACCTGAGTTCCCCACGATGATGAGATTACAGAAAGAAGAAAAGTTAGCATACCTGGAATACCGTCTCTCAGAAAGTGGTCACTTCTTTTTTTTTCTTTTTTGGCTGCACCACACGGCATGTGGGATCTTAGTTCCCTGGCCAGGGATCGAACCCGTGCCCCATGCAGTGGAAGTGCAGCATCCTAACCACTGGACCGCCAGGGAAGTCCCAGAAAGTGGCCACTTGTAAAATGAGTTCTCAGGGACTTTCTGGCAGTCCAGAGGTTAAGACTCTGCACTTCCACTGCAGAGGGCGCGGGTCTGATCCCTGGTCAGGGAACTAAGATCCCGCATGCCGCATGGCGTGGCCAAGGGGAAAAAAATAAAATAAAATGAGTTCTCGGCCCGTGTCCAGCCTCTAGCCACCTGTCTCTCCCTAATGGCCCAGGGAAGGTACAAAGCAGAACAAATGCAGAATGAAACTGCAGAGCTCACAAAAGATATGAGAATGCCTTGAGGTCAATAAAAGTTCTGCAGAACTGCTCCAATCACGGAAGCACTGAGGGTCTTCAACTGTAATTGTGATGCTCATTTCTTGAACCACATTATGGGGAAGGTAGAGACCGTTAGTGCTCACCAGATATCCACATCCTCCCCTTCACTTCCCAGGATCCTTTGCAGTGAGATTGGGGCCACTAGTTTTGGCTACTTCTGGCCAATAGGGTGTGAATGGAAGTCACTTCCCGGCTGAGGCAGTTAAGAGCCTGAGTACCTCCTCTGTCCACCCGTCCTCTGCAGGGATGGCCCAGATGGTCCATACTCCAGATGGCATAGGTACAAGATGAAGCAGGGCTGCCTGGTCCACGTCGCAATCTCATGATGGGCAAATAAACTTAACGTTGTATTAAGCCACTAAGATTTCAGGGTTTACTTGTTACTGCAGCACATCCTACCCTATCCTGACTAACTTAGAGGGATAACGGGTGTTGACTACATTATCCTCTAAGCCTTGTGTATTTCTGGAATACTTCCTAATACTTTAAAAAATCAAAGGCAAAATCACACATAGACCTACAACAAATGAGGATACAGCAGGTGTATTCATTTGCTTGGGCAGCCACAACTCAATACCACAGACTAGGTGGCTTAAACAACAGGAATTTATTTTCTCACAATTTTGGAGGCTAGAAGTCCGAGATCGGGGTATCAGCAAGTTTGGCTTCTTCTGAGGCCTCTCTCCTTGACTTGCAGATGGCTGCCTTCTCACTGTGTCCTCACACGGTTGTCCCTCGGTCTGTGTTCTAATCCCCTCTTCTTATTGGATTAGGGCCCATCGTAGTCTGTTTGAGTGGCTATAATAAAATATCACAGACTACTGGGTGGCTTACAATCAACAGAAATTTATTTCTCACAGTTCTGGAGACCGGGATGTCCAAGATCAAGGTGCCACTGTGGCTGAGTTCTGGTAAAGGCCCTCTTCTGGGCTACAGACTGACAACTTCACCCTGTGTCCCCACATGGAGGAAGGGGCTGGGGAGCTCTCTGGGTCTCTTTTATAAGGGCACTAATCCCATTCATGAGAGCTCCACCCTTACGACCTACCCACTTCCCAAAGGCCCCACCTCCTAATACCATCACATTGGGCATTTCATTTCAACGTATGAATTTTGGGGGGGACACAAACGTTCAGACCACAGCAGGCCCACCCTAAAGACCTCGCTTTAATTACCTCTTTAAAGGCCCTATCTCCAAATACAGACGCATTCTGAGATACTCAGGGTTAGGGTTTCCTAAAAATATGAATTTTTGAGGGATACAACTTAGCCCATAAGAGCAGGATGAAACTAGTTCATAAATGAAGCAGAGAAGCTCAACAGGGATGACAGTGCAATAGGCATTTCCAATGAATATATTTTAAATAGCGAAAGAAAAAAGCAAAATTATTTTATTTGTTTTTTATTCTAAGATTCAGTGTACAGTCCCAGTTATAAGCTGGGATATCAAAATCGAAGTCAAAATAAACTTGTGCTCGTGACTTCATTTTGCCTTGCAAGACAAAGTTCTTTTCTTTTTACTTTTATTTATCTTTGACAATTAACAACTGTCTATATTTAAAGTGTACAACTTGTCTATATATGTGTGTGTATATATATATATATATATATAAATAATTCTAATTTGCCATATATGTGTATATGACAAATTAAAATTATAATGGAGTGATCACAGTTCAGACATACAAAAATGGAACTGGGCAGCCATTGAGGATCTGGTCTCAGGACTTCCCTGCAACACTGAGAACTTGAACTTTCTGTGAACTAGACCTAACCCAAGGACACCCACCATTTTTAAAACAACATCTGCTACCTGGAACCTTGTGTCTCAGGGTTGTTCCCCCTTGTAAAGATGCAACCATTCTGACCCCAACCAATCCTTGCTTAACAAACACCCTACTTCTTGCCAGCTTGATTTTTTTTTAACATCTTTATTGGAGTATAATTGCTTTACAATGGTGTGTTAGTTTCTGCTTTATAACAAAGTGAATCAGCTATACATATACATATATCCCCGTATCTCTTCCCTCTTGCGTCTCCCTCCCACCCTCCTTATCCCACCCCTCTAGGTGATCACAAAGCTGATATCCCTGTGCTATGCGGCTGCTTTCCACTACCTATCTATTTTACATTTGGTAGTGTATATATATATGTCCATGCCACTCTCTTCGTCCCAGCTTACCCTTCCCACTCCCCGTGTCCTCAATTTCATTCTCTACGTCTGCATCTTTATTCCTGTCCTGCCCCTTCAGAACCTTTTTTTTTTAGATTCCATACATATGCGTTAGCAGACGGTATTTATTTTTCTCTTTCTGACTTACTTCACTCTGTATGACAGACTCTAGGTCCATCCACCTCACTACAAATAACTCAATTTTGTTTCTTTTTATGGCCGAGTAATATTCCATTGCATATACGTGCCACATCTTCTTTATCCATTCAACTGTCGATGGACACTTAGGTTGCTTCCATATCCTGGCTATTGTAAATAGTGCTGCAATGAACATTGTGGTACATGACTCTTTTTGAATTATGGTTTTCTCAGGGTATATGCCCAGTAGCGGATTGCTGGGTCATATGGTAGTTCTGTTTTTAGTTTTTTAAGGAACCTCCATGCTGTTCTCCATAGTGGCTGTATCATCTAATTATAATTTTTGATAAACAACTAATGTAACTAATTGTGGCTTTGCAGTTTTTGCCTTTGGAAGCTTCCTTCATTTGTAGTCCAGTGGAACACAATTCAAGTTGCTTCTTCTTCTTCTTTTTTTTTTAATTGTAATACGTATATATGTTATTTCTTTATTAGGATGCCCTCAAGTACTTCTTGAATCTGGGCCTCCTGGGCTGCAGTCCCAACAAACCCCAAATGAATGCCTCTTTATTTCAGTCAGTCTCCGTTTCTGAAAGTCTGGTTAACAGTATACATTATGAAACTATCACCACAATCAAACTAATTAACATATCCATCACCTCTTATAGTTCCAATTTGTGTGTGTGTGTGTGTGTGTGTGTGTGGTAAGGACACTTGAGATCTACTCTCTCAGCAAATTTCAAGTATACAATTAGTTATTATTTACTATAGCTGCCATGCTATACATTAGGTCTCCAGAATTTATTCATCTTATAATGGGAAGTTTATACCCTTTGATCAATATCTCTTTTCCCCCACAGCCTCTGGTAAGCACCGCTCCACTCACTGCTACTATGAGTTTGACACTTTTTTTTTAGATTCCACATATATGTGAGATCATGCCATATTTATCTTTCTGTGTCTGGCTCAGTCTAATTAAAACCTTTTCCTTTATTCACTGTAAAGACTGGTTTCTGTTGCGACTGCAAACAGTAGAGTCCTTAAAATTACAGGCTCTGGTCCCAGGCTGCCTGGATTTGAACTCCAGATGTGCTCCTTGCTGGGCATGTTACTTAACCTCTCTATGCTTCAGTCTGCCCAATGGTAAAACGGGGCTTTTAACAATTCCTGTCTGACAGAGTGGCTGGTGGCCTAAATGCAATACATTTCTATCAATTGCTAAGAACAGGGGCCCGGCCCACAGAAAGCCTTTTATGTTAGTGGTTGTTATTACCCTATCATGCCCTGTATCCCACTTATCATCTTCCATTTGTTAATGGTTCTATTCCTCCCTTTTCTCTTTCCACATCCTAAGTTCTGAGCCTCTCAGGTCTCTCCATTTCCTCTTGGTGCTAACTCATGGAATTCCAGTGCTTGCCCTTGAAACACACAGGCCGTCCAAACAGCCCATGAAAGAAATCTCAACCAGAGGAGAAAAGGGTTCTCTTCCCCTTGGCCTGCAGAAGAGCACAAACCATGCTGTGGCATAAAACTGCCCTTCTGTTATTTTACACAAGTTGTGTAAGACATATGATTTCAAAACTGTCGCCAAGTGTTCTTTAGCCTCTAAGGTTGTAATCCTGATCGGTCGTGAGACTTAATCATTTGCTCTCCTGGTAATAACACTTAAACGGACATCTCTAGCTTTTCAAAGATATAAATACTGGTGAGCATTTTTTTAAGTTAGAAGAGTCACCATCACTTCTCCCTTCAGGCCATGACAAACCAGAAACCCTTGTGTGATGTTACAGCCACAAGATCAAAACTGTCTAGAGAACAGTCAGCTCTACCCACCACCAGAGCCTCCCATCAAGCCTCTTAGATAGCCTCAACCACCAGAGGGCAGACAGCAGAAGCAAGAAAAACTACAATCCTGCAGCCTGTGGACCAAAAACCACAGTTACAGAAAGATAGACAAGATGAAAAGGCAGAGGGCTATGTACCAGATGAAGGAACAAGAAAAAACCCCAGAAAAACAACTAAATGAAGTGGAGATAGGCAACCTTCCAGAAAAAGAATTCAGAATAATGATAGTGAAGATGATCCAGGACCTCGGAATAAGAATGGAGGCAAAGATTGAGAAGATGCAAGAAATGATTAACAAAGACCTAGAAGAATTAAAGAACAAACAAACAGAGATGACCAATACAATAACTGAAATGAAAACTACACTAGAAGGAATCAATAGCAGAATAACTGAGGCAGAAGAACGGATAAGTGACCTGGAAGACAGAATGGTGGAATTCACTGCTGCGGAACAGACTAAAGAAAAAAGAATGAAAAGAATTGAAGACAGCCTAAGAGACCTCTGGGACAACATTAAACGCAACAACATTCGCATTATAGGGGTCCCAGAAGGAGAAGAGAGAGAGAAAGGACCAGAGAAAATATTTGAAGAGATTATAGTCGAAAACTTCCCTAACATGGGAAAGGAAATAGCCACCCAAGTCCAGGAAGCGCAGAGAGTCCCATACAGAATAAACCCAAGGAGAAACACGCCGAGACACATAGTAATCAAAGTGGCAAAAATTAAGGACAAAGAAAAATTATTGAAAGCAGCAAGGGAAAAATGACAAATAACATACAAGGGAACTCCCATAAGGTTAACAGCTGATTTCTCAGCAGAAACTCTGCAAGCCAGAAGGGAGTGGCATGATATACTTAAAGTGATGAAAGGGAAGAACCTACAACCAAGATTACTCTACCCGGCAAGGATCTCATTTAGATTTGATGGAGAAATCAAAAGCTTTACAGACAAGCAAAAGCTAAGAGAATTCAGCACTACCAAACCAGCTCTACAACAAATGCTAAAGGAACTTCTCTAAGTGGGAAACACAAGAGAAGAAAAGGACCTACAAAAACAAACCCAAAACAATTAAGAAAATGGTCATAGGAACATACATATCGATAATTACCTTAAACGTGAATGGATTAAATGCCCCAACCAAAAGACATAGACTGGCTGAATGGATACAAAAACAAGACCCATATATATGCTGCCTACAAGAGACCCACTTTAGACCTAGGGACACATACAGACTGAAAGTGAGGGGATGGAAAGAGATATTCCATGCAAATGGAAATCAAAAGAAAGCTGGAGTAGCTATACTCATATCAGATAAAATAGACTTTAAACTAAAGAATGTTACAAGAGACAAGGAAGGACACTACATAATGATCCAGGGATCAATCCAAGAAGAAGATATAACAATTATAAATATATATGCACCCAACATAGGAGCACCTCAATACATAAGGCAACTGCTAACAGCTATAAAAGAGGAAATCGACAGTAACACAATAATAGTGGGGGACTTTAACACCTCACTTACACCAATGGACAGATCATCCAAAATGAAAATAAATAAGGAAACAGAAGCTTTAAATGACACAATAGACCAGATAGATTTAATTGATATATATAGGACATTCCATCCAAAAACAGCAGATTACACGTTCTTCTCAAGTGCGCACGGAACATTCTCCAGGATAGATCACATCTTGGGTCACAAATCAAGCCTCAGTAAATTTAAGAAAACTGAAATCATATCAAGCAACTTTTCTGACCACAACGCTATGAGATTAGAAATGAATTACAGGGAAAAAAACGTAAAAAAGACAAACACATGGAGGCTAAACAATACGTTACTAAATAACCAAGAGATCACTGAAGAAATCAAAGAGGAAATAAATCTTTACCTGGGGATGCCCTTTCTTGTCTGCCTATGTGCATAGGAATGATCCTGCCCTCTATTTCACATGCAATAGGACCTTTTGAAGTTTGAAATTCATCCAGCAAATAAAAACAGGAAAAGTGGCACATCTACTAAATGTTTATTTCTGAAATGCATCAGATAATGGTTTCAGAGTGAATGATTCAGTCCCTAATAATAACACTGTATTAGCTAGTGAATCCAATTTAATCTGAATTCTTGGGAATATTCAAACAGTTTTATACTTGTCAGTACTGAAATTTAAAAAGCAAACAAATCAGCAACAGAAGAGAGGCAGGCAGCTGTACAAAGCTCAGCTCCATGGTGGCCTCACTTCATACCTGTCTCCCTTCATCACCAGACTCATCTTTCAGTGCTTCCTTAGACCATTTGAGTCTCTTTCTTCTAGGTTTGTACCACTGTTTACTCTTGAAACAGGCACACCTAACTACATATGCAGACATTCCCTGTGGTCGGTGAAAATTTCAGAAGCCGTACTACCCCGGGGCACACTCTTCACCCTCAGTATCATCCTACCAGTTTTGGCACAAAGTCCAAAGTCCTTAGCATGGCTTATAATAGGCCATCATGTAATTTATCATCCAACTCAAAGGATTTGAGAATGATAAGCGGTGCTAATAGTAATTACCATGGGATAATTGGGCGAACTGTGATAGCCCCAGTCAAATAGGAATCTCCATTAGCCTCCACACCTGGCAGTTCATGATCTAGTTACGTAACCGGCACTTCATCAATGTCTACCTTCTAACACATATTATTTCTAATCAGTACAAAAGTTCTGCAATTCTTTATTATTACCCTTATTTTACATATGAGGAAATGCAAAGAAATTCAATGGCTTGCAGGACATTTTACAAACAGGAAAAGGCAGAATCAAAAGTCAAATCCTGATCTGTTTGGTTTCTATATCCAAACTTTTCCTCAGGTGGGTGTTTTTTTTAACAAGTAGTAACTTTCTAAAATAGAATAAACAAAACAAAACAAAACAAAACAAAAAACTGTCTAGAGGACAGCTACCCTGGAGAGTTGCTCCAGATCTTGTATGAGTGAGAAACTGTTCTCTGGGTTAAGCTACTGAGATTTGGGGGTCATTGTTACTGCAGCATGGTCTAGCCTAGTCTGACTAATACACTTAAGACTGTGCTAGGTTACTTATGTAAATAAAAGTTTGAAAATTTGAGGCAGTTTCAGTGGAATTTCCCCAGGTGCCAAGTGCCGTTGGATAAAGACGGCCTCTAGGAATGGGCAAGTGCCTGGACCACTGCCACGCCGCTGATAACCTTTCTCCTGGGAGTGAAGTCTGCGAGCAGTAACACACAGGAAATGGAGCAGGAGCAGGCCGTTGGTGGGGAATAGGACTTAAGGGGCATATGCCCCAGGGGATGGTACCTTTATGGGGTCACGGTCTGGCCCTCAGACTCACTGGGCTGGAAACTCCATCTTAACTGTGTCCTGTAAGTGAAAAGAGATGGAGAGGCTGACTCAGGTTTGCTGCACATGTAAGTAAAAGATAACGGTTGGGACTTCCCTGGTGGCGCAGTGGTTAAGAATCCGCCTGCCAATGCAGGGGACATGGGTTCGAGCCCTGATCCGGGAAGATCCCACATGCCACGGAGCAACTAAGCCCATGTGCTGCAACTACTGAGACTGTGCTCTAGAGCCCACAAGCCACGACTACTGAGCCCACGTGCCACAACTACTGAAGCCCGCGCGCCTAGAGCCTCTGCTCCGCAACAAGAGAAGCCACCCAATGAGAAGCCCGCGCACCGCAAAGAAGAGTAGCCAGCCCCTGCTCGCCACAACTAGAGAAAGCCTGAGCGCAGCAACGAAGACCCAACGCAGGCAAATAAATAAATAAATATTTATTTTTTAAAAAGATAATGGTTAATGTTTACTGAGCATTGGCTATGTAGCCAACATGTCCTAAGTTTGTTCATTCATTCATTCGCTCAATAATTATTCACTGAACTCCTAATATGTGCCTGCTACTGGGGATACAGCAGCAAAGGAAACAAACAAGGCTCCTGACCGACAAAGCTCATTCTAGTGGGGGGAAGGCAAGTTTAATAATCAAATAAGCAAGCAACTGTTTAATACGTCACGTGGAAGTAGAGCTATACTAAACTCTCAATAAATATGTATGGAAGAAAGAAGGGAGTCTCAGTGTTGAAGTCACCGGTCCAAGGTCATATGGCTAGCTCAGGACTCAAAGCCAAAGCTCCAACACTCAGGCCAGTCTTTATCATTCATTCACCCATTTTCTTTATTTACTCAACAAACATTTACTCAATATCTGCTATGTGTTAAATACTGTGCCCTTCCTGGAAGAGCTAAAGATTATACTCTAACTTAGGGCAGGAGGGCTAATCATCTAGGTGACGGGATTCGCCTCGGCCCCGTCCTCCGCGGAAACCAGGGATGACATAGTACCACGGCGGGGCGTCTGTCGAACTCCCCATTAGCTCCGCCCGTCTCCGTCGTAGCTACGCCTGTCACCAAGAGCCCGAAGAAGCTGGGGACACTTGAAGCCGTCAGGTTATTTCGGAGACCAGAAGCTTCTCTCATCCCGACCCCCGACCCCCGCTCCCAGGGGCTCCGCCTCCCACAAAAAGTCGCGTTGACGTCACAGGCACCACGACGGAACTCTGGCTAGAGTATCAGGAGACCTCTCCCTGCTCCGCTTCTCCTTCCCCTCACCTCTAGATTTGGTGAGCGTAGTGCGGAAGCACATACTTACAGCTAAACTCTCGGACCCTCCAGGGGAACTGGGACTCACCTTCTCAGTTGCCCTGCGAAAACTTCCGCTTGGGCGGAGGGCGCTGCGCGCGCATCCTCTCCCTCGCGGGAGGACTGCGCCGGCGCAGCCTACACAGACCTCCGGACTGCCCGCGGGCTGTGCCTGCCTGAGAACTCCATTTCCCAGGCACCTTCGCGGCAGACCAGCCCTCTGACTCAGGGCTGGGGGAGGGATTATTCCCTCATCGCCCAACCCCATTCCACTTTCTGTGGAACGCTTCCTGGTTCTACTGCGCATATGCCAACGTGGAGCCAATCGTAAGGAGGGATGAACTAAATACCCAGATGCCACCTGATGCCGAGTCTCTTTCTACTCTTATTTCGCAGTGTGCTCAGCGGGGCCTCTAAGGACGAAGAAGCGGGTGGAGATGGGAAGACAAGATAAGGCGTCCGCATAACTCTCTGGGAAACAGGGTCCTGGGGCTGGCGCGGAGGCTCCTGGGTGGGGAGTAGCTCTGAAGAGATTCTCCCGGCACCGGAAGTGGCTGCGGGGAGGCGCGTGTCAGAGGAGTTGGGTCTTCCGCTCCCACCCGTTTGGGGTCGAGTCTTTTAACCCGGCTGACCGCAGTCTCGAGGTGAGGAGACGCCGGGGCTGGGATCGCTGAAGACGAGAGGTGACGGAATGCTTTTGGGGCGACTTCGGCACTGGGCGAGTCGCCTTGGGCTGTGGGTATCTAGGTGGAGTCTTTAGTCCTTGTTCGGAGTTACGAGCCAGGATCTTGCTGAAGTGGTTTCCATCTCTCACCAGCAGCCCTGAGAGGATCGATTCTATTTTATTTTATTCTTGGGTGAGCAAACTGAGGCTGAAGGAGGGGGTGAGTTGCCTGAAGTCTTTGGCAGAGCTGGGTCGGATCTTGAGGGATGAATGAATGGGAGTTCCTTAGAAAGTCAAGATATTTACCATTTATTTGGGCGTTTTCTGTGTGCCAGACGCCGCTCTGTCCTCGCATTTTCTCTTGTCAGCTCCGCAGCCACCAGGATCATCTCGGGAATCAGAATTTTTCAGAATTTAGAGAGTTAATAGGGTGCATGTTTCATAATTAGGCAACACCCCCAAGCGAGATCTGGGGCAATTCTTGGAAATCGAGTATTTCTGCCGGAAAAGGCATGAATATTCACACTGGAGGGGAATAAAGAGTATACATAGCCTGTGGCAATTCGGGTTCAGTTTGGCTGCCAATTTTTGAATAAAGTTCTGGTTTTCAGAGCCTTACGTTTTCAGAATTGTAGACAAGAGATTGTGGATGAGTTGTATCTGCCCCATTTTGTACATGTAGAAACAGGCACAGAAAGGGTGAATGATCTGGCCATGGTCCCACACCAGGAAGAGGCAAGACTCCCTGACTCAGGGCCTAAGGCTTTCCAGTCCCATTTGTCTCAAGTTATTATGACAGGCTGGGTGACCTTGAGCTTTGCATCAGGGCTCCAGTTTCTTCCCTCCCAGGGCTGAGAGTGTATGAGATGTGGACAGAACGGGATCTGGAAACTGTACGTAGAGTTCTCAAACTCAGATGTCTATGAGCGTCAGGCAGATAAGGAAAAGGAGAGAAGAGGTCTGGGTGAGGGCTGTGGGGCATCTGGGAGGGCTCACCCCATCTAAAGCGGGGTGCGGGGGTAGCTCTAAACAGCCTCCAACAAACTAGCTTCGTGGGAATGCAGACCCCATGTGGCCAAATCCTAGGATTTTTCAGAAGCTGGAAATCAAATTTTTAGGTGAAATCTCCCAGCTTTTAAGTTTGGGATTACTTAAAAGAATTTTCTGTCAAAACACTCTATGCCAACTTAGACCAGATAAAACATCTGTGGATTGGACATGGGGAACAGACTTGTGGTTGTTAAGGGGGAGGGGGGCTGGGGGAGGGACACATTGGGAGTTTGGGATTAGCAGATGCGAACTATTATATATAGACTGGATAAACAACAAGGTCCTACTATGTAGCACAGGGAACTACATTCAATATCCTGTAGTAAATCATAATAGAAAAGAATATGAAAAAGAATATATATATATACACACATATACTGTATGTACATATATATAAATAACTGAATCACTTTGCTGTGTACCAGAAACTAACACAACATTGTAAATCAACTTTACTTCAATAAAATAAAATTTTAAAAATCTGTGGATCAAATTATACTAAAAAGTCATGGCTTAACCTCTGTCGTGAGGGAAATCCTCATTGGGTAAAATGTTAGCACTTATTATAGGTCTTCCACATTCCCTTATCTGCAGTCACAAAAATCTAGAATGCTCTGAAAACCAAACATTTTCTTCCATGGATTTGGTGCCCACAACTGACTAGAACTGCTGTGATCTATTACTTTTAATTATCCTACCTAGAGTGAATATTGATATCTCTGTTCTAGAAATATCAAAGTATTCAATTATGAAATGCTCCCGCCAGCATCCTCCCCCCGCCCCACTGCATTGGGATTCTAATGAAATACACCATATATATGGTGGATCACCTTTTTTTTTTTTTTAAGAGTTTTTTTTTTTGATGTGGACCACTTTTTAAAGTTTTTATTGAATTTGTTACCATATTGCTTCCGTTTTATGTTTTGGTTTTTTGGCCATGAGGCATGTGGGATCTTAGCTCCCCAACCAGGGATTGAACCCACAACCCCTGCATTGGAAGGTGAAGTCTTAACCATTGGACCGCCAGGGAAGTCCCTGGATCATCTTTTTAAAATCTGAAAATTTCTGAATTCAAAGCATACTTGGCCCCAGAGACTTAAGAATTGTGGACCTGTGTCGTTGCTGATTCATGATATGGAATGCTTTCGACACCCCATAGATATATGCTACTTAGGAAATACACAGTGGCCGCACCAGTGGTACAGTGTTTTGCATATTTTCATGTCATGAAAATAACTCGGGGGGCAGTGACCATAATTTTTTGTAATGAAGTAAAATAAAAGCAACCAGAATGGTAAACATCCCAGGCCATCCTACTTTGTAAGATGAAGTATTGTTTCATGAAGCTTTTGTTCAGTTATATATGCAAATGAGTAGTCATGGTATATATTGTCTGTGTTACTGTGGGTCATGGTTTAAAAAAAAAGGTTGAAGAAACATCAACAGTCTTGGAGGCTCACCTGGACTCAAGTCTTAGAGATGATAATCAGAAATATCAGAAGCATCGTCCCAGGGGTTCAGTTAGAGACACATGTGTTCTGTCAACAAATATTTTAAAAATCCCTACTGTGTGCCAGGCACTGTGCACACAGTGGGGAGCAAGACAGAAGGTTCCGCCACGGTGATAGATCTGAATCTCCACCTCTCCCAAGTGGGTATTTACTGGCTGTATTTACTGACTGTGAGTGCTAAGAAGGGTTGTGAAGTGGCCTTGCAGGCTCTGAAGCGCAGGGGAAACGTGGGGCTGGGGTGGTTTCAATAAATACAATTGTTGTGATTCCTGCAGGAAGACTTATGTTCTGACTCCTCCTCCTGCTTCTGGACGTTTTGGGGGCTCCTCCAGCATGGCCAGAGTCAGCCCTAGGAGGAAAGGACAGTTTCTCCCAGGACGGGGAGCTTAAAGGAGGACTGGGCTGCTGGGCCCCCACTGGCTATGGCTGAGGTGAGTCGAGGGTCCCTCCCTATCCTAACCCATCATCCCCAAAGGCTGCACAGCTGGCCTGCCTTGTTCTGGCTCACTGTCTTATCATGGTCCCCAACTCGATCTTTTTTTTAAAAAATCAATTAATTATTTATTTTTGGCTGCGTTGGGTCTTCATTGCTGTGCGCAGGCTTTCTCTAGTTGCAGCGAGTGGAGGCTACTCTTCGATGCGGTGCGCGGGCTTCTCATTGTGGTGGCTTCTCTTTGTTGCGGAGCACGGGCTCTAGGCGCGCAGGCTTCAGTAGTTGTGGCTCAAGGGCTCTAGAGCGCAGGCTCAGTAGTTGTGGTGCACGGGCTTAGTTGCTCCGCGGCGTGTGGGATCTTCCTGGACCAGGGCTCAAACCCGTATCCCCTGCATTGGCAGGTGGATTCTTAACCACTGCACCACCAGGGAGGTCCCCCAACTCGATCTTCTTAAAGGAAAGCCCTCACACTGTCGCTCTGCTGCTCAGTATCCTTCCAGGAATCCTTATTGCCTATAGGATAAAATCCAGGTTTCTGAGCCCATCCCTGCGTGACCTGGGTCCTGCCCCCCTCCACCCTGTCTTCTCCGTGTCCCCACACACGCCGTACTCCCTTCTTGGCCTGGTGGTAAAATGTTACTCTGTACTTTCCAGCTTCCCGCCTTTGGTCAGGCTCCTCCCTCTGCTAGAATATACCCCGCCCACCATCTCTGGCTGGTGAGTCTTCCACAGCCTTCAAGACCCAGCTCATTCCCCCCACCTTCCCTGGGTAGCGTCAGCTCCTCCCCGCTCTGGTCTCCCATATCACCCCTGCTGCCTCCGCTGTAGCACAAATCCACCCGGATGGGGTGTCCCTGACCATATCTGTCAGCCCCACCAGACTTGGCGCTCCATGGGGACAGGTACTGATTGGGACTTATCTCTGGGTCCCCAGGGACCATCACCGGTCTGGCACACAGGAAGCCTCAAGATATTTTTTGTTTGTTTGTTTGTATTTTAATATTTATTTGTTTGCGCTGGGTCTGAGTTGTGGCAGATGGGCTCCTTAGTTGCTGCTTGCCAGCTCCTTAGTTGTGGCATGCATGTGGGATCTAGTTCCCTGACCAGGGATGGAACCTGGGCCCCCTGCACTGGGAGTGCAGAGTCTTATCCACTGCGCCACCGGGGAAGTTCCTCCAGGTGTTTGTGGAATGAGTAAATGAAACAGAAACAGGCTCACAGACACAGAACAGATTTGTGGTTGCCAAGTGGGAGGGGGTGGGGGAGGGAAGGGTTGGGAGTTTGGGATTAGCAGATGCAAACTATTTTATATAGAATGGATAAACAACAAGGCCCTACAGGGAGCTATATTCAGTATCCTGTGATAAACCATAAGGGAAAAGAATGTGAAAAAGAATGTATATGTATAACTGAGTCACTTTGCTGTACAGCAGAAATTAACACAACATTGTAAATCAACTATAATTTTAAAAAAATTTTTTTTAATTTAAAAAACTTAAAATCTTGGGCTTACCTGGTGGCGCAGTGGTTAAGAATCCGCCTGCCAATGCAGGGGACACGGGTTCAAGCCCTGGTCCGGGAAGATCCCACGTGCTGCAGCGCAACTAAGCCCACGCGCTGCAACTACTGAGCCTGCGCTCTAGAACCCGTGTCACAACTACTGAAGCCTGCGCGCCTAGAGCCCGTGCTCTGCAACAAGAGAAGCCACTGCAATGAGAAGCCTGCACACCGTAACGAAGAGTAGCCCCTGCTCTCCGCAACTAGAGAAAGCCCACGTGGAGCAACGAAGACCCAAATAAAATAAATAAATAAATAAAAAAAATATATAAATAATAAATAAATAAATAAATAAAATAAATTAAAAAAAAGAAAACTTAAAATCTTCAACAAACACTGAAAAAACCAAAAGCCAAGGTAGATGGATGTCAGGATCAGAGAGACCCACCTCTTTGACCTTGAGGGAACCTCACGTCTCCTCTTCAAGACTCCTTGTCCTTGCCTAGAAAATACGGGGAAGCCCAGTCTCTTACATCTGAAGGTTCTCACAAGATGACTTTTGCCAAAGGCCTGGCGCATGGGGGGCTGGGGGTGCTGAGTGAGCCGTTGGCCCCTCCCTGACCCCAGCCCTGCAGTCATCACTGACAGTGTGTTGCATTCCAGGAATTTGCGACCCTCAAGGACGTAGCCATGGACTTCACCTTGGAGGACTGGGAGCAGCTGGGGCTGGACCAGGGGCACCTGTTCTGGGACACGGCACTGGACAACTACCAGGACCTCTTCCTGCTGAGTGAGTGTCCACCCCAGCCCCAAGGGCCTGTCACTGCCCTGCTCGGTGATCACCCGTGGCTCTCTTGTCACCCATGGAATGAGCCCCTGCCTCCTGAGCGCCTCAGACCAGCGTACTCAGCTGGCCGATTCTGCAACATTGGCAATGCCTGGCGACCTTTTTGATTGTCACCAGTTGGCAGTGGTGGGTGTGCTCCTGGAATCCAGTAGGTGGAGCGCAGAGGTGCTGCCACATATCCCAGAATGCAGGGATTATCCGACCCCAAATGGCAGTAGTGCCCAGGTTGAGAAACCCTGATCCGGCCCCTGCCTTTCCTCTTCATCATGGTAGAGGAATTCCTCCAGCTGACACTTAGGAATCTTTGCATTTGCTCTCCTCTGTCCCCTCCCTGACTCAGGGCTTCCCCCTTTTTTTTTTTTTTCCCTTAAAAAAAAATTTATTTATTTCTGGCTGCGTTGGGACTTTGTTGCTGTGTGCGGGCTTTCTCTAGTTGCGGCGAGTGGGGGCTACTCTTCGTTGCCGTGCACAGGCTTCTCATTGTGGTGACTTCTCTTGTGGAGCACGGGCTCTAGGTGCGTGGGCTTCAGTAGTTGTGGCACGTGGGCTCAGTAGTTGTGTCTTGCGGGCTCAGTAGTTGTGGCGTACAGGCTCAGTTGCTCCGTGGCATGTGGGATCTTCCCGGACCAGGTTCGATCCCTGGTCCGGGAGGAGCCGACATTGGGATCCCACTTTGGCAGGCAGATTCTTAACCACTGCACCACCATGGGGCTTCCCTTTTTTAAGACAAACTGCAACCCCAGGAGCACTCCCTGCTTTTCCCCTGCCTGGCTTGCCCACTGCTCCTTCATGTTCTGACCGCTCGTTTTGTGGTCTGTCTCCCTCTGCCAGGATGGGAGCTTCCTGCGGACAGGGACTCGTGCTGCTCCCTGGTGGAGCCCGCGTGTCCGGAACGGCCAGTACCCGCTATGGGGACTCACCGAATAGATGAGTGAGCAGCAAGAGCCGCTGTGTCAGGCGCTGGGTTTTGTGCTGGCCAAGCGCTTACAATGCTCTCCTCCCATCTTCCAGTCACCCTGCAAGGAAGTCTGACTCCCTGTTTTCTTGATCCTCCTGAAATTGAGGTTCAAAGAGGGGAAGTCACCTTCCCAGCTCTGTGGGAGTCCCCAGGAGCACCCCGACATTTGGTGATTGACTAGGAGGACTCTTGGGACTCAGCGCATGGTCCTACTCATGGCCATGACTTACCACGGAGAAGGGGTGCGAGCACAGCCAGCAAAAGGGGAAGGCTCGGGGGGCCAAGTACAGGGGGGCCGGTGCCAGCTTCCAGAGTCCTCACCCCATGGAGTCACATGGGACATGCTTAATTCCCCCAGCGACCAGGTGCGCCAACACATATGAAATGTCTACGAGGATGCTCATTAGAGACCCAGCACCCAGGTTCTTTACCGGGGGCTGGTCGCATAGGCACCCTCTGCCTGCCACGTACCCAAATCCTAGACTCCCCGAAGGGAAGCAGGCGTTTGGGCACAGGGAGCCCCTCTTATTGGTTAGGGAAGGCTGGAACCCTCCACCCCCGAAATCCAGGTTCCCAGACACCAGCCAAGGGCCAGCCTGGCGAGCAGGCCTTTCCAATGAGAGCAGGCAGCCTGCGGTGCTAACCGTTTTCCCTGGGCTGTGAACAGCAGTGTCACACAGGGAGGGAACGGCAGGGCTGAGACATTAGGTGGAGCCTTGCTGCTCCTCATCCGTGTCACCTCATCCTGATCAGCTCATTTCCCCTTCTCAAGTTCCTTGCTTCTTTCTTTTCCAAAAGCAGAAAAAATAATTTATTCCAAAAGATTTTTAGAAAGGAAAAGAAGGATTACACACTGAAAACTATCATTTCATGTAATTTTATTGCATTGGGGCAGATTTTCTCCAAACTGCTCAATGTGCTACAGAAGCAGCTTGTGGGAGGTCAAATCTCAGTGTCTGCAATTTTTAAATTACAATCCATGGTAGAAATGTGTTTCCCTTGACTCCCTGGCACACGTTTGTGTGTGTATATATATGAGTGGTGTAATCGTTTGCTATGGCTGCTCTTGCAGATGCCACAATCGTGGCTGAAAACAGCACACACTGACTGATGGTTCTGGAGGTCAGAAGTTTTTTGTTTTTTGTGGTTGTTTTTAATTAATTTATTTTATTTATTTTATTTTTGGCTGAGTTGGGTCTTCATTGCTGAGCACGGGCTTTCTCTAGTTGCAGCGAGCGGGGCTACTCTTCGTTGTGGTGCGGGGGCTTCTCATTGCAGTGGCTTCTCTTGTTGCAGAGCACGGGCTCTAGGCACGTGGGCTTCAGTAGTTGTGGCATGCGGGCTCAGTAGTTGTGCCTTGCGGGCTCTAGAGCGCAGGCTCAGTAGCTGTGGCGCACGGGCTTAGTTGCTCTGTGGCATGTGGGATCTTCCCAGACCAGGGCTCGAACCTGTGTCCCCTGCATTGGCAGGCGGATTCTTAACCACTGCACCACCAGGGAAGCCCCGTGGAGGTCAGAAGTTTGAAGTGGGTCTGCCTTGGCTGAAATCCAGGTGTGGGCACAGCTGGTTCCTTCTGGAGGCTGTAGGGGAGAATCTCTTTCCTTGCCCTCTTTCAGCTAAAAGATGAAGCCTACTTGCTGGGCTCATGGCCTCTCATCTTTGAAGTTAGCAGTGGCTTTCTCCCCACTGTAGCACATTTCCCCAGGGATTATAACTCTGTGCTCCCTTCCTTGAGGAAGTTTGCAGGGGGTAGAGTGTGGGATTGAGCTCTGGGACCCCAACACACTTCATCACGGGGCCTGGCCCATGGAGGCCTCTGGCCGTGTGTGGTCCATGGGTGAATGAACGAATCGCAGATGGCCGAGGAAGTACCTGCCTCTCCCCGGCCACTCTGCTCATTCCTCAAGAGCTGTTACAGATCCTTTGTGTTCCCAGGCCCAGTTGTCACAGCTCTGATCACTCTGGATTGTGACTGTCCGGGTCCCTCTCCTCCACTGGACTGGGAACCCTGTAGGGCAGGCGTCCCTGGAGTCACCCAGTGCTGCATCTGGCCCTTGGGAGCCGTGCGCTGGATAAGGTGCTGAATAGTCAGGAGAGCCGGGAGTTTCCCACTCAGCGGCCAGATGGCCCTCCATGCTGCTGTCATCTGGTTGGTGACAGTGCTCTTCTCTCCCTTCAGATCCCCCCAGACCCAACCTGACCTCCCATCCAGATGATGGGGAAGAGCTGGCAGCCCTGGTGAAAGGAAGCCCAGAGTCAACAGGACCTGGTGAGTGGGCAGAGAGGGCCCACCAGCACCCAGCGAGCGGGAGGGTGGAGGGATCGTGGGGCATGGCCCTTTGTGGGCCCTCCATCTTTGGGACCTCCATCCCACCCAGTTTGTCTACCTAGACAGCTTGATTCCCTGCTTCTGGGCTTCACTCTGCCTCGCACTGGCTTTAGGTCCAGGACCCTCACCCTGCATGCCTTATCTCCACCTGCCGCTGTGTTCAGCACGTGGTTGTCCTGGTGCCCTTCCTCTGTCCCCTCCACATCCTTCCAGACTCAGCAGGGGTCGGCCTTACATTCCCTGAGTTGGTCTCTCCACCTTCCTGCCTTGTGCCCCTTGAGCACTGTGGACCCCCTGTCTACCTGTTTCACCCCCCTTTCGTTCAGGCCCATCCTTCCTTCCTGGTCCACAGGGCCTAGCAGATGGCCCATCTGTTAGTAACTCAAGCCTGGGCCTAAATGCTGCCAAGAGCCTTAGGTCTGCCCTCTTCCAGGCCATGGTTTCTCCAGGGGATCCAGTCAAGCAGTGAGGATTCCCAGGTGTTACACTGGTCGAGACATCCCCAGGAGGAAAAAGCAGAGGCAGGGCCCTGCCTGGGGCACTGGAGGCTTTTCTCATTGTTAGGCTGTTAACATGAGGAGAAGGACCCCTGAACCAGAGGCCACGGAGTGGAGGCTGCACGGCTCAGTCTCAGCCTGCACCCCAGCCATCAGCATGGAGCTCTGTTCTCCACTCACCTCTCGTGAGCTTGTGAACATGGACCTTCTGTAGCCTCCCGTTGAGCGCACAGGTGTTTTCACGTAGGCCCAGGCTCCTGCAACTGTGGATTTCTGTTTCTGCCACCTTAACATCCAGGCTGGTTCCAAGCATGTGTAACCACGTGCAAACCACCTTTGGATGTGGTTACAATGATAACCACGTGGTAACAATCGTATTGCATTGTTATCATTTATACCTCTTTTCCATTGAGTGCACTTCTCTAGGAAGTGGGCCTTAGCTGATGGGGGTGATGGTGGAGATATCCACTGAGAGCCTCCACTTCTCTGTGGAACCCTCGAGGTTGCCCAGCTTCCCTCTTAATCCTCCTGGAAATGGGCTCTGTTTCCTGTGATGCCAGTTCCAGCTGGATCACCACTCTGGCCCCGTCTCCTTCATCCCCTTGCCAGATAGGCCTGACTCAGGACCCATCACCTGTTCTCCCTTTTGTCTGCTCTCAGCGTACAGCTCCCATCTTTAACCCCCAGGGCACAGGAGACATTTGCACTTGCCCTCTCTTTCAGACACCGCTGAGGGCAAGACCTCTCCTCTGCCACAGGACTTCTTGGAAGAAGGACTCTCCCAGGAGATTACCGAGATGTTTTCCAAGGATGGCCTCTGGAACTCCCATCTGGAAGAAGCCTGCATAGGCCAGAGCTGGTTAGATAGTTTGCTCGGAGATCCGGAAAGTCTTCTGGAGTCCAATATTGTTACCAGCAAGGAAAGTCCCACAGAATGCAAGAGCCATGAACTCGAGAGCCACAAACTCAAGAGAGGCCTTGGTCCCAAGTCCCTCCTTTTCCCAGGAGCGGGTTCTGTGACTCTTGATCTTCCTGAAAGGAGCCTGACACCAGCTAAGTCTCAGGAAAGTGGGAATGACTTTGGGTGCTACTCAGACCAGAGCCAGCAGGATAACATCCAGGGAGGGGAGAAACCATATAAATGTAGTCAGTGTGAGAAGAGCTTCAGCCAGAGCTACCGTCTGATCCAGCACTGGATTCTTCACACTAGGGAGGACCCCACTGTGCTTCAAGAGTATGAGAAAGATGTCAACCAGAGTTCTTGCCTTTTTGTGCAGTCAGTGACTCACACAGGCTCCAAGTCCTATGTGGGTAACAAGTGCGGGAAGACTTCTAGTCAGAATACACACCTCCTGTGGCATCAGAACATTCACAGTGAAGAAAAACCATGTAAGAGTCAAGACAGTGATGGTCCAGCAGGTCACGACTCACAGCCTGTTGAGCGTCACAAACCCCCCCCAGGTGGTAAATCCTACAAATGTAATGAATGTGGCGAGAGTTTCAGCCAAACCTTTCATCTCACCCGGCATCAGAAAACCCACACTCGGAAACGCTACGAATGTGCCAGATGCAAGGCGATCTTCAACTTTAACAAATACCTCCTCCAACATCAGAAAATTCATGCTGCAAAAACGACCGCTGTGTGTCAGGAGTGTGGGAAGGCCTTCAGGCGAAGCTCCTTGCTTGTCAAACACCAGTCTGTTCACACTGGAGAAAAACCTTATAAGTGCGATGAGTGTGGGAAACTCTTCTGCCATATCCTGACCCTAAAGACCCACCAGAGGGTTCACAGGGGCGAGAAGCCTTACAAATGCAACAAATGTGGGAAAGCCTTTTACCGGAACACTCACCTTAATGAACACCAGAGGGTTCACACGGGCTACAGGCCCCACAAGTGCCACAAATGCATCAAGAGTTTCACCCGGCCCTCCCACCTAAATCGACACCTGTCCATTCACGCCACAGAAAAGCCCTACAGCTGTGCTGAATGCAAGGAGACCTTCAGCCACAACGAACACCTTGTTCAGCACCAGAAAATCCATGCTGTGGAAACCCCCTACGAATGTCAGGAGTGTGGTGAGCGCTTTATTTGCCACTCGACCCTAACTTGCCACCAGAGCATTCACACCAGAGAAAAACAAGGACTCGACAAGAGCAGGAAGATCTTGAATGAGAACCCAGAGCAGAGAGAGCCTCCAAGGGTCAGCGATAAGCGCTTTAAGTGTAACAAATGTGAGAAAACCTTCAGCTGCAGCAAATACCTGACTCAGCACGAGCGGATTCACGCCAGGGTGAAGCCCTTTGAGTGTAACCAGTGTGGGAAGGCCTTTGGCCAAAGTTCACAGCTCATCCGCCACCAGAGGATCCACTCTGGAGTGAGGCCGTATGAATGTGGGGACTGTGGAAAGGCCTTCGTTCGTAGTGCCTCCCTTGCCAAACATCAGTCCACCCATAAGAGTGAGCACCCCTTTCAATGTAACAAATGTGGAATGACCTTCAGCCAAAGTGCATGTCTCTCAGAACATCAGTTAATCCATACTGCAGAGAAGCCCTTTAAACCTAACAAGTGTGACGAAGTCTTTGCCTACAGTAACCACCTTGTTCAGCATCAGGGAACTCAGGCAGGAAAGAAGCCCTTTGAGCAAAATGAATGTGGGAAAACATCGCAGCAGAGCTCGTGCCTTTCCAAGCATCAGAGAATTCACACAGGTGAGAAGCCCTATGAATGTGGTGACTGTGGGAAAACCTTCAACCTGGGCGCTCAACTCATCCGACACCAGAGAGTTCACACTGGAGAAAAGCCTTACGTTTGTCAGGAATGCGGGAAAGCCTTCAGCCAGAGCTCGTGCTTTTCTAAGCATCAGAGAGTTCACACAGGTGAGAAACCCTACAAATGTGGCGACTGTGGGAAAACCTTCAGCCTGGGTGCTGCACTCATCCGACACCGGAGGATTCATACTGGAGAAAAGCCTTATGTTTGTCAGGAATGTGGGAAAGCCTTCAGCCAGAGCTCATGCCTTTCTAAGCATCAGAGAGTTCACAGTGGGGAGAAGCCTTATGTGTGTGCCGTATGTGGGAAAGCCTTTGCCCAGAAAGCAAATCTGATGCAGCATCAGAGAACTCACACTGGGGAGAAGCCTTATGCTTGTGATGTGTGTGGGAAAGCCTTTGGCCTTAGAGCCCATCTCAGTCAGCATCAGAGAATTCACACCAAGGAGAAACCACATCAGTGTCCACATTGTCAGAAAGCCTTGTGCTGCTGCTCAGGTCTCAGCCGACATCAGTGAGTTCACACTCCAAAGTAACAGGTAGCAATTCTGCCCATGGCTGCTGGGTGGCAGCGGATCCCAGACATCTGAGAATGTGTTCATCCGAGGCCTAAAGTTGAAACCATCCCAGTGTAAGCCCCTCCCCCCAAGAGTAATAAATCTCTTTATTAATAAAGATTGATTAGAAAATTTGCACGCATGAGTTTCATTAAAACAGTGAAAACACAAACATTGAGAAGCTGTGGAGCTTTGGAAGTCAGAGGTAGACTGGAGCCAGTCTGCTGAGTTAAATCCCAGCTCTGCCATCTGCCACCTAAGTGACCTAGGGAAAGTCATGAAACCTTTCAGGGCTTCAGTGTCCTCATCTGTAAGATGGGCAAAATAATAGCTACCTACTTCATAGGGCTGTTGTGAGGATAAAGAGATGTAAAGCACTTTAGAACTAAGTGCCTAGCACATAGTAAGTACTCACCAAGTGTGAGCTACAAACGTGCATCAGATATAACAAATATACTCTTTTACATTAAAAGGAAGAGAAAACTAAGCAACCCTCTATCTTTATTTCACTGCAGTTAACATTATTACTAATAATGTGCATGGCTTTTATTTTTAAAGTTTTCCACCAAAATATCCTTGGCTTCGTTGGATCCAAAAACCCAGTACTTTGCTCTTAAACAAAACAAAAAAAAAGCCTAGCCTTTTTCTTCCCTCCATTTCTCAGCTCTGTCCTAGTACTTTCTTTCTTTCTTTTTTTAAAAAATTATTTAATTTATTTATTTATCTGGCTACGTTGGGTCTTTGTTGCTGCACACAGGCTCTTCTCTGGTTGCGGCGAGTGTGGGCTACTTCTTGTTGCGATGCACAGGCTTCTCATTGCGGTGACTTCTCTTGTTGCAGAGCACCAGCTCTAGGCACATGGGCTTCAGTAGTTGTGGCACACAGGCTCAGTAGTTGTGGCTCGCGGGCTGTAGAGCACAGGCTCAGTAGTTGTGCACGGGATTAGTTGCTCCGCGGCATGTGGGATCTTCCTGGACCAGGGCTCGAACCTGTGTCCCTTGCATTAGCAGGCGGATTCTTAGCCACTGTGCCACCAGGGAAGCCCTGTCCTAGTACTTTCTTAACCCGCAAAAAGCCAAGAAGAACACGTAAACTAACATCGCATGGCAAGAACTTTCCACTCCTAACCTCCCAAACCTCTCACTCAAAAGGACCCCCTCCCATATCCACATGCCATCCCTTCCTATAATCTCCTCCCATTTAAAGTTGTTGGTTAAATGATGAGACCCAATTTATCGTGAGAGTTAATACCATAAACAGCTGGATTCAGTTAGGAAAGCTGCATTGGATGTTGCTGTCTCCACACGGTTCACACCATTTATACAGAAGATGTGCTTGGTAGCAAAAACTGTGATGCACAGAAACGACTGCTGCAATGTTCCTCCTCTACCAGTTGTCCAAGTTGGTCACTCACCAGGCGCTTCCCTAGGCTCCAGGGTGGGGAACACCAATACGGTAAGCCCTGCCCTTGCCTTGAAGCTTCTAGAATCAAAGGGAAATGGATGGCCTCGTTTCCATTGCCAAGTGACGTCTTAAAATACACATTCTCTCATGTCACAGCAAGTCCCCCGACGATTGTTGGCGAGCCCGGTGAGGACACAGTCCTTCCTGTTGGAGCCCCAAAGTTCACTGCTCACCTTGGCCAGGCTTGTTCTACAGCTGAGTCTCACCTCACGGAACCACACCACCAGCTCTCTTGATGGCACCTCCTCGGCCCTGAGCTTTTGTGTCCCACCTGCTAAGTGACCCAGTCACCTCTTTGCTGAAGCACAGTCTTACAAAGACACTGGACTCTTGACACTTTAAATATTCTTTCATATTTTTGGTACTAAAAAAAGTTCAGGAGTCTGTGCTCTGGGCCCTTAGGATTTTCAAACCTTGCACCTTGAGTTGTGCTGGTTGGTTTTGTCGTTGAAACTGGGACCTTGTTGGCTGACCGTTCACACCACAGTGGGGAGTGTACTGGTTTTCAAATGGCGGAAACGTCCAACTCCCCACCTGTTGTATCTGGGCAACAGGCCTGATATATACCTAAGGGGCAGGGCAGGGCAGGGGCGGGAACTCAACTTGATAAGTATGTTCAACCAAGAGTTTTGACACCACAGATAGAGGTCAGAGGCCTTGTAGAAAGTTGGCAGCCATTGTGTGTGTGGGCGTGGGGGGGGCGGGGGTGGAGGATCTATGTAACTAATGACCTGTGTTCTGCGGGCCAGTGTAGAAACACCTGCCCTCATGTTTGCGTGTTGGTTCTCTGATTAAAGTTTTGGGTTTCTAAGCGTTGGTTGCTTTTCTCAGCTCAGTGCCACACACCCGGCCAGAGGCTGGGCATGCGCAGTCACTACCTGCCAAGTGCTCACATTCTAGGACGGGAGGGCTCCTAATGGTGAAAACCACCCCACGATGAGATGGTTAAATCTGTTTTCCCAAAGTCTGGGAGGGGCAAGGACCACCAGGGAACCACTCAATTTCAGTTGGTCCTTAGCACGTCATCAACCGGCACTTTTCCATTCTCATGCAATCCTACTTGATCAAGGAGGAAGCGTGGACGGCATGTTTATTCCTCTCTAGTTACAAAGACACAGTAGGCCTCAGGCTCAGGCAAGAGTTGTTGCTAGAATTTAATATTGTTTTGCTCTCCTGATACTTATTTTACTTCACCTCTCCCCCTTTTTCCTCTACTGACAAGAGATACCAGTTTCCCACTCATGGTAGTGGTAGGAAGTCCTCTTTAAAAATAAATTGATTTAAGTTTTGTTTTAAAGCTGATTTAAAGGAAAATGCATGGCACACAACTACAGCAAAACAAATTGACAGTGGTATGTCATCGAATGAGGTTGGGGAACACTCGGCTAAGGCCTAGCATCCTGCCAATGGACTCTTAATTGTATCCATGAGGATGAACTAGATTATGCTATGGCCACACAGTTGTGTGTCACATTTCGGCAGCTGTTTATTTCCCTCATGTCATGCTACATGTCCACTGTGGGTTGGCAGAGGTGGGGAATGGGGTGGGGCTGGCATCTTACTCTGTCCAACCCGAGAGACCAGTGTTCCCTTTTTGAGTCTGTTAATCCCTCTTGGTCACCCCAATGAGAAAGTAGCTTTAACACTTAGCCTCTCCCCAGGACCCCAAACTCTGCCCTTTGGGTGGGCAATGCTATCCACTGAAAATGTGCAAATAGCAGTTTTCGTTGCATTTACTTTTACAGCAAACTTCCATTCATGGCAAGTGATACCGATTGTTCAGTCGCAGTCGCGGTTGAAAGTTTCAAAGGGCATGGACTGAAATAAATAGGAGAATCCTGGGACATGCGGTGGCGTCTTAGGAGGATGGAAAGGGGTCACTCTGCATAAACCAAGGAGGTGGGATGTGGATGCCTAATGTTGAGAAGATACCGTTCTAGGAAAATCGTACCTAGGAATGGTGGTTGCAAGCAGCTGGCGAAAGGGGCAGTTTTACAAGCTGAAAATAGTTGTGGGGATGAGTGGTAGTGATGGCCACACAAAGTGATGAATGTATTTAATACCATTGAACTGTACACTTACAAATAGTTAAGATGGTAAATTTTATGTGTATTTAACCACAATAAAAAATTGACAAAATTAAATGGATCAGAGATATATCTAAATGTAAGAGCTAAAACTATAAAACTCTTAGAAGAAAACATAGGTGTAAATTTTAATAACCTTAAATTAGGTAATAGATTCTTAGATATGACACCAAAAGCACAAGCAAAAAAAGACAAAAAAGATAAATTGTACTTCATCAAAATTAAAAACTTTTTTGCTTCAAAGGACAACATGGAGAAAGTGAAAAGACAACACAAAGAATGAGGACAAATTGTTGCAAAGCATATATCTGATATAGCACCTGTAGCTGGGCTATATAAGGAACACTTACGGCTCAATAGTAAGACAAATAACCCACTTAAAAATGGCAAAGGATCTGAATATAGATTTCTTCAAAGAAAATACACAAATGGCCAATAAGCACATGAAAAGATGTTCAACATCATTCGTCATTAGGGAAATACAATCCAAACCACAATGACATACTACACACTAGGATGGCTATAATCAAAAAGACAAGTATTGGTGAGGATGTAGAGAAACTGGAACTTCATACCCTGCTGGTGGACTTGTAAAATGGTGCAGCCACTTTGGAAAACAGTCTGGCAGTTCCTCAAAAGGTTAAACCTGGACTTACCCTGTGACCCAGCAACTATACTCCTAGGTATTTCCCAAGAGAAAAGAAAACACATGTCCACATAAAAACGTGTACCTGATTGCTCATATCACCATCATTTATAATAGCCCCCAAGTGGAAACAACTAATGTCTATCAACTGATGAACTGATAAATAAAATGTGGTATAATCCATAAAATGGAATACTGTTTTGCAATAAAAAGGAATCCAGTACTGATAGATGCTAAAACAAGAATGAACCTTGAAAACATTATGCTAAGTAAAAAGATCAGATATAAGAGGCCACATACTGTATGATTCTATTTAAATGAAATGTCCGGAATAGGCAAATCCACAAGACACAGGAAGTAGATTAGTGGTTGCCAGGGGCTGGGGAACGGGAGGATCGAGAGAGGCCGGCTAAGGGATTTCTTTTTTAGGGTGATGAAAATGTTCTACACTTGGGACTTCCCTGGCGGTCCAGTGGTTAAGACTCAATGCTTTCACTGCAGAGGGTATGGGTTCGATCCCTGGTCAGGGAACTAAAGATCCCGCATGCCGCGTGGCATGGTTAAAAAAAAAGAAAAAAGTTCTAAACTTGTTTGTGGTGATGGTTTCACAACTCTGCGAATATACTAATTATCTGTGCTGTGAATGAAGAAATGTGCTTCACCCTCCATCACTGAAGGCTTGTTACCCTGGAGGCAGCCTCTGGGGGTCATCTTCCCCAGGAAGCCCTTCCAAAGTGGGAGATCTTGCCCCACGTTTTGAACTTTCAACTGTCTGAACTGTGTCTGAACCCAGTTCACAAGGGTCAGGTCAGGGCTGGGGCCAGCAGGTGGGACATAACAGCCTCGGTTGCTCAAGCATCTGCAAAGAGGGCTGGGAACCCATTAAGTGTAAATGAGCACCACGTGAGCAATAATCCAACCTGTCATTCAGCTCAGCTTTCCTGAGCTCTAACCCATGAGGATGCAGGACATGACACTTCTGTGCTCCATCTGATGATCTTAGGCTCTCTGTTCCTGGACCATGTTACAAGTATGGAGCTTCTGAAGAACTATGGCCAGACAGGATGCCCTCCCCCCCCACAAATTTGCTTTGAACATCCAGAGTGTTGTCGGCACACACACACACACAGCAAGAAGGTATGAAACGACTTACTAGTCACACAATGTGACTTTCTTTAGGGAGCAGGCAGGCTTCCCAAGCTGGTTCGAAAATGGCTTGAAAGAGAGCAAGGACCGGCTTGGGGTTAGTATAGTGGTTAATGGGTGGGGCCAGGGTGAGGGTTCCTGCATTTGGCTTGAACTTCCCACTGGCACCAAAAGAGGGCACAGCCAGGCTTTCCAATCTGCTTCCCCAGATGTGGGACACGGGAAAAGGGAGGGGTGAGGCTCAATGTTTTCAGCAAACATAGAAAAAAATGGAGTTGGGAATTCCATGGCGGTCCAGTGGTTAGGACTTGGTGCTTTCACTGCCTGTGGTCCCAGGTTCAGTCCCTTGTCGGGGAGCTAAGATCCCGCAAGCTGCGTGGTGTGGGCAAAAAATACAAAAAAAAAAAAAAAAAAAGAAAGAAAGAAAGAAAAAAGGGACCTCCCTGGCGGTCCAGTGCTTAAGACTTTGCCTTCCAATGCACGGAGTGAGGGCTTGATCCCTGGTCGGGGAGCTAAGATCCCATGTGCCTTGTGGCCAAAAAACCAAAACATAAAACAGAAGCAATATTGTAACAAATCCAATACAGACTTAAAAATAAATGGTCCACATCAAAAAAATCTTTTAAAAAAAGTAAAAAAAATAATGGAGTTACTCTTTATTACATGAGGACTTTTTTTTTTGTCTAATAGCATTTCGTCGCTTGGCTTTGAAAATTATGGGTAGGCCTACCTATCTGCTGGTGAAAGAAATCCCAACAAGATAGAAAAGAGTTGTTCCCTTTGTACCATAAGCTGCATAAAAGCAGATCTCCACTGAGTCAGAAAACTTCCGTGCTTGATAAATTTCAGCTGTTACAGAGAGACAGAAAGACCTGATAAACTCACCAGGAAAACACGGCGTCACAAGGCTTGGGCCATTCCACTCCTGAGAGATCATTTACACCGTTACGACAAGGAGTGAGAGCCAAAAAGTGACACATGCTTCAGTCTTGTATTACTCATAAAACAATAATAACGATAAATTTCTTATTACAAAACATTTACTAATTACCTTCCTTAGAAAGTTAGCTTAGAAACTGAAACTGAGAAACTGAACTAGTTCAACACCTTTTAATTCAGCCAATGAGTCCCTAAACCAAGAATGAAAGATCAGTGAACAGGCCTGGACGAATCTCCACTCTTCTCTGAGCCTCACTTTCGCCAGTGGACTCAAGAAGGATATTGGATAGGAGGATTCTCAGGACAGTCAGCGAGTTCCGCCTACTCCAGCTTCATTGGCTCAATCCCACCTGAGGTCCCGCCCCTTCTCCAGGGTCACCCTCCTGTCCACGCCCATTCCAGCCAATTCCCGCTCTAGTCCTACTCATAACCACGCCTCATAACCCCGCCCCTACAACCGCCTCGCCTCTAAGCCCGCCCCCCGTCCAGCCTCAGGCTCCTTGACGACATGCCCCAGCCTCACCCAGCTTCATTCCTCTCTATACTCTAGAGCAGCGGTCCCTAACCTTTTTGGCACCAGGAACCGGTTTCGTGGAAGACAAGTTTTCTACTGACCTGTGGCGGGCTGTGGGGTATGGTTCAGGCGGTAATGAGAGCCCCAGATGAAGCTTTGCTCGCTCGCTGTTCACCTCCTGTTGTGCCACCCGGTTCCTAACAGGCCACGGACTGGTGGGTCCACCGGCCAGAGGGTTAGGGACCGCTGCTATAGATGGCCTAAGACTCCGAGACCGCTCCGAGCCTCTCTTCTGGCCAAAGACGGGGAGGACACAATGAGTGTCATGAACACTCGTATCCTGAAGTACCTGGCAATTGGGTCTTGGACTTCGAGTGGGTCCCCCACAGACAGTCCCCACGAAGGAAGGCGGCGCCGCGGAGTGCGCAGCCCCTGTGCGATGCATGCCTCTGCGCCTGCGCAGACTCCCTAACTACATTTCCCAGGTCCCCGCGGGATTCCGGCTCCTCAGGGCGACGGTCCTCTGAGGGCAAAGGCGGAGGAAACCCTGGAGTTCCGGGGCGGCCTCCGCTTTGGGTACAGCGGTGTCAAAGGCTTCTATCTTCCGTAGGCGGAGTGGAGAAGGAGAAGGTGGTTACACAGTTTGTTTCCTCTCGACCAATCACAGGCTGCGTTCTGAAAGCTAACCACCGCGCGTCCGTTGTCAGGGCAACCGTCAATCCCGGAAGCCTGTCTCCATGGCAACTGTCTAAGCACTGACGCTAGGCGAGGGGCCCTCTTTATTTATTTTATAAAATAAATAAATTTATTTATTTATTTTTGGTTGCATTGGGTCTTCGTTGCTGCGCAGGCTTTCTCTAGTTGCGGCGAGTGGAGGCTACTCTTCCTTGCGGTGCGCGGGCTTCTCATTGCGGTGGCTTCTCTTGTTGCAGAGCTTGGGCTCTAGGCGCGTGGGCTGCAGTAGTTGTGGCACGCGGACTCAGTAGTTGTGGCTCGCGGGCTCTAGAGCGCAGGCTCAGTAGTTGTTGCGCACGGGCTCCGCGGCATGTGGGATCTTCCCAGACCAGGGCTCGAACCCGTGTCCCCTGCATTGGCAGGCAGATTCTTAACCACTGCACCATCAGGGAAGTCCCAAGGGGTCCTCTTTAAAGGCGTTTCTAAGTAGTAGGGATGCTCAACAAAACAGCGTGCTTTGCTCATAAAACTTAATGAAAAACGTGTTACAGCACAAAGAAGGGAGAAAAACTGGGTAGGGCGGGACTGAAAGAGTTGATGTGAGGAAGGTTTCTCAGGGGAGGGGTGTTGAATAAGGCTTTGAGGGATGTGTAGGAGAGCGCCAGGAAGAGAAAAAAGAAAAATGCTATCTTTATTTATCTATCTGGCCAAAATTTAAAGCTGTATGATATACTATCTTGAGGGAGTGGGGAAACTAACATTCTCTTACCGTGCAAGTGGGGATGGGAATGGCTCAGCTTTCAAATAAATCAGTCAATCAGTCGGTGACTATTTTCTGAGAACCTACCATGTTCCAGGCAGTGCTCTAGGCGCTGGAGATATAGTGGTGACAGACACAAAGGACCTGCCTTCAGGGAGTCAGAGCAGGCAGTAAATAGGGGACCTATAGTAGGAAATTATGATAAGTACTATGAAGTAAACAGGGAAGGGGCTGAGATAGGAATGAAAAGGTGATCAGGCAATACAATTATTTGAGAAGATAATTGTGAAATAAAAACCCTATAAATCTCAAGTGAATTGTAGGGAAATATTAATGTATAGCAGGTGGAACTTGCCTTTCCTGTAGATTTCTTCTTCCTAGTGTTTGTGAGGTTGAGTTGGGGTTTTCTCTTACTTGCCACTGAAGGCATCCTGAAGCACTAGGATAAACAAGATGAATGTCTTGTTTTGGTCCTTTTGGCTACTTGAGCTAGTAAACTGTCTTTCTTGTTTGAACTCTTTTAAGTTTTCTGTTATTTGAAACCTAAAACATCTTTTGTAATATAGCTTATTATTCTCATTTAAAATATGAAGAAACTGGATCAGACAGCAAGGCAATGGCAAAGGCAAGATTCAAAATTAGGTTCTCTTAGACTAAGAATTCAATTATTCTACGTCAGTATGTTAGTACAGGAGGGGTGAATCTTCGAGAAGGGAGTGGACCAAGTGTGCTGAGAAAGTTACATATATGGTGGCATATATTAGGATGAGTGATTTAAATATGCTACACTGCTGGCTTTGAGGATGAAGGGGCCACAAGCCAAGGAATGCAGGTGGCCTCTAGGAACTGAAATTTTATACCATAAGCCATAAAAATGCAGAAGGAATAAATATTTACTTGTTAAAAAATCGTAACAGTACTAGAATATAGGAGGACTTTCTTCATAATCCTGGGGGGTGAGGCAGGCTTTTCTTAGTGTGAAGCTGGTCCAAGAACTATAAAAGAAAATACAGATAGAGTTGAATACCTACAAAGTTTAAAATTCTGTATAGCAAGATACACCATAAACAAAACTGAAAGAGAAATAATAAACTGGCAGAAAATATTAGTAATGTATATACCAAAGAGTTAGTATATGTAATACACAGACTTGCTCCTATAAATCAATACAAAAAGGCAGCCCAATTAAAAATGGGCAAAATATACAAATAAGCAATTTGAAGAAGGCAAAACATCAATAAAGGCATAAGAAGATCATTAATCTCCCTACCAATAGGACATTTTTACTTATTAGATGAGAAATGTTAAAAATAATAAAAGACTAATACAGTATTTGTGAAGGAAGTGGAGAGAAATAGGCACTCATGTACACTTTCAGGAGTTGTGTAAGTTGGGTCATCCTTTTTTGGAGGATTATTTAGCAATAACTATCAAAATTTTAAACATGGACATTCTATGATCCCACAAGCTTACTTCTAGGAATTCATCTTATGGAGATAATTTGCACAAGTGTCAAATAATATATGTCCAATGATGGAAAAGAAAATAAAACAACCCAAATGCCCATTAATAGAATTTGGTTAAGTAAATTCAAGAAACTCTAGCATGAACTATTATGCAGCTGTTAAAAGTGGCAAATGATGATACATATATATATACATATATACATGTGTACATATTTTTGTACAATATGTACTATATATATATTTTGGATTGTCATGGGAAAATATTCATATTATATCAAGTGAAAAAAGTCACTTTTAAAATCACGTCTGTGATTATGCCATATAAATAATATTTTATGTACATATATATTTCATACCAACAGAAAGGGAGAAACAACAGCAAACAGTCTAGAATTTTTGAAAAGAGTCTAGAATCTTTGGAATGAAGATTTATAGAGAGCCATAGTGTTCTTCATTTTTGTGTTGTTTGAATTATTCACAATAAACGAGTATTTCGTCAACCATGAATGAAGTCACAGGAGATAAGAAGAAATACCTGAGCAAAGACTTTTAAACATGTTAACTACCAGTGATGATGTTGGTGAGATGCAGTCCCATCCACTGCCAATCAGATGCAGAAATTTCAGGAAGCCATTAGCTACGTGCACGGGGTCATTAAAATGTTCTCTCTTTGACCCCACAGACTCCCTGCCAGGATTTTACTTGGGAACTGGTGGGGTGCTCAGCCTAAGACTTCAGCAGAAGGGATGTTTATAAAAGTCAAAAATTGGGCTTCCCTGGTGGCGCAGTGGTTGAGAATCTGCCTGCCAATGCAGGGGACACGGGTTCGAGCCCTGGTCTGGGAAGATCCCACATGCCACGGAGCAACTAGGCCCGTGAGCCACAATTACTAAGCCTGCGCGTCTGGAGCCTGTGCTCCGCAACAAGAGAGGCCGCGATAGTGAGAGGCCCGCGCACCGCGATGAAGAGTGGCCCCCGCATGCCGCAACTAGAGAAAGCCGTCGCACAGAAACGAAGACCCAACACAGCCAAAAATAAATAAATAAATAAATAAATAAAAAATAAAAATAAAGGAATTCCTAAAAAAAAAAAAAAAGTCAAAAACTGGAAGCAACCAAAATATCCAACAGGCGAAGGGCTACTACTAAACACAAGCTATGCAAAGCCCCCAAACATCAAGTTGTTAAAGATTATTTAATGACGTGGGTATTTAATGATATCAGTAAATCATATTTAATGATAGGGGCCTGTGATATAAAGTTAAGTAAACATAGAAGTATGCTAAACTGTATATTAACTATGTCCCAGATTTATTAAAGCGTTATAATACTGTGATTAAGTTTTAAAAATAGCAGAAGTATACCAAAATGTTATCTCTGGGTAGCACTGGACTTTGTGTAAAATCTTCTGGATTTCTTGGATCTTGTAAATTTTTTATAAAAAGCATGTATTGGTTTTTATAATAAGATAATAAACATTATTTTAAGAAGGAAATGTTATATGTGGAATGTGTTCAATCCCAATAGAAGTTCAGCGCATAGCTCCTGGAGCTTTACTACTTGAACTTGAGTTCAGGCTCCATGACCTCATAGCTGTGGGGCTTTGTCTACATCATCAGCACGCCTCGGTGTCCTCATCTGTGAAATGGGATAATACAGCCCTGAACATATGTGGCTGTTTGAAGAATGAAAGGAGTTCACACGTACCAAGGACTTAGCACAAAATTGGCACACAGTAAGTTACTGAAATCATTAGCCATTTTATATGTTTGACATGGGAAAACATTATATGATTGATGTTCAGTGCTGGTTATAATGTAACAGAACTGTAGTCCTCACTTCCCAGCTTGCTCCAGGTAGATTAGGTCCAGCCCCTTTAGAAAGCAATTTAACAATATGTTCCAGGAACCAAGAAAATGGTTAGAGTCTTGATTCTGTTATTCCCATCCTGGGAATTTGACTTAGAGAAATAATCCCCCCAAAAGGAGAGAGGAAGTTAGCATGGAAATGCTCATTATTACATGATTCATAATTGGGAAAATTGGTGAATAACCTGTGTCAATCGGGGGCTTAGAGCAAAGTCTAAATGGGGGCATGGATTTGTAGATTATTCTATGCCCACCAGTGAAACATCATTAGCCCTAATAATGATAAGGATGGAGTTTACGTGGTGACAAAGGACAATGTCATGGTATAATGAGGGCAAAACAGAGAAGCCAAAATTGTTTCTGATTACAATTAAATAAAGTAACACTTATTTTAAAATGATATTCAGAAGGAAAGATGAAAAAAATCAAAACAACCTGACTTCTGAGGGTGGCCAAGTTGTAGGTGAGTATATAGCTTTTTGTTTTATGATCCAAAATTTTCAACATTAAAATATATGGATATGGAATACAGAGTGAAACGAAACCAGAAAGACATACACCCAAAAATGACTAGTGGGTCTCTCTGGGCTGTGGGATTATGGGGAATTGGTATTTTAGTTCATACTTCTCTACACTTTTCAAATTATCCTTTACAATAAGCTTATCTTATTCTACTTAAAAAATTTTCCTGTTATAAAAGTGTATGTATTATTTTTCTAATAGAAAATACTGTTTCAAAAATATGAGGAAATAAAAACCTCCTTTTGGGCATGAATAAAATCAGAAAATGATGTCTAACAGGGCAATTACTTTGTAAAGCAGAATCCCTGGAAGTGGAAAAGACAGAAACAATAGGACATAAAAAATGGCTGGAAATATGTGAAACATATTCCATGTTTAAGCCAACTGCAGATTTTTCAGTGAAATTTGTAGCTTAAAGTTTTAAAGGAAACTAAAATCGCCTGGCATTTATCTTTAGTTACATTTATTTGTGACTTTTACTCTAACAGATGAATCTTTCCAGCTGTGTTTGTTTTTTCTTGAATTTCCAGGCTCCAATTTAACACATAATGAATAAATTTTAAAAGCTCAGAGAGACCTTATTAGAGATTCCAGATGAAGTTGCATCCTATGTAGACCACCCCATACCTACCACCATCCAGGGACATTGTAGGGTTGAGAGATGGGGGGGAAGCTTAGATTTTAGGGGGGAGCCCTTTAAATGATCAGAAGCTGTCTCCGCTGGTGATAAACAGTGCCATCTTCCTTCTAGGAGGCAAAAAAGGAACCAACTCTCTCAATATATAGTGTTACGGCTCCTCTCTGGGAAGAAGCTTCTACTGTTGATGAAGGCTGAACGGAACCCAGCAGCAGAATCACCAGTTTGTTTCATTCTCAGGCTCTCTAGTCGGCATGAGTTCTCTGATGATCACTAAGCTGCAAGTTCCAAGCAAAGGCTTTCTCAAAATTACCGCAGACGTAGCCGTCGTGCACAGTGTGAAGTCTCTGATGTTCGGCCAGGTGTGAACCCCAGCTGAAATCCTCTCCGCATTCTTTACACGCATAGCGCTTGCCACCCATATGAACTTTCTGGTGTTGAATGAGGTGTGAAATCTGGGCATAGGTTTTCCCACAGTTCTTACATTTGTAGGGCCTCTCCCCGGTATGAATCCTCTGATGCTGAATAAGGTGGATACTTTGATTGAAGGCTTTTCCGCATTCCTTACAGGTGTAGGGTTTTTCGCCGGTGTGAATCCTCTGATGTTGAGTTAGGGATGAGTTGTGACTGAATGTTTTCCCACACTCCTTACACTTATAGGGTTTCTCGCCCGTGTGGATCTTCTGATGCTCGATGAGATGGGCGCTCCGGCTGAAGGCTTTCCCACACTCACCGCACTCATAAGGTTTCTCTCCAGTGTGAGTCCTCTGGTGTTGGATGAGGTGGGAAATCTGGGTGTAGGCTCTCCCGCAAACTGTACACTCATAGGGCTTCTCCCCGGTGTGAATTCTCTGGTGGCGCATAAGCGAGGAGTTCTGGCTGAAGGTTTTCCCGCATTCGTTACACTTGTAGGGTTTCTCACCAGTGTGGATCGTCTGGTGTTGAGTAAAGGAGGAGGTGTGACCGAAAGCCTTTCCACACTCATTACATATATAGGGTTTCTCCCCCACGTGAACGCTCTGGTGCCTCATGAGGTGGGAGATCTGCGTGTAAGCCTTCCCGCACTCATGACACTCATAGGGCTTCTCACCAGTATGAATTCTCTGATGCTGAGTCAGGGACGAACTGTGGCTGAAGGCTTTGCCACACTCGGGGCACTCGTAAGGTTTCTCTCCAGTGTGGACTCGCTGGTGCTGGGTCAGTGACGAGCTGTGGCTGAAGGTTTTCCCACACTCGTTACACTTGTAGGGTTTCTCACCAGTGTGGATTGTCTGGTGCTGAGTCAGGGAGGAGGTGTGACAGAAAGCCTTGCCACACTCACTGCATTTGTAGGGCTTCTCCCCTGTGTGGATTTTCTGGTGGCGGGTGAGGTGGGACACCTGGGAGTAGAACTTCCCACACTGGTTGCATTTATAGGGTTTCTCCCCGGTATGGCATCGCTGGTGTTTGATGAGGGAGGAGCTCTGGGTGAAGGCTTTCCCACATTCCTTGCATTTGTAGGGTTTCTCTCCAGTGTGGATCCTCTGATGCTCGGTGAGCGATGAGCTCTGGGTAAAGGTCTTGCCGCATTCGTTGCAGGCATAGGGCTTCTCTCCTGTGTGGATGATGTAGTGCTGGATGAAATATGAACTGTTGCTGAATGCTTTCCCGCACTCGTTACACTTGTAGGGCTTCTCTCCAGTGTGAATTCTCTGGTGTAGGACATAGTCCGAATGGTAGATGAAGGCTTTCCCACATTCCGTGCAGTTAAATGGTTTCCTTTGGTGTTTCAGGCTCTTTCTTGACCTGGTCCACTTCTGAGGATCCTCTCCCCCAGGCACTCTTTGCTTCCCAACGAAAGCTGAGGTCCGCCTGAAGTGTCTCAGCTCGCCATGGGTGTTTTCCTCGGGAGTAGCAAACAACCACCTCAAACGCCTCTCCTGCTTTCCCTGGTCTTCCAGTTGACGGCCGCATGTCCAGGAGTCCCCCAGCTTGGTGTCTCCAAGCACTGCCCTTAAAATGCCCTCCATCTTTCCCATTGGGGAAGCCACCTCTTCGGAAATACTCTTTTTTGGAAGTGTCTCCTGAGTAGTTTCAGAGCTTGTCTCCAAGTCTGAAAGAAATGGAAAATATGAATTTCATCTGTCCCAGGACAAAAGAAGCTGGTTATTTAGATCTGGCATTGTAATCTTTTTTTTTTTTTTTTTTGGCCGCGCGGCTTGTGGAATCTTAGTTCCCCAACCAGGGATTGAACCCGTGTCCCCTGCAGTGGAAGCGCAGGGTCCTAACCACTGGACCGCCAGGGAATTCCCTGACATTGTAATGTTAAAAAGAAAGATTTCAAAGTTTATATTGCTAGTTCTAAAGGCATGAGGTAGATAGATTCATGTTGTGACACAGAAGAATGGTCTCAGTATATTCTAAACATGCAAATAAATGAGTTGCAAAGCAGTTTATATGCACAGTGGTTTCTTAGCCATATGTGTAATACATTTTCACAAATCGATAAAAAAAGAGAAACAATCTAATGAAATAGTGAAGCAGGAATGTGAATAGACATTTTGCAGAAGAAAAACAAGTGGCTGATAAATATGTGAAAAAGATGCTCAACATCAGTAATAGTCTAAAAAGTCAAATTTCTCAGATGCCATTTGACACTTTTTACATTGGAAAATATTAAAAATATCCGACGTTGGCAAACGAGCATGGTAGAAGCATTCTCACACTATGTTGGTGGACATGTGCAGGGAAAGAGTTAACACAGAAAGGTCCACTTTACTCAGTTTTTGTTTATCTCTGTAACCATGGCAATGACCCTTAGCTAAGCTCTGAGAATTGAACTCCTGGTATTTTACATAATTACTGGTTAATGATCTTTTTCGGTGTGCTCAAGACCATGGGTCAAAATGTACTAGGCTGTCAGCATTGTTTACTGTATAATTTGCTGGGATTTTAAAAAAAAATCAATATTTTCTTGGCCACATGGCATGTGTGATCTTAGCTCCCCGAGCAGGGATTGAACCCGTGCCCCTTGCATTGGAAGCACGGAGTCTTAACCAGTGGACTGCCCGAGAAGTCCCAGCATTGTTTACTGTAAATGGAAGATTCATGATGCCCATCTGGTGCCTGATTTGGGTTCTTCACCACGGCTGGTCATGTAGCAGGTATGTGCTAATGATATTGAGCATCTTTTCATATGCTTACTGATCATTTGTCTGTCTTTGAAGAAACGGCTATTGAGATCTTTGGCCCAGTTTTAACTGGATTATTTGTCTTTTTATAATTGAGTTGTAAGAAGGATCAGTCCCTTATCAGACATATAATTTACAAAATTTTTCTCGCTTTCTGTGGGTTGCCTTTTCATTTTCTTTATATTGTCTTTTGAAGCACAACAGTTTTAAATTTTGATGATGTCCAATTTATTTTTTCTTTTCTTGTTTGTTCCTTTGATGTCATATCTAAGAAACCATTGCCTAATCCAATGACAACAGAATTATTTTCAAAATCCCGCAGAGCATTTAGTTGTTATGTCTCTGTTTGGAGTGATCCCACAACCATCCACTAGTTTGGTGATTTTTCTGGAAGGATCTACATGACTCAACAACAAGTTGTACGCACAGCTAAAATTTCTTACAGCAAAGTATATAACAAATATGTGTGTAGGTGAAGGTTAGAGAGATCATGTGCGGGCTTCCATGTCAGCCTTTCTCTGCAAGGGTCACTTGGATGTGCTTTTCTCTACTGATGTGAACTTCGGAGACACATGGGAGAGGTCTTCACCCAGGGAAATCCACTTGAGTCTTAGAGTCCAGAGTTCTCTAATTCAGTCCCCAAAAGAAATTCAGTGAAGTGGGTACTATCAGTGTCCCCAGTCAATGTCCCCACTTTACAGATAAGCACCAAGAGCTTAAGTCACTTACCCACAGTCACATGGCCTGACAGTGGCAGAGCTGGGATTTGAATTCAGAGAGTCTGGCTCCAGAGCCCACACTCTTAACTGCCACATGAACAAGTGCAGTAATAGCAGCTCAAGCAAGGAGCCGTGAAAGCACCGAGAAGGGGCAGGTCACTCAGCCTGGAAGTCAGGGAAGGCCTCCTGGAAGAGATGACCTGTAGCCTTGAGGATCATGAAGGTGTCTGCCAGGCAGACAAAGCAGGGAAGGGTGTTCCAGGCAGAGGGAACAGCATGTGCACAAGCCCAAAGGTGGGAACGCACATTCAAGTTCAGGGAGGAACAGGCACTTCAGGGAGTGAGGTCAGGGCGTGGGGTACCAACACGGGTGGATGGTGATGAGAGATGAGGCCAGAGACAGAGTAGGCTGGATCACGCAGGGCCTTGAGTGCCAGGTGTGCAGCTAGGACTTTGTCTCAGGGGCACTGGGGAGACACAGGAGGGCTATGAGCAGGGGAGGGACGGGATCTGGGGCTGTGTGTGAGATGAACCAGAAGACTGGAGGCTGGGAGGCCAGGGAGGAGGCTGGGGTGAGGGTCCAGGTGAGGGTCGCTGAGCGCTGAGCCAGGGCTGTTGGCGGGGCGTGGTGGGGGGGACGGGCAGAGGGGGCAGGAGGGACAAGACTGGAGCCTGATGGGCTATGGTGAGTGAGGGGGTAGGAGGGGGTAAGTACTGGCCCCACAACAGGATGGACAAGTGACGGAAAAAAGGATGCTTCAGTTCCCTCCTCTGATGAGGTCACGGGCCAGTAGGGGCAGAAATCTGGCCTCTTCCTGTCCCCCAACACGTCAGGCCAGATCCCACTTCTGGGTCTCTTACACAAGTGATTTCCAATAAATAATCATAACGATAACCATTGTAGCCTCTTCTTTTTTTTTGGCCACGTTGCGCGGTTTGCGGGATCTTAGTTACCCGACCAGGGATTGAACCTGGGCCCACAGCAGTGAAAGCCCAGAGTCTGCCAGGGAACTCCCCATCATAGCCTATTCTGAGCAGGGGGTTCTGGGTGCCCTCTGTATGTATTAACTCACTTATTCTTCCCAACCCCAGGTGCTATTATTGACCCCATTTGGCAGATGAGGAAATTGAGGCACAGAGGAGCTAAATGACTTGCCTGAAGGTCACACAGCCAGGAAGCGATGGAGATGGGATTTGAACCCAGTACCCACAGTGATGGCCGGTATGGTACACTCCCTCACTCTCGAACGACCGTCACTGATCATGACACATGGAGGGTAGGAAGACAGCTTGCACCTGCTGGACAGCCTCACCCACCTGAACAGGTAACTCGCCGGTCTTCTCTCCTCTCCATCCTGGGCTCTTCCCCCCGCTCCAGACAGGAGATCACGTCGGGTTTGGACTCAGGAAGCCCTGCCCCTGAAAAAGATGCGAGACTTGGCCATGGGTGCCGCAGTCACAGGGAGGCCTCGGGGCTGGGCCTCAAGCCCTGGGTCTGCAGGGGAGATGCATACACTGGACACCTAATGATTAGAAGATCTGCAAGACTCGTTTATTGAGTGCCTACTACATTCTAGAGAGAACCTGAGCCCTGACATCACTGTTTAAGGCTCCAGCTCTGTGTTCAAGTTGAGTGAAAAATACACATAGCATTTCAAAGACTTGATATGGAGAAAAAAGGAAACAATCTCACTAATAATTCATAGATTGATTATGATGTCAACATGTGCCTAAATGATCATATTTTGGCTAGGCTGGGTGCAACAAAATAGATTACTAAGATTCATCTCATCGGTTTCTTTTGACTTTTTCAGGCCTGCTGTCTTTGAGATCACTAATTCCTCTCTTCCTGCAGTGGGGGAATATCACGCTCCCAGGAACCTCAGCACGTGGCCTGATTTGGAAAGAGGGGCTTTGCAGATGTAAATGGTTAAGATGAGGTCCTACTGGATTCGGGTAGGCCCTAAATCCAATGACTGGTGTCCTTATAAGAAGAGGAGAGACACACAGACACATTTGGAGGGCAAAAGGCCAGGTGAAGATGGAGGCAAAGATTGGGGTGATGCGGGTACAGGGCAAAGAACACCAAGGATGCCGCGAGTCTTCAGACGCTGGAGAAAGCCAGGAAGGACTCTCCCCAGGAGTCTTCAGAAGGAGCCCGGCCCTGCTTGCACCTTGATTTTGCACACCTGGCCTCCTGAACTGTGAGAGAATACATTTCTGCTGTTGTGAGCCCCCAGGTTTGTGATAATTTGGTACAGCCGCCCTAGGAAACAAACATACTCCCTAATGATCATTCCTGTGAGCAAACATGCTGAAAAATCGCTCCCACCTTAAATGGAGAAGTGGGAGGAGGAAGAGAATGGAAGGGGATAACATTGAGGAGGTTGGCAGGGGCCAGGTCACATAAGGGTATGAAGGAGTGGGTACAGGCCACGCCCAGGACTGGCCTGGTGACTGGATGGGTGGAAACTGTCCCTGAGATGCGGGAACCGGAGAAGGAGTGGGTCCAGGGGGATATGGTGAGCTCAGTGGGGACAGGGAACATGGGGGCCGGGATCTCCCCAGGGAGTCATTCTGCAGGCCACCAGCTGCACAGATTGAAGCTCAGGGGACAGACTGAAGGGACCTCATCTGCACGTGCAGATTGTGCAGAAAAGGGTTTAACACAGCAGGCTGACTGCTCTCCTTGGCAAGGCCTGCTTGCAAGGTTGCCCCTTGCTGGCATCTGGGAACCTGGGTTTCAGGAGGGTTCCAGAACTCTCTAACTGATAAGAGGGGCTCCCTGTGCCTGAACTGTTTGTTCAAAACAATGTGGTTTCTCTCCTGGGCATATATCCAGAGAAAACTCTAATTCAAAAAGATACACGCATACCCTACTATGTATAAAATAGATAACTAATGAGAACCTATTGTTTAGCACAGGGAACTCTACCCAGTGCTCTGTGGTGACCTAAATGGGAAGGAAATCTAAAAAAGAGTAGATGTATGTATACGTATAACTGATTCACTTTGCTGTACAGCAGAAACTAACACAACATTGTAAAGCAATTACACTCCAATAAAAATTAAAAAAAAAAAAAGATGCACCTGTATGTGCATAGCAGCACTATTCACAATAGCCAAGACGTGGAAGCAACCTAAGTGTCCATCAATAGATGAATGGATAAAGAAGATGCGGTACATATATACAATGGAATACTACTCGGCCATAAAAAAGAATGAAATAATGCCATCTGCAGCAACATGGATGGACCTAGAGTTTTTCATACTAAGCAAAGTAAGTCAGAAAGAGAAAGACAAATACCATATGATATCACTTATATGTGGAATCTAAAATATGACACAAATCAACATATCTACGAAACAGAAACAGACTCACAGACATAGAGAACAGACTTGTGGTTGCCAAGGGGGAGGGGTGGGGAAGGGAAGGATTGGGAGTTTGGGATTAGCAGAGGCGAACTATTATATATAGGATGGATAAACAAGGTCCTACTGTATAGCACAGGGAAATATATTCAATAATATATTTATATCCTGTGATAAATCATAATGGAAAAGAACATGAAAAAGAATATATATGTATGTATACCTGAGTTACTTTGCTATACAAAAGAAATTAACACAACATTGTAAATCAACTATACTTCAATAAAATTTAAAAAAAAAAAGAAGAGGGCAGGGGCACAGGCTGAAGATTCTGTGGGACAGGCAGAGGACTTGGGGCCCTCGGGGGTGCTGGGACTCCGGGAGAAGCCAGCGGAGAGACAGAGAGATGGACAGGGGCCGCCCAGGAGGGTCCGGTGAGATGAGCAGAGAGGACCCCTGTGAATGCCCACAGTTAAGCAGTGAGTGGGCACGGAGGAGATGAGGGCTGAAGGGGGCATCCTGCCTCTTCCTGGGAGGGCAGGGGGCAGGGCCTCACCCAGCGAGAGAAGGTTCTGGTAGTTCTCCAGCATCACATCCCGATACAGCTCTCTCTGGCCAGGCCCCAGCTGGCCCCACTCCTCCAGGGTGAAGTCCACAGCCACGTCTTTGAAGGTCACCGATTCCTGCAAGGGCCAATTTTATATCATGGACAGGCACGTCTTTCCAGAACTCTGGGGTGGGACAGGTCATGAGTCAAGAGCCTACCACTTGTTCCCTGCGCTGGAACGTTCTGACTTGGCAGATTTGGGACGACTGAATTAAACCGGCCCATGGGAATGTAAAAAGTCTAGGTAGGGCAGCTGTTAGCCCACAGGCACCTTGGTAGGAAGTAGAACAAGCCCCGCCCCCCCATTCACATGACTCTTTACTGCCATCTGTCAGAAAATTGTTATAATACACCAATTATTTCTAGCATGTGACAGTTGACTGCCATCTGCGTGTAAATTGCTATAATCAATATACCGATGTAGGAGGTGGAAGATGCAAATCATGCCACTGAGATGAGGCACCCTTGTGCAGTACGTAACCTACACACCTGTACATGAAGCCCTGAGAAACACTTTTAAAAAACTAGCGGACTTCCCCGGTGGGCCAGTGGTTAAGACTCCACTTTTCCAGTGCAGGGGGGCACAGGTTCAATCCCTAGTTGGGGAAGTTCTGCATGCTGCACGGCGCGGCCATAAAAAAAAAAAAAAACTACCAAGTCATTGTGTGTCGGAGCTATTCCTAAGTCGCACTCCATCCCAGACTCCAACTCTGATCCCAACCCCCACTCCTGACTCCAAGAATAAGGCTCAGGATGAAGCAAAACCATCCACTGCCCACTTCACCTGGTAACCAAAAGGCTGCTGAGCGTTAGATGATTGATTTTTAGACCGTGTCATAATGTCCCATCTCAGAGCATCCTGCCCCCAGACCCCGCACCTCCCAGTCCCAGAGAAACTCCCATCACCGCATCTCTCCCAGTATTGGGAGGGGCAGAAGATCTTGAGGGCACAGGCAGAGACGGGGAAAGCCGTCTGGGGTCCACAAAGTCATCTTGGGGAAGAGGGAACCCAGACTCACCTGGCCCTTGCCCGTCAGGGTCCTGATGGCCATTGCTGGGTCCCAGGCATGCACCTCCAGAAGAAAGGACCAGGCCTAAGTCCGCAAAGCTACAGGAGGAAGACGGAGCAGAGAGGGGGTCAGTTCTGGCCTAGACAGACAGACACTTTGCCAAAGATGCCTCATAACAGAGGGGACCCTGGTCTCCTGAGAGACAAAGCAAAGGATCAGGGCAGGGTGCCTGAGGCCCCCCTTCTTTTTTTTTTTTTAATAAATTTATTTTATTTATTTTTGGCTGCATTGGGTCTTTGTTGCTGTGCGCGGTCTTTTCTCTAGTTGGGGAGAGTAGGGGCTACTCCTCGTTGCGGTGAGCGGGCTTCTCATTGCGGTGGCTTCTCTTGTTGCGGAGCACGGGCTCTAGGTGCGTGGGCTTCGGTAGTTGAGGCACGCAGGCTCAGTAGTTGTGGCTCGCGGGCTCCAGAGTGCAGGCTCAGCAGGTGTGGCGCACGGGCTTAGTTGCTCCGCAGCACGTGGGATCTTCCCGGACCAGGGCTCGAACCCACGTCCCCTGCATTGGCAGGGGGATTCTTAACCACTGCGCCACCAGGGAAGTCCCGAGGCCCCCATTCTGTAGCGATCACCACTAGCAATCAAGGGGTTCAGCTCACTGCACCCAAACAGCAGCTCTCAGAGAAGTAACTACAGTTATCCCCAGATGAGGAAATCCAAGCACAGGAGGCCATGGCCATTGCTCAAGGTCATAGAGACATCAAGTGTCAGAGTGAGATTCGAACCCAGAAGTCTGCCTCCAGAGCCAACCCCTTTTTTTCTTATAATTTTTATTTATTTTTAATAATTTTAATTTTACTGGAGTAGAATTGATTTGCAATGTTGTGTCAGTTTCAGGTGTACAGCAAAGTGAATCAGTTACACATATACATATATTCATTCTTTTTTAGATTCTTTTCTCTTATAGGTCATTACAGAATATTGAGTAGAGTTCCCTGTACTATACAGTAGGTCCTTCTTGGTTATCTATCTTATATACAGTAGTGTCTTATAATTTTTAAATTGTGGTAAAACACAGAAAATATACCATTTTAACCATTTGAATATATACAATTCAGTGGCATTTAATACAGTCACAACGGTGTGCAACCATCACTGCTTCTACTTGCAGGACATTTTCATCATCGCCCTAAAAGGAAACCTTGTACTTAATCAGTCACCCCTGAATCTCCCTTCCCCAATGCCAGCCCCCCCCCCATAACCACTAACCTTTCTGTCTCAATGGATTTGCCTATTCTGGACATTTCATATCAATGGAACCATACCATATGTGACATTTTGTGTCTGGCTTCTTTCATTCAGCACAACGTGTTCAAGGATCATCCATGCTACAGCATGTAATCAGTGTCTCATTCCTTTTTATGGTTGAATAATATTCCATTGTGTGGATGGACCACATTTTGCAGAGCTCCTTCTATCTGTCCTAAAATCCAAGCAGTATCCAAGGATCCTGGACTCCTGCTTAAGATGTCATTTAAAGGAGGATTCCAGCTGTTGAGATGAAGTTGAAGAATCCTTTACAAAGAGAAGTTGGTGCTCAGACTGTGGTCACCCCCATTCATTCGTCAAACATGCTCTGTACCCCATGTGAGTAACAGGCTCCATTTGGGGTTCTGAGGGCAGAGAGATGAGTGAGATGTGATCCTGCCCTCGAGGGACTTCCTGCCTGTGAGGGAGACAGGCCTGGACATAGACCAGGTGGTGGGCTGAATAATGGTCCCAAAAGATATCCCTGGGATGAACTTTTTAAAAATTTTTATTAATTAATTAATTTTTAAATTTTTGGCTGCTGTTGGGTCTTCGTTGCTGTGCACAGGCTTTCTCTAGTTGCGGTGAGCAGGGGCTACTCTTTGTTGCATGCGTGGGCTTCTCATTCTGGTGGATTCTCTTGTGGAGCACGGGTTCTAAGCGCACAGGCTCAGTAGTTGTGGCTCACAGGCTCTAGAGCACAGGCTCAGTAGTTGTGGTGCTGGGGCTTAGTTGCTCCGCGGCATGTGGGATCTTCCCGGACCAGGGCTCGAACCCGTGTCCCATGCATTAGCGGGCGGATTCTTTTTTTTTTTTAATTAATTAATTTATTTGTTTGTTTTTATTTTTGGCTGCGTTGGGTCTTTGCCGCTGCGCGCAGGCCCTCTCCAGCCGCGGCGAGTGGGGGCCACTCCTCGCCGCGGTGCGGGGGCTCCTCACTGTCGTGCCTTCTCCTGCCGCGGAGCACGGGCTGTAGGCAGGCAGCCTTCGTAGTTGTGGTGCGTGGACTCAGCAGTTGTGGCTCGCGGGCTCTAGAGAGCAGGCTCAGTAGTTGTGGCACACGGGCCCAGCCGCTCCACAGCATGTGGGATCCTCCCAGGCCAGGGCTCGAACCCGTGTCCCCCGCATTGGCAGGCAGACCCCCAACCACTGAACCACCAGGGAAGCCCCAGGTGGATTCTTAACCACTGCGCCACTAGCGAAGCCCTGGGATGAACTTTTGATGTGATTAAGTTAAGCATCTTTCTTTTGCTTTTTTTGGGGGGTGGTGAGTTCCTGAATGCAGCCAGCCTCTCCTGACTCAGAGCAGAGCGGGCTGTGTGCAGATCACAACCACTTGTAACATTTGTAACAGAGCCAGGCTGTGAGCTCAGAGCCCCAGCAAGTTCTTAGAAAAACCAAGTTAAATATGTGAGCTTTCCACAGGCTGCCTGGAGGGACTGATGTTTGTGGGCTCTGGAAAGCCCCATACACTGCAAGGTAGATAAAAACACTAAGTTTGAGTCTTTGGGCAGGACTGTAATCCCAGCCTGGAACACTGCCTCTCAAGTTACGCATCCTGAGATGGGAAGATGATCCTGCATTGTCTGGGTGGACCCCAAATGCAATGACAAGTGTCCTTAGAAGAGGGAGGCAGAGGGAGATCTGACGCGGAGGAGAAGCCCATGTGACAGAAGTAAAGAGGAGCAGAGTCAGAGAGGCAAGGCACTACGCCTCTGGCTTTGAAGCTGAAGGAAGGGGCCACGAGCCAAGGGATGCAAGCAGCCTCTAGAAGCTGGAAAAGGCCAGGAAACGGGTTCTCCCCTAGAGCCTCTGAAGGAAGCATGGCTCTGATGACACCTTGATTGCTGCCCAGTGAAAACCAGTTCAGACTTCTGGCCTCCAGAACTGTAAGAGAATACTACATCTGTGTTGTTTGAAGCCACTAAGTTTCTGGTAATTTGTTAGAGCAGAAATGGGAAACTAACACGGTCCAGAAATAAAGACTCAGAGCCTCACGTGCCTCCAGGCAAACAGCTGCACGTACACCCAGCTACACAGGAACGCACCCACCTGAGGGCTGAAACCAGTGGGTGAAATTTTGATGAGGAACAGAGGCTTAACCACCTCCTCATGAGTCACTAACTACGGTAGCGCCCCCTTATCCGCGGCTTCACTTTCCACGGTTTCAGTTACCTGAGGTCAACTGTGGTCCAAAAACACTGAATGGAAAGTTCCAGAAAGAAACAATTCACAAGTTTTAAATCACACACCATTCTGAGTATCGTGATAAAATCTTGCGCCGTCCCACTCTATCCCACCTGGGGCATGAATCATCCCCTGGTCCAGCGTATCCTGCCCAATAGTCACTTAGGTAGTTGTCTCGATGGACTGTCGCGGTATCACAGTGCTTGTGTTCAAGTAACCCTTATTTTACTTAGTAATGGCCCCAAAGTGCAAGAGTAGCGATGCTGGTAATTCGAATATGCCAAAGAGAAGCTGTAAAGTGCTTCCTTTAAGTGAAAAGGTAAAAGTCCTCAATAAAGAAAGAAAACAATATCAGACTTCCCTGGTGGCGCAGTGGTCAAGAATCTGCCTGCCGGGACTTCCCTGGTGGCACAGTGGTTAAGAATCCACCTGCCAATGCAGAGGACACGGGTTCGAGCCCTGGTCCGGGAAGATCCCACATGCCGCAGAGCAACTAAGCCCCAGCGCCACAACTACTGAGCCTGCGCTCTAGAGCCCATGCTCCATAACAAGAGAAGCCACCGCAATGAGAAGCCAGCGCACCGCAATGAAGAGTAGCCCCCGCTCGCCGCAACTAGAGAAAGCCTGCGCACAGCAACGAAGACCCAACACAGCCAAAAATAAATAAAATTAAAAAAACAAAAGAAAAAAAATCATATGCTGAGGTTGCTAAGATCTATGGTAAGAATGCATCGTCTGTCTGTGAAATTGCGACGAAAGAAAAAGAAATTCAGGACTTTGCTGGCGGTCCAGTGGTTAGGATTCAGCGCTTTCACTGCCATGGCCCCGGGTCCAATCCCAGGTCGGGGAAGGTCCCACAAGCCGCGTGGCCAAAAAAACAAAAAAACGAAAAACCCCCAACAAACTGCAAAAGTTATAGCCACAGCGCATAAGCATAAGTGCTTTACAGAAGAGGCATTAAATTTGTACAATGAGATTTTTTGAGAGAGTCCACATTCACATAACTTTTATTACTGTATATTCTTAAAATTGTTCTATTTTATTATTAGTTATTATTGTTAATCTCTTACTGTGTCTAATTTGTAAATGAAATTTTATCATAGGTATAAGTGTTTAGAAGAAAACAGTGTGAAAATTAATAAAGGCGAACCTCATTTAAAGTGGAGTTGGGGGGCTTCCCTGGCGGTCCAGTGGTTAAGACTCCATGCTTCCAATGCAGGGGGCGCGGGTTCGATCCCTGTTCAGGGAAGTAAGATCCCATATGCCGCGTGGCGCAGCCAAAAATTAAATTAAATTAAATTAGATTAGATTATTTAAAAAGTGGAGTTGGGAGGCCAGGAGGGGGAGTTCTCAAGCAGCACCACTCCACATCCATCACAGGCCCTAATGGAAGAAGCTTCAGCAGGAAAGAACCATCTATTATAGGCCCCAACCAGAAAAGATGTACATTGCATCCCCTACAAGAAATCAACTACCGCAGCAACTAGGCCAATGAGAAACCATCACCACTCTGAATTCTCACTTTTCTCCAATGGACTTTCATTCAAAAGAACTCCTCTCAATTTCCTGGGTTTTTTTTCTCCATAAGATAAAGTTCCTCTATTGTTTGTTGGACTTCCTATGGCTTTTGCTATAGCCTGCTTGTCCCGAATTGCAATTCTTTGCTGTTCCTGAATAAGCCCATTTTGCTGGTAAAAATAACCCGCTGCTTTATTCTTTAGGTTAACAACAGTATATAGAGGGTTCAGTACTATCCAAGATTTCAGCCATCCACTGGGGGTCTTGGAATGTACCCTCCGAGGATAATGGGATCTACTGTAATTACAAAACGAAGAGGATAACTTTTTAAAGTGGAGAAACTTGGCAGATGCCACCTTAGCCAAGTGATTGAGGCCAATGTGACCAGTGATGGGCAAGCGGACATCACAGGCTCCTGCTCTGTTAAGGACACATCTCACTCCTAAGGTATTCCTGCCAAAAGCATGTAGCCTAAATCTAATTACAAGGGAACAACCAACACATCCAAACTGAGGGACATTCTAGAAGTACGTGGTCTGCAATCTTCAGAATTGCTAAGATCATGAAGGTCAAAGAAAGACTGAACAACTGTTCCAGGTTAACGGAGACTAAAGTGACGACAACGAATGCAGTGCATGACACGGGATTTTCTTTTGCCATTAATGACATTATTGGGACAATTAGCAAAATCTGAAAAAGGCCTGCAGATTAGCTAATCAATAGTATTGTATGGATGTTCATTTCCTGATGTGAGCATAGTGCAATGGTTTTGGAAGAAAATGACTGTTTTTAGAAAAAACACAGAGACTTATGGAGGCTGGGGGCACGCAGAGGCCCAGAGAGAAGGGAACAGACACAGAGAAAGAGAAGCAGAGACCCAGGGAGAGAGAGGCAGAATGGGGGTTGGGGTGGTGGTGGGAGATTGGAGAGGGGAGATGAGACCCAGAGAGAGGGGCTAGGGCTTTCGGGTCAGACATCCCTGGGTTCACACCATGTCGACAACTCATCGGCATTGTGATCTGGAAGAAGCCATGAATCTCCCTTGCCTGTTTCTTCTTCACCTGCTAAGTGAGGAAAAGGTACATTCTCCCTCCTGGGAAATGGCCGCAGATCCGCACTCGGCTAGACTCCTGGAAAACAGCGGGTGCCCAATTCCTGTGCGCTGAGTCGATGGCACTGGGGCACTGGGGCTCTGAGGCAGCCTCACGAGTGACAGGAGGGGGCGGGGAGCCGCCCACAGCACCCTTCCCCTCCCACCCAGGCAGACTCGGCCCGCCTCCTGCGCGCCTGCCTCGGTCAGCCCACACCCAACAGCAACCTCTCGTGTCCGCCAGTTCGGAACTCACCTGTGCGCCCCCGCGGGTGGTGCACGGCGGCCAGGCCTTCCCGCCCTCCTTCGGGCCCCGGAAAGCGCCTGCGCGGTCGCTGTCTCGGAACCTCAAGTCCTGATACTTTAAACTGCGCTCCGCAGCTGGACTGCATTTCCCAGAAACCACTGCGGCTCACGCTCCTCTAGGCCTAAGGTCTCTGAGGGCAGGGGAATGCTGGGAAATGGAGTCCACGAGTAGAAAGTGGGGCGGGAGAAAAAGTGCTGTAAACAGCTACTTTGCAGCTGGCTGAAACATGGTATTTGGCAACTGTATGGCTGTACTGGCACCGTGAATATTTCCATTATAGCCAAAGTTTTTCACTGCCCTCCACAGGAGGCGACGTCATAGTCCAGTTAACCCATCTAACTCAAATTTCTCCTACCAAAGCAAAAGTTTTCAAGACACCACCTAAACTGATGGTGAATGAATCGAGCCTCTGTTACTTAATTATTCAATTTCCCTGGGCAACCGCCTTCCTGTTTGGCTCAGTTTCATCCATCACCTCTTAAGGGGCAGCGTGGTAAAGGAAACAAACCCTTATAGTGGGAGCTGGAGATGGCCAGGAATGCAAGGATGCATTGGGTTATTATAAATTCGTCTGTTAATATATCAAAATAATAAAATCTTGTTGCCGAAACTCGGACTCCGTTCACCGGTGCTGAATAGAAATGCGGAGTCAGAGTTTTGGGTGAAGTAGAAAAGAGTAGCTTTTATTGCTTTGCCAGGCAAAGGGGCCATAAGGGGCTAATGCCCTCAAGACTGTGTGACCCACCCTGGAGGGGGTAATGAGGAGTTTTATAGTGTTCAAGGAGCAGGGCGTGATCAGCTTGTGGACAATTCTCGGATTGCTTGGCATCAAGGTGAAGTTTCAAGCATCATCAATCTTCTGGTTTCAACCAGTCTAGGTTCTATGTTCTTTTTTTTAAAAATAAATTTATTTATTTATTTTTGGCTGCGTTGGGTCTTCGTTGCTGTGAGCGGGCTTTCTCTAGTTGTGGTGAGCAGGGGCTACTCTTCCTTGCCGTGTGCGGGCTACTCATTGTGGTGGCTTCTCTTGCTTCCAAGCACCGGCTCGAGGCATGTGGCCTTCAGTAGTTGCAGCAAGCGGGCTCAGTAGTTGTGGCTCACAGGCTTAGTTGCTCCGTAGCATGTGGGATCTTCCCGGACCAGGGATCAAACCCATGTCCCCTGCATTGGCAGGCGGATTCTTACCCACTGCGCCACCAGGGAAGTCTACTTCTACTTTTTTTTTTAAACATCTTTATTGGAGTATAATTGCTTTATAATGCTGTGTTAGTTTCTGCTGTATAACAAAGTGAATCAGCTATATGCATACGTATATTCCCATATCCCCTCCCTCTTGCGTCTCCCTCCCACCCTCCTGATGACACCCCTCTAGGTGGTCGCAAAGCACCGAGCTGATCTCCCTGTGTTATGCAGCTGCTTCCTACTAGCTATCTATTTTACATTTGGTAGTGTATATATGTCAATGTTACTCTCTCACTTCGTCCCAGCTTACCCTTCCCCCTTCCCGTGTCCTCAAGTCCATTCTCTACGTCTGTGTCTTTATTCATGTCCTGCCCCTAGGTTCATTAGAACCTTTTTTTTTTTTTTTGATTCCATATATATGTGTTATCATACGGTATTTGTTTTTCTCTTTCTGACTTACTTCACTCTGTATGACAGACTCTAGGTCCATCCACCTCACTACAAATAACTCAATTTCATTTCTTTTTATGGCTGAGTAACATTCCATTGTATATATGCGCCACATCTTCTTTACCCATTCATCTGTCGATGGACACTTAGGTTGCTTCCATGTCCTGGCTATTGTAAATAGTGCTGCAATGAACATTGTGGTACATGACTCTTTTTGAATTATGGTTTTCTCAGGGTATATGCCCAGTAGTGGGATTGCTGGGTCATATGGTAGTTCTGTTTTTAGTTTTTTAAGGAACCTCCATACTGTTCTCCGTAGTGGCTGTATCAATTTACATTCCCACCAACAGTGCAAGAGGGTTCCCTTTTCTCCACACCCTCTCCAGCATTTACTGTTTGTAGATTTTTTCATGATGGCCATTCTGACTGGTGTGAGCTGATACCTCATTGTAGCTTTGATTTGCATTTCTCTAATGATTAGTGATGTTGAGCATCTTTTCATGTGTTTGTATATCTTCTTTGGAGAAATATCTATTTAGGTCTTCTGACCATTTTTGGATTGGGTTTTTTTTTTTTTTTTGATACTGTGCTGCATGAGCTGCTTGTATATTTTGGAGATTAATCCTTTGTCAGTTACTTCGTTTGCTGTGCAAAAGCTTTTAAGTTTCATTAGGTCCCATTTGTTTATTTTTGTTTTTATTTCCATTTCTCTAGGAGGTTGGTCAAAAAGGATCTTGCTGTAATTTATGTCATAGAGTGTTCTGCCTATGTTTTCCTCTAAGAGTTTTATGGTGTCTGGCCTTACATTTAGGTCTTTAATCCATTTTGAGTTTATTTTTGTGTATGGTGTTAGGGAGTGTTCTAATTTCATTCTTTTACATGTAGCTGTCCAGTTTTCCCAGCACCACTTATTGAAGAAGTTGTCTTTTCTCCATTGTATACTCTTGCCTCTTTTTATCAAAGATAAAGTGACCGTATGTGCGTGGGTTTATCTCTGGGCTTTCTATCCTGTTCCATTGATCTATATTTCTGTTTTTGTGCCAGTACCATACTGTCTTGATTACTGTAGCTTTGTAGTATAGTCTGAAGACTGGGAGCCTGATTCCTCCAGCTCCGTTTTTCTTCCTCAAGATTGCTTTGGCTATTCAGGGTCTTTTGTGTTTCCATACAAATTGTGAAATTTTTTGTTCTAGTTCTGTGAAAAATGCCATTGGTAGTTTGATAGGGATTGCATTGAATCTGTAGATTGCTTTGGGTAGTAGAGTCATTTTCACAGTGTTGATTCTTCCATTCCAAGGACATGGTATATCTCTCCATCTGTTTGTATCATCTTTAATTTCTTTCATCAGTGTCTTACAGTTTTCTGCATACAGGTCTTCTGTCTCCTTAGGTAGGTTTATTCCTAGGTATTTGGTTCTTTTTGTTGCAGTGGTAAATGGGAGTGTTTCCTTAATTTCTCTTTCAGATTTTTCATCATTAGTGTATAGGAATGCAAGAGATTTCTGTGCATTAATTTTGTATCCTGCTACTCTACCAAATTCATTGATTAGCTCTAGTAGTTTTCTGGTAGCATCTTTAGGATTACCTATGTATAGCATCGTGTCATCTGCAAACAGTAACAGTTTTATTTCTTCTTTTCCGACTTGGATTCCTTTTGTTTCTTTTTCTCCTGTGATTGCTGTGGCTAAAACTTCCAAAACTATATTGAGTAATAGTGGTGAAAGTGGGCAACCTTGTCTTGTTCCTGATCTTAGAGGAAATGGTTTCAGTTTTTCACCATTGAGAACAATGTTGGCTGTGGTTTTGTCATATATGGCCTTTATTATGTTGAGGTGGGTTCCCTCTATGCCTACTTTCTGGAGAGTTTTTATCATAAATGGGTGTAGAATTTTGTCAAAAGCTTTTTCTGCATCTATTGAGATTATCATATGGTTTTCATCCTTCAGTTGGTTAATATGGTGTATCACATTGATTGATTTGCATATATTGAAGAATCCTTGCATTCCTGGGATAAACCCCACTTGCTCATGGTGTATGATCCTTTTAATGTGCTGCTGGATTCTGTTTGCTAGTATTTTGTTGAGGATTTTTGCATCTATGTTCATCAGAGATATTGGCCTGTAGTTTTTTGTGTGACATCTTTGTCTGGTTTTGGTATGAGGGTGATGATGGCCTTGTAGAATGAGTTTGGGTGTGTTCCTCCCTGTGCTATATTTTGGAAGAGTTTGAGAAGGATAGGTGTTAGCTCTTCTCTAAATGTTTGGTAGAATTCACCTGTGAAGCCATCTGGTCCTGGGCTTTTGTTTGTTGGAAGATTTTTAATCACAGTTTCGATTTCAGTGCTTGTGATTAGTCTGTTTATATTTTCCATTTCTTCCTGGTTCAGTCTCGGAAGGTTGTGCTTTTCTAAGAATTTGTCCATTTCTTCCAGATTGTCCATTTTATTGGCATATAGTTACTTGTAGTAATCTCTCATGATCCTTTGTATTTCTGCAGTGTCAGTTGTTACTTCTCCTTTTTCATTTCTAATTCTGTTGATTTGTCTTCTCCCTTTTTTTCTTGATGAGCCTGGCTAATGATTTATCAATTTTGTTTATCTTCTCAGAGAACCAGCTTTTAGTTTTATTGATCTTTGCTGTTGTTTCCTTCATTTCTTTTTCATTTATTTCTGATCTGATCTCTATGATTTCTTTCCTTCTGCTAACTTTGGGGTTTTTTTGTTCTTCTTCCTCTAATTGTTTTAGGTGTAAGGTTAGGTTGTTTATTTGAGATTTTTCTTGTTTCTTGAGGTAGGGTTGTGTTGTTATAAACTTCCCTCTTAGAACTGCTTTTGCGGCATCCCATAGGCTTTGGGTCGTCGTGTTTTCATTGTCATTTGTTTCTAGGTATTTTTTGATTTCCTCTTTGATTTCTTCAGTGATCTCTTGGTTGTTTAGTAGGGTAATGTTTAGCCTCCATGTGTTTGTATTTTACAGGTTTTTTTCCCCTGTAATTGATATCTAGTCTCATAGCTTTGTGGTCAGAAAAGATACTTGATATGATTTCAATTTTCTTAAATATACCAAGGCTTGATTTGTGACCCAAGATATGGTCTATCCTGGAGAATGTTCCATGAGCACTTGAGAAGAAAGTGTATTCTGTTGTTTTTGGATGGAATGTCTTATAAATATCAATTAAGTCCATCTTGTTTAATGTGTCATTTAAAGCTTGTGTTTCCTTATTTATTTTCATTTTGGATGATCTGTCCATTGGTGAAAGTGGAGTGTTAAAGTCCCCTACTATTATTGTGTTACTGTCGATTTCCTTATGTATTGAGGTGCTCCTATGTTGGGTGCGTAAATATTTACAATTGTTATATCTTCTTCTTGGATTGATCCCTTCACCATTATGTAGTGTCCTTCTTTGTCTCTTGTAATAGTCTTTATTTAAAGTCTATTTTGTCTGATATGAGACTTGCTATTCCAGCTTTCTTCTGATTTCCATTTGCATGGAATTTTTTTTTTTCTATCACCTCACTTTCAGTCTGTATGTGTCCCTAGGTCTGAAGTAGGTCTCTTGTAGACAGCATATGTACGGGTCCTGTTTTCGTATCCATTCAGCCAGTCTATGTCTTTTGGTTGGAGCATTTAATCCATTTACATTTAAGGTAATTATCAATATGTATGTTCCTATTACCATTTTCTTGATTGTTTTTGGTTTGTTTTTGTAGGTCTTTTCCTTCTCCTGTGTTTCCTGCCTAGAGAAGTTCCTTTAGCATTTGTTGTAAAGCTGGTTTGGTGGTGCTGAATTCTCTTAACTTTTGCTTATCTGTAAAGGTTTTAATTTCTCCAGCGAATATGAATGAGATCCTTGCTAGGTAGAGTTATCTTGGTTGTAGGTTCTTCCTTATCATCACTTTAAATATGTCCTGCCACTCCCTTCTGGCTTGCAGAGTTTCTGCTGAAAAACCAGCTGTTAACCTTATGGGGTTAACATATAACCTTGTATGTTATTTGTTGCTTTTCCCTTGCTGCTTTTAGTATTTTTTCTTTGTATTTAATTAATTAATTATTTATTTATTTATTTTTGGCTGTGTTGGGTCTTCGTTTCTGTGCGAGGGCTTTCTCTAGTTGTCGCAAGCGGGGGCCACTCTTCATCATGGTGCACGGGCCTCTCACTATCACAGCCTCTCTTATTGCGGAGCACAGGCTCCAGTCACGCAGGCTCAGTAGTTGTGGCTCATGGGCCTAGTTGCTCCGCGGCATGTGGGATCTTCCCAGACCAGGGCTCAAACCCGTGTCCCCTGCATTGGCAGGCAGATTCTCAACCACTGCGCCACCAGGGAAGCCCCACTTTGTATTTAATTTTTGATAGTTTGATTCATATGTGTCTTGGTGTGTTTCTCTTTGGGTTTATCCTGTATGGTATTCTCTGTGCTTCCTGGATTTGATTGACTATTTCCTTTCCCATGTTAGGGAAGTTTTTGACTATAATCTTTTCAAATATATTCTCAGACCCTTTCTTTTTCTCTTCTTTTTCTGGACCCCTGTAATTCGAATGTTGGTGTGTTTAATGTTGTCCCAGAGGTCTCTGAGTCTGTCCTCAATTCTTTTCTTTTTTCTTTATTCTGCTCCCTGGCAGTTATTTCCACCATTTTATCTTCCAGCTCACTTATCCGTTCTTCTGCCTCAGTTATTCTGCTATTGATTCCTTCTAGAGTATTTTTAATTTCAGTAATTGTGTTGTTCATCATTGTTTGTTTGCTCTTTAGTTCTTCTAGATCCTTGTTGAATATTTCTTGTATTTTCTCCATTCTGTTTCTGAGATTTTGGATCATCTTTGCTATCATTACTCTGAATTCTTTTTCAGGTAGGTTGCCTATTTCATCTTCATTTATTTGGTCTTGTAGGTTTTTACCTTGCTCCTTTGTCTGTAACATATTTTTTTGTCATTTCATTTTTTTTTTTTGATGGATGTTGCTGTATTCCTGTCTTACTTGTTGTTTGGCCTGAGATGTACAGCACTGGAGTTTGCAGGCAGTTGGATAGAGCCGGGTCTTGGTGCTGAGATGAGGACCTCTGGGAGGCCTCACTCCGATTAATATTCCCTGGGGTTTGAGGTTCTCTGTTAGTCCAGCGGTTTGGACTCAGAGCTCCCATCACAGGAGCTCGGCCCAACCTCTGGCCTGGGAACCAAGAATTTGCAATCCTGCAAGCTTCGTGGCACAGTTTAAAAAAAAAAAAAAGAAAAGAAAAAAGAAAGAAAGAAAGAAAGGAGCAGTACAATATCAAAGAATAAAAAATAAAATAAAATTAGAAAGATAAAAAATATATTAGGAAAAATAAAACTATAATTGAAACAACCAGTTGCTGGGGGCTCCTCCCGTCCCCTTAGGTGTCTGTGGTCCCCAACCAGTGCCTGGTAGGTGCCCTAGTTGTGAGGAGACGCGAATTCTGTGTCCTCCTAGTATGCCATCTTGACTCCGCCCCTCTAAAATTCTATGTCTTTTAATTGAAACTTTCTCAAGTATTTTCAAGAATATGAAGTTTTATAAGATTGTCTTTTTAAATTTTTCAAATAGAAGTCTTCACATAGGATTAAAAACTTGCTGTTAAGGAGAAACATAAAGCATTACCAGGAGAAGGTGTCTTCAAGGCTGTGCTTCCAGGCTTAAGGATCTTGGTAGGCGCCTTAAGCCCGCTTGGTTTTAGCATACTCATTGTCCTTAGTATGTCAGAGATGTTTTTCCTTTGCCTGTTGCCACTATCTTTCCCCAGTCATTGATACAACTGTGGGTGTTTCTATAGTGAAGTCAGTCTCTGGGTTAAATCGCTCACTGCCGCCTCAGTCGCCGCCAGTCACCGCCACCTGCCCCACTGCAGCAGCAGCCGCCGCGCGGCCCCCGCCTCCCACCTCCTGGCTCGTCAGCGACTTCTACTTTTTAATTAGGGTATTTGGAATCTACAGATGAGTGAGACGTGGCCCCACCCCTTGAGGAGCACCCAGTCAGGTGTCCAGAGCGGGACACCAATTGGGGCACGGTCCTCCAGAAACTGATGCAGACACTGAGGAATCTGTCACAGACTTTATTAAACTTCTTTTCCTTTCCCCTTACAAACCTCAAAATCAGAGCCCTACTGAAGCAGGAGTTTTCGGTTTCGCCTATATGTAATAGCCCTGGTCAGAGAGAAAAAGTCTGCAGGTTAGAAAAAGAACTTCAGACCCCTCCAGGTCAACTGACCACCCAAAACCTTCCCTCCAATCATTGGCTTTATTTGGCTCAGCCAGTGACATCATGGGTCTCTGGGAAGATCTCCAGGGTTCTCAGCCAATCAGAACATAAGGAGGGAGGAGAGAAAAGTTGGGACTGGGACTGAGGGTATGAAATGTGGAAACAGAAAGAATGGAAAAAGACAGGAGACTCTGAGAGACACAGACACGGGGAGAGAGACTCAAAGAGATGAGAAAGACAGAAAGAGAAATGAGGAAAAGAGAGAAGCAGGTGTACTGGGTTGAACTGTGTCCCCCCACTCCAAAGATATATCCAAGTCCTAAACCCCAGTACCTGTGAATGTGACCTTACTTGCAAATAGGGTCTTTGCAGATATAATTATGTTAAGGTAAAAATGAGATTATTCTGGTTTTAGGCTGGCCCTTACATTCAAAGACTGGTGTCCTTACAAGAGAAAGGGGAGGGAGGTTTGGGACACAGATACTGAGGACAAAGCCATTGAAGACAGAGGCAGAGACTGGAGGGAGGCCACTAGCCAAGGGATACCACGGATGCCAGCCGCCACCAGAAGGTAGGAGACAGGTATGGAATGGACTCTCTCTCAGAACCTCCAAAAGGAACTCACCCTGCCAACCCGTGGATGTTGGACTTCTGGCCTCCAGAACTCTGAGAGAATAAATTTCTGTTGCCTTGAGCTGCCCAGTTTGTGGTCATTTGCTACAGCAGCAAGAGGAAACTAATACACAGGGAGACAGTGGGGAGAGAACAGGGAGAGAGTTCTGCTCTAGAGAGATCAAGACGGGAGACAGAGGCTGAGGGAGAGAGAAACAGAAATCAAGATGGGGAAGGGAAATCCAGAGATGGGAGAGGGGAAGACAGACAGAGACAGAAATGAAGACCAGAAGATGGAGAGGGAACGGTGGGAAGGTGGGAGGGGAAAGAGGGGAGTCACAGAGGGAGAGATTTAAAGAAGCAGAGAGGGGTTGACAGATAGGGACAGAGTCTGTGGAGTGGGAGGGACGGGAGTCAGAAACAGAGACCCAGAGATGGGGAGAGACATTCAGAGACAGACACAGAGACTGAGACACACAGATTCAACATGGCGGGCAGGGAAGGGGAAGAGGGAGATGGCAGAATTGGGACCGGGACAGAGGAAAGGAGGAGAAAGTCCAGTGGGAGAGGCTGAGAGGGGGAGAGAAGGGGAGATTCCTTAGGCTAAGGGCTGATTTACTTCTCACCACCACCCTTAAGTGGGAGGTACTGGGATTATCCCCAGTTGAATATGAAGAAACCAAGGCATTTGGGAAAGGAGGGTGAGGGGCAGATAGAGGAGGCAGAGAGAAGAGGAGAGGGGCTGAGAGGGGGCTGAACCAGAGACAAGCAGACAGGGGCGGGGGGAGCGCTCAAGATGGAGAAAGGAGGGTGGGGGTGATTTCTCCCCTCGTGGGAGCATCATGGGCTCAGTGCTTGGGGCCCTGGAGATGTTTTCATTTTAAATACTTTGACTATACTCAATATTTTGTAATAACGTATAAGTGAAAAGAATCGGAAAAAGTATATATATATGTGTGTATCTGAATCACTGTACTGTACACCTGAAACTAACACAACATTGTAAATCAACTATACTTCAATTAAAATAAGTAAATAAATAAACACTTTGAAAATCAGGAGAAAATAAATTAATATAACAATGATGAGGATGATGGATATATAATAACGAGCCCAGATTGGATTATATCTGTCTTCATACATGAAATATAATTTTTAGTGTTTTTTCAGTGGAGGAAGAGACCCATGAAGGCCAAAGTGATGAGGACCCAGGAAAGACATAATGTGGCCCAGGGGGTGGGGGGAAGAGGAGATGAGAGCGACAGATGGACGGAGAGACATGAGAGAGAGAGAGAGAGAGAGAAAAGAGATGGCAAGAGGGAAGGAGAGACCAAGAAAAAAGGAGAAAGAAAGAGAGACAGAGGGAAACAGAGAGAGAGGCATAAAGTGACTGGGGAGGAGACTCCCAAACGACACAGTGACGGACCCAGGGCAATGCTACTTTTCAGGGGCCCAGGGGGGCATTTGGGGACCTCAGGAGGGGGCAGGGATGACTCACGAAGCCACGATGACACCAAAGGCCAAGACAGCCAGACACACGGAAATGATGCTGCCGAACAGGGCCCGATTCCGCGGGGATCCGCTGTCCTGGTACCGCAGGTCCATGCGGGGCTGCCCGTCGACTGGGTAGTGGACAGTGGGGGTGGGAGCCAGCGCGACTTCCAAGTCATCACCCTTCCCCGGGCTTGTACCCACACCCACCTGCTCACTCGGCAGCCCAGCCAGGGTCGGGCCTCTCTCTCCGTTCTCTCTACTTGGCCCCTGCCCTCTCCTGGGTCTGACTTTTCCTTCATCGGTTCCTCAAATTCTGTGTCCCAGGCACCGTTCTAGGTGCTTGGGATACCGCTGGGAACTCCGCTGGCAAACCTCCCTGGCCTGAAGGAGCAGTCTACATAGCACAGCACAGTGACAGAGAAGAGCCCAGCGCCAAATGCATCTCATTGGATGGGGATGGGAGCGGGGGCGGCGGGGATGGAGGGGAGGACTTGGTAACTACCCACAAACGTGAGAGGGGGATGCAAAATGCTGACGATCTCAGGCTGCATCTTAGCTGGTGACCCTGAAGGTGGCCTGGGGAGTCCCATTCTGCAACTTCGATTTGCTCCCTCCCCTAACTCTTTCATTCTGTCAGCCAAGCCTCTTGGCTCGACCTTCAAAACCAGCATCTGATCCACCTCCTGGGTTGCGGACCTGGTCCAGCTCTCATCACCACTCCTTTCAAGGGAAGGGGCTCCCTGCTTCTCCTACAGTTCCCCATCTGGCCACCAGGGGGCGTCGATAACACCCAAGTCTGCTCACGTCCCTCTTCCGCTCAGAGCCTTCCAGTGGCTCTCGTTTCATTTAGAATCAAAGCCCAAGTCCTCACCATGATCCACCAGGCCCTGCACGATCTGGTCACCATGTGGCCACCCTACTACCCTCCTCTTCATTCACTCGCCTCTGGCCACACTAGCTTCCCTCTTATTACTCAACCATGTTGGATCTTCGCACCTGCTGTTCCCTTTGTCGTTCACACTGTTCCTCACGCCTTCACTTCCTTTAGATCTCAAACATCACTTCTTCAGAGAGGTCCCCCCACCCGCCCCTCCCCCAGGCACTTTTTATCAAATTGTTCTGTTCTGTTTTCATTAGAGCACTATCGCTGTCTGGAATTAGTCCATTTATTTGTTCATGTAATTATCATCTAACAGTGGTTCTCAGCGGGGGACAATTTTACCTCCCAGGGGACATTTGGAAACGTCTGGAGGCTGGAAATGATTGTCATAACTTTGGTTGGAGGGTACTAACTGGCGCTGAGCGGGTAGAGGCCAGGGGGGCTGCTAAAATTCCTATAACACATAGGACAGCCTCAGAACAAAGAATTATCCAGCCCCAATGTCAATAGTGCCAAGGTTGAGAAAACCTAGGCTAACCCTTCACGCTATTAAAATGTGGGCTCGGGCTTCCCTGGTGGCACAGTGGTTAAGAATCCGCCTGCCAATGCAGGGGACACGGGTTCGAGCCCTGGTCCGGGAAGATCCCACATGCTGCGGAGCAGCTAAGCCCGTGTGCCACAACTACTGAGCCTGCGCTCTAGAGCCCACGAGCCACAACTACTGAGCCTGTGAGCCACAACTACTGAGCCTGTGAGCCACAACTACTGAAGCCTGTGTGCCTAGAGCCCGTGCTTCGCGAGAGAAGCCACCGCAATGAGAAGCCCGTGCACCGCAACGAAGAGTAGCCCCCGCTCGTCACAACTAGAGAAAAGCGCGTGCGCAGCATTGAAGACCCAGTGCAGCCAAAAATAAATAAATAAATAAATAAATAAATAAATTTATAAAATGTGGGCTCTATGAGACATTTGTCTCCCATTCTGCTGATCCTCAGTTTGGGGCATTATAAGGTGCTCAAAATATTTGTTGTAGTTAAACATCATCCTCAGAGAGCAAATAGATGAATTCTTCCTTTTCAACTAGTCAATGTCATAGGGGAAAACAACTGGTAAGAGAAATTCCTCTAGATTTAAAAAAAAAGTGAAAAAAAACCTAACACTTAAATGATACGAGAAGTCCTCTCATTGAATACTGGTTTGAATGAAATCAGCAGTGAAGATATTCTGGGGGAAATTAGGGAAGTTGGAAAAGGGACTTGGAATTATTTGATACTGAAGAATTGTGAGGTTCATTGGGAAGGGCATTGTGGTTATGTAGGAAGTGTTCCTTTTAGAGGTACACACTATGGGTGAAATCTCGTGATGCCTGATTTCTTTTAAAATATGACGGCAATAAACAAAGTGAAGCAAATGTGGAGGTATGTTCATTGTCAACATAATTTGATAGAAAGTGATACTTTAGAGGGCTTCCCTGGTGGCAGCAGTGGTTAAGAATCCGCCTGCCAATGCAGGGGACACAGGTTCGAGCCCTGGTCTGCGAAGATCCCACATGCTGCGGAGCAACTAAGCCCATGCGCCACAACTACTGAGCCTGTGCTCTAGAGCCCGCGAGCCACAACTACTGAAGCCCCTGTGCCACAACTACTGAAGCCCGTGCGCCTAGAGCCCGTGCTCCGCAACAAGAGGAGCCACCACAATGAGAAGCCCGCGCACCACAATGAAGAGTAGCCCCCGCTCGCCGTAACTAGAGAAAGCCCGCACACAGCAACAAAGACTCAACGCAGCCAAAAATAAATAAATAAATTTATAAAAAAAAAAAAAAAGAAAGTGATACTTTAGAAAGTATGATCAGGGAGTTCTCTCTGAGGAGGGGGACTTGATGACTTTACTGAAGTAAGGGAGTGAGAGGAACAGTGTGACAGAGAGAGGGAACAGCATGTGAAAAGGTTCAGCATGACTATTCAATCTTGATGGATATATAGGGGTTCACTGTATTATTTTCTGTGCAATAAGGATGTATGTTTTTTAAAACCTCTGAATGAATGAGTGAATTCAGCACATCCTTTCAGACTCCCCTGGTATGGCACTGGCTAAGCATAAAATGTTTTTCTAGCACCTGCCATTCTGGCCTTAGAAGCACTGTAAAGTTACAGAGGGGTCTTCCAGTTAGTAGGGGGAAAGTGAATTTCAGAATGTGGAAGCAACTTCTGGGCCACTGTGTAATCAAATGGAAAGGGCAGGGTTTAAGGCTGCATGTGGGAGACCTCAAAAGTCATATCCACTGGGATATGGCTGTCTTCACCTCTCATGCACCTGTCCCATGCCTTCCCCCATGCCAGGAACTTACCAAAACAGTACTTTTCTTTGATGCATTTGGGACTGATCCTCTGGCAATGTAAACAATCCAAGACTTCTTCTTTTAGCAAGCCTGGACAAGAGGAAAGGGAGAAGTGGGATGAGGGCATATATCAGAGGACTGGCAAGGGGGAGGAAGGCAGAAGGGGAAAGAGGAGAGGGAGTCCCTTGGCCCTCCTGAATTTGGAGGTCCCATGTGCAGCAGAGCCAGCTGAGCAAAATGCACTGATGACTCACATTAAAAATAATTTGTATATAATCACTGAAAAGTGGAATTCAGTTGTGCATTTGACCCAACATTTTGTTGGTAGACATGTGATTACATTAAATTAATTTTAAATTTAATGTCTACCAACAGAATGTTTACACTTCTCTATTCCTATTTTGCTGCCCCTTGTGGCATAGACTGGCTGCCTGCTCCCTCATCTGTCTCCCCGGCTTCCCGCCACACAGGAAGACTACATTTCCCAGGCTCCTTTGTAGTTGGTTGTACCCATGTGACCAAGTTCTGGCCAATAGAAGGTGGACAGAACGATGTATGTCACTCCCAGGCCAGCTACAAAAGGCCCTGTAGGATTCCCTATTCACTTTCCCTTCGGAAGTTAGCCTAGCAGCCACCGCACAGGTGCAGCCTGGATCCTGGAGTCACCACTTGGAAGATGTTCAACTCCCAATGGAATTTTGGCAAGAGAGAAATAAACCTTTCGTTTGTTAAACAACTGAGATGTGGGGGGTTATTTGTCACTGCAACATAGCCTATCCTAGCCTGACTAACATCCCCCCAAAATCTTTTTTTGCAGGTTGAAATCACTTTCATAAGCCCTCAAAAATCAGATATCCCTCGGTGCCATAGTTTTGGGGTGGGGGAACCACCAGATGGAGTAGGTGTGACAACAGGGCTTGATTTGGGGGAGACAAGGTAAAAAGGGGTAGGAGGGTAGCAAAAGGAAGAACAGACAGTAAACCCAGGACTCACGGCAAATTTTGGGATCGCAGGCTGCAAGAGAAAAGAGTGGAGGTGAGTTAAGTTGGGTCAGCAATTTGAGAATTTAATGGGAAGGGACCGGGAGAGGGAGGAAAGAGTCTGGAAAAGGAGAGAAGGGAATTTTGGGGAGAGGCAGAGAAGGCTGAGTCATAGGGGAGGTGAAAGAGGAGTTTGGAAGAAAGGGTGGGAGAAGGGGATCAAGTGATAACGGGGAAGGGGAGAAGGGGGCTTGGTGGAGAGAAATGACGCACCTTTTAATTCATATGATCTTAAAACTTTCTTGAGTTCCTTGATCACCCTCTCCCTAAGAGTCACCAGTTCATCCAGCAGAGGCCCATCTGAGGAGAAAAAGGGATCCTCCTGGGGTGGGAGGCACCCAACAAGCCCACCCCACCAGCAGCTTCAAAGAGAAGGGATGAGGGGCAATTCCCTGGTGGTCCAGTGGTTAGGACTCCACGCTTTCATTGCCGAGGGTGTGGGTTCAATCCCTGGTTGCGGTGCAGCCAAAAAATAAAAAAAGAGAAGTGATGAGGAAAGTCCTTTTCTAAGCAAGACTGGCTATTCCTCGGGGTCCACTAGGTGAATCTATGGCAGGGAGGTCCTACATCTACCTTCTGATCCACTGCAGGGACCCAGGCTAAACCACCAGCCTTTGGCCTCAGTTTCCTTACCTGGTAAGTGGTAGAAGGGTACACTCGGTCACCTGTCCTCTCCTTTTCCCTAATCTGCTCTCCTCTTTTCTTCTATTCTGTCTACACTCACTCCATGATTTCACCCAGCCTCATGGCTTTGTACATTATCTAGAAAGGCACTGTCCAATATGGCAGCCACTAGGCACACATGGCAATTGAACACTGGAAATGGGCTAGTCTGAATTGAGATCAGCTGTTAGTATAAAATGTATGCTGCATTTCAAAGACGTGGTATGAAAAAATAACTGTACAATGTCTCAATAATTTTTATTTTGACCGCTTGTTGAAATGGTAATATTTTAGGTATTGGGTTAAATAAAATCTATTAAAATTAATTTCATCTGCTTCTGTTTACCTTTTTAAAAATGTGACTGCCAGAAAATTTTAAATTACATATGTGACTATTTGTGCCTCACATATTTCCACTGGACAGCACTGTTCTATACACACTGGTGCCTCCTACATTGGCATCACTAACCTAGACCACTCACTGAAGTCCAGATGCATATATCCAACTATCCACTCAGGATCTCCACTTGGATGTCTAATAAGCAGCTGAAACTCAGTGAGTCCAAGACTGAACCTTGATATCCTCCTCCAAACTCACGTCCTATGAAAGTGAAGTCTTCTCCATCTTCATAGAAAGTGAAGTCTTCTCCATCTTCATAGAAAGTGAAGTCTTCTCCATCTTCATAGAAAGTGAAGTCTTCTCCATCTTCATAGATGGAGATGCTATGTTTCTAGTTCCTCAAGCCAAAATCCTTGGTGCTTTGATTCTTCTTTCCTTACATCTCACATGCAACTTGTCCACATGCATGTGAGTAAATCCTGTCCGTGAATAGTCAAGAGAGATCCAGGAATCCAACATTTCTTACCTCCTCCACTCCCTGGTGCCAGCCATCATCATCTCTTGCCTGGGCCATTGTCACAACCTTCTCATTGGTCCCCCAGCCTTCCCTGCTGCCCTGCTAGATCTGTTCTCCACAGCCAGAGGGACCCCAGTAAAACTTCAGGCATCTCACTAGCTTCACACTTCTGCTCAGAACCCTCCCATGTGACCCAGAGCAGAAGCCAAAAGTCCTTACCATTATAAATCCCTTCCAGTGGTCCAGTGGATGGGTACCAACCTACCCATCCCCTCCCCCTTACCTCTAGGACCTCAGCTTCTACATCTCTCCCTCTCTCTCCACTCCAGCCTCCCTGGCCTCTTCGAGGTTCTGTGAATATGCCAATCACACTCCCATCTCAGGCACTGCACTTGCTGTTCTTTCTGCCTACAGCCTTCTAGCCTAGACGTCTACCCTCTCATAGCTGCTTCCCCCTCTCCTCTGCATCTTTTCTCACGTGCTGACCTCTCAGTGACATCCTTCTTGGCTGTCCTATTTTAACCTGCAAGCCCTGCCCCTATTCCCAGCACTCTCCATCCACTGGTCCCTGCTTTATTTTTTTCTCCGTAGTATTTGTTCCCATTTGACATGTTATATTGTACAGTAAAGGGTTAACTCAGCAGGTCTGAGTTTTCCAAACCCTGCACATTCCAAAAAAAAAAAAAAGGTTTGGTTCTTGCCTGGCTCTGGCTCCTGGGAGGTAACCTCTAAGTCCTTGGAATATCCTGCCTGTTAAGTGTGTCTTTCTTTACTTGGAAGCCTTGGGTCACACCACGTAGTCTGTGATAACAATGTGATTCATGGTGGTGGCCTTGGGCCAACATGGTAGCAGCTTGACCTCTGGTGGGGCTGGAGACAGAATAACTGAGATCAGCCACTTGGGTGCTCCTTGCCTATGTAACCAACCCCAATAATATAATAATAGTTGGTAAAATCATTGGCCTGGACTCTTCAAAAGTGTCATCGTCATAAAAGACAACTGAATGCAATGCGTGCTCCCAGAACAGATCCAGGATTGAAAGAAAACTAGCCATGAAGGACATGATTGAGACAGTTGGGAACATTTTAATGAGGTTTGAATATTATAGAGGATAGTATGGAATCGATGTTAAATTCCTAGGTACACTCACTGTGTAAGAGAATGTCTTTCCTTGTTTTTAGGAGATTGCCTGCTGAAGAATTTGGGGTTGAAATGTCACTAAGTCTCAAATGGTACACACACACACACACACACACACACACATAGCAAATGTGGCAATAGGTTACCATATAGTGAAATGTTAAGAATGGTGTATAGGTGTTTATTGTACTACTCTTGCCACTTTTCTATACATTTGAATTTTTTCAAAATATAAAAATCACTTTTTTTTAAAAGGTGAGAGTTTAAAAATTACTGATGTTCAGGGCCCGCCCCCTGATATTCTGATTTAATTGGCATGGGCTGCTGCCTGGGCTCCTGGATTGTCTTAAAAGTTCCCCAGGGGATTCCAACCTGCAGCCTGAGTTGAGACCTCCTGCTCTAAGCTTTTTCTGTGAAGGTCCAGACAGTCAATATTTTCAGCTTCGAGGGCCATATGGTCATTGTTCCTACTCAGCTCTGCCTTGGAGAGCAAAAGCAACATAGACAGTACATACATGAATGGGTGTGGCTGTGTTCCAATAAAACTTTATTTGCAGATTTGGCCCCCAGGCTATATTTTGCCAATCCTTGCTCTAGACAGAGACGCAAGATGCAGCATAATCATCTTAATAACTAACATTTATTGAGCACTTACTGTGTGCTAAATGCACATTCACAAACCTCTTTATGGCTCTCAGTGACTATGGGGTGAGTGCTATTATTCCCATTTTACAGATGAGGAAACCGAGGCACAAAGATGTTAACTAGCTTGCTGAATGTTAGCCAGGCTTTGATTCCAGGGCAGTCTACCCTCAGGACCTCCACTGTAATTTCTACACCTCTCTCAAAGGTCTAGAATGGGAACACAACCTCCCTCTCTGTCCGCCAGCTGAGAACAGAACTTCCAGTGTTTAAAGTTCCCAGGAAGGGGCCTGGTCAAAGGAGACTATACACATTTGGATTTTTTTTTGGACAGCTTTACTGAGACATAACTCACATACTATACAATTAACCCATTTAAAGTACACAATTTAATGGCTTTAAGATTATTCCCAGAGTTATGTAATCATCGCCACAATTTTAGAATATTCATTACCTCTCCCTGCCCCACCAAAAGCCCTGCACTCCTTAGTATGCATTGTTTTTTAAAATTTCATATTCACTAAATGGTAGGGCAGCTCTAAAAATTGAGATAAAATTTAATTTTTTAATGTAATTAAAATGATTGTTATTTCCTCCTGATTCTATGACTACTACATATTCGTTATTAAAAAGGTGAGGGAGGGGAAAAGAAAAGGAAATTGAAATACACAGCAATTTGACAAGCATAGGCAAGAAAAGCATACATCACCTTCTGTTCCCTTATCCTAGGACAACCGACACCAGTATTCTGGCAATCTACCCACCTCCCCACCCCCATTCCTCTTTCAGGGCTCGCTTTATACAAACCACACACACACAAACATTTCATATCTTTAAAAAAAAAATGGTGGGCTCTTCCGTGGTGCCCTTCTCCCTGCTCCATCCCTCAAAGTGGGGTGAGGTTCCTGGGGCTTAGATCCGTCCTCCCACCCCAGTCCACGGGACCCTCTACTGCCCTCCCGTGGGAACTGTCTTAACGACCACAATGATTTCCAAGGACCAACCCTGAGAGTGGCGTCCCAGGAGCCGCTGAATACAAAACCAGGAGACATCTCATGGGGTGACGGTTAGGAATATAACGGTCTAAGCTGGATGTCCCAGGTTCAAATCCTCAGCTCTGTTATTCCTAGCTGTGTGACTTTGGGCATGTCGCCTAACCTCTCTGAGCCTCAGCCTCCCCCTCTGTAAAGGGCAGATCACAATACCGCCCACCTCGATGACCTGTCCTAGACTTTTCTAGAACTCTGTCAGACACACAGTAAAGGCTGTACAGTGTGTTTGCTTTTGTTTTTACACCAAGAGAAGGCGTGGTGAACCGGTGGAAAGGGAGGAAGGGAAAGGGGGCTGGAAAAAGGCTTTCCCTCTTAGCTCCTACCTCTAAGAGAATTAACCATTAAGTTGTTTGTTTGATTCTTGATAAAGGATGCCACAAGGTCCAGGTGCTCTATCCCTGGGGGCGAGAGGGGAGGAAATTCCAGTGGGTCCCTGCGAGAGCCACGTGATCCCCTCCATCTCCCTCCGAGAGTGGCCCCGCCCTCCCCCTCTTGGGGGCGTGGTCCCCAAAGCGTCGGTCTCCCGGCCCAGCCTTGGGCTACCCCACTGGTCCCTTTCTCCACCGTGCTAGGCACCCTCTCCTCCCCAGCACTCACCCACTCTCCCCACAAAGGCGTTCAGCGCGTAGTCCCGGAAGAAAGGCCCCTCCATGCCCAGCAGCAGGGCCTGAGCGCGGGCCTGCAGCTGCTCCTGATGGAAGCGGTCGGGGATGAGGGCGACGCGCAGCTGGCTCAGGGCCTCCCGCACCGAGTGGTCACACTGCAGGCAGCCCCAGCCTCGGCGGGCGCTCAGGTCCAAGAGCAGCAGAAGAGCCAAGGCCAGAAGCATAGCACGGCCTTTGTGACTTCACAGAGAACCCAGTCGGCCCCGCCCCCAGGCAGGGGCGGAGTCAAGGAGGCCGCGGGAGAAACACTCCGTGCGTGAGTGCGTGAGTGCGCAGGCGCGTGTTTGCTGAGCACCTACTTTGTGCCAGGCGTGGAGCTGGGAGCTAAGGAGAGAATTTCAAAAACCAGAGGTCTGCCCTGCCTTCTTGGATCTTACATTCATTCTTTTTTTTTTTTTTTTTTAAAGTCCTCCAAACTTCCCCGACGCCCCAAGGAGAATTATAAGGTCTTTTTATTTATTTATTTATTTATTTATTTATTTATTTATTTATTTATGGCTGTGTTGGGTCTTCGTTTCTGTGCGAGGGCTTTCTCTAGTTGCGGCAAGTGGGGGCCACTCTTCATCGCGGAGCGCGGGCCTCTCACTATCGCGGCCTCTCTTGTTACGGAGCACAGGCTCCAGACGCGCAGGCTCAGTAATTGTGGCTCACGGGCTTAGTTGCTCCGCGGCATGTGGGATCCCCCCAGACCAGGGCTCGAACCCGTGTCCCCTGCATTGGCAGGCAGATTCTCAACCGCTGCGCCACCAGGGAAGCCCCAACATTCATTCTTTAAACTTATGTGTATTGAGCACCTACTATGTGCCAGGTCTGCTCCAGAAGCTAGGGTTAGATCTGAGAAAAACAGGAGATCCCTGCTCTTTTCAGAACTTACATTCTTTAATTCAACAAATATTTACTGAACACCTACTGTGTACCGGGCCCTGTCCTAGGCGCCTGATGGAGAACTGAGGCAAACAGACACAGTCTCTGCTCACGTGGAGTTTACAGTTCAAGAACTCTCAATGGAGCAACCACTATCTCCAGCGGAGCACTGGAGACAGACTGAATAAGATGGACACAGTTCCTGCTCATGGGGTTCCTTCTAGCAGGAGTGGAAGGATGTGCACGGGAGAGAAATGTAAAACCTAGTAAACAGATTAGTAAATAAGATCATGACAAACTGCATTCAGTGCTGGGAAGTAAATAAACCATGTGATATATCATGAGTTCCCGGTATGCTAGTGCCCAGAGGTCAGGGTTTGTGTTCCCTGCCCTTGTCCAATGCCTGACATGTCCTAGGTGCTCAAAAAATATTTATCGAATTCAGTGAATCCACAGAAGAGGAAAACGCACTGTTTTTTCCCTGGATTTTTTTTTTTTTTTTTTTGGAAAAATCTTCAAACCTAGAGAAAAGTTGCAGGAACAGTACAATAAACACTTGAATATGCCTTATTAACACTTGCATCCACTGTATCTCTCTCTCTGTCTCTATGTATATACTATATAGAGATTGTTAATTTCTATTAAAATTGGGCAAAGGATTTGAATAGATATTTCTCCAAAGAAGGTATAAGAATGGCTAATACGTACGTGAAAAGATGTTCAACATCACTGAGCATTAGGGGAATGCAAGTCAAAACCACAATGATCTACCACCTCACACCCATGAAGATGGCTACTATCTAAAAAACAGAAAATAATGTGTTGGCAAAGATGTGGAGAAATTGGAACCCTTGTGCACTGTTGGTGGAAATGTAAAATGGTACTGCCGTTATGGAAAACAATATGGACATTCCTCAAATAATTAAAAGTAGAATTACTATATGATGAAGCAATTCCACTTCTGGATATATATCCAAAAGAACTGAAAGCAGGGACTGGAAGAGATCTTTGTACACCCATGTTCATAGCAGCATTATTCACAAAAACTGAAATGTGGAAGCAACCTATCAATTAACAAATCGGTAAACAAAATGTGGTATATACATGCAATGGGATATTATTCAGTCTTAAAAAGGAAGGAAATTCTGACATATGCGACAACATGGATGAACCTTGAGGTCATTATGCTAAGTGAAATAAAGCCAGTCACAAAAGGTAAATACTGTATGATTCCATTCATATGAGGTATTGAGAGTTTCTAGAGTAGTTAAATTCACACTCAGGATATTTAACACTGGCTTGATCGGTTCAACCATATTCAGACTTTCGTAAATGCCTCTTGACTCTTCTCTGCTTCAATATCACCTCCTCTGAGACGTCCTCCCAGATTACGCCCTCCCTGTAAACCATGCCTGCCTCTTTATTCTCTATTTTAGGGATCAGCAAACACTTTCTGTAAGGAGCCAGGTTGTAAATATTTTCGGCTTTGTGGTCCATAGTTCTCTTGCTACTGTAACAGGAAAGCAGCCACTGACAATATGGAAACGAATAGATGCAGCTGTGTTCCGATAAAACTTTATTTATAGACACTGAAATTCGAATTGCATATAGTTTTCACGTGTCAAAAAATATTCTTCTTTTGACTTTTTTCAACCCTTTAGAGATGTAAAAGCCATTTTCAGCTGAGGAGTCATGGTTTGCCATTAACTCTAATTATCCTGTTAGTTTCTGCCGTAGCTTTAATTACAATTTATAATTCTTTTTTTGTCTTTCTCCTATATCATCCAATAAACCCCTTGAGGCGAGGAACCACATGTATCTTGTTCACCAGTATGTCCCCAACCCCTAGGAGGGAATTTGTAATAGATTTAAACTTAGATTTTAAAAAATGGAGCCTCAATTCAGTTATTGGGAACCCTTTAAACGTGTTTGGAACAACTTAAGTATGGGATCTACCTCTTCTACTGTAAATGTTATGAAATTTAAATAGAGATCAAATGTTTTTAGTGAAAAAATTAGTGTCCGCATTGACCTGGGCTGTCCTGAGAACATTTTGAAGGCTTAGTACAATAAAAGGTAAAAAAATCTCAGTAATTTTTATATTGGTTGCACGTTGAAGTGATAGTTTTTTGGGCCTATTGAGTTAAAGAAAATATTATAATTAGTGTCACCTGTTTCTTTTTACCTTTTTAATTTGGTTAGCAGAAAGTTTGAAATCACATGTGGGGCTCGAATTATATTTATATTTTTTGTTTGTTTTGTTTTTAATTTTATAGCTACTTTATTTATTTATTTATTTATTTATTTTTGGCTGTGCTGGGTCTTCGGTTCGTGCGAGGGCTTTCTCTAGTTGCGGCAAGCGGGGGCCACTCTTTCATCGCGGTGCGGGGACCGCTCTTCATCGCGGTGCGCGGGCCTTTCACTATCGCGGCCCCTCCCGTTGCGGGGCACAGGCTCCAGACGCGCAGGCTCAGCAGTTGTGGCTCACGGGCCCAGCTGCTCCGTGGCATGTGGGATCTTCCCAGACCAGGGCTCGAACCCGTGTCCCCTGCATTAGCAGGCAGATTCTCAACCACTGCGCCACCAGGGAAGCCCTCGAATTATATTTAAATTGGACATCGCTGGTCTAGCACATAGATGGTGCCTAATAGGTATCATTTGAATTGAATTAGGTGTGATTAAAGTAATTGGGGTTAATGGGGGAAATCACTCAAGTTGTAATGGGGAGATTAGACCACAAGGGGGTGCTCACACCCCAGTGAAATTCTCTTTTTCCCACCTGAGAAATCTCACTCTTGGCTTCCCGCTGCCCTCGCCTACCTTTCCCAGAATTAGCCACTTATAATAATAGCTAATGCGCTGCAGACCATACTTTGAGATACGAACCGAGATATGAACTTGCCCGTCCTTTCCCCTTCCCCCATTACCATGCCGCAGGCAGGCAGTGAGTCAAGGGGCTATTTGCCCTAAGGTAAGGAGTTGTCAGAATGGGACCGAAAATAAATGTGGGGAAACAAAGGCTGCAAATTCCTCCGCTTCTAAGCCCCAAAGCCTCAGGTCCAGGTGGGAGGCAGGAAGAATCTGGAAGCAGAACCGGTTTTGTTTCTCTGATGATGTAGCCACGCTAAAGGGCCATTTGGTAAAACTTCGTTAACTTGATTACCTGCAGATTTCACAACCTGGCAATTCCACTGTCTTTGGTGAAGAGGCTGAAGAGGTTCTCACACTCGCCCATCAGGGGCAAAGATGTTCATCCCAGTGCTGTTTATAGTGGGGGCGCGGGGGTGAGAGGGTGAAAGGCAAGCTGGTGTCCATCACTGGGGAGGAGGAGGTGCGGGGGAGGGTGGGGGCCCAGGACGGAGGAGTCTGTGTGTGGGAAGCAACAGACCAGGCTGTGCACACAGCAAGAATGCATCTGAGTGAAAATAGTAAGAAACAACCCAGTACTGTTGATATAAATGTAAAATTCATATGTCCCAAACAAAAATACACAATGTGTAAGAGCACCTACAAACGAAAGAACCACAATAAACATGATAAAATAGTGACTCTGGCTGGGAAGGAAAAGGAAGCAGGTGGTGAGGGCAAAATGGAGTAAATGAATAAGAAATAAATAAAACTAACACTGGCTTTTGTGTAAACCAGGTGGTTAAGTGTACCTCTGGGGTCAGACTGCCCACTTTAATTAATTAATTAAAATTAAGCTCTGCCTCTTAATTACTGGGGGCCCTCAGTGAAATTAGGTAATTTCTCTGTGCCTCAGCTGCCTCATCCATAAAATGGGATAACAGGAGTCCTGACATTACGTTACGGGGTCGTCCCGACAAGAATGAAATAACATAAAATGTATAAAGAGTTTACATAGTACATAGCAAGTGCTATTAACTGCTGGCTATTTTTTATACGTTTTAAGAACTGAAGATTATTTACTTAATCTTCTGCACCTGAGGTTGTTAGAAATGTAAGGGAAAAGGGAGGCCCTCTGAGCTGGAGGGGAGAGAGATGCGAGAAAGAGAAAGTAAAAAATTTGGATGTGAATGTGGGGCCTTCTGAGTCTGGCAGAGGTGAGACGACATGAAAGATGCATGCTGTATTATTCAGTGTGGGCTGGGTTATGCTGCTGTAACAAATAGCACAAATATCTCAGTGGTTTAAAACAACAAACTTTTTTTTTTGCTGTGTCATTACGGTTGGCTGGTCAGAACTCTGGGGCGGGGAAAAAAGAGGAGAACCCACAGTTGTTCTTAAATGCTTCCACCCTCAAATGACACCTGCTTGTTGGCCAAATTGAGTCACAAGGCCACATCACACTTCACAAGAGTGAGGAAGAATGATCTTTTATGGGCCCAGAAGGATTGAGAGTTGGAATATTTGTGAGCAGCTTGAATGACCAGCTCAAAACCCTCTTTAAACTTAGGGACCTGATTGCTGAGAAAACTCATCCTGAAAGTCTGGGGCTTGCTCAGGAAGAAGACAAACCTGTCAGAGAAGTTCCCTCATGCCATCAGGGTGGGGTAGTGTAATAGTCATCTACTGCTGTAACAAAGTACTGCCCCCCCCCCCCGCAAAATAACACTGCCTAAAAACAACAATAAGCATTTGTTATCTCACAGTTTCTGTGGGTCAGGAATTAGGAAGTGGCTTAGCTGGACTGTTCTGGCTCAGTGTCTCATGACGTCAGCTTGGGCTGCAGTCATCCATCAGAAGGCAAGACTGAGGCTGGAGAATCTGCTTCGAAGATGGCTCACTGGCAAGTTGGCCCTGGCTCTTGGCAGAAGGCCTCGTGTCCTTGTTATGTGGGCCTCCCCACAGGCTTCTCAAAGGTCCACAGTATAGTATCTGGCTTCCCCCAGAGTGAACATTCCAAGAGAAAGCCAGGAGGAAGTAGTCATGTCTTTTGTGACCTAGCCTCTGAAGTCACACACCATTACTTCTAGTATATTCTGTTAGAAGCAAGCCATTGAGTCTGGCTCACATTCAAAGGAAGGGGAATCAGTCTCCACCTTTTGAAGGGACGAGGGTCAAAGAATTTGTGGATATGTTCTAAAACGACCGCTGGCTGCCGTATGGTGGAATGGTGGTGTGTGCATTTGGCCATCAGAAGGCTTCATAAATGTCCTATAGGCTCAGGGGCACAAAGGAAATGGGGCAGAGACTGCTGGTTGCCACCAAAATCTGATCTCCCCTTGAGCATGCGTTAAGTACCACACATCTTCCTAGCTACTCATATATGTTAATTCAAGTCATTCTCATGACAACCACACGAGGTCATAGAACAATACCTTACATTTATTGAGCCCTTACTAAGTGTTAGGCACAGTCCTAAGTGCTTTACGTGTATCAACTCATTTAATCTCACGACTCAGTGAGACAGGTACTGTTTTGACTCCCACTGATAAATAGGAAACTGGATCAGAGAGGTTAAGTAACTATTCTAAGGTGGCACAGCTAATTAGTGGGAGGGCTGGGCTTTGAATCTGGGCAGTCCGGTTCCAGGGTCCAGGCTCTAGAACACAACTCTGTATTATAAAGAAAAGACTTTATGCTTTATGCGCACATTGTGATTGTGAAAATGGTGTCCGCTGCTCAGATATTTTCAGAGGTTTTACTGTGCTCCATGAACCTTGTAAAGTAATTGACATAAAATAGTGTATTGCCCAAATGAAGGCATGACTTAGCACATTTAATGGGCATGCCTCTTTTTTAAAAAAAATCACCATTTGACAGATGTGGAAACTGAGGCTTAGCAGGGTCAAGCCACTTGCGCTGGGTCGCGCAGGTAGAGACAGAAGCAGGAGTCGGACCGGGCAACCAGGATGGGGTCCTGACCATGAGCCCCGCTGGGCAACACTAATGGCCGTGTTTGGCGTTGGCGTGAGGCAGGCAGAAAAGAATGCCAGGGAAACGGTTGGAGGGATTTGGCTTTGAGCCCAGTGGAGGAGGAGGTGGAATTAGAAGAGGCGGTGCCAGCGCCTGGGGTGGGGATGGGGGAGGGGGGCTGTTTCCCACCATCCACTGTCCGTGCCCAGCCCCCTCCCCAGTCCACATCGCGTGGCTGCAGAAACAGTGGCCTGTTTCCTAGCGCTGCCGTGGGAGGAGAAATTGGGACAAGCTCTTTGGGAAACTGTTTGGCAGGATCTACAAGAGCTGGCCGTCTACGTGTCCCCTCCTCTGTGTGTACCGGCGAGAAATGGGTGCACGCGGCCGCCAGGGGACACGAATGCCCACAGTCCCCACTCTTTGTGAGGATCCCAAGCCGGAAACCACCCAAATGTCCGTCAACAGGAGACTCACTAGATAAACCCACTGTGGTTTTCTGTATTGATAGATTAAAGTGCATTGCTGTTTTCATGTTTTTTTTTTTTTCAGTTAAAACTAATAAGTGCTTCCCTTTGTTTTCTAGTAACTAGGTGTAAAAATCAGGTGTTGCAGCTTTACGGTTTAAAAAAAATTTTTTTTTAAATATTTTTAATTGAAAATTTTTAATTTTATTATTATTTTTTCATTGACATTGTCTTTATAAAATATTTTAGATACCGTATTCTTAAACCATGAACCTTGTTAACATCACTGTCTTATATGTATAACTGATTCACTTAGTTATAAAGCAGAAACTAACACACCATTGTAAAGCAATTATACTCCAATAAGGATGTTAAAAAAAAAAAAAAATCCCAGGAATAAATCTAACGAAAGATGTAAAAAAAAAAAAAAAAAAAAAAAATCACTGTCTTGCCAGATCACCAGCTCTGTACTGGGACTGTTACTGACCCTCCTCTTCACAAGACCCACGTGGACACACGCTTCCTGTCTTCGCTCTGCCTAATGATGTTCATTTGGATCTGTGATGTCAACCCCCTTCTGCTGCTAACAGAGCTCCGTACCACTTATTCAGTAGCAAGAATACAGGGTTGGACCTTTCAACGGTTAGAACACAATTTTTTAAATTGACAGTTGCAGAAATGTGGGGTGTTTTTACATTGAGCTTTTGCTAATGCAATGAACAGCAGGAGCGGTCTGTTTTGGTTGTATGACTTAATCCTTGAATCATTAAAACAAACAAACAAACAAACAAACCCACTGGCACATCGATCTGCTGATTTTCGCACAGCAGTGGGATGCATGATCTCCAGACACGCACACTGGCTCCAATGCATGTCTTACGCATGACGTTAAGCCCAAGAAGTCACACGCAAAAGAAGACGTGATCTACGATTCCACTGACAGAAAGCTCAAAACAGGCCAAAGCAAATGACAGGGTCGGGCAGATTGCTTGGATGATAAACTGATGAGAAAAGCGGGCAAGTGATGGAGAAGTGAGGAGGGTGGGGCTGTGACGGAGGGGCTGGTGGGACTATGTTTCTTGACTGGGTAGCAACTACAGGGATTCATTTTATAGTCATCAATGAAGCTGCAAATTATGATCTTCAAAATCATTTATATATTTTATTTTAATAAGTAAACAACAAGGACCTGCTGTGTATCACAGGGAACTATATTCAGTATCTTGTAATAACCCATAATGGAAAAGAATCTGAAAAAGAATATATATATTTATGTATAACTGAATCACTTTGCTGTACACCTGAAACTAACACAACATTGTAAATTATGCTTCAATTAGAAAATGGTTAAAAACTCATTTATATATTTTATTCTGAGGGTAAGGGTAAGTAAATGATGTGATCTGACTTACATTTTGAAAAATTGTGGTAAAATACATGCAACACAAACGGTTACCATTTTCACCATTTTTAAGTGTACAATGTGGCGGCATCTAGTACGTTCACATTGTTGTGCAGTCATCACCACCATCTGTCTCCAGAACTGTTTTCATCTTGCAAAACTGAAACTCAGTACCCATTAAACACTAACCCCGCTTTCCCCCTCCCCTCAACCGCTGGTATCCAATATTCTACTTTCCGTCTCTATGAATTTAACTACTCTAAGTATCTAAGATAAGTGGAATCATGCAATACTTGCATTTCTGGGACTGGCTTATTTCACTAATGTCCTCAAGGTTCATCCACATTGTAGTGTGTGTCAGAATTTCCTTCCTTGTTTTACTTTTTTCTTTTGTGGCTGTGCCCAGCAGCATGTGGTATCTTAGTTCCCCGACCAGGGATCAAACCCATGTCTCCTGCAGTGGAAGCGTGGAGTCCTAACCACTGGACCGCCGGGGAAGTCCCTTCTTCCTTTTTAAGGCTGATTAATATTACATTGATTGGATAGACCACATTTTGTGTATCCAGTCATCCATCAGCAAACGTGGATTGCTTTGACATTATGTGTTATGTCCTTTTCTGGATGTGTGTTATATATCACAATAAAAAAACTTCATAAATAAATAATGTGCATCAAAACACTAAAAGTAGAGTTGCCATATGATCCAGCAATCCCACTCCTGGGCATATATCCAGACAAAAGTACAATTAAAAAAATACATGCACCCCTATGTTCACAGCAGCACTGTTCACAGTAGCCAAGACATGGAAACAACCTAAATGTCCATCAACAGATGAATTGATAAAGAAGATGTGGCATATATATATGGATATAACTGAGCCATAAAAAAGAATGAAACGATGCCATTTGCAGCAACATGGATGGACCTAGAGATTATCACACTAAGTGAAGTAAGTCAGACAGAGAAAGACAAATATCGTATGATATCACTTATATGTGGAATCTAAAATATTACACAAATGAACTTATCTATGAAACAGAAACAGACTCACAGACATAGAGAACAGACTTGTGGTTGGCAAGGAGGAGGGGGTGGTGGAGGGAAGGATTGGGAGTTTGGGATTAGCAGATGCAAGCCATTATATGCACAAGGGATAAACAACAAGGTCCTACTGTATAGCACAGGGACCACTATTCAACATCCTGTGATAAACCATAGTGGAAAAGAATATGAAAAAGAATGTATACATGTATATGTAAAACTGAATTACTTTGCTGTACAGTAGAAATTAACACATTATAAATCAACTGAACTTCAATTTAAAAATTAAAATTAAAATTAATGTGCAGTGCTATTTGCTGAATTAATAGTGCACACACTGTCTCTCTCTCTCTCTCACACACACACACACACACACACACACACACACCCTGGCCTGGTCCTTGGTGTTGCCCCGAGGCAGAGCTGGGGCCCATCACCTGGGGCATCTCTGGGGCCACTTCTGCCCTGGTTCAGTGAGTTTCACACCCACGGGGTGGGGCACTGTTACACCCACAAGGTCCAGGCTCCAAATACTGTCACACCCACTGGCCAGCTTCCTCTCAACTCTTGTCACCCACGCTGGGTGGGGGGCTATGACATTTCTGTTCAGACTTTGGCTCCGAGGCTGCTCCTGGGGCCAGAGCGCCCCACACCCTCCCTAGGTCCTTCTTGTTCTTCAAGCTTTGTCCCTCACTCTGTTTTTCTCTCTTTTTGTCTTTCCCTTTGTCTGGTCTCTGTCCTCCATCTCTAGATCTCCATCTTCCTGTGTCTCTCCTTTTTCTTGGCTTACTTTTTCTTTTCTTTCCTTCCTGCCATCCTTTAACCTCTGTTTGGGGAGCCACACACTTGCTGTGTGACCTTGGGCAAGAGCCTTTGCCTCTCTGTGCCTCAGTTTCTCATCTGTACCATGGCACTTGCAGGGCTGATGTGAAGCTGGAGGGAGTTACCACGTGTCCCAAGGGCATCTGGTATACAGCTGGTGCTCAATCAAGATCACAGCCAACACTGGCAACTCTGCGCCAAGCCCTGGGCTAAGATTTAAGACATAATGACTCATTTGCCCCTCACAGTATCCCTATAAAGGAGGTAAGGTATTGCCCCCAGTTTACAGATGAGGAGACTGAGGTTTACAGGCTAGACTTGCCCAAAATCAAACAGTGAGTAAGTGGTGGGGCCAGAATTTGAATGCACGTCACCTGGCCTGACCCCTAACCCTGAGCTATGAGACTTCTATGGTATTAACTGTTATGTTTATCAATAAATATCAGCATTTCTGAGGTACTACTGACATTTGGGGCTGTATGATTCATCTTGTGGGGGCCGTCCGTGCACTGCAGGATGTTCAGCTGCATCTCTGGGTTCCATCCACGAGATGCAAGTATCACCCCCATAAACATAAGCTGAAAGCAGCAGGAGAGGTATTCCATTAATCTATTCAGAAATTCTGATTGGGGAAGACTCAGACTCTGTCCACTCCCCTAGCCTCCTCCCTGGCCTCCCTGCCTACAATCTCCCCAACCAGCCCATTCCCTCCAGGACCCCAGAGCTGATCCTGCCCCTCCTTTGCTCACAGCCCTCTCATAACTCCCCAGTGGCCCCAGGACAGCGCCCAGCCCTTCATTGGAGACACCTGGCATCACCCTCTCTTGCACGTCTATATCACCTATGCCCACGAGATGTGGGCACTCAGGGATAGTCTGACTCACAGCTCCAGACTTTGTCCAGGCAGGTCCCTCTGCCCAGAATGCCCTCCCCATTCTCTCCTTCCCCACCTGCCCAGTGGACTCAACTCCATGCCCGAGTCACAGCCTGGCATATGCCCTTTGACCAGCTACTCCAGTCTAGGAGTTCAGACTTCAGATAACAGTCACACATGAACTTGAAGAACCAAGCACATGGATATTCACCTCAGCACTGCTAATCCTAGCAGATTAGAGGGGAAATAACCTAAATGTTCATCAGGAGGGGACTTCAGATAGATTCCAGGAGGAGGCTGTAAAATAAACAAATTTGATAGCTTCCCACAATTACGGACAGAATTCTCTTCAAATATGTTACTAAGGGAAAAACACAAGGTGCAAAATCAAGCGTATTCTGTGCTCTGCCCCTCCCTCGCTTGCTGTGTGAGCTTGGGAAAATCATCTCACCTCCCTGAACCTCCATTTCCTCGTCTATAAAATGGGATATTCATAATCTCAAAGGTTGAGGTGAAGATTACATAACAAAACATGAGGGGGGGAACCATATATATAAATATAAATATTCAGAAAATGTGAACTTTTAACGTTAGGGCAGAGGTTGGCAAACTTTTTCTGTAAAGGGTCAGTTAGTAAATATTTTTTGCTTTGCAGACTATATGGTCTCTCTTGCAATGACTCAACTCTGTTATCATTGTACAAAAGCACGATGCGTCAAAGAATGGACGAGGCTGTGTTCCAATAAAACTTTATTTAATATAACAGACAGCTGGCCCGTGGGTCATAGTTGACCCATGTATTAGCATTGAAGAAGAGGCAACTGTTTATTTTTACAGGCTTTGTATGCCCCTCCAGCCTCCAAACTCATTTCCCTCACAGTCTTTATCAGACAATATTGTGATATTGGTTTCTCTTTCCCTTTAGGGGTCCAGCTCTCCCCACACCCAGACCTTGAACTCCCAGGGCAGGAGCCTTATCTGAGCTCTGTGGGTCTCCAGAACCAGCCTCCACCCCTGTCCTAGGGGCACAGCAGAAATATTTGTTGAATTCATCCATTCATTCATTTATTCATTCATTCATAGAGACAGAGCATGTCAGGCACTCTTCTAGACACTGAGGCTATAACAGTGACCAACACAGACACAAACCCCTGGAGCTTATGTTCTAAAGGGGGAGACAGACCATAAATAAAATAAACACTTAAAACATGTAACCTATTAGATGGTCTTATGCACCACAGAGAAGTAAATACAGCAGGAAAAGAGAATGAGAGTGTGTGGGGGGGTGTTGATAATTTCCATAGTTCTGCCAGGGGAGGCCTCATTGATGAAGGTGAAGTCTGGATGGAGATGAGGGAGTGAGTCATGGGGATATCCCAGGGGAAAGCTTTCTGGGCAGCGGGAACAGCAAGTGCAAAGGCCCTGGGGTGCGAACGTGCCTGGCATTTTCAGTGAACAGTAAAGAAACCAGTGTGATAGCAACTGAGTGCGTGATGGAAAGAGTGGAAGATCCGAGACAGGGTCAGAGGGGAGATGGGGTGGGTTGTACAAGGCTTATGGTGAGAAGTTTGCTTTTACTCTGAGTGAGGTCAGAGCTGGGTGGTATCTTAGTCTACTCAGGCCGCCATAAAAAATACCATAGACTGGGTGGCTTCAACAACAGGAATTTATTTCTCACAGTCTGGAGGCTGGGAAGTCCTAGATCAAGGTGTCAGCAGATACTTTCCCCAGTAAGAGCTGTCTCCCCGGCTTGCAGACGGTGGCTTCTCCCTCTGTCCTACGGCAGAGAGAACACGAGCTCTGGTTTCTCTTGCTCTTCTTATAGGGGCACAACACTAATCCCATCCTGGGGGCTCCAGCCTCATGAACTCAGCTAAACCTAATTATCTCCAAAGACCCCACCTCCTAATACTGTCACACTGGGGGCTTTGGGCTTCAACAGATGTGTTTTGGAGGGACACAGACATTCAGTCCATATTGGGAGACTTTTGAGCAGAGGAGGGATGAGATCTGTCTGAGGTTTTAACAGGATTCTTCTGGCTGCCAGATGGGGAATAGACTGTGGATGGAAGTGGATAGCCCAGCAAGGAGGCAATAGATAAATCAGGAGGTGATGGTGGGCTGGACCAGGGTGGTGGCAGATGGGTAATGGGGAGTGGTGGGAACTGGAACATATTTTTGAAGGTACAGGCTACAGAATCTATTGACTTGTTGGTTATGAGATGTGAGAGAAAGTGAGGAATCCAGGATGACTCCAAAGGTTTTGGCCTGGAAGGATGGACCTTCCTTCCCCTGAGACAGGGAGACAGAGAGCAGCAGGTCTAAGGATGGTGGGGTAGGCTGAATAATGACACGCCCCCCCATAGATGGCCAGGGCCTAATCCCCAGAATCTGTGAGTATGTGACTTTACATGATAAAAGGGACTTTGCAGTGGTGATTATATGAAGGATCTTGAGGCGGGAAGATGATTCTGGATGACCTGAATGGGCCCAGTATCATCACAAGCGTTCTTATAAGAGGGACACAGGAGGACCAAAGGCAGTAAGTAGTATGAGATGTAACCATGGAAACAGAGGTTGCAATGGGCCATGAGCCAATGTATGCAGGCAGCCTCTAGAAGCTGGGAAAAGGCCAGGAGACAGATTCTCCCCTCAGAGCCTCCAGAGGAACCAGCCAACAAGCCCTGTCGACACTTTGATTTTAGCCCAGTGAGACTGATGACAGACTTCTGGCCTCCAGAACTGGAAGAAAATAAATTTGTGTTGTTTGAAGCCATGAAATGTGTGAGAATCGGTTACAGCAGCAACAGGGAACGAAGACAGAGGGGGAGAGGTTAGGAGTTCGGTTCGGGACAAGGATGAAATGTCTGTTTGACACCCATGGGGAAATGTCAGGGGGATAGGTGGGTAAGTAAGTCTGGGGTTTAGAGGAGAGGTCTTGTTGTGAACAAATGAATGAATGAAGTCATCTCGGTCACTCCAGAGTGATCAACGGCTCCCTACCTGCTCTCCCTACCCTGCCCCCGCCAGTCTATTCTCCATTCTTTGTTGTAGGGACCCTTCTGATACAAAATCCCATCCTGTCCTCTCTGCTTAAAGTGTCCGGAGGCTCCCTGTGAGCTCAGGATTTAGTCCACACTCCTCACCACTGAGACGTGCCCACATCTCCAGCCTCACCTCACAGCCCATCCTGCTTGCTTCTCTCCAGCTGCACTGACCTTTCTGTCTTCTGCGTGAACCTTGTATCTTCCTGTTACAGGACTGTTGCCTATGTTGTTCCTTCTGCCTGGACCACCTTTCCCTCCCATTCTACCTAATAACTCCTATTCACTCTTCAAGTCAAAGCTCAATGAGGACACCTCCTCAGGGAAGCACTCTGGATGGTCCCAACAAGGTCAGATCCCTCTGTTATATATTCTCAGAGCATCATGCATTTTTCCATGGAAGCCCTCGGCACGGAGGGGATTTTACATAAGAAGGAAGCTCTATGAGGACAAGAACTTCCTGCCTGTTGTACCCCCAGCATCTAGACCAGCACCTGGTACACAGTAGGCGCTCAATAAATATTTGTTGGATGAGTGAATGAATGAGCAAATGTATGAATGACAAAAATAACAAGGATGCATACTGACAGCCATGGACTCAGAGAGGAAGGGATAAATGTAAGCCCTTTGGCAAAGGAAGTATGGGTTGGGGATGGTGTGAAGGGAGAGAAGGAGACGGATTTGGAGAGAAAGAATGATAATAACCTTGGCCAAGAGAAGGAAATCCAGCCAAGAGAGTGGAAGCTTCGTCCAGACCTAAGAGGACTCCACTTTTAAGCTGCATTGTCCAATGTGGCAGCCAGTTGCTACCTCCCACTCTTTTTTTTTTTTAAATTTATTATTTTTTATTTATTTACTTTTTGCTGTGTTGGGTCTTCGTTGCTGCACGCGGGCTTTCTCTAGTTGCAGCGAGCGGGGGCTGCTCTTCACTGCGGTGCGCGAGCTTCTCATTGCGGTGGCTTCTCTTGTTGTGAAGCACGGGCTCTAGGCACGCGGGCTTCCGTAGTTGTGGCTCGAGGGCTTCAGTAGTTGTGGCTCGCTGGCTCTAGAGCGCAGGCTCAATAGTTGTGGCACTGGGGCTTAGTTGCTCCGCGGCATGCGGGATCTTCCCAGATCAGGGCTTGAACCCGTGTCCCCTGCATTGGTGGGCGGATTCTCAACCACTGCGCCACCGGGGAAGTCCTGCTATCTGTCACTCTTGAGCACTTGAAACGCAGCTGGTCCGAGTTGAGGTGGATTGTAAGTGAAGGAACACGCCAGATTTCGAAGACTTAGCGTGAAAAAAAAAATGTGTCAAATATCTCATTATAATTGGTTATACTGATCACATGTTGTAATGGGAATGCTTTGGATCTATCTGGTTAAATAAAATATATTATTGAAATGAATGGCACTTGTTTCCTTTTACTTATTTTTTAGTGTGGCTACTAGAAAATTTGAAATCATATATGGGGCTTGCATTCTGTATCTTCCGGATGCTGCAGCTCTAGGCAAAGGCAGGGGCGAGATAAGGAAAGGCGTACCACGCAGGTGAGGCCGGGCTGCAGGCTAAGCAGCTGGAGTTTGTCCCCTGCGGACAGATACTCCAAGATGAAGATAATAGCAGGAGAGAGGAGCTGAGCCCTGCGCAGATAAGAGATAAAGAGACCACATATTTCTCATTCTCAAGGTCAAGGAGACCTTCCCAACTACACATGCATAGAAAGGCTCCTCGGAGGTCAAAAAGGGAGGGAGCGCCTTCCCTTAGTAGGTGATGTCAACCTACCCATAGGCCTCTTTGCTAGAATCCATCTTGGCTAAGAGATGTGCGCACACGCAGGGGAGGACCCTGAGATATACCAAATACGGACTCAGAGCCAGGCAAGGCAAGATGATTGACCAAGGAAACCTAGAAGAATTGCCCCATATAAGTGATTCAAACTACCATGAGGGCGCGACTCCCTCTCTGAGCCCACCCATGTGAGTCTATTCACACGTACCCTTTTTCCTCCTAATAAACAATTCACTTGTTTCACTACTTTCCGTCTCTTTGTGGGAATTCATTTCTACAAAGCTGATGGGCCAGGGCCTTGGCACTGGCCACTGGTCCCTGGTGCTCTAGTGGCTAGGATTCAGCATTCTCACTGCCATGGCTTGACTTCAATCTCTGGCTGGGGAACCGAAATCCTGCTTCAAGCCGCTGCAGGCTGAGGTCACCTGGGATCACAGGGACTTCTGTTTTGTTCAGTGCTGTATCCCCAGCACCTGGCACACAATAGATACCCAGCATATATATTTATTGGATGAATGATGAATAAATGCATGAAAGAATGAGTAAATGCAGGAATGGAGTAACCAGGACATGTGCTTGTCTTTTGAAGATAGGAATGGAGGGTTAGAATCCTGGCGGTGTGGCTTCGGTCAGGGAACATCAGCTTCCTGGGTCCTGGCAGCCAAGGGGAAGAGAATTTGGGTAGATGGAAAACCTGTTTATAATGATCTGACCCTGGAACTTAACTCTGTTTTGCCCATAAACACAAAATACTTCTTGCTCAGTTTGAGTTATACCAACTGTTCCAGGGATGTGGCTGGCATGTAAATTGAGAGATTTTGCTCCACTTACTGGGAACATCAGAAGAGTTGACCGCCATTTTGGAAAAAATCCCACGTCTGACAGCAAAGTATCTCCTGGTTTTTGACTTCATACATATCCCTGTGTCAGGCTGGGTTTATAGCTGTTGCTTTCATGTTGATTGTTATCCGTACATTGTTAACCATGCAAGCCCTGGCTACTTCTTTATGTAGGCTGGGTCTCAAACTTTAATGAACATATAACTCCTCTGGGGGGAGGTTGTTCAAAGGCAGATTCTGATTTACAAGGTCTGAGATGGGGCTGGAGAGTCTACATTTCTAACAAGCTTCTCAGGTTTGCTATGCGGCCAGTCCATGGATCGCACTTCCAGAGTAAGGTTCTGGGGTGGGGTTTCTCAGCCTCTGCACTACTGACATTTGGGGCCAATGATTCTTCGTTGTGGGGGAGCCCCGTGCATTGTAGGATGTAGCAGCATCCCTGGGCTCTACCCAGCAGCGCTCCTTACCAGTCATGACAATTGTCTTAGTCTGTTTGGGCTGCTGTAACAAAATACCATAGACAGGTAGCTTATAAACAACAGATATTTATTTATCACAGTTCTGGAGGCTTAAAGTTGAAGATCAGAGTATCAACACGGTTGGGTGAGGGTCACAGACTTCTCATTATATCCAAACATGGTTGTAAGGGTAAGGGGGTTCTTGGGGTCCCTTTTTGAAGGGCACTAATCCCGATTGTGAAGGCTCCATCTTCATGACTTAATCACCACCCCAAAGTCCCACCTCCTGATACCATCCCTTGGGGATTAGGATTTCAACATATGAATTTTGGAGGTACACAAACATTCAGACCTTAGCAACAAACAAAATGGTCTTCAGACATTGTCAAGTGTCTCCTGAGTGACACAATTGCTCCCCGTGGAGAATCACTGATCTAATTAGAAAAAGATCAGAAAAAGTTTGACAACTCTTGTTCTAGAATGTTCTTAGCAGCCTTATTGTAATACTCCCGACTGGAAATTACACAAATACCCATTCACAGTTGGATGAATAAATAGACAGTGTTGTATTCGTACAATGGAATGTCATCCAGCAGGGGCTGACAAACTTCTTCTGTTGAGGACCAAATAGTAAATATTTTCAGCTTTCTGGGCCATATGGGCTCTGGCACAGCCACTGTGGTATGCAAGCAGCTATTGACAACAGTAGATGAATGGGAGTGATTGTGTTCCAATAAAACTTTATTTATACAAACAGTCAACAAGCTGGCTCTGGCCCCCAGGCTGTAGTTTGCCAACACCCACCATACAGCAATGAGAATAAACAATCCACAACATAGAACCTTGATACATTATGTTAAATGAAAGGGGTACAGACTGTCCAATTCCATTTATATGAAATTCAAGAACAGGAAGAACTGAAAGAAAAAAAAAGAGAGAGAGAGAGAGGAAAAGAGAAAAAGAACAGGAGGAACTAATCTATGGTAATAGAAGTGAGGACAAAGGTGACCCTTGGGGGAAGGAGCACAAGGAAGGCTATCCTGATTTTTTAATCTGGCTTCCTGGACATGCTCGCTTTGTGATAATTCATTGAGCTGTACACCTATGGGGTGAGCCCCCCTTTTGTGTGCGTATTATTGTAAATAAAGCTGGCAGGGGCAATGGCTGGGATACAGCAGCTGGGACTCACTAGAGGCCCCCTGACCTCTCAGTGGAATAGAGATCTGACGGCTTCGCAGGCTCACAGCTGTCGGTGCTTCTCAGAAACGCTGACAGAGTGAATTCGACACGGTGTAAAAATTCTCAGATTCTTACGAGAGCCACACCCCCATGAGTCTACTCCCTCTTAATCTCACCAGTTTCAGACCAGGAAATGAGCAGGAAAAAAAACAAATTAAACACCTCCAAGATACCAAGGGAAATGTCATAAGCACCAGGCGGTGAAATTTGTATTTGTTACTCATAGGAGAACACAGTCAACTCCTCTCCTTCAGGCTATGACTCGAGTGACAGAGAGACCTTCCCAGACCACTCTATCTAAGGGAGCAGCCCCTCACCCCACCATTTCCTGTCCCCCTTCTCTGTTTGTGTTTTGCCTTAGTGTGAGGGGTTGAATTGTGTGCCCCTCAAAAGGGTATGTTGTAGTCCTAGCTTCCAGTAGGTCAGAATGCGACCTTATTTGGAAATAGGGTCATTGCAGATGTAATTAGTTAAAATGAGCTCATACTGGAGCAAGGTGGACCCCTAATCCAATGTGACTGGTGTCCTTATAAAGAGAACACTATGTATAGACAGAGATGCACAGGGATAATGCCATGTGATGACAAAATTAGAGATTGGAAGGGTGCAACTGCAAGCCAAGGAGTGCCAAAGATTGCTGACAGCCATCAGAGGCTAGGAAGAGACAAGGAAGAATTCTTTCCTGCAGGTTTCAGCGGGAACATGGCCCTGCTGCCAATTTGATCTCAGGCTTCTGGCCTCCAGAACCATGAGACAGTAAATTTCTTCTTTTTTTAAAAAAATATTTATTTATTTATTTAATTTATTTTAGCTGCATCAGGTCTTGGTTGTGGCATGTGAACTCTTAGTTGCGGCATGCATGCGGGATCTAGTTCCCTGACCAGGGATCAAACCTGGGCCCCCTGCAAAGTCTTACTCACTGGACTACCAGTGAAGTCCTGAGACAGTAAATTTCTATTGTTCTAAGCCATCCAGTTTGTGGTACTTTTATTTATTTTTTAATATTTATTTATTTATTCATTGGCTGCACACATGGCATGTGGGATCTTAGTTCCCCAACCAGGGATCAAACTCATGACCCCTGCAGTGGAAGCGCAGAGTCTTAACCACTGGACCACCAGGGAAGTCCCTGTGGTCCTTTTTTTTTTTTTTTTAATTTAATTAATTAATTTTTTTATTTTTGGCTGTGTTGGGTCTTCGTTTCTGTGCGAGGGCTTTCTCCAGCTGTGGCAAGCGGGGGCCACTCTTCATCGCGGTGCGCGGGCCTCTCACCGCCGCGGCCCCTCCTGTTGCGGAGCACAGGCTCCAGACGCGCAGGCTCAGTAGTTGTGGCTCACGGGCCTAGTTGCTCCACGGCATGTGGGATCCTCCCAGACCAGGGCTCGAACCCGTGTCCCCTGCATTGGCAGGCAGATTCTCAACCACTGCGCCACCAGGGAAGCCCACTGTGGTCCATTTTTTAATGGCCACACCAGAAAACAAATACAGTGTGCATCACCATCTGACTTATTTACCTTGTTTATTCTCTCCCCACTGGGATGTAAAATCCATGAAGGTAAGGATTTTTGTTTGTCTTGTCCACTCCTGCATCACCATGGACTAGCACAGAGATTGTCATTAGTAGGTGCTCAATAAATATTTGTTGAATCAATTAATTCATTAATTTTGAAAACGTAGAGCGAGCACTTTCTTTGTATCAATGCACTGTGTGGACAGAGAGGGTGTCTAAGGCATTGATGCTGCCCTTGGTGAGCTCCCATCCTAAGAGGACAATTACAAAATACAGACAAAAATAACTAGACAAGTCTGCATGAAATGAGTCTGGAGGACAAGGTTCTGGAGATTTAGGAGATAGAGTAGTGAGGGTTAGGCAATGAGGGAACACTTTAAGGAGGAATCTGGATTTCAGTTGAGTCTTGACAGGTTGAATTATGTCCCCGCCCCACCAAAGATGTTGGAGTCCTGACTCCAGGGACCTGTAAATGTGATCTTATTTGGAAATAGGATCTTTGCAGACGCTCAAGTTAAGTTGTGATCATTAGAGTGGACACTAATCCAATATGACTGATGTCTTTATAAAAAAGGGGAAACTTGGACACAGACAGACACATACAGAGGGCAGATGATGTAAAGACATGGTGAACATCATCTACAAGGCAAGGAATGCATGAGACTACAAGAAGCTAGGAGAGAGGCCTGGGACAGATTCTTACAGCACTCACAAGGAGCCAACCCAACCTACACCTTGATTTTGAATTCCTACATTCCAGAACTGTGGGACAATACATCTGTTGTTTAAGCCACCCAGTTTGTAGAACTTGGTTCTAGGCAGCCCTAGCAAACTACTACAAATGGGTAAAATTCAGATATGTGGAAGAGAGAGGTTGGGCATTCAAGGTGAGGGAGCAGACTGGGCAAATGTAAGGAGGCAGGAAACCACTGGGCTTACACAGAGAAGAAAGCACAGGTTAGTTTTATGGGGCTGTGGCATGCAGTATTAAAGGGTGCTGCATCTCTAGGACACCTAACCCAGACATCTTAACCTTGCATCTCTAGGACACTTAACCTCCTTCTCAGTTCCAGACACATGTCTCTTCTCCTGGAAGAGGGGATATTTGAGTTAGGTGTTGAAGGATGAATAGGAGTTCACCAGGGAGAGAGGGGGAGGGAATTCTGGGTAAAGGGGGCAGTGCTCATGCAGAGATGAAAATTGAAGGGCTGGGATGTTGTCCTAGAAGCACTGGGGAGCCCTGGGAGGACTGAGCAGAGGATGAGTTCTGGGTGTAGAAAGACCTGGGACCACATGGGGGACAGGCCAGAGGGGAAACCTGGAGGCCTGGGAGGAGGATGGGGTAAGAGCCTGAACTGAAGCTGTAGCCATGGGGATGGAGAGAAAGGCTTGGTAAGAGATGGGGGCAAGAGGGCCCAGCTGTGGGGGAGGTGCAAGGAGGAGAGAGGCAGTGATGATGGTGCCTCTGTTATCTAACCTAGACAACTGGATGTATGGAGAAGCCATTTACCAAGAGAGAAAATACAGGTATTAGAGCAGGTTTGGCAGGAAAGATAATGAGTCTTGTTTTAGGGTAAGTGCACAGAACATTTATGAGAGACTTCCTTCCAGGATGTCTGGCCCCAAGAGGTATGGAATTTAAAGAGTTAATCCCTCTGCTATTTGGAAAAGAAAGGGCTTGGCTGGAGTGTCTTTCTCTCTTGCCCCTCCTTTATGTCTCTGGGAATAAACATATGTCAGATAACTTAGTCAAGAAAGCACCTGGCGGGCTTCCCTGGTGGCGCAGTGGTTGGGAGTCCGCCTGCCAATGTGGGGGACACGGGTTCGAGCCCTGGTCTGGGAAGATCCCACATGCCGCGGAGCGGCTGGGCCCGTGAGCCATAATTGCTGAGCCTGCGCATCTGGAGCTTGTGCTCCGCAACGGGAGAGGCCGCGATGGTGAGAGGCCCGCGCACCGCGATGAAGAGTGGCCCCCGCTTGCCGCAGCTAGAGAAAGCCCTCGCACAGAAACGAAGACCCAACACAGCCATAAATAAATAAATAAAAATTAAAAAAATAAAAAATATATCTAAAAAAAAAAAAAAAAGAAAGCACCTGGCACTCAGTAAATACTCATTAGATGGTAATTAAGTGTGTATTTTTTTTAATGTAATGAGTGCTTATAAAGTGCCAGACAATGATTATTATGGTTGGATTTTTTTCTCATTCTTGCCACTTTTTTATTTCTTCTTCTCTTCACCCCCACTGGGAAGGCAGTTGTCTGGCATAATAACACATTTGTGTAATCTTAAGAAAGGCAGTCACTTCTGCAAGAGACAGGTTATTTCCCTGTAGATACTTCTAGAACTTTCCACGAAAGGGAAATGTTGCATGTCTGTGCTGCCAACATGGTAGCAACCAGCCTCATGTGTTTATTGAGCATTTGAAATATGGCTAGCAGGACTGAGGAACTGAATTTTCAATCTTACTTAATTTTAAGTCGTTTAAACTTAAACAGACTTATGTGACTAGTGGCGACCATGTTGGGCAAAGTGGTCCTAAAACTAAACCTATTCCCCAGGAAGTGTAAAAATGTACCCTGCTTTCCTCAAAGACACAGAAAGCCTCAAGGACTTCTGAGGTGGCAGTGGAGGGGAGATAAGAGAGATAGAAGAATAAAAAAGAGGGACAAATTGGGAACTTTCTAAGTGGATGACAGGAGGGTGAATTGAATCAGTCAAATAAAAAAGGCACACATCCCTCCTGGAACTCAGAAAGAAAAAGACAAAAAAACCCAATTCAAATATGGGCAAAAGATCTGAACAGACACTTCATGAAGGAGAAAATACAAATGGCCAATAAGCTCATGGAAAAATGGTCAACATCATTCATCATCAGGAGAGTACAAATTGAAACTGTAATGAGACACAACCCATCTGCCATGATGGTTGATATTAAAATAACTGACAGTGTTAAATGTTGATGAGGAGGTGGAGCAACCAGAATGCCCATTCACTGATGGCGGAAATGTAAACGGCAGGCAGAGTAATATCCCCCACAGATGTCCACATCCTAATCCCCAGAACCTGTGAACATTACCTTACGTGGCAAGAGGAACTTGGCAGATATGGTTAAATTCGGGCTCTTGAGTTGGGGAGATTATCCTGGATTATCCAGGTGGGTCCTGAAAGTCATCACAAGGGACTTAGTAAGAGGGAGGCAGGAGGGTCAGGGTCAGAGAGGAAGATGGAAGCAGAGGTTGGAGTGATGAGGCCAGGAGCCAGGGAATAAAGGCAGCCTTGAGAAGGGTTGGAAATTAAAGTTCCAGATCTGTGCTGCTGACGTGGTAGCCACAAGCCTTGTGTGGCTATTGAGCATTTGCAATACGGCTAGCGACACTAAGGAACTGAATTTTCAATCTTATTTAATTTTAATTCATTTAAACTTAAACAGACTCATGTGACTAGTGGGCCACCATACTGGGCAGCATGATCCTAAAACTCAGTCTAAGGGATGGATTAGAGCCTCCAGAAGAGACACATTTCCGCTGACACCTTGATTTTAGACCTGTAAGACCCATTTCAGACATCTGACCTCCAGAACTATATAGTTTGTGCTGTTTTAAGCTACTAAGATTGTGGCAATTTGTTATAGCAGCAATAGGAAGCTAATACAGCCACCTCCAGAAAAGATGTGGCATTTTCTTAGACATTAAACCCACATCCACTCTGTGACTAAGAAATTCCACTCTAGAGAAATAAAAACATGTACCCACAGAAAAGACTGGTAAAAGAATATTTTTTGGGGGGGGGGGGTAAATTCTATAATAATTTTATTTTTTTTTTCATGGGTATCTTTTTTTTTAACATCTTTATTGGAGTATAATTGCTTTACAATGGTGTGTTAGTTTCTGCTTTATAACAAAGTGAATCAGCTATACATATACGTATATCCCCATATCTCTTCCTTCTTGCATCTCCCTCCCTCTCACCCTCCCTATCCCACCCCTCTAGGTGGTCACAAAGCACCGAGCTGATCTCCCAGTGCTATGCAGCTGTATTGATAGTAGCTTTATTCATAATAACCCCAAACTGGAAATATGTGTCCAACAGCAGGAGAAGGGATCAACAAATGGGTACGTCCATGCAATGGGACACCACACAGTGATAAAAAGGAAGAGACTACGGATTCATACAACAACATGGATGAATATCAAAAGCACTTTGCAGAGTGAAGGAAACCAGACACAAAACATTACCAACTGTAGGTTTCTGTTTATGAAAAGGTCTAGAACAGATAAAACTTAATCGATGGTGATAAAAATCAGAACAGTAGTTGCCTGGGGTCAGGTGAGGGGCGGGGTGGAGTCAGGGATTGACAGGGAAGGAGCATGAGGTAACTTTCTGGGGCATGAAAACGTTCTCTATATTTTCATAGTTGGGTATATATTTGTCAAAACGTATCGAACGGTATCCTTAGGACTTGTGCCTTTTGCTGTATATACATTTTACCTCAAAGAAAGAACCATTGAAGAAATAACAAACTCTAGCTGATAATGTGTGTGATGAAGTGTGTAGGATGAACTGGACTGATGTCTGCAAATTATTTTAGCGAATGGGCAGACTGCCATGTTTCTCAACTTCAGCGTCATTAACATTTGGGGCCAGAGAATGCTTTGTTGTGGGGGACCGTCCTGTGGGCTGCAGGATGCTAATAAGATTCTCCCCACCACACACAGGTTGTGACAATAAAAAAAGGCTTCCAGACAATGCCAAATGTCCCCTCAGGGGCAAATTTGTTCCTGGTTCAGAACCACTGAGATAGAGCGAAGGAAAAAGGGATACATTTGTAATAAAGCACATACAGTAAAATGGTACAACTGTGGGATCTAACTGTGTGTTCATTGCATACTTGTTTTCAATGTTTCTATATGCTTGAAATGTTTCGTAGTAAAAAATTAGGGAACAATGCACGTGCCCTATGATCTACCAGTACTAGTACTAGTATCCACTAGGGAGAAACAATTGCTCTGTATTCATAAGGAGACATATATGAGAACATTCACCATTCTCCCATTTCCTTATTTATAATAGCAAAACGCTGGAAACAATCTAAGGAGGTCTATCAATGTAAATGTCCATCAACCCCATCAACTGGGGATTGTGTAAAATAAGCCGTGATGCATTTGTGTTATGGAATTCTGTGCTGCCTTTTTTTTTGAATGAGAAAGACATGAATGGACTGACACAGAGAAATTTTTAGGACATATGATCAAATGTAGCGCTGCCTGTAGAACTAGGCAACAGAAACTACAAAAGGGGCAAGGGAATTTCAGGGGTGATGGATCTGCCCTGTATTTTGATCGTGGCGGTGGTTACACCACTGTCAGCATTTGTCAAAACTTCACAGACTATACATTAGAAAGAATGAATTTTCCTAGGAAAATTATACATATATCTATGATATGATTGTACATTTGCCTATAAATTATACCTCCATAAACCCAACTTAACTATTCTGAGAAAGAGTCCGTAGGTTTTATCAGATGCTGAAGGGATCCACGACAAAGGAAGGCTTGTCTGGTGTGGAAAGGTGAGCTCACGTGGGTGAGGTGTGGGCATTGCCTGAATCACCTGTCACAGTGGGAATGGAAGAAGGGAAAAGAAGGACATTCCAAGGAGAGGTCCTTGCATGGGCTCAGGCTGGGGCTCAGAGGTGGGTCCTGGGACCGGTGTGCCCCCAGGAGGCTGGAATGCAGAGGAGGGGGAGGCGAGGAGGCAGGAGGCAAGTTGAAACCAGATGGGGACTCTTGGCACATATGGCTTCCACCCTGTCACCAGGCTATTATCATATACAGCCTGCTATATATTCGTTAATGATACACCTGCCTTATCTGCCCTCTCAACCTGCATTTCGTTCAGGTGGGCAGATAGTTCTGGAGGCCCGAGGGACACCGGCCGCTGTGTCGGGCTCTGAGGAACCCGAGGGGAACCGACCCTGGTCCCTGTCCTTGAAGAGTTCCCAGCCCAGCGGGGGAGATAGACAGGTGAGTGCCCTCACCTGGGGAAGAGGCTATACTGGAAGGACCCCAGGCGCTGGGTGACAGAGCAGGAACTGCCCCTTGATCTGGGGCAAGTTGCTTCACCTCTCTGAGCCTAATACCCAAGACAGTTTTATATTGCTGTATAACAAAAAATTTAGTGACTTAAAATAACACATATTTATCATTTCATAGTTTCTGTGGGTCAGGAAACTCATAAAATTACATAGTAAACTTTTTGTGAACACACACCAAAATATTACCAGGGGTACATCTGGCTAGGGAAATGAGTTGGAGGATGCTGGTCTATAAAGGTACCTGCAGACATTATTCCCATCCAGTGTGATCAGAGCATCAACAGGAGAGTGAGCAAACTCTTGTGGGGCATAGGATGCAGTGAGACCAGGAAGCCCTCTACACACTCAGCACAGAGGGGGCCTTGAGAAGTTGACCTGGAGTTTCCTGGGGTGAAGAGATGGAGAGAAGGAGTAATGAGTGGAAGGCACAGCATGTGCAAAGGTACGGAGGCATCCATCCATCCATCTATCCATCCATGACGTCCATCCATGGACGTCAGTCCTTCCGTCCATTTGTCCAGCTGTTCCACCATTTATGCATTGATTCTTCCATCCATCTGCCCACTTATTTATTCATTGTGTATACCTCCATGCATTCATTTATTAATCCATCCATTCAAACAAACATCTATGCCCTCATTCATTCATTTATTCCACCAGTTACACAACCATCCATTCATGTGTTTATTCATCAGTGTCCACGGTCATATGATCTTTCCAATCCAAACGTCACCTCCTCAGGGAGCCTTCCCTGACCCCCTTTCTGAAAGAACATCCCCAACCCCTTCCCTCTCTTACTTTCCATTGCTATTTCTTTGTAGCACTTACCCTGACTTGTCACTGTGCTCTGTAATTATGTGTTCACTTGTTTGGTGTCTGTGTCCACCACCCAGAAAGTATTTGTTGAGGATCTCCTGAGTGCCAGGCTCTGTTGTAGGCACTGGGAACACAGCAGGGGACAAGACAGACAAAAATCCCCACCCACACAGAGCTGACATTCTAGTCAGGGGCTTCAGACAATAAACAATAAGTGTAATAAGTAAATTACTGGCAGGTTGGAGAATGCTGAGTGCTGTGGTCAAAGAAAATGCAGAACAGGTGAGGGGTATCAGGGGTCCAAAGGAGAGGTTGCTCATAGAAGTCCTCATGGAGGAGGTGGTATTTGAGTAAAGACTGGAAGGAGATGAGGGAGCCAAGTGGTTTTCTAAGGGAAGTGCATTCCAGTAGAGAGAGAATGGCATATGCAAAGGTCCTGAGGCAGGGCTGAGCCCTGTGTATTTGAGAAGCATTGAGGAGGCCAGCATGGCTGGAGCAAAGTAATCAAGGGGGAGAGGGTGGGAGCTGTGGGTAGAGAGGGGACAAAGAGGGCCTGTTGGTATAGGGCCTGTGGGACCTGGTGAGGACTTTGCTTTAACTTTGAGACTGGACCCAGGGGTAGACCCTGAGCAGAGGAGGGACAAGATCTAACTCAGATGTGAACAGCTTTCTTCTGCCTGCCATATAGGAGTAGATTAATATCTGAGTTCTCTGAGGGATGAGACTACATCTTTGTTCACTCCATCTCCTCGGCTTCCGGAACAGGGGTCTGCAAACTACAGCCCACAGGCTAAATCCTCCCACTTCCTGTTTGTGTAAATAAAGTTTTATTGAAACAAACCCACACCCATTCATTTACATATTATCTATGGCTGCTTTCCTTCTCTGCTGCCGAGTAGAGTAGTTATAGCAGAGACCATCTGGCTCTCAAAGCTGAAAATATTTAGTTTGGCTTTTACAGAAAAAGTGTGCAGACCCCTGGTCAGGAACAAGCCCTGGCACATAGTAGGCACTCAGTAAATATTTGTTGTCGCATAACTGAGCCTGTCACTCATCTGTGACCCACACAAGGCTGCCAGATTACTCTTGTCTCAAAGCCAGTTCCAGTCACATGCAGGAAAACAACAGCCCAGGGACCAAAAATAAAATACTGGAACCAATCACATCTTTGCCACAGAGGAATTGCCCAGGCAGGAATACAGTCAGGACCCACAGAGAAACTTGGCACACTCTTCGTCCCTTTCTTTTTCTCTATTAAGACTTGGGGCTCCTTAACCCCTGCCAGGCATGGAAACTGCTCCCCCATTTTTTTCTCACTTAAAAAATCCCCCTAACCCTCTTCCATAGAGAAGCCCCCTCCCTGACTCTCCTGTCTCCTCCCGTCTCAGCTCCAACGTTTCGTTTCTGTACCTGAACTTAGCTCCCTGCTGGGTTTTTTCCCACACTTGTGCTGCCCATTACTAACATTCTGCATAACAAGGTAGTTATGAGTTACGAATAATGGGGCTGTTCCAGCTGGCAGGAATCCCGCTGGGAACTGAGAAAGCTCCCACACTCCTATTTCCTTTTCTTCTTATACACATTTATCCCAGTATTCTATCCATCCCCATTTTCCGAGTTCCCTCTCTACTGCAGTTTATCCTGCACCCTCGGGACCCAGAGAGGAATCAGACCTGGTCCCTCATAGCCAAGGACTCACAATTTAGTGGAGACAAACCCAGTGCCTGGGGTGAAGAGATGGATGAATGGTGGGGATGCCTTGACCGCCAAGGGAATGAGTTTGAAGTTTTATCCTGAGGACCCTCTCTGGCAGACTTGGATGGAGGCCAGATGGAGGGCTCTGAGGCAGCAGAGTGTCTCCTTCTGACCTGGTTTCCTGGGTCTCAGCTACATTCTGGTGGTTTCACATAGGGATCCACAACCCAAGCTCTGGGGCCAGACTGCTTGGGTTCAAATCCAGGCTCTCATGCTTTCTAGCTGTGCAGTCTTGGGCAGTTTTCCCTCAGTGTCCTCACCTATAAAATGAGTATGACACTAGTACCTACTACCTAGAGTTATTGGGAGGATTATGGGATTTAGTACATATAAAGAGCTTAGAACTGTGCCTGGCACACAGTAGGCACTCAGTAAATATCAGCAACTATTAATGTGCTTAGTCATCCAGCTCATAGAACACCCTCAGCAAAAGGAAGCTCAATATTATCCTTTGGTGATGTCATCAGTTACCCTATAGATTGAGCAGAATGAATAACATCTCCAGTTTAGACCCTCGGTTGGAATGATGACATCACTAGTTGCCAGGTAGATTTAATCCCAGAGGGTGTTGATGACATCACCAGTTACAAGACAGAAAATGGTTAGAATGTGCATGACAGAGGCTTCCTTCCTGTTTGAACTTCTGTTGTGTCCCAGGCCATACTCTTCCCTGGGGCACGTGAGATTTTCATCTATCTGAGCCTCAGTTTTCTATCAGTCAAATGCAGATAATAAAAGTATCAATGTCATAGGATTGTTGAGAGAATCCAATGAGTTAAATACATACAAAGGGCACAATGTCAAGCACACAGGTGGCACTCAATAAACAGCAGCTCCTGTTAGCCTCACGGCAGGAAGCTTCCATGGTAGACACTCTGGCCAGAGTAACAGGTGCTCTCCTCTCTGTCTTGGTTAACAGCACAGACTCAGGAGCCTGATCTACTGCAGTCTGAGCCCAGATCTGCCATCAGGAGTAGGTGGAAGACCCTGGGCACATTGTGGGACTGTGAAGTGAGCTAATGACAGTGCCAACTCATAGGACTGGCATGAGGAGGCACTGACACGATGACGGTCATGTTCCCAGCACACAGTCAGGCTTCATACCCGTGAGCTGTGTTATCACTGAGGATGTCCTAGGAAAGGTCCTCCCCTCCTTGGAACTCAGTTTCCCTGTCTGCAAAGAAATGGGCAGTGGCCATGGCAATCTCAAAGCTTCTTGCCTACAAGGACTCACCATTGCCATTGCTGAGCAAATGCGTTGGGAGTTGGATGCTCTCACTTGTGTCTGCTCTCAGCCCAACTCCAGCTCTCTCCTTCTGTCTCTTCATTTCCCATCTCTTACCTGTCTATTTTTCCCTTTCTCTGGCATCTTTCCCTTGTTCTGGACTTTCTCTCTCTTGTTTCTCTCCTGCATGCTATCAGAAGGCCATTTGTAGAGCAATAAATAACAACAGTAATCATAATCATAATTTGTTTATTTAGTCTTTCCCCGAGGCCAGGACTGCTCTAAGTTCTTTGCATGTATTAACTCATTTAATTCACACAATACAAGGACTTGTTACTATTGATTCAACAAACACTTATTGAGCGCCTACTGTGTGCCAGGCCCAGAGGAGCCAGCATGGAGCAAAACAAAGATCCTCACCCTTGTGGGGCTTACGTTCTAGTGGGGAGACAGAAGATAAACAGGTAAACAAGTAGAAAAAAAAACACCAAACAAACAAACCTCTGCTAGTGCTATGAGGAAAAAAAAAAAAAAAGCAAAGTCAAAGGGAGAGACAGTGATGAGGGGAAAAGTTTTCTACAGAATGGTTAGGAAACACCTCCTGAAGGAGGTGACATTGGATCTGACCTGATGATGTGAGAGGGAGGCAGCCATGCAAAACCTGGGGGAAGAAAGATTCCTGGTGAAAGGAACAGCCAGTGCAAAGGCTCTGAGGCAGCACCATGCCTGGGGAGTGTTGGTGGAATTGAGGAATAGCCAGAAGGCCTGTATCACTGGAGCTGAATGAAGGGGAAACAGTATCACACGGGGCCCCTGGGGACCACATCATGCAGGGCTTTGTGGGCCATAGGGAGGACTTGCGCTTTTACTCTGAGAAGGAGCCATGAAAGGTTTGGAGCAGAGGAGGGGCACAGTCTGAATAAAGTTTGACAGGATCCCATGGGCAATAGGCTGTGGGGGGAGGGGGAGAGGGAGGTGAAGGTAGAGTCAGAGAGACCATCATCCCCATTTTACAGATGCAGAAATAAATGGACCCTCACAAAAGGCCAGCAAAGCGGGCTCAAGCCCACACAGCTGTTGAGCAGCAGAGCCAGGTTGGCAGGCTGGCTGGGACTTGAGTCCCAAGCAGCCACCCCCACTGCCAGCCCCGCTGCTCACTCCTCCTGGAGCCTGAATGTACACCTGTAAAATGGGGACACATCTCAGTGGTGCAGGGCTCTCCAGCAACATGCTAGCTTCGGACGTGGGCACCACCTCGGGGTTCAGTGGAGCCTTCACTCTGTGACCTTGGGAAGGTGCCTACCTCTCCTGAGCTTCAGTTTTTCCATCTGTAATTTGGGAAGCATTAACTAACGTCTGGGTGTAGTCTGGTGGTTAAGAGCGCAAGTTCTAGCGTCAGATTTGGCGGGATCTGAGTCCTTGCTCTGCCACTTGCCAGATCCATGACTTTCCGCAATTAAACACCTTCTTTCTAAGCTTCGGTTTATCTCACCTGGAAGATGAAGATCTTAACAGCACCAATTCCAAGGGGAGCGGTAGTTGTAAGGATTAAATGAGATCATGCAGGTAAAGCGCTTAGCACAGCTCCTGGCATACATCGGGCACTCAATAAATGATCATTATTATTACTGACAGTAATGCCCACACCTCTGGGTGGGTGAGAGCCTGGGAGAGTGCCTGGTGGTACGCGGCCGGCGTTCGACAAAAGTGAATTCTCTCTCCCTTCCCTCATGCCCGCCGGCTCCCGGGGGACCCAGGCATTCCGGCCTCCGGCCGCCCCCCCACGCCGACCCTTACAAAGGCCCTCATTCATGCCTCGCGCACAAAGCGGCCCATTCACCCGGGTCCCTTGGGCTTCCCGCCCCTGGCCGCCCCCCGAGTCTCGCCATTGGTATCACCCCCTGCCTGTCAGACTTCGGGTCCCGCCTATGACCGCGCCGCCTAGCTCCACGCTCCGGCGCCGTTCTTTTCCCACGGCTGGCACACTCCGGCAACTTCTGATTGGCCCCGCCCGCCAGCCGCTCCTCTTGATTGGCGGGCGCGTCCCTCGTGGGCGGGTCCATAGCTTGTCGCAGCGGGCGCCGATTGGCCCCTGCTGCGCTTGTGTGGGCGGGGCTTTCATGGCTGGCCCTCCTCTCTTTCTCCCCAGGCCGAAGCCTCTGGACGGCCCTGGAAGCCGGTGAGTGCCCGGGGCCCGATGCCCTCCTGAGGCGGCGAAGTGGGACTGGGCCCGGGGGAGACTGGAGCTTCGGGGCTCCGGTCGGGGCTCCGGAGGCCAGCGCGGGCTGCGGGGGAGGGGCGGTGACGCGGACACTCACCTCGGGCGCGCAGCCGGACGGCAGCGGGGGTCGAAGGGAGGGGGGTGGGGCGGGGCGCCTACACTCCCCCAACTCGAGCTCCTACTATGTGCGAGGCCGGGTCGGGGTCCTCGCTGGAGCCCCAGGCCTACTCCGCAGATGGGGAAACTGAGGCTTGCTTTGGGACCTTGGACGCTTTAATACCTGAGTCATTGCCTTCAATCCCCCGCTCCCAGATGACAGTGTCTCTATTTTCACGTGTAAAAATTGCGGACCAGAGACAGGGATCATCATGACTGGCGGAACAGAGGGGTGGGGAAAGACATCTTTGAGCCCCCACGGTGTACTTGGGCGCTTTTATTTTTATAACTAAATAATTACCTTTAATTATATTAACTCGAGATGGGTTATATTGTACCCATTTTACAGGGAGGGTAAAACAGGCTGGACAGAGGCGGTGACTGCAGGGGGACAGGGTTGAGAACAACACTTCAGAGACCAACTGTGTGCTGAGTTCCTTAACCTTTTTAATCCCACAGTAGTCCCCCAAGGAAGGCTGTAGTCTCTAATAGATGGGGAAGCAGGTTGAGAAAATTACCAGTTGGGAGGAGGAAATTGACATCTTTGAGGACCTACTACACGTTGCTCTCAAATCCCCTCTTTAGAATGACAGAAAATGGTCTGGGCTTGAATCCCATTTCTCCCTTTTACTGACTGTATGACTTTGAGCAGTTTACTTCGTTCACCTCTCCATGCCTCAGTTTCCCCATCAGAGAAGTGGAGATTCTGAGATCATTCTATGAATTTGGACAGCTGTTCTAAAAGCAGGAAAACAAACACCCGGCACATGGTAGGTGCGCTTACCACTATTTAGTCCTCAGTTCACTCCTGAGAGGACTGAAGCTCCAGAGCCTAGAAAAACATTTTGTCGTCTTCTTTGGTACTCCTAGTGCTCTCTGTGGATTGTGTGGTCCCATTTCCAGGGTCGGGGAAACTGAAGTTCAGCGAGATTAAATGATGTCGTGAGGCATTACTTGTTTAAGCGCTGGGCTGGGCACTTTCTCCCACATCGGCTTATTCATTTCATTGGCCTCAATTCGCGGAGAGGAAAGCCGATGCCCAGAAAGCTTGAGCGGGATGTGAACCCCCGGAGTCCCCAGCCCTCTCTGCCGCGGGTCCTTGACCTTTGCTCGCCAGAAGAAGGAGGGGCCCCTGGCACTGCTGCTGCCGCCGCTGCCGCCCACCTGGCAACAGGCTTATCCCCGCCTCCCGCCATCCCCCTGTCTAGAGCCTTGCAGCTCCAGGACCCGCCCCCTTCCCAAGCCGGGCAGGTGCTGGGTGACATCAGAGCCGGGCTCCCTCCCGGTGACGTGACGTGGCCCCGCCCCGCGCTGGACCGCGGAGGTAGCCGCACCTGAGAGCTCGGAAGAGGACGGGGGATTCCCGTGCCCCCTCCCCATCTTCCCGCTTCCTGTACCAAGCCGGCGCCCCCCAGGTAGCCCCGAGAATCCGCGGTTGAGGGGACAGCTACACGGGCACTTGGGTCTCGGGGTGATGGGGGTTGGGCGCTGGGATTCCGGGATCTGAGGAGAGGCGCTGGGGGGCCAGGAATCCCAGGTCTGATTAAGGACGGCTCTGGGAGTCTGGGCTCCTAGGTCTGGAGGGAGGAAGGCACTGGGGCCAGGACTGTGTATCTGGGAGCCTGAATTTGTGGGTCTTGAAGGAGGAGGGGGCTGGGGACCTGGACTCCTGGGTCTGGGGGCCCAGATTTCCGAGTCTGGGGGCAGAGAGGACCCCTGAATCCAAGCACTAGACTAAGGTCAGAGGGCCAGATGCCAAGGGCCCCAACCCCTACCCCAGGGGCGGATCCCTGGCTCCTTTTCCTTTCCAGCCCAGCAGTTTCTGCCCCTCCCAGGGCAGGTGCTTTCACCTGCGCTGGTGACAGAAATGAGCCCTGGCATAGGTGTTCCAGCAGGCTAAGGAGGGTGGGGCTGCCAAAGGGGCAGGCCCACTTCATCAGAGCTGTTATCAGCCCTCAGAATCTGGATGTCCCAGGCGTCCTCAGCTCTAGCCCGCCTGCAGTAAGGTGAGGGGGCTTGGACTCATGGGTCCAAGGGAGGAGGGGGCTGAGGGTTCCGATTCCTGGATCCTGGATGAGTAGCCTGCTGGGGGCCCACACTCCTGAGTCTGGAGGAGGAGGGGGCTGGGGGCCTGGACTCCTGGGTCCAAGGGAGGAGGGACTGGGGGCCCAGATTCCTGGCTCTAGGGAGGGGAAGCATAGGGCTGGGTGATTGTAAAAAACTCCCAAACCCTTCCTGGTCAAAGGCCGCAGGCTGGAGAGGAAGTGGGTGGGGTGAGGGTGGGGGTAAAGTCCCAGGGATGGGACTTGGCTGTGAATGGATCAGGGCCGCACGGTAGGCCTGGGGTGAGCCTGGCCAACTTGGGGCCTGGGAAGTGGAGAAGTGGTATCCAGCGGTGGGAGAAGCCTGCTGTTTGAGTGCAGGGGCCTTGGGTTTGAGGCCCGTGAGCATCAGGACCAAATGAGAGCATCAGGACCAAACGTCACGGGGTGGGCTGGGGGCCTGGGACTGCTGGTGGTGAGGAGAGGGTCTGGGGGAAAGAGGGACATGTGGCCTGGAGCTGAGTTTCCGGGTGAGGCGAAGACAAGAGCCTGATGGGACCAGATTTAAGGATGCCGCAAGAGGAGCTGGGTGTTTGGAGGGGCTTCTCCAGGGATATGTCGGAGGTGGGGGGGCCTGGAGGGCAGAGGCAGAAGCACCGAGGTGGAGGAGACAGAACATTGGGGGGTTCCTGTGACAGGGGTGGCGGTGGCCAGGCAGTGATGTGGCCGTTTGAGGCAGTGGGAGGGAATAGAGGCCGACTTCTTTCCTGACCTGTGCTTAGACTGCTGTAGAATTGCCGTGGTCTGTTCACTACTGGTCTGCAGCCCCTTTAAGGGCGGGGAGGGGTCTAGCACAGGCTGGCTCCTCCAGTGCCTCCCCTGTCAGCTCACAGCTCATCTGGGTTCTGACTGTCCGAGACTAGAACTGTCCGAGACTAGAGCACCCCCAGACCAGGAGCTCCTCAAAGCAGGGCCCTGTCTGACTTATCTCTGGGTCCCCAGACTCACTCTGGGCAGAGCCTGGTACTTGAACAGCCTCAGGGAATGTTGAGTGAATGCAGAAGTGAATGAATGGGGCCAGTCTCCCCATTATAAAGAGAAGGAAGTCAGGTCACAGGGAAGGAAGCCACTAACCGAGGGATGAGATTCAGGTCTGTTCTGGGGTACACCAGAGGTGGTCAGGGAACCTAAGTTACAGAAATCAGATTGACACCCTCCTAGGGCTCACATCTATGAGGTCAAGGTCCTCATCACAGCACAATCTGACCCCTTTGGTCCCTAATCTTACCTTACCTACCACCCTCTCCTCCTGGATCACCTGGCACCAGCCACACTGGCCTCTCACAATGCCACAGACATACAGGCACACACCTGCCCCAGGGCCTTTGCACGGAGCTATTTTCCCAGCCTGGAATGCTTTTCCTCCTGATGTTCGCATGGCCTGCTTCCTTCATCTCCCTCAGATCTTTATTCTGATGCCATATCAAAGAGACTTTCCCTGGCCACCCCAATTAAAAGTTCAGCTCCCCTCAACCCTAACATCTCCTGTTCCCTGCTTCATTTTTCTCCTTGGCATGTATCATCATCTAACATACTATATAATTTACTTATTTATCTTTGAATCCATCTCCTGGGATTAGAGCAGTGCGAACTCATACAAATACAATGCAAGGCAAATGTGTAATTTAAAAATTTCTGGCCACATTAAAAATGAAAAAGTAAAAAGGAACAAGTGACATAAATGTTAATGATATATTTTATTTAACCCAATATATCCAAAATATTATCAGTGCAATATGTCGTCAAATGTAAAAAACACGAATGAGCTTTTTGTTGTACTGGCTTTGAAACTGGGTGTGTGTCTTATGCTCAGAACCCACCTCCGTTTGGATTCTCCATTTCAACTTTCCAGTAGCCACACAGGGCCATGGCTCCCGAAACAGCCAGAGCAGGGCTAGAATGTAAACACCTTAGGAAGGTGGGGATCTTTTTCTGGCTTGCTTTTGGCTATATGGCTGATGCCTTGAATAGTGCCTGGCTCACAGCTTGGCTTATTAAAGAATTAATTCTTAAAAATTTACTTCATTGAAGTATAGTTGGTTTACAATGTGGTGTTAATTTCTGCTGTACAGCAAAGTGATTCAGTTATACATATATATATTCTTTTTCATATTCTTTTCCATTATGGTTTATCACAAGATATTGAATATGGGTCCCTGTGCTATACAGTAGGACCTTGTGGTTTATCCATTCTATATATAATAGTTGGCATCTGCTAATCCCAAACTCCCAGTCCTTCCCTCCCTCATCTCCCACCCCTTGGCCACCACAAATCTGTTCTCTGTGTCTGTGAGTCTGTTTCAGTTTTGTAGATAAGTTCGTTTGTGTCATATTTTAGATTCTACATATAAGTGACATCATATGATATTTGTCTTTGTCTGACTTACTTCACTTAGTATGATAATCTCTAGGTCCATCCATGTTGCTGCCAGTGGCATTATTTCATTCTTTTTTTAATGGCTGAGGAGCATTCCATTGTATATATGTACCACATCGTTATCCATTCATCTGTTGATGGACATTTAGGTTGTTATTAAAGAATTATTAAATCAGGGATTCCCTGGGGGTCCAGTGGTTACGACTCGGAGCTTTCACTACTGTGGCCAGGGTTCAATCCTTGGTCAGGGAATTAAGATCCAACAAGCCACGTAGTGGGGCCACACACACACACACACACACATACACACAAACAGAATTATTTAATGAATGAATGGATAGAGAGGTGAATGGGTGGAATGAGTAAAGAAAGATCTGTGGATCCATTTTGCAGACGTGTAAATCGAGGTCTGGTGGAGAAAGGCAGTGGCGACTGCCTGGGGGATCTGGGGTGGGGATGGAGCCCCGCCTCCCCGACCCTCACCCTCTGCTCTCTCCCTGCAGACCATGGCAGCAGTGACCGTGTCGGTGCCCGGGCGGAAGGTGCCCCCCAGGCCGGGCCCAGTGCCCGAGGCGGCCCAGCCATTCCTGTTCGCGCCCCGTGGGCCAGGCGTGGGGAGCGTGCCCGGGGGCTCGGCCATGTCCCCGCAGGTGGAGTGGACAGCACGGCGCCTGGTGTGGGTGCCTTCGGAGTTGCACGGCTTCGAGGCGGCGGCCCTGCGGGACGAGGGCGAGGAAGAAGCCGAGGTGGAGCTGGCGGAGAGCGGGCGGCGGCTGCGGCTGCCTCGGGACCAGATCCAGCGCATGAACCCACCCAAGTTCAGCAAGGCCGAGGACATGGCTGAGCTGACCTGCCTCAACGAGGCCTCCGTGCTGCACAACCTCCGCGAGCGATACTACTCCGGCCTCATCTATGTGAGTGGCCTCCTTCCCCGGGAGGGCATTGCCCGGGGTGCGGGTCTGGGTGTCAGCACCACAACTTGAACCAACCTGAGGCTATTTATAATCTTTATCCAATGTCGTATGACTCTGCCTACGCTTACTTGCCAAATGATAAACTATTGCATATCAAGAGTGCCTCAGACCCCGTTGGGGGCGTCCTGTAATATTATAGGGTAGATGCTCCTTATTATTTTCCTTAAGTTAAAAAAATTCTGAATCCTCAAATATAACACATCCAAAGGTTTTGAGAAAGGGATATGGATCTGTAGTGATAATTAATGGGAGCCACTGAGTATGGAAAACTGCCTGCCTGGCTCTGTGCATTTGTTTCCTTTCATCTTACAAATTGTAGAGTGTTTTATACCTAAAAGGAAACTGAGGCCCAGAGAGATTTAATAACAATAAAAACTAACATTTATTAAGCATGTACTAGGCACTCTAAAATATATTGTTTCGATACATTTGCACAATTATAAAGCATTTTGCCTCCATTTTACAGATAGAGAAACTGAGGCACAGAAAGGTCAAGTTCCTTGACCAAGGTCACCCAGTTGGACTTGGCAGACGTGGGTAGTCTGGCTCCAGGCCCCACCACTTTGCTCTGATGCCTCTTGGGATTAAGACGGGATTGATGATAGTGATGTCGACTATGGTCTAGTCTCTGTTAAGCATTCACTGTCTCACGTTAAAAGCAAACAGGTGGAGTAGGGCGGCAGTTCTTTTTTTTTTTTTTTTTTTAAACAGTGAATTCCAATTTATTTATTTATTTATTTATGGTTGTGTTGGGTCTTCGTTTATGTGCGAGGGCTTTCTCTAGTTGAGGCAAGCGGGGGCCACTCTTCATCGCGGTGCGCGGGCCTTTCACTGTGGGGGCCTCTCTTGTTGCGGGGCACAGGCTCCAGATGCGCAGGCTCAGTAGTTGTGGCACACGGGCTTAGTTGCTCCGCGGCATGTGGGATCTTCCCAGACCAGGGCTCGAACCCGTGTCCCCTGCATTGGCAGGCAGATTCTCAACCACTGCGCCACCAGGGAAGTCCGGGCGGCAGTTCTTAACTCTGCTTCACGTTAGAATCATGTTAGGAATTTTTAAAAAATACCAACGCTCAAGCCCCGCCTCACCCCATTTAAACCAGGCTCTCTGAGGGTGTGACACTGGTCTTTTTAATAAGCTTCTAGGGTGGTTCTAAGGGACAGCCAAAGCGTTATTCAGAGCAAACAGGATTAGAGAGAGTGACAAGGAATGTGGAGAATAATAATGAGAAATAATGATCATGGGTGGCTAGCAAATGTTTATCCAGCACTTGTGATGTGCCAAGTACTGTTCTAAGTGCTGCATGTGGGTTATCAGCTCACTTCTGGGGCGGAGCTTGTTCTTATCACCTGATGTTTCAGGAATGTTAAGTGACTTGGGTCCCAGGTCACATGGACATGAAGGATTTGAACCCAGGCAGCTGGCCCCAGGTGTTCATGCTCCGAACACCAGCTTAGAGGGCTGGGGTCTCACTACCTTACTCATTTCAACCGACCCCACAAGAAAAACTACAAAATACCTCGCTAAAACCCTAAAAGGAAAAGTGCTGGTTTTATATTTTTTTAAAAACCACAAAACTTTAATGAGAGTAATAAAAGAATATTTCAATAAATGATGAGATGTATCAAAAAATAAAGATAAATAAACTGGCCCCAGTATCCACCCCATTAGGGGTCACAAGCACAAGATTAGAATATTTTTTATGAAATCTGACTCCTGTTTGGGGAGGAGACTGAGGTTGTGAGAGGGCCAGTGGCTGGCTCAGGGGCCCTCAGCTTTTGGTGGCAGGGGTGGGATTTGAACTGAGGGCTGTCTGGCCCTGGATGGAGTTGGCAGCTTCTCCAGGCTGTACTGGGCCCTTATGATTCCTCACTAGCCTTTGCGAGTCCTGGGAAAGAGACCTCTGTCCAGGCCACTCCCCTGGACCTCACCAAAGACAAGGGATCAGTGGGGCACCCAAAACACTGAGCCACCCTTTTCCTGTGAATAAACACTCTGAACCCTCACGGCAACTTTGTAAGGTATCTCCTATCATCCCCATTCTGCAGGTGGGGACACTGAGCCTCAGAGAGGGGCCAGGATTTGGACAAAGCCCCACCAGCTACAAACCAGCTTAACTGGGATTTGAACCCAGGCCATCTGACTCCAGACCCTACATCCTATCCACTGCATTAGGAAGATTATTGAGAAAGTTCAGGGGAAAAAATGGTAAGGCCTGAGCTAAGGTCATGGCCCGAGAGCCAGAGAATTGGGACCTGACAAATGAAAGCAAGATGGAAGATTCCAGAAGCCCAGACAGGAAGCAAATAGGGCCTTAACAATAATCATTAGCAATTAGTGAGGGCCTGCTTTCTCCATCAGGAGCTGTTCTAAACTTCTTTCCAATATGATCTGTTGACCCCCCTCTCCACATAAGGCTGTGAGGTAGGGGTTATCACCTCCTTTGTCCACGGCTTGGAGAAGAGAAGCCATTAGCCCAGGAGTAGCTAACAGCTAACATATTAAGCACACACAGGGAGCTCCCTGGAGGTCCAGTGGTTAAGACTGCAGTGGCAGCGCAGGTTTGATCCCTGGTCGGAGAACTAAGATCCTCGCATGCCGCGCGGCAAATAGGTAGATAGATAGATAGATAGATAGATAGCATGCACAGGGCTCCAGGGCCCACGCTGAGCCCTGTACTTGCAACGGGAACTTGCGGATGGCTCCCAGCAGCCCTCTGTGGAAGCGCTGTTCCCGTCCCTGTGTGATGAGAAAATGGGACCCAGAAAAGTTAAGGTGCTTGCTCAGGCCACGCAGCTAGAAGGTTCGATTCAAGCTCCACCTTGTTCGTCCTCGGGCCCCGCTTAATAAATACTAACTGGCCAACTGGTGATGGGAAAGATAGCGCTTCCCAGTGCAAGGAGTGGGGGGCGTCCGGGGTTCTAGAAACCCAGTTTCTGTCGCTAATAGGCTACTTGGCCTTGAGTGGCTCAAGGTCTCGGTCCCTTCACTGGGATGCTCGGGGCAGGAAGGGAACCCATCTGCCGGGCACTGGCCATGTTCTCTGCTCCGTGAGGCACTGGAAGGTGCATGGTGACATGCCACTCTCAGAATCCTTCTAGACTGTGGGGGGGGTTACAGCTCCATTTTACCAGGACTGGCAACTGAGGCTCAGAGAGGGCAAGCCCCTCGTGCTAAGTCACACAGGGCTCGAAACCCAGGATGACGTGGCATCCGAGTCTGAGTGAACTCTTAGCTTTCAGGTGGGATGGGAACGTGAGCGTCTTGGGACCCATGACTGGAGTGCCTTTTATGGGGCCCCGCCTCGGGCTGGCTCGTTTTTATTCATTATCGTCCTTAATCCCCACAGCCTCTGTAATGAGATGGGGAGGGTTTCTCAGGGAGAAAACCGAGACTGTGGGGAGAGTCACGAGGCTGAGGAGAGGGGGAGGCAGGGAGTTGCACCCGGTGGGTCTGCCTTCAGAGCCCCGAGGGCTGGGGCAGCCACCCCAGACCCTTCCAGCCAGGTTTTCCGCAGCCGTGCCCCGGCCACTCAGGTGTCCCCGACCCTCTCTAGGCACAACAGCCTCTGCCCTTTGCCCCCTGGCCTTGGCAGCCAGCTCAGGTTCCATCTGGTATGGTTGGCAGGAGGGGGCTGAGATGGGGAGTGGCACGGGTCGGGGAGGCTCCTCTTTCAGCCAGGAGTGGGGGCCTGGGCGCCAGCAGCCATGAGATACCCTCCCTGGGAATGTGGTCCGGCCGCCCTGCCCTCGAGAGCTCCTGGGAGCTGCTGGCAGGGAGGGCAGACACCCAGCAAACCGGTTGTTCTGCTCTAGACTGGCCACCCACCCTCCCATCCTTAAAAGCTTGGCACCTGGGAACCGGGCAACCTGTGGTGGCCACACCCTCGCTCTGCTTGAGAAGCTCTAGCCATCTGGGAGCTTAAAGCAGTTCTGCTACCAACCAACAAGTAACCGGCTAGCCATTTAACTAGCTAAGTAGCTAACTAGCTGGCTAAGTAGCTAACTAGTTTCACAGTTAACTAGCTAAGCCCCTAAGCAGCTAACTCTCTGCTGGATTAGCTAGCTTAGTCCAGCTAACTTAGCTAGTTAGCTCTCTGGGTTGGTTTAGCTAGGTGATCAGCTAGCTCTCTAGCTGTCTAACTGCCTCTATCCATCCTAAGTGCGTCTTATCTACCCGAGGCTCTGTCCGAGCTGGAACAGTTCTTAAACCTTAACAGGGTCCTGCACTCAGGCCCAACAGCTGTGTGGACAAATTCAGGGTGTCCATGAACTTGGATGCAAAAAAAAAAAATTACATCTTTATTTTCACTCACCTTGAGAACCTGTTTAGCATTTCCTCCAATAAGAAGGAACCACCAAGACGGTCGTGGAAGCAGGTCCTGTGAGTCTGTTATGAACAGAAACTGCAGACATGCTCTTGTCGTGTTTCAGCTGCTGCAGATACCGGGAGCACCCTTCCAGAAATGTTCTATGTGTATTCAGGCAAATTCATAAAAATATTCTTCTTGCACCCCTTTCAATGCAAACAGTTCTTACCTTGTCTCCTTTCCGTGGTAATGTTTTGGAGATAGTTCTCTACCTGTATACAGTACACCGAAAGCATCATAGGAATTCATTGTATGACCGTGCATCCAGATTGTCTCCAGTCTTCCGCTGTTTTAAAAATGATGCTACAGATGAACTTGCACATGGTCCTTTCACGCATGTGCGAGTCCAAGCAGTGACAGGGCTACAGAGCCTACCTTCTCTCTCTGTGTGTGAATCCTCATCCGTACAGCACCTTTGTGCAATTTGGAAAGCTTCTTTTCAACCATCAGCCTGAAACTGTTTGTAACAAATGTTCAAATCTACATTGTTGTGGTGTGAATGGCAGCCCCTTTGCCAGATGTCCTTGTGCAGTGCACAACCTGCCCAGCTGTACACGGCAGCCCCATGCTGCCCTCTGGGCCACAGGCAGGCAGCTAGTGAGGCCCTCTCCTTCTTGTCCACTGCAGACCTACTCCGGCCTTTTCTGTGTGGTCATCAACCCGTACAAGCAGCTTCCCATCTATACGGAGGCGATTGTGGAGATGTACCGGGGCAAAAAGCGCCACGAAGTGCCGCCCCACGTGTACGCAGTGACTGAGGGGGCCTACCGAAGCATGCTCCAGGGTGAGTGTGGGGCTTGGGCTGCTGGAGGTGCCTCTTCAGTGGGGACTGGGCTGGGGGTCAGGATCAGATGACAGGTCAAGGATTTCAGACACTGTGAGGCTTCTTTGTGGGGCAGGAGGTAACACAAATGGAGGGCCGAGTGGGCAAGGCTCTGGGTCCTACCAGACAGGCCCCTTTTTATCTGTTTCTCTGTTCACCCCTTCCCTCAACAAGTCTCATTTGGGACCTCACTGTTGCCAGCTCTTGCAAAAATTCCTCTTGAAACAGTGATTCTTAAGAGTGTTCATTCATTCAACATTTATATTGTTGACGTGATCTACATTGTCATGGGTGAATGGCTGCCCCTTAGACGATGGGCAGCATGGGGTCGCTGTGTACAGCTGGGCAGGCTGAGCACTGCACAAGGATGTTCGTCAGAGGGGCTGCCATTCACCCCATGACAATGTCGATCAGTTCTGCCAAAATTCCATAGTTCCCAGGTAGTATTCATATTACACTCATTAGATATTTATTATGTATACATACATACATATATATATATATATATAAAATACCTGCAAATACCTGCATTATGCACTCAAACATATTTATATATAATGTTTTTATAGTCACATTATAAATTTGTATTTAGTCAGAGGTAACATTTTATTTGGTTATATAATCTGTTACATATTTTTTATACTAGTTAATATAACTTAGGAATAAATGTTCAAGAAAATAAGAGTGAGTGCCTACTCTGGGTCAAGCACTTTTCAGGGATGAACACATTTAACGTCACAGCCACCCTATGAAGGAGGTGTGCTCGTTATCCCTGGTTGCCAGATGGGGAAACTGAGGCATAGAGCAGCGCACTCACTGCCCACCATCCCACGGGTGGGTCAGTGGCTGAGGTAGGATTCGAACCCAGGGCCCCCAGCTGCTGCTTGCGTGTAGGTCACACTGTGTATCATGTCCTCATCCTGGGCTGGGCACTGTGAGTTTTGACATGTGACCCTCCTGGATTCTAATACCTGACCCCGACTCAGCCTCTTGCTTGCTGTGTAACCCTGGGAAAGTGGCTGTCCCTCTCTGAGCCTCAGTTTCTTTTTTTTGGCCACACCATGAGGCTTGCAGGATCTTAGTTCCCCGACCAGGGATTGAACGTGGGCCCCAGCAGTGAAAGTGCCGAGTCCTAACCACTGGACCACCAACGACTTCCCCCTAAGCTTCAGTTTCCTCAACCTGTAAAATGGAGACAATAAACTCCAACTGAACAGAATGTAATTCATTCAAGAAACTTCAATTTGAGCCCCTACCGTGTGCCTCCTTGTGCTGAGCATGTGAAATTCAAAGACATGAGAGCAAGATTCTGGATCCCAGGTTCAGCCCTGGATACAAAACAGGCCACAATACTGTATTATATACTAGCTGGTATATTAAAAAAAATTGTTTTTGAAGATTCTGAGTTCTGACTATGGCCCTGTGAGGTAGGGGGCTGTTTTTTTTTTCTGGCTACGTGGTGCAGCTTGCGGGATCTTAGTTCCCCGACCAGGGATCAAACCCAGGCCCCTGCAGTGAAAGCACCAAGTCCTAACCACTCTGCCCCATTTTTCAGATGGGGAAAGTAAGGCACAGAAGACCTCAGAGACTGACGCAAGGTCACACAGCAAGGCGGGGAGGTGGCTGGGCCTTGAACCCATGTCCATAGGGCTCCCAAACCAGGCCGCTAACTCTGAGGCCCTATTGAATGCAGCCCTGTCTCTGGCTTAAAACCACCCAGAGACCTCCTGCCCTCCTTAAAAACCATCCAGACCCTTTAATCGTGGTCTCCAAACCCATCTGCATCATCTCCAGCTCTGCCCCCTCCCCCAGCCTCACTGGCCTCCTTGCTGTCTCTCAGACATCTCCAACTTGGTCCCACCACAGGGCCTTTGCACTGGTCGTGCCCTCTGCCTGGAATGCTCTTTCCCTGCTTCCTCGTCCTTTAGGGCTGAGCTGAAATAGCACCTCTTCTGATACACCTTCTGGCCCTCGACCCCTCCCCTCAGTCACTTCTTATGACTTTAGACCGGGGCTTGTCAATCCTGGCTCTGTTGACATTTGGGGCTGGATCAGTCTTTGGAGTGGGGGGTTGTCCTGTGCATCATAGGATGTTAAGCAACATCCCTGGGCTCTACCACTAAAGCTTGTAGGACAACCCTCCCAGGTTGTGACAACCAAAAATGTCTCCAGACATTGCCAACTGTCAAATCTTCATTTTTAGTTTATGGGGTTTTGTTGTTGTTTTGTTTGTTTCTTTGTTTTGCTGTGCTGCATGGCTTGTGGGGATTTCAGTTCCCAGACCAGGGACTGAACCCAGGCCATGGCAGTGAAAGCCCAGAGTCCTAATCACTAGGCCACCAGGGAACTCCCCTAGTTTATGTGCTTTTATCCCCCACTCAAGCGGATGCTCCATGAGGGCAGGGACCTTGCAAATTCCCACTGCTCTCAGTGTCTGACACTTAGTAGGTGGTCAGTGTGCATTTGTTGAAGGGTTGTGTCGGGCCCAGGGTGAGCGCAGGAGGAGATGGTGAGGACTGAGCTGTGCTCTCTGCCCTCAAGTTGGGCAGATGACCCACCAATGGGCCACCAGTCACCATAACTACCATTCTGTGGCCTGTTTTCTATTAGAGGCTGAGCCTGGGGTCCAGGATCTCACTCTCATGTCTCTGAATTTAACACACTCAGCACAAGGCAGCACACGGTAGGGGCTCAAATTGAAGTTTGTTGAATGAATCACATTCTGTTCAGTTGGAGTTTGTTGTCTCCATTTTACAGGTGAGGACACAGGCTCAGAGAGGGGTAGCTGCTTTCCCAGGGTCACACAGCAAATGAGAGGTTGAGTTAGGGTTAGGTATTAGAACCTAGGAGGGTCACACAGCAAATGAGAGGTTGAGTTAGGGTTAGGTATTAGAATCTAGGAGGGTCACACGTCAAAATCCAAGCTTTTCCTTAGCCCTTGGGAAGGATTTTGAAAAGAGGGTAGCCAGTGTCTCGCTGGAGAAATCCTCCCAGGTGACGCATCCCCCTCTGTCCCCTACAGATCGTGAGGATCAGTCCATTCTCTGCACGTGAGTAATCCTGAAGGACTTCCTGGAGGAAGCGGGGTCCCGGCTGGGCGTGGCTCTGCTTGGAATGGGCGGGGCTTACCTTGGAACATTGCTGACCCTTTTTGTTTCCCTTTGTGCCCCCCCTTAGCGGGGAGTCTGGGGCTGGGAAGACAGAAAACACCAAGAAAGTCATCCAGTACCTCGCCCACGTGGCATCATCGCCAAAGGGCAGAAAGGAGCCGGGTGTCCCGGTAAGTGACCTGCCTTGGGATGTCCTCTGGACCCTGCCACCAGCAAGGCCCCCTCCATCTCAGGTTCTGCTTCCCCCCATAACTAACTCCCTGCCTCCCTCATGGAGGGACACAGCCTTCTCCTGGCTGCCCATGCCCCCTGTGTCCCTACTGTGTGCCTGATATAGTGCTGGGAGCAGAGACACAAAAATGTGAAGGCCAGTCCTTGGCCTCATTGGCCCTTGGAACAGCGCCTGGCGCACAGTAGGTGCTTACATTCCAGAGCATTCACTGTGTGTCAGGCCTGTTTAGGTTCCGGCAATGCCCAGGTTTACTCTATAAGTGGGCATTTATATAGTACTAGTCCCTTTGCTTCTATTACTGTAACACTCCAGTGAGGTGGGTGTGGTCTTCCTGCATTAAAGACGGGAAACCAAAGTCACAGCTGTGGTGAGTTGGTTTTCCGAGGCCACACACCCAGGAAGGGCTAGCCTGGATTCAAACCCCAGGTGCTGCGGGTAACCCCCCGACGCCACCCCGCTCCACATGGCCAGTTTCCCCAGCCCCTCGTCTCTCCGCCTCACCCCACCCACCACCTGAGACCACCAGTTCACCTGTGTGTCTGTCCACGTTCCATGTGCTGTGTCCTGGTCCGTGTCCCGGTCCGTGTCTCGTGTCCTGTGACTTCCTCAGGCCTCCACCAGCACCGTGTCTTATGTGAGTAGTGGGGAATCACCTCGAGTCCTGTCACCCCTAATACCACCTGGGTCACCCCAGACCACAGTCTTCCTGGCAGACAGGGCCCCCTCAGGCACTGATGGTCACCCCTGCCAGGAAGCCACATTGCCACTTATGGCAGTCCTGCTGTGTGCACGCCCAGCCCCACACTGTCATTTCACACAACCCTACTGTGTGCACACAGGCCCCCCCCACCCCACTGTTGCTTATGGCAGCCCTACTGCATGCACACACCTAGGGCCCATGCTGCCATTTAGTGTGGTCCTACCACACATGTGCAGACCCCAACCACACAGCCGTTTCTGTTAGCCCTACTGTGTCTGTGCAGACTGGCCACAGATCCCAATGTGAAACAACCCAGAGGCCACAACTACCATTTATTGTTGATCTGCTAAATATATGTAGACAGAGCCCACAGACACCACGAGGTCACACAACCCACAGACCCACACTGACAGTTATGGTAGGCTTAATGTGTACACCCAGCTCAGGCTAGTGTCTGAGGGCTCACAGGGCATTTAAAGAAATAGTTGGTGTCTTTGAGAGCCTGGCTGGGAAAGAGGGGAAGGGGATTGCTGTTGACTGAGCACCTACTATGTTCCTGGCTCTGACACCGAGGTGGCTGTAGGGAAGTTCAGAATAAGATCCCTACCCATGGGGGTTGGGGGAGGGATAAATTGGGAGTAGGGGATGAAAAGATGCACATTACCGTATATAAAATAGATAAACAACAAAGATTTACTGTATAGAACAGGGAACTATATTTAATATCTTGTAATGAACTATAATGGATAAGAATCGGAAAAAGAAGAATATAGGTATATACATATATATGTATAACCATATCATTTTGCTGTATACCTGAAACTAACACAATATTATAAATCAACTATACTTCAATTTTAAAAAAAGGTTCCTGTCTTAAAAAAATAAATAAATAAAAAATCCCCACCCATGGATCAGCCTGACTGGGGGAGGAAACTACCAAACTTCCAAACAGTTTGAAGCACTTTACTTAGATGGTATAAGATTTTTCTTTAATTCTGCAAGTGATACATGAGTACATATTCACTGTAACAACAGCAACAACAACAAAAATCAGATAAAGTGAAATTCCTCTTTCCTTCTCTCAGTCCTCCTTCCTTGGAGCGTCTTATGCTGTTGACAGTTTGGTGTGTATCCTTGCAGACCTTTCTCTAAATGTTTACAGACATGTGTCTATCCTTATAGAAATAGGAGTCTCGTTTTGTGGTGTGCTTTTCCCTCAATTTATTTTTTATTAATGGGATCACACTGTAGGTATTTTCCTGCAACTTGCTTTTTGTTTTGTTTTGTTTCCACTAACAATGTATCCTGGAGATGTTTCCTCAGATGTTTCCTCGTTCCCTTCACAGTAGACTGAAGGGCAAGACCCAGATGCGGGAAAGCGGGCACACACCCGGACACACAAAGGCCCCTCACACACAGACACTCAGCCAGCTGTGACACAGACCCACCCCCCTTACAGCTGGGCCAACCCCCCTGCCCCCACTGACGCGCCATCCCCCGCGCCCCTGCAGGGTGAGCTGGAGCGGCAGCTTCTTCAGGCTAACCCCATCCTGGAGGCCTTTGGCAACGCCAAGACAGTAAAGAATGACAACTCCTCCCGATTCGTGAGTGCTGGGGGAGGGCGGTGCCTGGGCCTGAGTCAGTGAAACAGGAGCTGGGAGTTTCGGAGGACGGTGGAGGGGAGGCAGGATGTGTGGGTCTGTTGAAGGAGGAGGGGCCTGGGGGCCGTGACTTCTAGGTCTGAGAGATGAAGGAGCTGGGGACCTGGGTCCCAAGGAAAGAAGTCAGAGGGGCCTGGACCTTGAATTCCCCTGGGAACTGCCCCCCCGAACTGGAACCTCATGATTGGAGTGGGGGTCAGTGGAGGGAGAAAGCAAGAGGCAGCCCTGGCCCTAGGAGGGGTGAGTGTGGGTTGGCGGTGCTCTCTAGGCCCGCGGGATCCTTGGCTAAGTCCCTCCGCCTGCTCCCCTCGCAGGGCAAGTTCATCCGCATCAACTTCGACGTTGCCGGGTACATCGTGGGCGCCAACATCGAGACTTGTATCCTCACCGCCGGGAGGGGTGCCTGGTTGGGGGGACGAGGGGTGGCAGCCAAGGAGGGTGGCTCTTGGGATCTCACCGCTTACGGAAAACAGGCGTCCACACTCGCCGGGAACGCTGGCTCCCTGCAGCTCAGAAACTGTGCCTCAGTTTCCCCCTCTGCAGAAGGGGAAGGATCCTAGAACCTCAGGAAGGGGCAGAGAGACAGCATCTCCACGTGAAGGGAGGAGGGCAGGACCTCCTGGAGCTTTTAGGAGAAGGCCAGCCCAGCCTCGCTATGGGGCTATGACTTAACCATAGAGAAAGGTCGCGAGCGCAGGCAGCAAAAGGGGAAGGCGCGTGGGGCTGAGTGGGGGGGGGGGGGCGGGCAGCGCCAGCTTCCAGAGGCCTTGCCCCGTGGAGTCACACGGGACGTGCTTAATTCCCAGCTATGCCAACACGTGTGAAATGTTTTCTACCAGGCACGCTCATCAGAGACTCCGCACCCAGGGTTTTTACTGGGGGCTGATCACATAGGCACTCTCTCCCTGGCACGTACCCAAATTCCAGAGTCCCCGAAGGAAAGCGGGTGTTCAGAAGAAACCATGTTGTTTTGCACAAACAGTTTAGGTGCAGGGGGCCCCTCCTATCAGCCAAGGAAGGCTGGGAACCCTCCCGAAATCCAGGTTCCCAGACACCAGCCAGAGGCGGGCCTTGCAAGCCGGCTAACTCAGGCCAGCTGTGTCAAACCTTTCCCACACATGCTCGGTAGGAACTTAAGAGAGAAAACCCAGAAGCTCCAGGAGTGCAGAGCTTAAGAGAACGAGCGAAGAAATCACACCCACCCGCGTTCGAATCCCAGCTCTGCCACTTTGAGGCTCTTGAGCATGTGATTTGACCTCTCCGGGCTTCAGTTTCCCCCTCTGTAGAGGGGGACGGATCATAGAACCTACCCTGGAAGGGTCTGAAGTGAGGCAGGTTCTAAGCATGGCCCCTGCCACATCGTAAGCACTCAAGCATGAGCTATCTGGGAATTCCCTGGCAGTCCAGTGGTTAGGACTCAGCGCTTTCACTGTGTAAACGTGCCATGTGGCTTTCCTAGAAGGGAGAAGCTGAGAGCCCCAGTAGTCATACGGGGAAACTGAGGCTGGGAGGGTCATGACAGCAGGAGGTATTCTTATCCTTGGTAGTGAAAAACCAGGCACAGCTGCAGTGTTTGACACATAATAACTCATTTACCCCAACAGCACCTCATAGACTCATGGACGGGTGTTAGTATTGGGCCCCTTGCACAGATGAGGAAACTAAGGCTCGAGGCTTAAGTGACACAAGTCCAAAGCCACTGGTCCAGTTAGCGACCAGGTCGCCCGCCGGGGCTATGAGTGACTCCACTGTTCCACGGGATAGCCAGGGGGTCCCCTCCATGCGGCACCTTGACTCGCCCCCCACCCAGACCTGCTGGAGAAGTCGAGGGCCATCCGCCAGGCCAAGGACGAATGCAGCTTCCACATCTTCTACCAGCTGCTGGGAGGCGCCGGGGAGCAGCTCAAGGGTTAGTGTCCGATGGCTCCCCACCCCTCCCCGGGGTCTGGGTGGTAGCTGCGTGTGGACCCCCCGGGGCGGAGGACATGGGAGGCACTAACCTTTGTCAAGCACCTGCTTTGTGTCAGGCTCCTGCTGGGTGGTGGATTCTCTCGCCTCCCGGATTCCACCGCCCCTGGTTTCTGCCGCCTCTCGACTCCTGCCACCCCCAGACTCTGCTGCCCTCTGGTTCCCGCTGTCTCCCGGGTCTTGCTCATGCCGGCTACGTGGCCATGTGTCTCCTGCCCACACACTTCTCTCCTGAAACTCCGGGGCTCTGCTTACTCCAGCGGGTGCTGTAACAAGTCCAGCTTTGCCTTCTCGTGGTTCCCGATGATGGTGGTTTGCGTGGCTTGTAGGCTCCTGCTGCCTCCTGTCTCCTGCTCTGCGCTCCTCCAGCCTTCTGGCTGTGGAAACGCCCCAAGGCCGTCTCCTCTACGGTGGCCCCGCTGCCCTGTGGCTCCCCTGTCATTCTGGCTTCTTCCACCCCGTAGCTTGGGCCGCCTCCTGGCCCCTCCGCACCCAGCCTCCTGCTCGCGGTGGCTTCCGAACCCTCTGCCACCGGCCCCTCCTGTCCCATGGCTTCTGCTAACTCGGGCACCCGCAGCCCTGTTGCTTCTGCCAATGCGCGGCTCCTGCCTTCTCTGGGCAACTCTGCGACTAGAGAATCATTATGGAAGGAGGGAAGAGGAAAGGTCTAATATGTGCTAAATACCCACTTCACGCCCGGCCCTTCCTACCAAACCCTTGAAGAATGGATCCCCACTCATTTGACAGAGGAGGAGACCGAGGTTCCTAGTGGGGAAGTGATGCTCTTCCCGGGGTGGCTATTTGAGGAAGCCGGGACTTGAGTCTGACTCTACAGCTCATTCTTGACCTTGGCCTCCGCCCGTTACTCCTACAGCCGACCTCCTCCTGGAGCCATTCTCCCACTACCGCTTCCTGACCAACGGGCCATCATCCTCTCCGGGCCAGGAGCGCGAGCTCTTCCAGGAGACACTGGAGTCCCTGCGGGTCCTGGGATTCACCCACGAGGAAATCACCTGTGAGTGAGCCGTGAGCCCAGAGCCCCCCATGAAGGATGGGGGTGGACACCTGGCCATGCATTGCTCGGTTTGAAAACTAAAACAGGGAACGGAGGAAGGAGGAAACTTTAAATAGGGGATCGGGAAGGACACACTGTGTTGGTGATGTTTGCGCGAAGGCCTGGAGAGCCGAAGGTGTGAGCATTGGTGCTATCGGGGGAAGAACAGTCTAGGCAGGGGGAAACAGCGTGTGCAAAAGCCCTGAGGCAGGAAAGGCGTGGCATGTTTGAGGAATTGAAACTTCTCGAATGGATTCAATTAGTGGGTGACCCAGGGGAGTGGGGAGATGGAGCCACAGGGGCAGGTGGGGCCTCAAATGCCAGCCTGAGGGGCTGGGATTTGTCCTGAGGGCACTGGGGAGCCATGGGAGGGCTGGGAGCCGTGGAGGATGGACTGTAGGGCAGGAGGAGGCTGAAGCGAGGGTGCAGGGAGGACCCTGCCCCTGGCCCGGGGTCTTCCTTGGTTGGTCTGGGCTCGGGGGGCACTGGGGTGAAATACTCAGCTCATTACCCGTGTTCTTCTGCTTTGCCCCCCACCTTTCTCACCAAACAGTACATTTTGACAATAGTTCCGTTGCAGTACTGTATTCGTTTGCCAGGGCTGCCATCACAAAGCACCATAAACCGAGTGCCTTAAACAAGTGAAATTGATCATCTCCCAGGTCTGGAGGCCAGAAGTCTGAGGTCAAGGTGTTGGTGGGGTTGGTTGGTCCTGGGAGAATCTGTTCCCTTCCCCTCCCCTAACTTCTGGTGGTTTCCTTGTTAGAAGTGTCACCTGATCTCCGCCTTCAGCCTAACGGGGTGCGCCCGCCTCCCTGCCCAGGCATCTGTATGCAAATCTCCCCTTTTATAGGACACCCATCATTTTGGATTAGGGGCCACCCCAGTCCCGTATGATCTCATCTTAGCTTAAATAATTACAGCTGCAACGACCCAATACCCAAATCAGGTCACATTCTGAGAGGTCCCAGGCATTAGGATTTTAGTATATTTTTGAAGGGAATAGAGGGACACGATTCAACCCATTACGTGCGCATAGAGGGGGAAATCTCAGTCTTTTTTCCGGCTACCTGGCATTTCATTGTCTGGATGAATTGTGATTCCTGTCACCAGTCCCGCGGAGACCCTGATTTCCAGTTCTGAGCGGGGCCGGGCCTGGGTCTCATTCTCCTCTGGTCTCCGGGGCTGTGGAAGGCCTCGGGAGCCACTGTAGGCTCCAGGGCCAATGGGGAGGGCTGGAGACACGACACAGTCAGTGCCAGGTTGGCTGTCCACCCAGGCAGCGAACAGGCCAGCGTCCTCAGGCATATTGACACAGGGTCCCAGGCCTCCCTGCTAGATTTCCCAACCACGGGTTGCGTAACTGCCCTGCTCCTCCCTGGGCAGCTGACAAACAAATTCAGATGGAGGCCACAGTGGGGGCCTGAGCCTCTCAGGTACCGCCTGCCCTCCTGACACAGGTCACCTCAAGTAACCCTCCTGCCGTGTGGTGGGCGCGGGTAGCAGCTCCGATTTTTCCAGTCCCGAAACAAAAATTTTGCACCACCGTCGGCGTGTAGTGACATAATCTGAATATGATCAAAGGTCATCGTGTGAAAACCGAGTCGCCCCGGGCCCCTCTGAGCCCTAGTTTTCCACTGTTAAGCTTCCTGCATCTCCTGCCAGAAATATTTCAGACATGTAAGAAAAGACACACATTATTCTCCAGCCCCAGGGCTGATGTTCAGCTGTAATGTTGATCAAAATGTTACCGTATTTCTGGGACTTCCCTGGCGGTCAGGTGGTTAAGACTCCGAGCTTCCACTGCAGCGGGCACGGGTTCGATCCCTGGTGGGGGAACTGAGATCCTGCATGCCACCCACCCCCTCCAAAAAAAACGTTACCGTATTTCTCTCCTGATTTAAAAGTTCCTGCGCAGTGGTTGATCCAGATGGGCCCCACCTCCCTGACCTTCCTCCCAGGACCGGCTCAGAGGCACCAAATAACCATGAAAACACCTGGCATATCAGGCCCCACACCCTGGCCTGGGTCCTGCATGGCACTGGGGTAAAATAGCTCATCACCCCCGTGCTAGCGTGGGCTTTGTCCCCTACTTTTCCCACCAAACAGCATGTTTTGGCAGTTATTCTGGTTTTGTAGGTAAAGGTGAATTTCAGGGTTTTTTGTGGTTGCAGAAGGTTTCACTGTTTAGATGAGCTGTGATTCTTGCAGCCTGTCTGTCCCTTGCAGACACACCCTTCGGGTGACTGCATTCTGTTGCTATTGGAACGAACCCCCATCCCCCCAAAAGTGCCAAGAATATCCTTATAAGTAGGTCTTTGTGCCCATGGGTGAACAGAACTGCAGGATCAGCTCTTAAGCCACAAAATGCTGAGTCCAAGGAGAGGTGCAATTTTTGGTTTTATCCAGCTTTAATGGAAATTTAACAGCTTTATTGAGGTATCATTCACGTACCAAAACATTTACCTATTTAAAGTATATATCAGGGAATTCCCTGGCGGTCCAGTGGTTAGGACTCCGCACTTTCACTGCCAAGGGCCCAGGTTCGATCCCTGGTCGGGGAACTAAGATCCCGCAGGCCTTGTGGCGTGGCCAAATACAAGCCAGTGGCTTTTAGTACCTTCAGAGCTGTGCAGCCGTCCCCACAATCAATTTTGGAACATTTTCAGTGACCTAAGAAGATACCTTGCGCCCCTTTGCGGTCGTCTGCCGGTTTTCCAATGGCAGCCCTTGGCAACCACAGATCTGCTTCCTGTGTCTATGGATTTGCTTATCCGGGACCTTTCATATAAGTGGAATCATACAATATATCATCCTCTGTGGCTGGCTTCCTTCCCTCGGCATGATGGTTTGAAGTTTCATCCATGTGGTCGTACGTATCCGTGCTTCCTTCCTTTTTACTGCTGAATAATTTTGCTTTTTACCTTTTTCTTATGGAACCTTTCAAACAGGTATGCAAGTAGAGAGCAGAGGGTCGTGAACCCCCCACCCCTCCCCCAGGAACCTGGCACCAGATCCAGCAGTTAGGGGCTCATGACTTCTTGGCTTTCAGCTCTAACCCCCAGCCCCTTTCCCTTCCCCCAACCCCACTCTGTTTTTTTAACTTGTACTGAATCGACCTCGCCGCCGTCCAGAAGGTGGCGCTAGTTTCCAGTTTCTCCCACCCTGTCTCTGGAGCACCTGTTCCCCGACGTGGTTGCCAGCAACCACTGTTGTCAGCTTTTTTGCTTTTGCTGGTGTGGCAGGTGGATGGGGTCTCATAACAGTGTGATTTTGTGTCTCACTTCCAAGGAGTGGAGCCAGCCGGTCACCTTTTTTTCTAGACTGTCCTTTGGAAGAAAGAGGAGACAGAGATGGGGAGTTCCCTGGCGGTCCGGTCCAGTGGTTAGGACTCGTAGGTTAGGGATGGCCCTGGGTTCGATCCCTGGTCGGGAAACTAGGCTCCCACAAGCCCCATGGCGCGGCCAAAAAGAAAAAAGGACACAGAGGTCCAGGGAGGTGGGGTGTCTGCCCTATAGGACTCACTGCCTTTGATGAGGTGGTGGTGGAACCCGGGTCTAACTCCAAAGCCAGCCCGTGATCCGTTTCCAGAGAGGCAGGTGGGCGCCTCTGGGTCACCCACGGGAAGCCCAGGGCAGAGAGCGTTCAGGGCCAGTGGAAGCAGGACCTCCACCCCCCTCCTCACTTCCCATCCACGTTGGCGCCGTAAATGCCACCAGGGAGGTGAGCTCCTTACCACGTGAGGCCGTCGTAGCCTCGCCAGCCCCACGCCTCCGCCCATGCAGGTCGGGGCTTGCTTACCGCTGGCTGGGTTGAAATCACCAGCCAGAGCTGACTGCCAGCCCCTCAGGCGTCAGGTTCACCGGGTGCTTGGAACCCGCGCAGGTTCCGAAGCCAACCGTAAAAGGCCATTTTAAAGGCCACCGCGGGGTGGGGGGGGACTCGAGTCTGGGTCAGGTCTGAGCTGATGTTAAGGATGAATAATCATCCAGTTTGTTAGGGGTGATGATGCGCTTGTGAGTCTATCAGGAGATGTGCTCATTTATTTATCTTTTGGGAGGTGCCTCGCTGCCCTGCCGCAAAACCTCGCAGCGTTTCCGGGACTCTCGGCTGTCCCCTCCGACACCCCTGACCCCCCGCCCAGCCCCTCCCACTGCCCAGCAGGGGAAACCCGGGCCCAGGAGGCCGCTGGCTTGCCCCAGGTCACGCCTCAGTAATGCACCCCCCACTAGTTAACTCTTGGCCATTTGTTCATTCGTATATCGATTCATTCAACACATGATGGAGTCTGCGGGCCAGACCCCTGCAGGCGCTGGGAGAAATGAACCGTGACCAAGACAGAACAAGCCCCTGCCCCCTGGAGCGCTGAGACCCAGGGAGCATCAAATCACACAAGTGGATTAAAGTTGATCCCCTGTTAGAGTGATGGCTGGAAGGTGCATGGAGCAGTGACTCTGGGTCAAGGGGGTGGGGGGTGGGGTCTCGGAAGGGGCGGGGCAGCCCCTGGAGGAGGTGGCGCTTGGCTGAGCCCTGATGGTCAGGCAGGAATTAAGCAGGTGTAGGTGGTCCTGGACCGCCTCTATGGGGAGGGAACTCCCAGGGCGAAAGCCTGGGGGCAAGAGAGAGTGTCACGTGTTGGCGGAGATGAAAGAGGTTGGCCTGGCTGGTTGGAGTAACTGAGGGGCTGGAGCAGGTGGGAGGATTGGGAACAGGGTGCCGAAGACCTTGATAAGGGATAAGATTGAATCCCAGAAGTAGTGGGGACTGTGGAAGGAATTCTTCCCCCCAAGGTGGCAAGCTGAAGTTCATTCATGAACACATTCATGGAGTGCTTACTGTATGCAGAGGATACAGTTAGAAGATGAATAAGGAACAGATACTTTCCACAAGGAGTTACGATCCTGGACATGGAGAGGAAAAATTCAGATTTGTTGCACACCCCGGCGTGCCCCGAAAACTATACCAAAACCTTTTTTCTCTGGGGGGCTAGAATTCATGGACCGTAAAATTCGCCACTGTCAAGTATACAGTTCAGTATTTGTAATATATTCACAAGGTGGTGTGAATCATCACTGCAATTTCACTGTCTAATTCCAGAAACTGAGTCTCTTCTCAGCAGTGATCTTTTTTTTGACTACATTTCAAAGGTATGAAATTCAAAACGAACTAAAAGTCTATGATCATTCCAGTGTCCCGGGCTCCCAGGAGGCCACCTCTGTTAGCTGTTTCTTGTGTGTCCTTCAGAGTAAGGCTTCTTGAAGCTGTCAGGCCAGTTACCAACACCACCCCCCTTCTGTTTTCAGGGATTTTTTTAACTTTTTTTTTTTTTTTTTTAATTTATTTTTACCTGTGTTGGGTCTTCGTTTCTGTGCGAGGGCTTTCTCTAGTTGCGGCGAGCGGGGGCCACTCACTATCGCGGCCTCTCTTGTTGCGGAGCACAGGCTCCAGACGCGCAGGCTCAGTAGTTGTGGCTCACGGGCCCAGTTGCTCCGCGGCATGTGGGATCTTCCCAAACCAGGGCTCGAACCCGTGTCCCCTGCATTGGCAGGCAGATTCTCAACCGCTGCGCCACCAGGGAAGCCCTAAACTCTTTTTTTTAAAAAAAAATTTATTTATTTGGCTGTGCTGGGTCTTAGTTGCAGCACGCAGGATCTTCGTTGCAGTATGTGAAATCTTTTTAGTTGCAGCATGCAGGATCTTTTCGTTGTGGCATGGGGAATCTTTAGTTGCGGCATGCAGACTCTTAGTTGCAGCATGTGGGATCTAGTTCCCTGACCAGGGATCGAACCTGGGCCCCCTGCATTGGGAGCGTGAGTCTCAACCGCTGGACCACCAGGGGAATCCCTAACCTCCTTATTTTGAATAATTTCAGATTTACAGAAAAGTTGTAGAGTACACAAAATCGCTGCATACCTTCTCCCAGATTCCTCAAGCGTTACCATCTTGCCACATCTGCTTTATCCTTGTCTATCTTTCTAATTACTTGTTCTGAGCTGTTCGAGAGTAGGGGTATAGCCCAGGGATCCCTTCACCCTTCGTATTTCCGATGACCACTGTCACAAATGACCACAAATGTAGTGGCTTATAACAACACACATTTATTCCCTCACAGTTCTGGAGGTCAGAAGTCAAAAATCATTCTTACTGGTTAAAGTCAAGGTGTCAGCAGAGCTGGTCCCTTCTGGAGGCTCCGGGAAGAATTCGTTTTCTTGCCTTTTTCAGCTTCCAGAGGCCACCCGTATGCCTTAGCTCGTGGCTGTTTTCTCTGTCTTCAAAATGCATCACTCTAGGGACTCCCCTGGTGGTCCAGTGGTTAGAGCTCTGCGCTTTCACTGCCAGGGCTTGGGTTCGATCCCTGGTTGGGGAACTAAGATCCCGAAAGCTACATGGCGCGGCCAAAAAAATTGAAAAAAAAAACCCAAAATGCATCACTCTAACCTCTGCTCATGTGGCCTTCCCCCTCTGCCTCCGTCTTATAAGGACCCTTATGATTATGTTTCGGACCCACCTGGATAATGCAAGATTAATCTCCCGTTTTAAGATCCTTAATTTCATCACATCGGTAAAGTCTATTTTTCCCTGCGAGGTAACATTCACAGGATTCAGGCCGTGGACATTTTGTGGAGAGGGGGCATTACTTATCTTACCGCCCACCCCCCAAATCTGTCTGTGCTTATTTCCTGAGAACATTCTCTGACACAAACACAGTACAGTATCATCATTAGGAAATTAACATTGGCACTATTAGTACTATTATCTAATCCACAGACCTTATGCCAACTTTCCCAATAATGTCCTTTATAGCAAAAAAAAAAATTTTTTAAATTAAACACACACACACACACACACTTCCCCAGTCCAGGATCACACACGTTGCATCTAGTCGTCACACTTTACTCTCCATCCATCTGGAACCAGTCCTGAGTCTTTATCGTTCGTGACCTTGACACTTGGGGAGATTACAGACCAGCTGTTTTGTCAATGTGCATGTGTTTCCTCGTGATTAGATTCAGGTTACGCGTTTTTGGCATGGGTCTCCCAGAAGGGTTCCCCCCTCCACCTTCCGCCCCTCCCTTTTCCTAAGTAAACTTTGTGCAGAAGCTTGCGTAGCATAGACACCAGAAAATGAGCGCGGTGCCAAAGCACCCAGCTTAGGGGAATTTCTGCAAGTGACACCCCATATCACCAGCACCTCGAAGCCCCCTCAAGCCCCTTCCCCTCACCGCAACCCCCATCACCATTATGTCGGCATCTAACAACATGGAGTTGTTTCGCCCGCTCTTGAATTTGGAACAAACAGACCCATACAGTCCGTGCACTTTTGAACCTGGCTTCCTCCTTGCAATCCTGTGAGTGTGAGATCTGTACGAGTTCAGTGAGTGGCCAGAAGGGGGCTTCTGAGGGGCTGGCTCCACTGGGGTGTTCATTTTGTAAAATCTCACTGAGCTGGATGGAGGTGATTTGTGTGCTTTTCTGTGTGTGTGCTCTACGTTCGTACAAACATCCGAATTTTATGCTAAAAGAGGGACGAAAAGGGCTGCACAGCTGTTAAGAATACAGACCCCAGGGTCAGACCGCCAGGTGTGTCTCAGCCATGCCGCTTAAGAGCTGGATGATCTTGGGTAAGTTGATGACCCGAATGTGCCTCGGTTTCCCTGTCTGTCGAATGGGGGTTTTACTGTTTCCCATCGCAAGATGCTATTGCAGGATTCGGCTCAGTGAGTTGTTCCGAAGGTGACATGAGGTCATTTGTGAGTGTTTGGAACAGGACCTGGCACGGAGTAAGTGAAAATAGATCAGTGTCCTTTTCAATCCGTAAATCGTGAAGACTATTCAAGGAGGAACGTGGATGAGGTAGCTGGGTGTTGGCGCTGGTCTGAAGCATCACCACGAAAGCAGCAGACATGAGCCCAGCCTGATGTAGGCGTGTTATATGGTCCACTCCAAGCAGAGGGCAGCTTTGCGGGTGGAGACAAGGAAGCTTTGACACGATGACCAAATCTTGATATAGTTCTGAACAAAACCAAGACCAGCCTTCCCTCGGATTCCTCAGTGACTACACTCCTGGAAAATGCACTGTGTATTAAAACCAAACACAAAACACTTTGTGTGTATACATAAAGCAGCTGGGATTAGTCTCAGAGCATTCCAAACCATGATTTCACAGACGTGAATGTCCTCTGGGACGTTTCGCGATCAGACGGAATGTGAGCAACTCTTTGTGATACAGAAGGGCATCTCCTCTGGTCCCCACCTGCCCGGTCTCTGTGGCATCCAGAAACGTTGCCAGGGTGGCCCCCATCCCTATGCTAACCAACCCCTGCACGTTCCCGAGACGTCCTCTAGGGGGCAGCATTGCCCACTCATGGCGAGATTTCTAGACGCTTTGCGTAGACGTGCAAATATTAATACAATCGATCTTCTTTTACGGTGTCCCAGTTGGAGAATTCACCTACACACGACATTTATTCGTAACCCCCAAACCAACAATCCTGGTGCTTTTGTGGTCATTGCGGTCATTCATACAGGAGTGAAGGTTTTGAGTTGCCCAGTGTGCACCCAACTGAAGTCTCACGGGGTGACATTCTGCCTTCTTGTTCCAGCCCACACTGTAAACCACTGTCCTTTCTACAGTCTGTTGAGTGCCACGCTTTTCACTTTTGGGGTGCTTTTTGGTTGGTGATTTCACTGTCTGAAATGTCCCCCTAAATGTAGTGCTTAATGCTGTCCGGTGTCCCTAAGAGCAGGAAGGCTGTGATGTGCTTTACAGAGAAAATACGTGCGTGAGAAGAGCTTCCTTCAGACTCCAGTTATAGCGAATGCTGGCTGTGAGTTCAATGTGAATCAATGCTATATATCAGATAAGATGTCTTTTAAAAAAATTTTATTGTAGTTGATTTACAATGTTGTGTTAATTTCTGCTGTGTACCAAAGTGACTCGGTTCTATATATATGTGTGTGTGTGTGTGTGTGTGTGTGTGTGTGTGTATTCTTTTTCATATTCCTTTCCATTATGGTTTATCACAGGATATTGAAGAGTGTTCCCTGTGCTCTACAGTAGGACCTTGTTGTTTATCCATCCTATACACACTAGTTTGCATCTGCTAATCCCAAACCCCCACTCCTTCCCTCCCCTACCCCCCACCCCTTGGCAACTACAAGTCTGTTCTCCGTGTCTGTGAGTCTGTTTCAATTTCATTGATATGCTCATTTGTGTCGTATTTTAGATTCCACATATAAGTGATATCATATGATATTTGTCTTTCTCTTTCTGACCTACTTCGCTTAGTATGATAATCTCTAGGTCCATCCATGCTGCTGCAAATGGCATTATTTCATTCTTTTTTATGGCTGAGTAGTATTCCATTGTATATATGTACCACATCTTCTTTATCCAGTCGTCTGTCAATGGACATTTAGGTTGCTTCCATGTCTTGGCTATTGTAAATAGTGCTGCTGTGAACATAGGGGTGCTTGTATCTTTTCAAATTAGAGTTTTGTCTGGGTATATGCCCAGGAGTGGGATTGCTGCAATTCTATTTTTAGTTTTTTGACGAACCTCCATACTGTTTTACATAGTGATGCACCAGTTTACATTCCCATCAGATAAGGTGTCTTTAAACAGAAACACACATAAACCAAGGTGATGCATTGATCAGTTGATGAAAATGTGACCAGAGGCTCCCAGGAACCAAACCTGTATTCCCCCACAGGAGCATTTGTTCACATTCGATAATTCAGTGTTTCAGGTGACCCTATAGAACATAATTACCAAGAATAAGGAAAATTGACTGACCTTGACATTTTCTGCCTTTTTTTTTTTTTTGCATAGATAGTGGTTGCCATATACACCATTCTGCACCTCGAATTTTTTACTCGATATTTTAGAAATCTTTCCATATTGCTAAAGATCTTCCTCATTCATCTCTCTAAGTTCTTTTAAATCTTCTATGCATTGCTCTATGAGATCTCTCATGCCACGCGGTGTGGCCAAAAAATTAAAAAATAGAATAAAATACAGAATTCATTTATCCATTCATGTATTTAAGACCTGCTTGGTGTCAGGTGGTGGTATAATTGGACATAAGGTTTTTGAGCTAGATTTCTTTTTTTATTATTTTATTTTTTTAATTGAAGTATAGTTAATGTACAGTGTTGTGTTAGTTTCAGGTGTACAGCAAAGTGATTCAGTTATACATATATATACATATATCTATTCTTTTTCTGATTCTTTTCCATTATAGGTTATTACAAGATATTGAGTATAGTTCCCTGTGCTATACAGTAGGTCCTTGTTTAAGCTAGATTTCTAAGGGGCTAGTTCAGACCACGTGTCAGGACCCTGAGCCTCGCTGATCTGTGTTTCTGCTGCCCCTTAGCCATGCTGCGGATGGTCTCGGCCGTTCTCCAGTTTGGCAACATTGTCCTGAAGAGAGAACGGAACACCGATCAAGCCTCCATGCCTGACAACACAGGTACCACCGCATGGCCTGCTACCCACCCACGTACAGAACATCCTCCCTCCCCAGCCAGACCCACCTCCCACCCAGGACCACCCTGATTTCCTGCCCTTTGCTGAATCTTTACCAAGATAACACCGTCCACTCTTTTCTTGATTATAAAAAGTGTGAGCTCCGCTGAAAATTTGCACAACACCAGTGTGCCAAGGTGGAAGGGGGCGCGGACAGCAGGACCCTCCATCATCCCAGCCCCTCCCAGAAAACCACCATTAGCACTGGGCATATCTCCTCCTGGCCTCTGTGCTCTGCATATATATACCTTTTTTTTTTTTTTTGCCTTTCAGCAGAAGTATAGTTGATATTCCTTTTTTTATCAAAATGGAAATAGCTCTGCTTCTTTATTATTATAAAATAATACAATCTGAATGGGAAAGAAAATATGGCAAGACAGAGGAGTATAAAGGCAGGGAAATTACCCATAATGACTGCTAACATTTTTGGGGGCATTTTTCTCTGGGCTTTGTTGTTCTACGTCTGTATCAATGTGGAAATAATTATCACAGAAATGGAATCGTGCTTCACACCGCCTTCCCCTCGAGATGGGAAGAGCTTTCTGTCCTGATTATGAAACCCTACGGGCTATTTTCAAAAGCTGTACAACACAGAACATATGAAGGAAGGGGCATCTCTCACGATGTCACTGATCTGAGCTATCCCTGTGACATCTGGGGGCCAGGTTCACACACCCAGCAGGCGTGCCATACATACTCACTCATTCATTTGATTTACAAAATTGGGGTCAGACCTCATAAACTGTTTTGAAACCTGCTTTTTTCCCCCCCTTAATGCAATGGGGGTAACTTTTCAAGGTTATTAACTAGAACTCTACTGGGGTTTCTTCACCTGGGTTCTGTGAGGAGAACTGTATGTCAGTATAATTAATCTCCTTTGGAATCCCGTGTATTTCATTTTCTGCATTTGCAAACATTAATCGGAGAAGCAGCCCCCAGGCTCCACCGGCTGGCAAAGTACACACCAAGGGCTTAGAACCCCGTTAAGTCACCCTGTTACTGGCAGCATAGTACTCCGTGCTGTTTTTTCAGTTTTTAAATATTCCCATATAATGCAAAATCACTGTAGAAGAATTAGAAATTGCAATTGCATCAGAGGGAGAGAGAGAGAGAGATTGATTTAAATCCTCATCACCTCTCAGAAATAACCACTGTTGACATTTTAATGTGTCTCCTCTACAGTGTTTTTCTCTTTTGCTGGAGCTGAGTACTTGTAGTAACTATCTTCCTGTGACGCAAGTGATAGAGGCTCAAAAACACTTCTTAATGATCATTTTAATTCAGAGGCGAAAGAAGAAATACACCTGCCCACACAGCCCTTCCTCCATGTTCTGCTAAAACAGCTATTCACATTTTGGCAATTTTTTTTTTTCCTACAAAAATAGGGAAGAGCAATGAATTTTTAAAGAGTTCTTTTAGGTTTGGCCACCTCACTGAACTCATATTCCAAGAGTTTTCCCCCAGCATTTTATTGAGACATTTTCCAACATACAGAAAAGTTCAAAGAATTTTATACCGAACACCCAGATCCACCACCAAGATTCTACCCCTGACATTTTACTACACTTGCTTTATCGAATATCTTTCCATCCTCTGTTCATCCATCTCCTTTTCTGGCGCATTTCAAAATCGCAGATATTGGCACAGACCCTTCAGCCTGTGTATCATTTACTGGCATCCAATATTTGTTTACAGTTCTTTCACGGACTTGAAGAGAAACATACAAATCATGAAATGTACACATCTTAAGTGTACCGTGTAATAATTTATAATACTAATTTTTTATGTATTAAATAATAATTATTTATAATGCTTATATTATTAATTAGTAATAATAATGTTATAAATAATTATTATTTATAATAATAGTATTTAGTGACTGCAGAACATTTGTTCAAATGGATGCACCCTGACTCTCTAACCAACCCCTAGCTGTTGGACATTCGGGTTGCCTCCTGGTTTTTTCTCCATTGTAAACAATGCTGTGATGAACATCCTCCTAGTCTAGCCTTTGCCCACATCCAGAATTATTTTTGCCAACTTAGGGTTCCAGGAGGAGAATTATTGGGCCGGAGAATGCACACACCTTTAGGACCCGTAACGCCTCTGGCGGGGAAAGGCTGGTGTTCCACCAGCAGTGGGGGGTGACACCCTCTCCCCTGTCCCCCAGTCTGCACCGTCCCCACCTCCCAGTGCTGACCGCATCTTGGTGCCTCTCGCCCTCAGCTGCGCAGAAGCTCTGCCGCCTCCTGGGCCTGGGGGTGACAGATTTCTCCCGCGCCCTGCTCACCCCCCGCATCAAAGTTGGCCGGGACTACGTGCAGAAAGCACAGACCAAGGAACAGGTGGGCAAGGCTGGCGGCAGGCGGGCAAGGCTGGCGGCAGGCGGGTGCACGGAGGGCCCTGGATTTTTAAGCAGCTTATGCCCGTGTTTTCTCGCTCACTCAACAAACTTTTGCTGAGTGTCTGTTCAGTTACCGACTCTGGTCTAGGCGCTAGAATAAAGGCAGTCATGGAAACAAAGACCACGCCTTCAGGGAGCTCAGGCTGTAGTAGGGAATCAGAAAATAAAAGAAGAAACAGGTGCTTTCTTCAAAGGAGGGGATTGGGGTGCTCGGGAAAGTCTTCTCGGCAGAGGCGACATTTGAGTAGAGACTTGGATGGTTCAAGACAAAGGGAATAGCATGTGTAAAGGCCCTGGGGCTGGAACAAGCTTGGCGAGTTGGGAACATTAAGGAGATCAGTGAGGCTAGACAGTGGGGGAGAGGGTGGTAGAAGCTGCAGTCAGAGAGGTTGGAAGGGGACAGATCACACGAGGTCTTAGGAGCCACAATAAGGAGGTGAGTTTTATGCAGAGTGCAGCAGGAGACCAGTGAGGATTTAAGCCAGGGAATAACTTGGTTCAGTTTGTCTTTATAAAGATTCCCTTGTCTACTGTGTGGAGAATTGGGTCCAGGGGGCCCCAGTGGAAGCCATGAGACACAAGGAGGCCGCTGCCATAGTCCAGGCAAGCGATGATAGCAGCACAGAGAAGGGTGGTGGCAGTGGGGGTGGGGAGAGGTGAACACAGACTAGATGTTTTCAGAATTCCAGTTTTGGGGCAGAGGCCTCTCCCTGACCCCAGGCTGGGCTCTCGAGGTGCTAGGACAGAGAAGGCACAGTGAGGGATATGAGATTGGGGATCACACTGGCCTGGGTTCTGCTCTCAGTCAAGGTACTGTTGATAGGATCCATTTTACAGATGAAGACACTGAGGCACAGAGAGGTTTATTCACATGCCTGAGGTCACACAGCCTCTAAGTAGCAGAGCTAGGATTCCAATCTAGGTGTTGGTCTCCAGATTCCACCCTCTTACCTGTCCTGCCGTGGAAATTGGTTCAAGGGTTGGGTGGAATATTTATGAACTAATGTGCCCCCAAGCACCTTCACACAGTGCCCGACGCACAGTAGGGCATCACTAATGATCTACTGTTGTTAATGTCACTGCTCTTGATGAACCATGATGGGGCTCCGTCCACACCCATGTCTCCTTGCCGGCAGGGTGGGGTCGGAGGGCACTGATGGGCAGGCTGGGCCCTCACTGTGTGCCCTGACCTGCAGGCTGACTTTGCGCTGGAGGCCCTGGCCAAGGCCACCTACGAGCGCCTCTTCCGCTGGCTGGTCCTGCGCCTCAACCGAGCCCTGGACCGTAGCCCCCGCCAAGGCGCCTCCTTCCTGGGGATCCTGGACATCGCCGGCTTTGAGATCTTCCAGGTCTGCGCTTTGTGCCTGGCTGGGGGCTGGGAGGGCTGCATCACGCTGGCCCTGTCCCCCCTCTCTCTGGGTCCCTGTCCCCCCCAGGTTCCCGCCCCCTCCGGGTCCCTGTACCCCTCTTTCATGTGTCTCTCCTCCCCACAGCTGAACTCCTTCGAGCAACTCTGCATCAACTACACCAACGAGAAGCTGCAGCAGCTCTTCAACCACACCATGTTCGTCCTGGAGCAGGAGGAGTACCAGCGCGAGGGCATCCCCTGGACCTTCGTCGACTTCGGCCTCGACCTGCAGCCCTGCATCGACCTCATCGAGCGGCCGGTGAGCCCGCGGCTGCTCCACCCTCCGCGTGACCTTGGTCCAGCTCCTCACCCCACCCGGCCTCAGGCCTCTCCTTCCGTTAAATGGGGAAAACGGCATAGATCTGTGTGGCTGCTGGATGATTAGAACCCAGAACATGCCTGCCACAGGGCGTGGCTCGAATCAAAGGGCTAATCGATCGCTATAACGGTTGTTCTCGTGTTTGCTTGTAGGTCCCAAGTGGCACAAGAACTAAAAATTAGCAGCAACCTAAGTGTCCAGTATTTGGGGATCTGACTTAACTCTTCTGCCCTCCTCTGTTAATGGTCAGGCCAACCCCCCTGGGCTCCTGGCTCTGCTGGATGAGGAGTGCTGGTTCCCGAAGGCCACAGACAAGTCCTTTGTGGAGAAGGTGGCCCAAGAGCAGGGTGGTCACCCCAAATTCCAGCGGCCAAGGACTCTGCGGGATCAGGCCGACTTCAGCATCCTGCATTATGCGGGCAAGGTAGGGAGCAGGGGCCAGCCTTGGGGGCTGTGGGTGGGAGTGAGGATGAAGGGAGGGTGCAGAGGGAAAGCAGGGGCCACCTGGTGTCCACTGGGACAAGTCACAGCCAGGCCAGGGGTAGGAAAGCCCATGGAGGAGTGAGGACTCTGTCTGATGAAGTCAGCAAAGGCTTCCTCAAGGAGGGGATATTTGCAGTGTGTTTTGAGAGATGGATAGGAGTTCACCAGAGAACTGGTGAACTGGAGAATTAGGTGCATTTTATTCACTCATTTGGCCAACATATGCCTTTTGTGAGCTCAGCCCTGTGCTGAGCAAAGCTGGGGACCCACGTCAGATATGATTCTGTCCTCACAAAGTTCCTTATCTGGGAGGGAGATGAAAACAGACCATCGGGATATAAGGCCGATAAGTGCTTTAATGGGGCCAGCTATGGATAGTGTCAAAGTCCAGAGGAGGAATCCCAGGGAAGGTCTCACAGAGGAGAGTGATGCTTGATCTGAACTCTAAATCAAGGGTCAGCAAACATTTTCTGTGAATAGTTTCAGTTCTGTGGGCCAGTCTCTGGCACAACTACTCAAATCTGCCACGAGAGCACGAAAGAATCCACAAGTTCACACATAAATGAAGGCCGTATTCCAATGAAACTTTATTTATTTTATTATTTTTAAAAATATTTATTTATTTATTTAAATTTATTTATTTATTTTTGGCTGCATTGGGTCTTTGTTGCTGAGCACGAGCTTTCTCTAGTTGCGGCAAGCGGGGTCTGCTTTTCGTTGTGGTGCACGGGCTTCTCATTGCAATGGCTTCTCTTGTTGCAGAGCACAGGCTCTAAGCACACAGGCGTCATGGCGTGTGGGCTCAATAGTTGTGGCTCGCAGGCTCTAGAGCGCAGGCTCAGTAGTTGTGGCACACGGGCTTAGTTGCTCCGCGGCATGTGGGATCTTCCTGGACCAGGGCTCAAATCCGTGTCCCCTGCATTGGCAGGCTAAGTCTTAACCACTGCACCACCAGGGGAGTCCTATTTATTTATTTTTGGCTGCGTTGTGTCTCAGTTGCCACACCCTGTGCGGCCTCTTTGTTGTGGCGGGCGGGCTTACTTGGCCCGCGACACGTGGGATCCTAGTTCCCCAACCAGGGATTGAGCCTGCGCCCCCTGCATTGGAAGGCGGATTCTTAACCACTGGACCACCAGGGAGGTCCCTAAAACTTTATTTATAAAAGGAAGTGGATTTGGCCTGTGGGCCATTGTTTGCCAATCCCTGGTCTAAATGATGAGTAGGGACTTCCCTGGTGGTCCAGTGGGTAAGACTCCATGCTCCCAATGCAGGGGGCCCGGGTTCGATCCCCACTCAGGGAACTAGAGCCTGCATGCCACGACCAAGACCTGGTGCAGCCAAATAAATAATATTTTAAAAAATAATAATAAAATAAATGATGAGTAACCTGTAGCCAGAAAAGAACGGGTGGAGGGAACAGCATACACAAAGGCTGGGGGGTAGGAGACCCATGTGTTCTGTTCTAGAACTCAGTTGTTTTCCAAACATTTGCTAAGATTTCCTGTGTGCCAGGTCCTCTGCTGGCTGTGAGTCAGACTCAGGCCCTGGCCTCTGGGAGCCACTGTCCGGTGGGGGGGGAACGCGTGCAGGGAATCGTGGTGGTCAAGACTGTGACTCCGTGGAAGGGAGCTGGCCGTGTGAAAATCCACGGAGAGGGAATCACAGGTGGCGGGAACGGCAGGGGTCACAAGCCTGAGGTGGAAACGAGCTTGCACGTTTGAGGACCAAAGTGGCTAAATGAATAAGGAAAGAAGTGTTGGTGGATGAGGTTCTAGAGGTGGGCAGAGTCCTCTTAAGGGAAGTACAGAAAGGGAGAGGGACCATGCTTGCGGGTGGGTGCAGTTCAGGATACGGACACAAGGTGTCCACCAGTGCTCTCTCCTGAGTGGTGAGCCCCAGAGCTGGGAATCTCAGAGCTTCTGGGAGGCTCCTTGGGAAATCAGCAGTGTTGGTGAACCCCCCATCCCACCGCCCTCCTCTGCCCAATTTCATTCAGGTTGACTACAAGGCCAGTGAGTGGCTGATGAAAAACATGGACCCTCTGAATGACAGTGTCGCAGCCTTGCTTCACCAGAGCGCAGACCGGCTAACGGCAGAGATCTGGAAAGACGGTGAGGACCCGCTTCCCCAGGCCCTGTCCCTGGAGCTCTGTGCGTCCCTTCTCCCAGCTCACAGTGTGAACACTTTTGTTCCAGAGTCTGAGTTCTGAACCTGAGTTGTCTGCTCAGAGGCAGAACTGGTGCCAGTAAGCCAGACAGCCTTACAGTAGTGATTCCAGTTAGTGATTGATTGATTGATATCTCAAACCAGCATCACACTCAATGATAAAACACCCCCCCTTAATCAGAAACAAGACAAGGATGCCCACTGTCAACACTGCTGTGAAACACTGTTTTGGCGATAATAGTTTATGCAATCAGACCAGAAAAAGAAATAAGTATATGAATATTCAAAAGGAAGCAACGAAGTTATTAATTGTAGATGGCATATGATCCCTAAAAAAAAAAAAAAATCAGGAGATTCAACTGAAAAAGAATTAATAACAACAAGAGAACTCAGAAGGGCAGTATTTACAGGTTAGTCAACTTTTGGGCTTTGCTTTCATTGATCTCTCCCTAAGTTCCCTTCAGGGATTCAGGGAAGAAAAAAAGCAAAAACTGAGGTATAGTTTTGGAGTTTTCCTGCTCCAATAAGGCCCATGTGAGTTTGGCCATCAGTCTTTTCAGACTGACACTTTCAGACCAGCAAGCCCTGTCCATTCTTGCCCTCCATCCTTAGAGGAGGTTTGAGAGATGATTTTATAAAACTGACAGAACCAGCATCTTGGTTTCCTGATTCTGGGTTTCCAGAATCTGTCAGTTTGCCTTAATCTTTTATTGAAGTGAAAAGCATAGTAGTAGAAGCGCCAGCCCATGCAATTAGACAAGAGAACAAAATAAGCAAGATGAGTCATTCCCAAAACAAACTCACAGAGCGAAAGGGCATAGCACACCTTGATATGGTGAGCTGATTTTAGACAGAGAAATTTGATGTTAGTATCTCATATAGTTTATACAAGAGGGATTGAAAAGCATTGTTTGATGTTCAGTAACAGAACCAGATTCTGCTGAGAATCATCTCCTTCAGACTGAAAATCTTCCCCATCAACTTCTTTAAAATTTGTGCCATCTTCATGGGCACATGATGTTCCCCCTAATCCTTCACGTGCTCCACCCTGTATATGCTTGGCTCTCAAAGTGTTCCAAGAGAGAAAGTAGAAGTGGCAAAGCCTCTTGAGTCCTAGACTGGAACCCCACAGAGTATTATTTCCTCCACAATTCTCCTGAACAAAGCAAGTCACAAGGCCAGCCCAGATTCAAGGAGCTGCAAGTCACAGAGAGGGGTGGGGGATTGGGGCCATTTCTGCATCAGTCTCTACTACAGCTGCCCTGAGCCCAGAGTTGGCTTTGCTTTCGGGCATCCTGACAGCCCAGAGTTGGGTACCCAGCATCCTGGCAGCCCAGGGGAAGAGGCAAATGAGACAAGCTCTCTTCAGAGAGGCAAACACAACAAGCTGGGTGGGAGCCTTGAGTTAGTCCTTGAGCTTCCTGGCGGCCAGGGCAAAAGGGGATACCTAATAAAACAGATACAGACTCACCCTCTAGGGAGAGAGGTTTTTTCCCCCCGGGTATTAAATTCTCAGAGGACATTCGCCCTTTCAACCAACACTGATGCCCTCACTAGTCAACATAAAGCTGAACAGGACAGTCTCCCTGGCTTTAAAAGTTCATGGCCAGGATCAGGTTTCTCCTCCTGCTTTGCTCTGTGCTGTTGACTAATAACCCTTTCTTCTTTTTTCTTCTTGCCTCTTCTCATGCTGCTCCCTTTGCATCTCCCATCCCATCTCCCTGCCTCTCCCCCCATCTGTCCTCACCCCCACCCAGAACACGGGGGCTTGCAGCAGTTCTCTTTCCTTGGCTCCTTCCCACCGTCGCCCCCAGGATCTTCAGGGAGGCACGGCTCTGCCATTTCTCCGTCAGGGGGTGGGTGTTGCTGTGCATCAACGGGTGAGATTTGCCAGACAAGGAGGGTGGGCCCTTTGGACCGGTAACCTGGTTTTGAACGTCTGTCCCCTTTCCTTGCCATACAGAGATCCCTCCCTCTTCTTTCCCGTCCGCACCCCTTGTTGGCTCCCTTAGCAGTTTCCAGACTCTTTGTAACAGCACAAGGCCTTCTTCTAACTAAACCGCATGTCAAAGTACAAACAATTGTGATAGTATCAGCTGGCATTAATTGAGCCCATACTATGTGCTGTGCACTGTGCAAAGCCCTTTTACCATTATTAACACATGGAATCCTCCGAACAACCTAATCAGGCAGCTGTTAGTACTCTTACCCCTGTTATACAGATGAGGACATGGAAGCACAGAGAGGTTAAGTCACCTGCCTGTGGTCACACAGCCAGTAAGGGACAGAGCTGGGATTTGAACCCAGAGCCTCTGCTCTTACCTGTGCTATAAGAACTTAATAAATGAAAATTATCCTTTTGATAATAACTAGGAGCATGGCGGTAGGAGAGAGACTTGAACCTGGGGAGGAGAAATGCCATATCTGAGCCCCCACTGTGTGCCAGGCACTGCCCTCAGAGCGAGTTATCTAGTTGACCCTGATAACCCTCATGATTGGGGATTGCAGGCCATCAGATTCTGCCCCAGCTGCAGGTCCTTGAGAAACTGGGAATGATTCAGTACATAGAATTTGAGACAAAGGAGTGCGTATTTCTCACTAGTTGAAGTGACAGCATCAAATGACAATAGGGAAAAAAAATTATCATGAAATCAGGCCTTTCTGGGGAAATGGTGACTATGGAGGCAGTTTGCCTTATTTTATTGTATGTTTTTTCATTTCTTTTTGTCTTTTTAATTTTTTGCCTTATTTTAAATATTGCCTTATTTCAAATATCATAATAAAACCAGACTTCATTACATTTTTTTTTCTTTTTTTTTTTTTCATTACATTTTTAATGTGACATTGTTTCAAGTTCCTGAAAATGCAGCTGTGGTTATCGCCCTTTTCCCTCTCTGTGCCTCAGTTTCCTCATCTATAAAATGGGAACGATTTTTATAGGCTTATAAATAAGCCGATGTATGTCAAGTGCTTTGAGTAGTGCCTGGCAGAGAATAAGTGCTAAGGAAGCATTTGCTATCTTCATCATCATCATTTGCTGATAAGGAAAATGGAAAAGAAGGGTCAGAGACCAGGGTTCGAGAAGATTCATACTGCCCGGGTTCAGATCCTGGGTCTTCAGATCCTAAGCTGTGTAGCCTTGGGCTCAGTCTTCCATCTTTCTGAGCCTCAGTTTGCTGGTCAGTCCAATGGGCTGATAATACCTACCTTACTAGGCTGTGAAAGGTGTTTCATATGTAAAATGCCAGGTCCTATAAATAATAAGATCCTTGACCTTTGGCCAACCCAGCCCCCTAAAACTGACCTTTGACTTTATTCTCTCTCTACATCTGTTTCCTCCTCCCACAGTGGAGGGCATCGTGGGGCTGGAGCAGGTGAACAGCCTTGGGGATGGCCCGCCTGGTGGCCGCCCACGCCGGGGCATGTTCCGGACAGTGGGACAGCTCTACAAGGAGTCCCTGAGCCGCCTCATGGCCACACTCAGCAACACCAACCCCAGCTTCGTCCGCTGTATCATCCCCAACCACGAGAAGAGGGTGAGTGACCCAGCCCGGGGAGGGAAGGCAGCTCTGGCAGTGGGTAAGGTCCCAGTTGCTGGCTGTGGCTGGAACCATGTCTGGCCCCAGGCTCACTTCTTACTGGCTGTGTGACCTCGAGCAAGTTGTTTTCCCTCCCAGGCTCAATGCCCTGTTAGGAAAATTCATTCATTCATGGGACTTAAGTTTTACTGAGCACCTACTAAGTGCCAGGTAGTGGGAATACAGTGAAGTCAGGGGGGGCTCCCTGGAGAAGGTGAGGTCTGAGCTCGGAAGGATAAGTGGTATTCTAAGCAGAGAACAGCTTGTGCAAAAGCCCAGTGGTTGGTTGGAGCATGAAAGGTACAAGGGATGGAAAAAAGACCCCTGGAGCCGGGAGTGTCATGTAAGTGTGGGGAGACCATGCCTGGCCTCCCAGGCCACCAATAAGTTTTCTTGTTGGGAAAATCAGAGAATAGGCCCTGTAGAGAAGGGTCAGCATAGTAGAAGGTGAAACTAGGTGCCTGGGGCTTATACTGTCCTCAGAAAGTAGGAGCTGTGGTTATTGAGTAGGTGGATCTGTGTGTGTCTGTGTGTCTCCTTTCTCATAGCTGTAAATACCATATTTTATCAAATCTAAGACACATTTATTGTGACATCTTAGCATCTCTGAAGTTGGGATGTGGCTCACAATCAAAGGCCTGTCAGAGTTTAATTGACAAGAGTTTTTCTTTCTTGGTAGTATATAAGATAACAGTGTGTTTTACAATCGATAGTGGCTTTTATTTGATGAAATATGGCATACATGGACTCAGCCACTTCTCCAAGGAGCCTTGGTCCTTTTAAGTGGAGAATGGTGCTTACAGTCTAAGATCTGGGTGCTAGGTGTGCTCAGTGGTATCAAGGTGTCACTCCCAGGACCGCTCAATAAATAGAGCTATGTACATACACACTAATGTATATGCATGCATACACATATGTGTATACATGTACACACATATATGTGTACACACACTTGCATCTATGTTTATTTCTATAACTATCTTTATATATTGAAAACCATGAGTTCCCACCAGTATGTCAAGTTCCAGTCCAACATCTCTTTTTAGCAACAGTCAGATCCTGTAATATAGCACACATTTACTAGTTTTCTCAGTCCCCTTTTATGTAATCAGTCTCCTGACCTTGCTAGGCACCTCCCCACTCAAGCCTGCCAAATGTCTTGTTGAAGGGTGGAATGGAGGAAGGAAGGATAGAAGGAAAGAAGGAAGGAAGGGAGGGAGGGAGGGAGGGAAAAAACCAAAATGTTACTGTGAGACCATCCTATATATTATTTCCAATTTCCAGCTATTTTCAGCCATTTCCTTGGGGCTCTTTTGAGAGAGCCACTAAGATGGCTTAAGCAAAAGTGAGAATGTATCAGGAATTCCCTGGCGGTCCAGTGGTTAGGATTCCACGCTTTCATTGCCGAGGGCCCGGGTTCCATCCCTGGTTGAGGAACTAAGATACCACAAGCCACAGGGCACGGTCAAAAAAAAAAAAAAAAAAACGTGAGAATGTATAGATTCACAGGCACAGTTGGATCCAGGTGCTCAAACGGTGACGTCAGGAATCTTTTTCCTTTGCTTGGCCCTGCTTTTCTATGTGTTGCCTCCTCTCTGATGAAGCTCTGTCTCCATTCTCAGGGTGGCACGGCAGCCACCAGTAGCTCCAGGCTTTCATTCTTTCAGTTCAGCAACCCTGAAGGAAAGAGAGAGCTTCTGGCAGCATGGATGTAGCAGAAGTCCCAGGGCTGGCTTTCACTGGCCTAGGATGGCTCTTGTGCCCACCCTTGAACCAGCCTGATTGGCCTGGCCTGAGTCACATGACCATGTCCGGAGCCAGGATGAGGTCAGTCCTAGCCACTCACGGACTGAGAGCATAGGGGGGAGGAAGAGCGCCCTCCCTCCCACAGAATGGAAGCGTTATTACCAAGGAATAGGGAACATATATAATAATAAATAAACAGAAACTCCCTTTTTGCTGGGACATAAACATTCTGAGGGCAGGGGCTTTTATCTCCTTTTTTACTGCTGAGTCCCCAATGCCTAGAACACATTGTGTGGCATACAGTGAATATTCAATAAACATTTGATGGATGAATAAATACATATATGCTTAGATAGCCCTTGAAAAAGATACAGAATGGTGGTTCTCATTTTTTAACCCTCCTCCCCACCAGATATTTATATTCTGCCCTAGCCCAGGGCCAGGGCTTTTTTTTTTTTTTTCTTTAGTTTTGGTTTTGTTTGTTGTTTGTTTTTTCTTTTTTAAGCATGTGAGGGGACTCCAGTGTGTAGTCTGGGTTAAGAACAACTGATCTAGAAGGCTCCATAAAAAACTGGGTATTGTGTTGACCACTCTGGGACCCTGTGCAAGGCAAGAGTTGTTTTTCAGAATGTATAATTTGAATTTTTTTGTAGTGTTTAGATTTTTACCATTTGTGTATTACTTTGGGGGGGGAAAAAAGCAGGTAAAAGAAAGAAAAGGCAATGAAAGTTAAGTACCAAAAATAATGATGTACATGCTTTGTTCACACGTCACCTTCCCAGACTATCCTATGCAAATTCAGCACTCCTCGTCCTCCCTCCCCTCTGCTCTTTGCCCCTTAGCACTTAGTACTCATTTACTTCTGACGTTTGTTAGTGATGTCCTGACCTCATCTATTGTCGACCTCTCCCAGTGGATAGTGAGCTCCCTGGGGCAGGCATTTCTGCCTGGCACGTAGTACGTGCTCAGTAAATTATAGGTTGAACCAGATGAAATTGCCGACCATTTTTGACCTGCCCAAACTGCCATCCACCTGAGTTCCCCTGACGGCTGGCATCCAATGAGTGGCGCCTCCGTGTGGCAGCCACTGACCTCGCATGTCTGTGACTGCTCTTTGCAGGCTGGGAAGCTGGAGCCGCGGCTGGTGCTGGACCAGCTGCGCTGTAACGGCGTCCTGGAGGGCATCCGCATCTGTCGCCAGGGCTTTCCCAACCGCATCCTCTTCCAGGAATTCCGGCAGAGGTGAGCGGCATGGGGTGGGGTAGGGCTCGGGTGTGGAAGCCACCACGCCTGCATCCAAAGTACCCCGACTGATACTTCTGGGAGGGGTCAGGGGTGGGGCCTCAGCGTGAGTGGAGGGGCGGGGCCTCCGGGCAAGTTCCTTTGGTTACTGAGTCTCAGCTTTCTCCTCTGTGATGTGGGAGAGCAATGCCCCATTCAGTGGGCTCCCCGAGAGAAAGGGCATAGAGTACTATGTTGCAATCTGGATATCGCTATCGGCATTTCTTATAAAAATGCAGTCGAGGACTTCCCTGGTGGTGCAGTGGTTAAGAATCCACCTGCCAAAGTAGGGGACACAGGTTCCAGCCCTGGTCTGGGAAATTTCCACATGCCACAGAGCAGCTAAGCCCGTGCACCACAACTACTGAGCCTGCACTCTAGACCCTGTGAGCCACAACTACTGAGCCCGTGTGCCACAACTACTGAAGCCCGTGCACCTAGAGCTCATGCTCCACAACAAAAGCCACCGCAATGAGAAGCCTGCGCACCGCAACAAAGAGTAGAAGCCCGCGCGCAGCAACAAAGACCCAATGCAGCCAAAAATAAATAAATAAATAAGTTTATTTTTTAAAAAACGCAGTCGAATAGGAGAGAAGAAAAAAATATCAACATATAAGAAGCCAGTAATATGGTGAATATTATAACAAAAATTATGCTTCATGCAAGCTGTATATAGCAGCACCATGCAATAGAAAGAGAATGTGAGCCCCATATACAATTAAAAATTTTCTAGTAGCCATATTTTTAAAAGTAAAAAGAAACAGGTGAAATTAATGATAACAAGAGTTTATTTAACCCAGTACACCCAAGATATTAGATCATTTTAACATGTAATCAGTATAAAAATTAGTAGTGAGACATTGTGCATTCTTTTATTCCTACCGAGTCTTCGAAATTCGGTGTATGTCTTACACCTGTAGCACGTCTCAATTCCGACACTAAATTTCCAGTGGTCAAAGTGAAATGTAGTCCTATCAAAACAATGAAATTGTGGGAATTCCCTGGCGGTCCAGTGGTTAGGACTCCCTGCTTTTACTGCCGAGGGCACGTGTTCAGTCCGTGGTTGGGGAACTAACATCCCCACGAAGAGCGGCCAAAAAAAAAGAAAAGAAAGAAATTGTGTTGAGCAGAAAAATATTTTACACTGCTTCAGTTTTGGTTTTTTTTTAATATTTATTGATTTATTTGGCTGTGCTGGGTCTTAGTTGCGGCATGCGGGATCTTTTAGTTGTGGCGTGTGGGATCTTAGTTGCAGCATGCAGGATCTAGTTCCCTGACCAGGGATCGAACCTGGGCCCCCTGCATTGGGAGCTCAGAGTGTTAACCACTGGCCCACCAGGGAAGGGAAGTCCCCCCTGCTTCAGTTTTTAAATTTAAATGTCACTTAGTTAAAATGAAATGCAGTTAAAAATCCAGTTGCCCAATTGCCCCAGCCATGTTTCAGGGGCTCAGTAGTTGCATGTGGCCAGTAGCTGCTGCACTGGACAGCGCAGGTTTGCAGTTTCATACTCCAAGTGTCCCCAGACCAGCAGCATCAGTATCACCTGACAGCTTGTTAGGTATGCACATTTTTAGGCCCCACCCCAGACTTACTGAATTAGTATCTGCATTTTAACAAGATCCCTGGTGACTGAGAAACTCTGATACACACACACACACACACACACACACACACACACGTTTCTCAATCACCAGTCAAAAAATATGGCACATTAATATATAATATTATGTATATGATATATGTGTGTGTATATATATGTGTATATATATGTTGTATATCTAATATGCATTATTTTTAATGAAATGTCAGGATCCAGGGAGAGGGCACAGCAGGGGAAAGGCTCTGAGGACAGACACATGTGCGCTTATGAAACGTACTTTTAAAATTTGGAGTTGCACTGAGAAATGTAAAAGAAGCAGCTATAAAGCACTAGCTCAGGACCTGAGTTCAAGAACATCAGCCCCTATTTGTTGTTATTCTCACACTTCCGAGACACACCTTTCTTTTACGTCTCAATGACCTATGGTGTTAGTGTAATTAAACACTCGTAATCAGTACGTGGTGTGTCCTAGGAGCGGACACGCCTAGGACATATTGGTGATGTTGCCATTGGTGGTGGTATTAATGCTCTCAGCCTGGTGTGTGGCCCTCGGTAATACTTAAATATTTGTTTTTCTTACTGTTCCTATTGTTATTGTTGTTATTGCTATTTGTCACTCTGAACCCAGTGCCTGGCCGTGGTGACAGTTTGCTGTTACTCTTCACCCCCACCCCACCCCTCCCCACCCACTTCAGGTATGAGATCCTGACACCCAATGCCATCCCCAAGGGCTTTATGGATGGGAAGCAGGCCTGTGAGAAGATGGTGAGTGTGGGGTGGAGGCTGAGGGTGTGTGCACGAGTGTGAACGTGTGTGCACAGTCTCAGGTGGTGGAGGAGGTTGAACTGGAGCCTCCGCTTTCATCACCCCTCCTCCTCATGATCCGTCCCCCGCTCCCACAGATCCAGGCCTTGGAATTGGACCCCAACCTCTACCGCGTGGGACAAAGCAAGATCTTCTTCCGGGCCGGGGTTCTGGCCCAGCTAGAAGAAGAGCGGGACCTGAAGGTCACAGACATTATTGTGTCCTTCCAGGCAGCTGCCCGGGGATACCTGGCTCGCAAGTGCGGCTCCACACCATCTCTTGGGGTCACGTTGGCCAAGGCTGGTTCAGGGAGGGGTTGACCAGGTGGCCCCAGGGGGCTGGTTCAGGGAGAGGTTGACCAGATGGCCCCAGGGGGCTGGGTCAGGAAGAGGTTGACCAGATGGCCCCAGAGGCTGGGTCAGGGAGGAGTTGATCAGTTGGCTCCAGATGGCAGGGCCTCCAGGATGGTAGAAGGGCTGAGAAACAAAAGGATGGAGCCACTAGATGCCCAGGCTTCTTGGTTCTACAGTCCCTGAGGCTCCTGAGCAATGCTGGGGACACAGAGAAGAGCTAGACTCAGCCATAGGGTGACCAACCATCCCGGTTTGCCTGGGACTGGAGGTTTCCCAGGATGCATGATCTTCTGTGCTAAAACAGAGAAAGTCCCAGGCAAGCCAGGTCCGTGTGATCACCTTAGTGGCCAGTCCCTCAAGGGACTCCAGTCTGGAGGGGGAGACATACACGGGCACAAAGTGTCACAGTCCAGGGTGAGATGTGCTTTGATGGGGGTCATACAGGTACAGCGAGAGGCCCTTCAGACCAGGTAGATGAAGGAGGATGGGAAAGGTGTTCCAGGCAGGAGTGACAGCTTGTGCCAAGGCCCAGTGATGTGAGAGCCTGGTACATTTCAGGAATGCAGGGAGTTTTCAGGAGAGTCTCCTTCTCCCTTGGAACTGGCCCAGAGGAAGGATCAGAGAATAAAGGACTCCCCAAACACCAGGCAGAGGGTCAGGGGCCATATCCAGGGGCACTGAGGAGCAGGGGAGGGGTGGGCCAGCTGTGGACATAGAAAGCCCTCTCTGGAGGCTGGGAAGCTGGGGAGGAGGCTGGGGTGAGGGTCCAGTGGGTGGAAGATGAGGCTGGGGCTGAACTGGGGCTGAGGCTGTGGGAACAGAGAGGAGGGAACAGGGCAGAGAGAGTCAAAGGCAGAGAGACTGATAGATGGACCCAACAAGATTTACTGATAATAGAGCAGTGCTTGCACACAGTAGGCATTTAATAATGGTTGACAGGGCCTGGAGGGGCTGAGTCTCCATTGTCCCACCCACCCATCTCCCCACCCAGGGCCTTCCAGAAGCGCCAGCAGCAGCAGAGTGCTCTGAGGGTGATGCAGCGGAACTGTGCAGCTTACCTCAAGCTGAGACACTGGCAGTGGTGGCGGCTCTTCATCAAGGTGAGGGCACCTGGAGAGGTGGCCCAAGTGGCAAGGAGACAGGTCCTTGGGGCCAGTTTCTTGGTTTGGGCCTCAGTTTTGTGCATCTGTAAAATGGGACTAATCAGCCCACCTTTTGTTCATCAGGATTCTTGAGGTAACAAGTGACAAAAAATCTGACTCAAACCAACGTGGATAAAAAATATGGGACAGCTTTAGGTGCAGCTGGATTTAGGGTTGAGTTGAGGTCCCTAAGACCCCCTAGGATTCAATGATTCACTGGAAGGACTCACAGAACTTAGAAAAGCTGTTATGCTCATGGTTATGGTTTATTACAGTGAAAGGATGGACATTAAAATCAGAAAAGGTAAAAGGCGCACAGGGCAGAGTCCAGGAGAGACCAGACACGAGCTTCCAATTGTCCACTCCCAGTAGAATTGTACAGATAGGGCTTAATTCTTGTAGAAATGCTGTGTGACAGCACATATGGAATATTGCCAACCAAGAAGCTTACCCAAGCCTTAGTGTCTAGGGTTTTCATAGGCATGTGATTGACCCCCTTGACTGTCCACATGGTTGACCTTAGTTACTCCAGCCCCTCCAGAGGTCAAGGTAAACAAAGGACTCTTATCAGGCAGGATAATCCAAAGGTTTAGAGATGATCTACCAGGAACCAGCCAAGGGCCAGTCCTTTCCTTGAAATTTGCAGTGTTTGAACAACCCAGACCTGCTGAGTTAACCCTTTATTGCACAAGGGCCCAAACAATGTTAGTTATCTGACATTCTGTGCCTCCCATGTGACTTTCCTCCATGATGATCCCTGCAGACTTTTCCCACATGGCAGCCACCAGCTAGGCCAGTGTGGTCTTTTCTTATCGCAGAGCTCCAGCCAGAATCCCAGGTTTCACTCTCACTGGCCTGGCTGGAGTCATATGACCATCCCAGAACCAGTCAGTACACATCAGATGAGCCAGGCTGGCATCACATGCCTGCCCAATGCAGAGGGGCAGAGCCAAGTGTGTGAGCTTCGAGGCAGGGTGTTCTCCCAATGGGAAACTGGAGAGCAGGAAGGAGGATGGAGATTTGGAGGCAAAAACACAGCTGTTCAGTGTAATTCTGAATATGACGTCTGAACTGTCAGCCTACATGCCCTCAGTCCATGTTAACTGAGCACCTACTATGTGCCAGTAAATTTTGAGGATACAATAATAAAATGGTAAATAAAAACAGACAATGCCCCACCAACAAGGACCTACTGTATAGCACAGGGAACTATACCCAATGTCTTGTAATAACCTGTAATGGAAAAGAATCTAAAAAAGAATATATATATATATATATATATATATATATATATATATATATATTAGAATATATAAGAATATATATAGTTATATATAACTGAATCACTATGCTGTGCACCTTAAACTAACACAACATTGTAAATCAACTATACTTCAATTAAAAAAAAAAATACAGTGCCCTGCCCCGTGGAGCCCACAGTTTAGGGCAGGGGTTGGTAAGCTATGGCCCATGGGCCAGACACCTGTTTTTGTAAATGCCCATTGGTTTGGTTACTGTATTGTCTGTGGCTGTTTTTGAGTTACAGCAGCTGAGTGGAGTAGTTAAAACAGAGACAGGATAGCCTGCAAAGCCTCAAATATTTCTCAGCTGGCCCTTTAGGAAAATGTTTGCCTATCCTAGGTCTGGGGACAGGAGGTGTGGTTTGCCAGGTGTCGACTGAAAAAAAATACACAACCTACAAGTTGAGAATTATGTTTCGTTTGGGGCTTTACTGAGGACTTTAGCCCGGGATACGGCCCTCAAATAGCTCTGAGGGACTGTTCCAAAGGAGTAAGGGAGGAGCGGGGATACATAGGAGTTTTGAAACAAACAAACGAAAAACAAAACCAGGTAGTCAAACATCAAGATTACTGCTAATTAAAGAAAAACCAGCCATCTTGAGTTAATGAATTTAGCGCTTTTCTCTAAATGGGAAGATGCAAGAGTCTGGGCTGAATGAAATTATTCCTTTGATATGCACCTTAATGACCTAGGGCCAGTATCCTGTTTTCCTCCATCCTGAATCCCCTCAGGGTGCACCGTTGGGGGCAGCTGCAGTGGCTCACGGTTTGATGGCCTCAACATCCTCTGTTTACTGATATGTCAGGCGACTTCCGGCAACATTCTTTGTCCACACAGGTATCAGTGAATGAATCCCACAAATAAACAGAAAGTTATAGCTGTGATAAATGCTATGAATTAGCTCAGAAAGGAAGATAATAAAATAGAAAAAGAATCAAATACAGTAGAGAAGTTGAGAAGAATCGGAGTTGAGGAGAACCAAAGAAAAAGCAATAGAACAGACATGAGCAGAGTATATCCCGCTTAGCAAAGGGGAGTGTGGTTTGGTGAAACTTTTCATTTCGGTTATTCATGTGTTGGGGGGGGCTGGCCTGTCACTCCAGCCTGGAATCACACAGTGTAAAGTGCATCTCTCACTATGGACCTTGGACTAAGAACTTTGAGGCACAGTGTCTCCTGTAGGCAAAGGGACCCTGTAGCAAAAAAGGGACACATTTAGCGCTGCTTGTAATGTACCCCGGACTGTTCTAGGCTGTTGGCAAATGTGAAGTCATTCACTCATTCCGACTGATGAGGTCACAAGGCCAGTAGTGGAGGAGCTGGCATGCGAACCCAGGAATGCGGCCCTGCTCAGAGCGTGAGTTCTTAGCTCCTGAGCCCAGCGGCCTCCCACGGTGGGAGCCAGCCACCCACCATCCCTCCTGTCCCCCTAGGTGAAGCCACTGCTGCAGGTAACGCGGCAGGATGAGGTGCTGCAGGCACGGGTGCAGGAACTACAGAAAGTGCAGGAGCTGCAGCAGCAGAGTGCCCGCGAGGTGGGCGAGCTCCAGGGCCGGGTGGCGCAGGTAAGGGGCGTGGTCCCCGGGTGAGGGCTTGGCGATGGGAGGAGCCGGTAGTGGGCGGGGCTTCCAGCTGAGCTGGGTCGGGGCAGGGGTAGGTTGCGGGCGGGCGGAGAACCGAGGTTTCCTGGGGCTGAATGGGGGCGGAAACTGGTGTGGTTGAGCGGCGAGATGCTGGGAGCGGGGCCCTGGGGATGTAGCCAGGGTATTGAGTGGGGGTGGGGCTGGTTGCTGCAGAGCCAAGATGCTCAGGAGGCTGGTCCAGCATCGGGGCAGGGCTGGGGCAGGGTTATCGTACACAGGCGGTAGACTTTTCACTGTTGCCAGTATTTCTGGAATCTTAAGGCTGAAGCAAACCCCTTCTTGAGCATTTTTCTGTTTGTTTTTTTCAGAATTATTTCTTTTGGTTAAATTTCTAGGCGTAGGAGTATTAAATGCAGTGTGAGCTGATAGAAAGTCCTCCCTGGGGCTATTTGGAGGAGGGACTGGAGATGGGGAGACTGGAGGCTGGGAGACCGGGAAGAGAGTCCACTGGGAGAGGATGAGGCTCAAGCCTGTTAGGGTTATGGGGAGAGAGGAGGGGCCAGGAGGGATGAAGCTGGGGACTGATGGGCTGTAGGGAGGTGAGGGAGAGGGAGGCATCCAGGGGTCTGACTTGGTGACTAGGGGTCACCCTGAGGAGCAGGATGGGGGACTGTCTTCCATCCCTCCCTCCTGCCCCCCAGGCCTCAAAGGGCAAAGTAACTCAGGGGGCAGGAGGGACCTGGTGCTCCAGTGAGGGCCATCCTGGGAGCACCACCTAACGGACGCTGACCTCCCACCCCACCCCCAGCTGGAAGAGGAGCGTGCCCGCCTGGCAGAGCAACTGCGAGCAGAGGCAGAATTGTGTGCTGAGACTGAGGAGACCCGGGGGCGGCTGGCAGCCCGAAAGCAGGAGCTCGAACTGGTGGTGTCGGAGCTAGAGGCCCGTGTGGGCGAGGAGGAGGAGTGCAGCCGCCAGCTGCAAACCGAGAAGAGGAGGCTGCAGCAACATATACAGGTCTGGCCCCCGTGCGCCCGAGGCCACCCCCCCCCCACCCCTTCTGTTTACCCCACACACCTTTGCTTCAGCAAACTCTGCCTCTTTTGGCCATGAATTTGAAAAAATGAAACAAAACAAAACTCAGCTCAAAGTGTCTTAAGCAAAAAGAATACTTTTTTTTTTTTTGCTTTCAAATTAATGGGAGACTCTAGAATGTGTAAGCTTCAGGCATGGCTGGATCCGGGTGCTCAAGCAGTAGCTTCAGTACTCTGCCTCTCTCCATCTCCTGGCTCCATTTGCCTCTGTGCTGCTGTGTTCCAAGGCAGGCTGCCCTGCCATGGTTCCCCTTCAAAATCCATTGTGTATTTTACACTTAAGGCACATCTCAATTCAGATGCTAAGTTTTCATTGGCAGGACTTCATCTGCATTTGTATTTCATAACTTATTCAGTGAAAAAAAGTAGATTAACATCCCCAAGTTGATCCAAACATACTTAAAAGTTCCCCAATAATTGATTGAGTGACTGGTTTTAAATTTAAAAGAAATCGAATTAAATTGAAAATTCAGCTCTTCAGATTGGTCACATTTTAAGAACTCAGTAGTGTTTTAATCACCTCCTCTTGACCCCATTGGTGAGGGGGGCAGGGATCCTGCCCTGTGGTTATGGAGATGGCCTAACACACCACACCTGATCCTGGACAGATGGGATAGAAAACACGTTATTAGTCACAAGTATTCACAGCCTGAGGGAGGCAGACACCATGGCACAGAGAGTCACAGTGGGGTTGCATTCAGGAATGGCATGAACAAGCTGCAGCTGTGAGAGGCAAGCTTAGTAGTAACAAGAGGATGAGGTGACCCCTGGTTCCTGCAGGAAGATGTGATTGGTTTGTTTATTTTATTTATTTATTTATTTTTTGGCCGTGCCACACGGCATGCGGGATCTTAGTTCCCCGACCAGGTATCGAACCCATGCCCCCTGCAGTGGAAGCGCAGAGTCGTAACCGCTGGACCACCAGGGAATTCCCGATTGGTTTGTTTAAATAATTCCGAGGACTAGCAGGTAACTGAAGCCTACTAGATAGGGATAAGCAGGTACCCTGTCTGGTCCCCAGGATACAGAGGGTTATTGGTTAGGGGACCTTATCTTTGGTAGCAGGGCAGGTAGAAGGACTTGTGATTAGGCCATTATAGGGACTCCCAATTTTACCAGCCATCAAGGCCACACGTAATAGTGATTTTTTTTAAATTGAGGTGTAATTGACATATAACATTATATTAGTTTCAGGGGTACACATAATGATTCGATATCTATATACATTGCAAAGTGATCACCACAATAAGTCTAATTTACATCCAGCACCTTAAGTAGTTAGAAAAAAATTTTTCTTGTGATGAGAATTTTTAAGATCTACTCCCTTAGCAATTTTCAAATACACAATACAGTATTATTAACTATAGCCGCCATGCTGTACATTACATCCCCATGACTTATTTCATAACTGGAAGTTTGAGCCCCTTCACCCATTTCTCCCACCTCCCTACCCACACACCTCTGGCAACCACCAATCTTTTCTCTGCATGTGTGAGCCCGTGGGTTTTGTTTTGTTTTGTTTTGTTGTGCCACTCAGCTTGCGGGATCTTAGTTTCCCAATCAGGGATTGAACCCAGGCCCTCGGCAGTGAGAGCACCAAGTCCTAACCATTGGACCACCAGGAATTCCCTGAGCTTGTGTTTTTTTGTTTTTTTAAATTATTTATTTATTTATTTATTTTTGGCTGTGTTGGGTCTTTGTTGCTGCATGTGGGCTTTCTCTAGTTGTGGTGAGCGGGGGCTACACTTCCTTGCGGTGCGCAGGCTTCTCATTGAGGTGGCTTCCCCCACTGTGGAGCATGGGCTCTAGGCACGCAGGCTTCAGTAGTTGCAGCACTTGGGCTCAGTAGTTGTGGCACACGGGCTTAGCTGCTCCGCGGCATGTGGGATCTTCCCGGACCAGGGATCGAACCCATGTCCCCTGCATTGGCAGGTGGATTCCCAACCACTGCGCCACCAGGAAAGCCCTGAGCTTGTGTTTTTTTCTTGTTTTAGTTTTGTTTCTTAGATTCCACTCATAAGTGAGATTGTCTGGTATTTGTCTTTCTCTGTCTGACTTATTTCACTTAGCATAATGCCCTTGAGGTCCGTCCATGTCATTGCAAAATATTGAATCTTAATTTCCAGTCTCACACCACAAATCGCCACATGTGCCTGGTGACTGCCGTAGTGGACAGTGCCCATCTCTGTGATATGTTTATTTATGATGTTTATAATCTTCACACACACACACAAGAATGTGATTTCAATGTGATAGACAAAGATTTTTATCTATCCTAATACCTCAAACAGTGCCTGGCCCCCACCAGACACTCAATCAGTGTTTATTAACCCAATGAATGAAAAGTAAGCGTTGGATCCTTCCCAGCCCCACCCAGATTGTGGACCTGTCTGAGCCACGAGCCCCGGAGATCCGTGAACCATCCCCTCCACCCATCCTTCCCACCACACGCCAGTCCCCAGCCGCTGGGTCCTCAACCCTGCCTTCTCCCCACTGCAGGAGCTGGAGACCCACCTCGAGGCTGAGGAAGGGGCCCGGCAGAAGCTGCAGCTGGAGAAAGTGACGACGGAGGCAAAGCTGAAAAAGTTGGGGGAGGATCTGTTACTCTTGGAAGATCAGAACGGCAAGCTGAGCAAGGTGGGTGGGCTGTGAGCCCCGAGGGCAGGGGGAGTGGGCTCACTGGTGAGCATGGGTCCTTCTCTGCATCCCCCCAGCTTGCCCCACCTCTAGGGGTCTTCGAACTCTCGGTCTTGGCTGTGTCTCCTTTGAACCCTTTCCATCTCCTTGCGTCTCTGTCGCAGCTTCACTCAAGCTGGTATTTATTGAGCAGCCATCATGTGTCATTATCTATCGCTGGATCATCAGACACCCCAAAGCCGCATCGCTAAAAACAACCCCCATTTCATTACATCCCATCGTTGTGTGGGTGGGCTGGGCTGTGGTCCCCTTAGGCAGTCGTGGTGACGTAGTGGCGGGCAGGGCACTGGAGGGCTGGTGTCCGGGTGCTCTTTTGCATGACCTCTCTGCCCACAGGAGAGCCTGGGTTTCTTACCTGGCAGCTCAGGGTTCCCAGAAAAAGAAGTGGAAGTGGGCAGGTCTCTGAAAGGCTTAAGGCTGGAACTGACACGGCATCACTTCCCTTGAATTCTATAGATCAGGTGTTGGCAAACATTTTCTCTAGAAGGCTATATAGTAAATATTCAGGCCTTGGCAGGCCATGCCGTTTCTGTGACAACCACTCAGTTCTGCCATTGTAGCATGAAAGCAGCCACAGATGGTCCGTGATCAAATGGGCGTGGCTGTGTCCCAATAAAACTTTATTTATAAACACAAGCAGTGGGCCATATTTGGCCTGCAGGCTGTGGTCTGCAGACCACTGAGCTTAAAGCAGACTCAGTCTAGATTCAAGGGTTAGGGAATTAGACTCTGCCTCTGTCTGGGGACATGGTGAAGAGTCTGCCACCATCTTTAACCTGGCACAGCCAGGACTGGGCTAGGCACAGGGGATATGGCGTTTAACTAACTAGAAAACCATTTCTGTCCTCACAGGGGCATGGGGGGAGAGGGAAGCTAGATGAGTCACCCCAGGAAATCAACATAACCACACATCATGAACTAATTATAAACTGTCAGAAAAGAACAGAGAACCATGGAAGTGGGGTGGCCTGACTTGTGCTAGGGGTAGCCAGGGCAGGCTTCCTGGAGGCAATGGTGCCTGAGTTGAGAGCTCAAGGATGCACAGTTTTCTGCAGCATTCCTTGGATGCAGTGGCTCTTCTCTTCTACTCTGTTCTATTTGTTCCTTTTTGAGGTAGTGCCGACCCACTGCCTTGATTTCCAAAACCACTCACAGTTGGAAAAGTGCTGCTCAAAAATAAATTAAAAAATAAAATAATAAATAAAAATAATAAACAGAAAGAAAAAAGAAAAGAGCTGCTCCAGGCCAGTGCTTCTCAAACTCCAGTGTGTCCAGGAATTATACGGAGAACTTGTTAAAATGCAGATTCTGATTCAGCGCGTCTGGGGTGGAACCTGAGATTCCGTTCCTAGCAAGCTCCCATTTGGTGCTGACGCTGCTGGTCTATGAGTCGGACCTGGAGTAGTCACAAGGCTCCAGAACTCACCCATAAGTGCAGCACATGTGCAAAGATGTTCACTGCAGTGTTGTTTATAACAGCAGTTGATTTGAATCAACCTCAGTATCCATCTGTGGGCCAATGGGTTAATGAATGGGAGTGTCCTTCAAATAGTGGGAGTCTCCATAGTTAACAGGCGTGAACCCGGTGGGGGTGGGACGGGTCCCTAGACCCTAAAGGATGCAAAAGGAGGGAAGGGGACTGGGAGCAGGAAAGGTCAGGGACGGATGGAGATGAGCAGAAACGCAGATGAGAATATCAAAGATGAGGGTCGGGCCCCTGACACCCCACCCCCACCTCCCACCACCCTCAGGAGCGGAAGCTGCTGGAGGAGCGTCTGGCCGAGTTCTCATCCCAGGCGGCTGAGGAGGAGGAGAAAGTCAAGAGCCTCAATAAGCTTCGACTCAAATACGAGGCCACGATTGCAGACATGGAGGGTGAGCGCCTGCCCCTCAGTGGGGGCCAGTGCACACTCCAGCGGGGTCAGGGGGTACCTCGGGTGACCCTCGTGTGCTGTGGGGCCTCAGTGGTCATATCTGTTAAATGGGGGCAGGAAAGAAGACTCGGGACAGGTTAGGTGTCCTCCCAGCTCTTAAGTTGTTTCTGTCTCTCTCCATCCAATTCTCTTACTCACTCCTAAGTGTCTTGGGTCACTCTCTCAATCTGACGGTCCCACTAGCTGTTTCAGACACTTTTTTATCTCTGTCCCTTGCCGTGGACTCAGAAGCAGAAACAGAAGGGAGAGAGCACAGGAGGAGGCCGGGGAGGCAGGGAGGGAAGGACAGGGCAGAGAGAGCCAGCGAGCAGGAGCAGGGGCTGTCACTGGGGGCCAGAGGGGAGAAGGCATGTGGGGGTCTGGGGACCAGTGGGCGATCCCAGGGATGGGGAAGCTGGGAAAGAGGGGGAGGGGTGGAAAGAGATGCTGAGCTCAGCCTGACTGCAGGGCCGTGGGTCTCCCTGGGGGTGTGGGTCTGGCTCCCTTGTGCATGCCCCACCCCCCCACCTCCCGCCTCCAGATCGCCTCCGGAAGGAGGAGAAGAGCCGCCAGGAGCTGGAGAAGCTGAAGCGGCGGCTGGACGTGGAGGGCTCAGAGCTGCAGGAGCAGATGGTAGAACAGCAGCAGCGGGCGGAGGAGCTGCGGGCCCAGCTGGGCCGCAAGGAGGAGGAGCTGCAGGTCGCCTTGGCCAGGTGCGGGGTGGGCCGGGTGGGGTGCACAGCACGGGGGCGCCGCCTGCCAGCGTTGGGGGCGCCCGGCGAGACCCTCCCGCAGGTACAGAGCTCGGCCGAGCCGCTCACCAGCTGTGCACACCCACTCTGAGCCTCAGTGTCCCCTTCTGTAAGATGGACACAAGAGTTCCAAGCCCACCTGGTTAAGGGAAAACTGAAACCGGGCCCTACGTGTCTAGTAACTTACACAGTTTCTTGCACAGAGGCAAGGAAATGCTATTTCTTCTTCTCCCACTACCCCAGCCTCTAAAAACCAAACAGCCCAGAATCCGCTGTGATTGGATAGGTGGTCTGGCCATCTTAGGAATCATAATCATCATAATTACAGTCATTCACAATTATTCAAAACTTACTGTGTGCCAGATATGATGCGCAGTGTTTCAAATGCTTTTCACCCACTGCACTCCATGCGACCTGGGGTGCCCTTGTGTATGGGCGCAGCTTGATTTCAGAGAGGTTACAATGTGGGGAAATTGTGCATCTGAGAATCGATGGGACACGGGGTTGGTGGAGGGGGGTTAAGAACACGCACCCTCCAGCCTGACTTCTGGGTTCAAATCCTGGCTCCTCCCCTTTTTGGCCTTGTGACCTCACCGGGGTGACATCATCTCTCGAGCCTCAGTTTCTCTATCTGGAAAAAGGGCATGATTATAGAAACTCTCCTAGGATTAGTGTAGGGATTAAATGAGAAAGGGCTGAGAACATGCTTGGCACGCCCTAAGCCCTCATTAGCTGCTGCATGTGTCTGTTCTTACCTTCTGTTATTGCCGTTGTTATTTTTTTCCGTTTTCTTTTGTATTGAGGTGAAAGTCACATAACAAAATTAACCATTTTAGGGAGCTCCCTGGTGGTCTAGCGGTTAGGACTCCGTGCTTTCACTGCCGTGGCCCGGGTTCAGTTCCTGGTTGGGGAACTGAGATCCTGCAAGATGCGTGGCACAGCCAAAAAGAAAAAAAAATTAACCATTTTAAAGCATACAGTTCAGTGGCATTTGGTACGTTTGCGATGTTGTGCAACCACTACCTCTATTCAGAACATTTTCATCACCTCAAAAACAAAAATCCTATTAAGCGATCACTTCCAATTTCCCCCCTCCCCTCAACCCCTGGCAACCACCAATTTGCTTTCTGTCCACATAGGATTTGCCAATTCTTGCTCTTTCACGGCAGTGAAATCATATAACACGTGGCCTTTGGCGCTACATTGCCGTCCTCGTGGCAGCCCTGTGAAGGGGGGCAGTCACGCTCTCTCACAGACCAGGAGCCTGCAGTTCAGAGAAGCTGTCACTTGCCAGGGCAGGTGGCCGAGCAGGGCATACAGACCATGGTCAATGCATCTCCCTGAGCCATTCTTACAGGGATTTTTGTTTGTTTTTTCCTTTCTTTTCCTTCCTTTTTTTTTTTTTTGCCCGCCACCACACGGCTTGTGAAATCTTAGTTCCCAGACCAGGGATCGAACCCACACCCCCTGCAGTGGAAGTGCAGAGTCCTAACCACTGGACCGCCTCCCTGAGCCATTTAACCCAGAGTCCACGCTGCCACTCCATTCACCTTCCCTTTGCAAGAGGTCGATCCCATAGGGGTTATGAGGAGGGACTCTGGGGTCAGCCACCCACTGACCATGTGACCAGGGCAAGTACTTTCCCGCTCTGGGCCCCAGTTTCCTCGTTTGGCGTGAACATTACACAAGATGATAAAGTAAAGTGCTCTCAAGTGGCAGGAACTTAATAAGTGTCCCTGTGATTACTGGTGGTGTCATCCCCATTTTACAGCTAAGAAAGCTGAGGCTCTGAGTACTGGAGACACGTGCCCAAGGGCAGAGCTGGGCTTTTAACCCGGGACTGGCCGTGTCTGGCCCCTCCAACCCCTAGAAATCATCCCCACCCCCTGCCTGCCCCTATACCAACCCCCTGGTCCTCGTCCACCCCCAGGACAGAGCAGGAGGGCGGGGCCCGGGCCCAGCTGCTCAAATCCCTGCGGGAAGCACAAGCGGGGCTGGCCGAGGCCCAGGAGGACCTGGAGGCTGAGCGCGCAGCCAGGGCCAAGGCAGAGAAGCAGCGCCGGGACCTGGGCGAGGAGCTGGAGGCGCTGCGGAGTGAGCTGGAGGACACGCTGGACTCCACCAACGCGCAGCAGGAGCTCCGGTGAGGCTGGGCGGCCTGCAGCTGGCACAGGCCGGGCACGTGGGGGGCCGGGGGCTGGGCAGGGAAAAGGATGTGGGTCCAAGCTCTCCATCTGCACAGTTTAGTCGTTCAACAGTTGTTTATCGGACACTGGCTCTGGGCCCAGCGTGGGCCAAGCTGGGGACAGAGATGAGTCAAGACTCAAGACTCAGGCATTGCCCTCAAGAACTCCCAGTCCAGGGGTAGGCAGATTTGAGCAAAGACAGACACAGTCCAGAACAAAGTGAGCTTTAATGGAGTACGACAGGGCATCGTGGATGATCAGAGAAGGCCCTTGTATCACTCTATGGGAGGGAGCCCAAAAAAACTTCTTTGAGAAGGGGCCTTTTGAATAGGGTTTCAAAAGATGCGTAGGAGCTCACCCTTAAAACCACCCTTCTTCTGCAGCATCACTGCCCAGATCCCTTGGGGAATGTAGAGTGAGGGTCCCCATCCTTGGAGGGAAAGAATAAAAGGAGGCACAACCAGCAGTCAGGGGCTCCTTCAAAGTCCCAGCCTTCCTCTATTCTGAAATTCTGTTCCCTTCCCCTTCCCCAATACAAGGTCCAAGAGAGAACAGGAGGTGACAGAGTTGAAGAAGACTCTGGAGGAGGAGACACGCGTTCATGAGGTGGCGGTGCAGGAGCTGCGGCAGCGCCATGGCCAGGCGCTGGGAGAGATGGCAGAGCAGCTGGAGCAAGCCCGGAGGGTGGGTTGAGATGGGGGAGGGGTGTCTGGGGAGCCATGGGGAGGGGAAGCAGGATGCTGGGTTGGAGGAGGTACCTCTGGCTGGTTCTAGGCCAGCCCACTTTTCTCCTCACGTATTCATGTCCCTGATCCATCTTGCATTCAGCAAATGTTAATTGAATATGTAGTATATTCCCGGGGTGGTACTGGGGGCCCCAGCTGTGAGCCAAGCAACCAATACCCACTTCCATCGTGGAGCTCACGTTTTAGCAGGCAAGGCAGAGAGTAAACAATCTAAACACATTCATAATATATAGCGGGGTCATAAGTGCTATGGGAAGATGATGAACAGGAAAGGGGTTTCAGAGTGCTAATGGCCAGGGGGCGTGTTGTGATTTGAAATAGAGAGGCCTTGGAGAGATTCAGTGAAAAGATGACATCTGAGTAAAACACTGAGGGAGATGATGGGTGAGCCATCCTGGCATCACAGGGAAACATGTTCCAGGCAGAGGGAACAGTCAGTGCAAAGGCCCTGAGGCAGGAATGTGCCTGGGTGTTTAAGGACCAATGAGGAGTTCCAGAGGGAATAGACAGTACAAAGGACTTGGGGTATTCACGTGCCTGGTCTTGTAGAGAAAGGGAATCATAAATCATTGCTGTCTCTCTCCCCCACCAGAGCAAAGGTGCATGGGAGAAGACCCGGTTGGCTCTGGAGGCCGAAGTGTCTGAGCTACGGACGGAGCTAAGCAACCTGCAGACCACGCGTCAGGAGGGTGAGCAACGGAGGCGTCGCCTGGAGTCACAGTTGCAGGAGGTGCAGGGCCGGGCTGGCGATGGGGAGCGGGCACGAGCAGAGGCGACTGAGAAGCTGCAGCGAGCCCAGGTGAGTGCAGCGGCTAGGTCGGGGGTGGTCTCTGCTGTGTGGCTTTGGGTGAGATGCCTGCCCTCTCTGGACTTCAGTTTGGTCCACATCAACCCTACTGTCCTTTCCAACTTTTCCAACATAAGCACACATTAATAGCTACTATTTGGTGAGTGATTACTATGCACCAAACATCCTGTGTATTTTGCCAAAGCCTCCTCCTAATGCTCCTTTGAGGGAAGTGCTAATATTGTTCCCATTTTACACACAAGGAAACTGAGGCCCAGGGAGGTGAAGTTGATTGTCTTAGGTCCCTCAGAGCCAAAGCGTGAACCCAGACATGACTGATCCTGTAGCTCTTAACCCTGCCACAGCTCCCACCCTCCACCCTCTTATCTTCTGGTCTTAAATAATCCATGGTCTGATTAGAAAAACCCAGCATGAATACTTGGACCTGTGTGAGGACAATATCATACTGTGACTGTTAGAAGAAATGTGGGTTTTTTTAATTTTAATTTTATTATGTTTTTTAACTAAACAACCAATACCTGTTTATTACTGAGAATACAAACAAGCAGAAAGAGGGTAAGAATGACTTTTAATTCCCCAACCCCAAGGGGGTGAAAACACTGTTACCATTTTTAATTTCAAGATTAAAAGAGTGTATAGGGGCTTCCCTGGTGGCGCAGTGGTTGAGAATCTGCCTGCCAATGCAGGGGACACGGGTTCGAGCCCTGGTCTGGGAAGATCCCACATGCCACGGAGCAACTAGGCCCGTGAGCCACAATTACTGAGCCTGCGCGTCTGGAGCCTGTGCTCCGCAACAAGAGAGGCCGCGATAGTGAGAGGCCCGCGCACCGCGATGAAGAGTGGCCCCCACTTGCCGCAGCTAGAGAAAGCCCTCGCACAGAAACGGAGACCCAACACAGCCATAAATTAATTAATTAATTAATTAATTAAAATGTTAAAAAAAAAAAGAGTGTATAGTTAAGGCGAAAGTTAAGTCAATATAACAAAGAGACTCTAGAATTCATCAGCTTGAATAGAAGACCTGTGTCTTCCCTCTCAGGAAATAGGCTCAGAGTAAGCAGTCGAGGCTGGCGGGACACTTATGCTCCATGAGGTCACTCCATTATCCCTGAGGGCATTGACCTCATCTTCAGAGTTAAATCTGGATTGTGGGCACCTGTGTGCTCCAGCTTAGGAAGGGGAAAAGAGGATGGGATGGAATTTGCATATATCACTTGGCTTGCATTCCATTGGCCATAACGTAATCACATGACCACACCTAGCTGCAAAGGAGACTGGGAAATATAGTTTCTAGCTGGCAGCCATGGGCCTACCTAACAGCCTGTCACAGTGGGACCAGGGGAGAAGGGATTTGGGGGGACAGCTAGGGTCTGCCCCCATGGAATTATGCTACGTAGTGCTCATTGTCCTAAGCACTTTACATATTACAGAAATAAAAGTGACACCAAGAGTAGAGTCTGGTGGCTGATAGCAGGAGTTCTAGGTTGCACTGGTCAGTAGAACTTTCTTCAGTGATGGAAATGTTCTGTAATTGCACTATCCACCTGGCATGTGAGGAGTACAACTGAGGAGCTGGATTTTCATTTTATTTAATTTTAATTACTTTAAAGTTAAATAGCCACCTAAGGCTAGTGGCTACCGTATTGGACAGGGCAGCTCTAGAGCCATTCTGCCTGGGCTGAAATCTCAGTTCCACCACTTGTAGCTGTGTGATCTTAGGCAAATTGCCTAACCTCTCTGTGCCTCGGCTTCCCTTTATGTAAACTTGGACTAATAATAGCATCTACCTCATAGGGTTGGTGTGTGAATCCAGCGAGCCTAAACTTGGAAAGCTTTTAGAATAGTTCCTGGGCTCTCAGTAGGCTCTCAAAAATTGTCAGATGAAAAAAAAAAAAAAAATTGTCAGATGTACCTATATATTGAGCACAGGTATATACCAGGCACTGAGCTAGTCACTTTACGTTCATTATTTCATTGACTCTTCAAAGCAGCCTTGGGAGGTAGGTCCTGTTATCATCCCCATTTCACAGATGAGAAAAACTGAGGACCAAAAAGATAGGAATCAGGCACTTACCTGGTGGTCCAGTGGTTAAGACTCCATGCTCCCAATGCAGGGGGCCCGGGTTTGATCCCTGGTCAGGGAACTAGATCCCGCATGCATTCCTCAACTAAAAGATCCCTCATGCCACAATGAAGATCCTGCGTGCCACAGCTAAGACCTGGCGCAGCCAAATAAATAAATATATATATATATATATATATATATATTTTTTTTTTTAAAAGATAGGAATCACTTGCCCAGGTCACACAGCCAGGAGGTACCAAGGTCAGCTCAAAATATCATTTTCAAAAGTTCAAAGCATGACTGTCATACAAAGACATAGTAAGCCCATGTCAAAGATTTATTTAAAGCATTAATGAACCATAAAAAAGAATGAAATAATGCCATTTCCAGCAACATGGATGGACCTAGAGATTATCATACTAAGTGAAGTAAGTCAGACAAAGACAAATATCATATGAGATCGTTTATATGTGGAATCTGAAAAAATGATACAAATGAACTTATTTACAAAACAGAAACAGACTCACAGACATAGAAAACAAACTTATGGTTACCAAAGGGGAAAGTTGCAGGGGAGGGGTAAATTAGGAATTTGGGAGTAACATATACACACTAATATATATAAAATAGATGAACTACAAGAACCTACTGTATAACACAGGGAACTATACTCAATATTTTGTAATAACCTATATGGGAAAAGAATCTGAAAAAGAATATGTGTATAATGTATGTATAACTGAATCACTTAGCTGTACACCTGAAACTAACACAACACTGTAAATCAATTATACTTCAATAAAAACATAAATATTAAAAAAAAAGCATTAATGAGGGATCCAGCAGAATGTAAAGATGTTCAAGGAGAGAAACAACAACAAACTGGTGTGTGTGTAGTCAGCAAAAAAGAGAATGCCATAACGAAATAGCGCAGTCAGAGACAAAACTGGTTAATGTCACAAAGGGCAATCAAATTTAAGCTTTATAGAAGTGTAGTTGATTTACAATGTGTTAGTTTCAAGTGTACAACAAAGTGATTTATTTATTTATTTATTTATTTTTGGCTGCGTTGGGTCTTCGTTGCTGCACGCAGGCTTTCTCTAGTTGCGGCCAGCGGGGGCTACTCTTCATTGTGGTGCGCGGGCTTCTCATTGTGGTGGCTTCTCTTGTTGCGGAGCACGGGCTCTAGGCACGCAGGCTTCAGTAGTTGTGGCACATGGGCTCAGTAGTTGTGGCTCGCGGGCTCTAGAGCGCAGGCTCAGTAGTTGTGGCACACGGGCTTAGTTGCTCCGCGGTATGTGGGATCTTCCCGGACCAGGGCTCGAACCCATGTCCCCTGCGTTGGCAGGTGGATTCTTAACCACTAGTGCCACCAGGGAAGTCCCAGTCCTGTCCTTTCTAAAGGATGCCTGACCACTGCCTTTTCTTATTTCCAAGTTTTCAGATAAATTTTCTTACCAGCCAGAATTTGAACCCAACCTTGTTTGTTAAGTGAACCTCAAAAAGGGAGAGAAGAAGGTTCAGGGTAACACACATGTGCTGGAGGCACTCACCCAACAAACATTTCCTGAGCACCTACTGTGTGCCAGGCCCTGTTGTGAGCCCTGAGGACACAGCAGGGAACAAAGCAGATGAGGTCCTACCCTATGGAGGCAACAGTCCAGGGGGGAGAAAGTGGTAAACTGCTGCCCGATTCCTACAGCGAAGGAACGTGAGACCAGGAGCTGCACCCAGGATCATTGTGGTGGTGATTTGCATGCCGGGGGAACAGCTTTATTGTAATATAGTTCACATACCATATAATTCACCCATTTAAAATGTACAATTCGAGACTTCCCTGGTGGTCCAGTGGGTAAGACTCCGTGCTCCCAATGCAGGGGGCCTGGGTTTGATCCCTGGTCAGGGAACCAGAGCCCACATGCCACAACTAAGACCCAGCACAGCCAAAATAAATAAATGAATATTTTAAGAAAATAATAAAAGAAAATGTACAATTCAGTGGTTTTTAGTATATTCATAGAGTTGTACAATCATCCCCATAACCTAATTTTGGGACATTTTCATCAGCCCAGAAAGAAATCCTGTACTGTCCAGCCATCATCCCCCAGTCCCACCCCCTGCCCCGGCAACCACTAATCCCCTTTTGTCTCTCTAGACTTCCTATTCTGGACATTTCATAGAAATGGAATCATACAGTATTTGTCCTTTTGTGTCTGGCTTCTTTCACTTAGCATAATGTTTTCAAGGTTCATCCATGTTGTAGCATGTATCAGTACTTCATTCCTTTTTATGGCCAAATAATATTCCATTGTCTGGATAGACCACATTTTGTTTATCCAATCATCCGTGGATGGACATTTGGGTTGTTTCTGCCTTTCAGCAATTGCGAATAATGCTGTCGTGAACACCCCGGTACAAGTTTTTGCCTAGACTTCTTTTCATTTCTCCTGGGTACACACCTAGGAGTGGAATTGCTGGGCTGTCTGGAAACTCTGCATTTAACCATTTTAAGGAGCTGCTAGACTGGTTTCCATGGCAGCTGCACCTTTTTACATCCTCACCAGCAATGGGTGGTAGGGATTTGAGGCAGAGGAGCAGAGGGGTTGGCTGGCTGTAAGCCACCATTAAAAGATGTCCCTTCCCTGCAGGCTGAACTCGAGATTGTGTCTGGAGCACTGAGCGAGGCCGAGTCCAGAGCCATCAGGCTGAGCAAGGAGCTGACCAGCACGGAGGCCCAGCTCCACGATGCCCAGGTGATCCCAGCCCACCTCTCGCCACCCGGCTCCCCTCAGGCCTCCCCACCCTCCTGCCCACACTTAACATCCATTCTCCCATCCATCTTCAGGAGCTGCTGCAGGAGGAGACCAGGGCGAAGCTGACCCTGGGGTCCCGGGCACGAGCCCTGGAGGCGGAGGCGGCAGGGCTGCGGGAGCAGCTGGATGAGGAGGCAGCTGCCAGGGAGCGGGCGGGCCGCGAGCTGCAGGCTGCACAAGCCCAGGTGAACAGCCCTGCAGGGAGATCTCAAAGGGCTGCCCAGTCTCCCAACCTGTTCCTCCTGGGTTCCCCCGCTCCGGGGTGGCCCCATTGCCCAGCATGTCATAGGCCAGGCCCCGGCAAGCCATACTCGCCTCTGTCTCTCCCTCAGCCCCAGAGCCTGTAGGTGCAGACCCCCATCGCTCCTGTCCCCAACTCTCTGTTTCATTCCCTACTCTCTGTCCCCACAGCCCCAGCCACCTGGATCCTCCTCTCAGCCTCCCTTCAAACCTCCCTGCCCCTAGTCTCTCCCCTTCCAGCTCATACTTCACATGGTCTTTCTACACCCTGAGTTGACCCTGCCCTTCCCTAGCTCACAGACCTCCCATGGCTCCCCAGCTCCCCCCGGACAAAACCCATGCCTCTCAGCTGGGTGTCAGAGGCCCTGCACTCTCTGGTCCTTCCTTCATGTTTAGCTGTATTCATCTCTCGTCTCTTTCCTCACTTCACTTGGGAACACGCTTTTCATTTTTCAGGACTTAGCATCCGCCTCTCCTGTTCTGGGAAAACCCTGACCACTCGGCTCTGAGCTCCCACAACCCTTCTTTCTCCTTTGTCCCCACTCCAATCACCCTGGCTGGAACTGTCTTTGCCCGTGTGTCCCCTCGTCAGACGGGGAGCACCTTGAAAGTGGGACCCCATCAGAGTTAGATCTGGATCCCCAGCATAGGCCAACATAGAGCCTGACGTATAGGAGGCCTTGAGAAATGCCTGTTGAATGAATGAGTGATGAATGTATGCTTGCAAATATCCTTCTTTAACTGGAAAACTCCTATGCATACTTCAAGATCCATCACAAATGCCCCCTCCTCCAGGAATTCTCTCTTGAATGTTCTAAATAGATTTTTTCAACCCCTCCTGTGGACTCCCATGGGTCTCATACTTCTTCTACCTTAGCCTCCATCACCCTGGCTGTGATGTTCAGTCTCCCCCACCAGACTGGGTGTTCCCCAGGACAGAGCCCAGGTCTGATTCATTTTCTGGGCCCTGGTGGGAACCATTTTAATCTCCTGGAGGAGCTGGGGCTCATAGAACTCAACCTCATCCCTACTGATGAGGCAGAAGTGCCCAATGGAGTGAATTATTTCCCCCTTCAGGCCTCAGTCTCCTCATCTGGGAAATGGGGCCCCACCAACTCACACCTGGATCGCAGCCATGAGTGACACCCTCCCTCTCTCTCCTCCCCCACCCCAGCTCTCAGAGTGGCGGCGGCGCCAGGAAGAGGAGGCAGGGGCACTGGAGGCAGGGGAGGAGGCACGGCGCCGGGCCGCCCGAGAGGTTGAGGCCCTGACCCAGCGCTTGGCAGAAAAGATGGAAGTGGTGGAGCGGCTGGAGCGGGGCCGCCGGCGGCTGCAGCAAGAGCTGGACGATGCCACGGTGGACCTGGAACAGCAGCGGCAGTCCGTGAGCGCGCTGGAGAAGAAGCAGCGCAAGTTCGACCAGGTGAGGCACCTCGGGTTACCCACCTGGGAAAGCGGGACGCTGATCACGCTGCCCATGGTCATTGTGAGCAATCAGTAACATGTGATGTCACAGCTCAGCTGTGAACTTGGGAGGACCTTAGGGCCAGATGCCTCTTCTCTCTGAGCCTCTGTAAAATAGGACACCCATCCATCCTGGTTTATGTCTTGCCCCAAAATAATTATTGGTGGTACCCACTTTTACTCCCAAAAGAGTCCTGAAGGTACACCAGAAGGTACTAGGAAGATGAAATGAAATAACACATCTTGCTTCTCCTGCTGACTCCCTGTGGACCTCAGGCAAGCTGCTTGTCCCATTTCAGCCTCAGTTTGCCCATCTAGGAGATGGGGATAATATTAAGCAGCTGGCAATCTGAGGATGGAATAAAATTCTCAGAACCCCAGAGCATTAAGATCAGGCAACCCCGAGGTTCAAATCTCAGCTGAGGCCCTTTCTGGCTGTGTGGCTTGGGCAAATTGCCCGACCTCTCTGTGCCTCAATTTCTTCATTTGCAAAATGTGAGAGTCCTTATTTTGCCTTCATTTTTGAAGGGTATTTTCACTGACTGTTGAATTCCAGGTAAACGGTTTTATTCTTTCCACACTTCAAAGAGATCATTCCATGATCTGTGGCCTCCATTGTTCCAGATGAAAAGTTAGTGGTCATTCAAAGCATTGTTTCCCTGCAGGTAGTGTGATGTGGTTTTCTAGCTGGTTTAAATTTTTTCTCTTTCTCTTTGGTTTTTAGCAGTTTGACTATGATATCCAGCTGTGGGTTTTTGTATTTATCCTTGCCAAGCTTCCTACAGCTTTGGGGTGGTGTTTTTGATCAGATGTGGAAATCTTCAGCCATTATTTCTTCAAATATTATTCTGCCCCATTCTCTCTCTCTTTCCTCTTCTTCTCAGACTCCAAATACATGTGTGTTTGACTGCTTAATACCATTCCATAGATAATCAAAAATTTTTTAAAGAATTAATTTTTTTATATCTCCTAGAGTTTTATATAAATTATTTTTATATAAATCTCATTTTTGACTAGCTTCTTTCACTTGGAAAAATTACTTTGAGATTCATCCATTTTTTAAATAAATTTATTTATTTTATTTATTTATTATTTTTGGCTGTGTTTGTTCATTGCTGCGCGTGGGCTTTCTCTAGTTGCAGCGAGTGGGGGCTACTCTTTGTTGCGGTGCGGTGGCTTCTCTTGTTATGGAGCACGGGCTCTAGGTGCGTGGGCTCAGTAGTTGTGGCTCGCAGGCTGTAGAGCGCAGGCTCAGTAGTTGTGGCGCACGGGCTTAATTGTTCCACGTCATGTGGGATCTTCCTGGACCAGGGCTCGAATCCATGTGCCCTGCATTGGCAGGTGGTTTCTTAACCACTGTGTCACCAGGGAAGTCCCTCATCCATGTTTTTGCATGCATTAATAATTCATTCCTTTTTTTTTTAACTGCTGATTATTATTCCTTTATAGACCACATTTTGAAAAGAACATTTGAGTTGCTGTTTCTAGTTTTTGACTGTCATGAATAAAACTTTAACCTTTCCAATAGATGTAGTGGTTTTAATTCACATTTCCCTAATAAACAATGATGTTGAGCATCTTTTTATGTGCTTATTTACCATCCATACATCTTCTTTGGTGAAGTCCCTGCTCAAATCTTTTGCCTTTTTTTCTTTTTTTTAAAAAAAAGGATTGTTTCTTTTCTTATCATTGAATTTCAAAAGTTCTTTGTATATTCTGAATGAGTTCTTTATTAGATATATTGCTTGGCAAATATTTTCATCCAGTCTGTGGCTTGTCTTTTCATTCTCTTAGTAGAGACTTTCAAAGAGCAGAAGTTTTTGTTTTGATGAAGTCCAATGTTTTAATTTTTTAGTCTATGGATTATGCTTTTGGTGTTGTGTCTGAGAAATCTTTGTCTAACTTAAGGTCACAGTGGTTTCCTTCTATGAGTTTTTTTCTAAAAGTTGTCTAGTTTTAGGTTTTACCTTTAGGTCTATGATCCATTTTTCTTTTAATTTTCTATGATCCATTTTGAGTTAATTTTTATATACGGTGCTATCATAGCTCCAAGTTAATTTTAGATGTATCTGAATATCCAGTTGTTCAAACACTATTTGTTGAAAAGACTCTCTCCACTGACTTGCTTTGCATAGATATTGAAAATCAGATAGCATTAGTTCTCCAATTTTTTCTTCTTTTTCAAAGTTATTTTACCTCTTCTTGGTCCTTTGCATTCCCACGTGTATTCAATATTTTACAATCAATTTGTCAATTTCTACAGCAAAAAAAATCTCCTTGGTTTGAGATTGTTTTGAATCTATAGATCAGTTTGGGAAAAATTGACATCTTCATGATATTGAGTTTTCTGGCCCAGGAACATGGTATATATGTCCATTTATTTAGATCTTCTTTAATTTAATCTCAGAAATGTTTTATAGTTTTCAGTGCCCATCTTTCACATCTTTGTCAGATTTATTTCCATGTATTTCATTTTTGATGCTATTTTAAATATTATTTTTATTTAATTTCTGATTGCTAGAATATGGAAGTGTAATCAATTTTGTATATTGATCTTGTATCCTACGATCTAGCTAAACTCACATTTTGGTGCTAGTAGGTGTTTTATAGATTCCAGTGGATTTTCTAGAATTATGTTTTCTGTGATTAAAGACAATTTTACTTCTTCCTCTCCTTTTTTTTGAACCTTTCCTCTGGGACTCCAAATACGTGTATGTTTGATTGCTTGATACTGTCTCACAGGTTATTAAAGCTCTGCTAAGTTTTTTTTTACAATATTTTTTCTTTGCTCTGTTTAGATCATCTCTATTGACCTGTTTTCAAGTATACTGATTCTTCTGATGTGTGTACATTCTGCTCTCAATTTCATCCAGTGACTTTTTTACTTCAGATATTGTATTTTGAAGTTCTGGCATTTTTCTTTGGTTCTGTTTTACAGTTTCAAATCCCTCCTGCAGTAACCCTGCCTCTTCACCCATTGTATCCATCTTGTCCTGAAACTTACTTAACACAGTCAAAGTGCTTGTGTGATAATCCCAGTATCTAGGTCATCTGTGGGTCTGTTTCCATGGACTGATTTTTCTCTTGACTGTGAGTCCTGTTCTCTTCCTTTTTTGCATGTCTTGTAAGTTTCATTGTTTGTCAATTGCTGTGTCTTAAAAAACAGTGAAGGTTGAAGTACATTTTAAAAATTTATGTATTTTGTTCCTACCATTACCCCAAGAGGAAGAAAGGAACACCATTTCCGCAGTTGTTTATCTAGAATGAGGGGCTGATCAGTTGATCCATTTAAGAGGTTTTTTTTTTTCTACTCAAAATTTCCTTTCATTTAATTTTTAAAAATTGAGGTATAGTTGATTTACAATGTTGTGTTAGTTTCAGGTGTACAGCAGAGTGATTCAGATATGTGTGTGTGTGTGTGTGTGTGTATGTATATATATATGTATATGTGTGTGTGTATATATATATATATATATATATATATATATATATATATACACACACACACACACACATATACACATTCTTTTTCAGATAATTTTCCATTTAGGTTATTACAAGATATTGAGTATAGTTCCCTGTGCTGTACAGTAGGTCCTTGTTGGTTAACTATTTTATACATAATAGCATGTATCTGTTAATCCCAATTCCAAATTTATCCCTCCCTCCGTTTCCTCTTTAGTAACTGTAAGTTTGTTTTCTATGTCTGTGGATCTGTTTCCGTTTCGTAAATAAGTTCATTTGTATCATTTTTTTAGATTCCACATATAAACGATATCATATGATATTTGTCTTTGTCTGACTTATTTCACTTAGTGCGATAACCTCTAGGTCCCTCCATGTTGCTGCAAATGGTGTTATTTCATTCTTTTTTATGGCTGAGTAATATTCCATTGTATATATGTACCACATCTTCTTTATCCATTCATCTGTCGATGGACATTTAGGTTGCTTCCATGTCTTGGCTGTTGTGAACAGTGCTGCTGTGAACATAGGGGTGCATGTATCTTTTCATATAGTAGTTTTCTCTGGATATGTGCCCAGGAGTGGGATTGCAGGATCATATGGTGACTCTGTTTTTAGTTTTTTAAGGACCCTCCATACTGTTCTCCATAGTGGCTGCACCAATTTACATTCCCACCAACAGTGTGATCCGTTGAAGAGTTGAGCTGGTTTGGGACACAGCTGTGACTTTAATCCCTCTACGTCCCTCTTGTGTCTCTGCCTCTGTCTGTCTGTCTGTCTGTCTCTGCCCTTGGCTGCTCTCTCTTCCCCATCCCCTTGCACATTCCTTTCAGCTAACCTGTCTCCCCCACCCCATCTCCCTCACCCCGGAAGCTCCTGGCAGAGGAGAAGGCAGCCGTCCTTCGGGCGGTGGAGGAACGCGAGCGGGTCGAGGCGGAGGGCCGGGAGCGCGAGGCCCGGGCGCTGTCACTGACGCGGGCGCTGGAGGAGGAGCAGGAGGCGCGGGAGGAGCTGGAGCGGCAGAACCGGGCGCTGCGGGCCGAGCTGGAGGCGCTGCTCAGCAGCAAGGATGACGTCGGCAAGAGCGTGAGCAGCCCCCCGTCCGGGGACACGCACGTGGCAGCAGCACACACCCGTCACGCTGGGGGACACACGCACACGTGTGTGCTCTCCCACACAGAGGGCGAAGGGAACCAGCGTCCAAGTCCCATGTTCATGTACCAGACGTACGTGTTCTCGCACACACGCAGAACGTGAGGAGAATCTTCTACCAAGCAGGCGCGTGCACACAACACACACAGAAAGTAAGGAGAGCCAGTCATCAACGTGCATGTTCACGCGTGCAGAACATGAGGAGAATCTTCCAGCAAACATATATGTTCACATGCTGAACATGAGCGCTGCTTACAAAACATACATATTCACCTGTGTGTTCGTGAAATGTGAGGCGAATCTTCCATTAAGCACGCTTGCTCATGTGTACACACAGGGCATGAGAACCACTCGTCTTGTGTGTATGTGACTCAGAGAGGAAGAAAGAAAAAAGAAAGTGAAGAAAATTTGCCACAACATACAGCCTGAGAACCACTCCACAAACATGCGGATGTGCACGTGCGCACACACACAACACACACATATACGCACATACGCACATATGCATACACCACATACATACATACTGCACACACCACATGCGCATTATAGATATGCACATTGCATACATACATACCACACACACACACATATACCACACACACATACAACACACACACATATGCACATACACACATATACATACACACACCACATACATACATACTGCACACACCACACGCTCATTATAGATATGCACATCGCATACATACATACCACACACACACCACACATATACCACACACACATATGCACATACACACATATACATACACACACCACATACATACATACTGCACACACCACACACGCATTATACATATACACATCGCATACATACATACCACACACACACCACACATATACCACACACACACATATACATACACACACCACATACATATATACTGCACACACCACACGCACGTTATACATATGCACGTCGCATATATACATACCACACACACACCACACATATACCACACACACATATACATACACACACCACATACATACATACTGCACACACCACACGCACATTATACATATACACATCGCATACATACATACCACACACACACACACACACACACACACACACACGCACACACACACACACACACACTGTGAAGACACCCCACCTTGCCACCCCCAACTCCACTGAGCACACACAGTCTCCCCTACCAGGTCTCCGTCTTCCCCCAACTCATACATCCCTCCAGGGCCTGTGAGGGGGTCTCCCAGGCCAGTTCCCAGTCCCCGCTCACCCAGCCAGTATCCCAGCCTCCCAGCCTTCTGAAAGGTCTGAGACACCCTCCACACCATCCTTCTTTCATTTGCCCAATGAATATATTTGTGGAGCATCAACCAGAACAGGCCCAGGGCCACAAGCCACCCTGGCTAGTGACGGGAGGCACTGATGGAATGCGTGTTTAGTTGGGTCCCTGGGCAGACACAATCCCAGCATCCTTCCTTATTGCCAGGGGTGCGATGGCTGAGGGCTTTATTTTCTCCGCATGCTCTGGCATTAATCCAATGGAGCTTTTAGCCAGGCCTGGAAAGAACCCCCATCCCCATGACACACCCTTGGCCTGCAGCCCAAGGATAATCCAACTCATGCTCAAACTGCTAAGGTCTGTCCTTTGGGAAAAGTGTTAAGTTATATATAGTGACTCCAGAGGCCTTTGTGGGAAGTAGGATGTTGATGGGAGAAGTTTGAGTCCTTCAAGTCAACCAAGTTGATTGGCAGGTGCCAAATAAAAGGGGGACCAGTTGGACCCTTCTAAGCACTGAAAGTAGATACTGTCACTGACCATCATTTTCATGAGGGTCATTAGGCAGGGGTGATAAGCAGATACCGTCCCTGCCCTGTGGAGCTCACAGGCCAATGTGGGAGGTGGGTGTTGCCCAAAAAGACACATAAGCACATGGTAAAGGACCACTGTGACTAGGGCTGAGTCAGAGAGCGACTCAGTGCCAGGAGCACGGGTAACAGGGAGGCCCTGACAGGTCAGGGGTTGCCTCTCTGAGGAGGTAACAATTAAGGAGAGGCCGTGGGGGCGTGTCTGAGAATTCATAAGCCCAGGTCTGCTTTCACGGGATATTTGGGGTTTTCATTTACACCTCCCTGAAAGGTCTGGAAAGCCCCACGCTGACAAAAAAATAGTAGTCGCTAGTCGCTAGTGGGTTGGTAATATCCTGGGGAGTCTGGCAGAAACCAACACTGCTAACTCTGGAGCTACGTGCCTTCCACCCATTTCCACGCGGTATTCCTAAAGATGAAGCCACAACGAAGTGAGCTCACAAACCAATCACAAAACCAGGAATTCCCTGGGGGTCCAGTGGTTAGGACTCTGAGCTTTCACTGTCAGGGCCCTGGTTCAATACTTGGTCGGGGAACTAAGATCGTGCAAGCTGCGCAGGTCCCAGCCAAAAAAAAAAAGATCACAAAACCTACGAGGAAATAATCCACCATGAGTGAGAGTCAGCCGACCTAACAAACACTGGAATGGACTCTCAGGAGCTTCAGATAATAGAATTATGGTGCATAGGTTATTAATAAAATATGTTCTAGGATGATCCAGAATGAGACACATAGTAAGTAGGTGCTCAGGAAATGTTGAACGTGTGAATGAATGAACGAACTAGGATGGGCACGTCAACTTGCTGCCCCCCACCCCTTCTGTCAAAGCTTCCCTCCCCTCTAGCCTAGGATAGATCTCGGGTCCTGGCCTCCCCACTCCTCGGTGACCCAGGTGACCCAGGTGCCCCAGCGCTCACTCTCCCTCCCCTCCAGGTGCACGAGCTGGAGCGAGCCCGCCGGGTGGCCGAACAGGCAGCCAACGACCTGCGAACACAAGTGACGGAGCTGGAGGATGAGCTGACGGCGGCTGAGGATGCCAAGCTGCGCCTGGAAGTGACCGTGCAGGCCCTCAAGGCGCAGCACGAGCGGGACCTGCAGGGCCGAGACGAGGCTGGTGAGGAGAGGCGGCGGCAGCTGGCCAAGCAGGTACAGGCAGGGCGCCCATCCGGCGGGGGATGCCCGTCCAGCGGGGGATGCCCTGGTGCTTACAGGCAGCAAGAGAGGCCGGAAGTCTCACCCACCCACCTGCTACTCGGTGTTTCTACCCAAGTCCCTCCTGCTAGCCAGCCCGCCTCCTGTTCCCCAACCCACTCACCCGTCATGACCCATGAACCCACACGCACATCCTGTTGACCCATTCAGACACCCTCCATCCGCCAAAACCCTCCACCCAGCTACCACCCCATCTACTGAGCCACCCAGCCGCCCATACACAGCCTCCCCACCAACCGGCACTTCTACATAACCAACTCTGCATCTGACTTCCCCTCCATGCACCCAGTACCCCCTTCCAATCAACCTCCTCTCCCCCCAGTCACTCCGCTATCTACCCCTCCACACCCACAACCTACCCAGGCACTCATTTACTCATTCATTGACCAGCTCATCTGCACCCCACTTCATCCACGACCTTCCTCCCGAATTCATTTACTCCTTCACCTGCTTCCTCATTCATTCCATCTCTCTCTCTCTCTCTCTCTCTGCACCATTCATTCATTCATTCATTCAGTATTCATTCAGTGGAGGAATTTCCTATGGTCTGCAGTGGGCAAGGCTCTCCACTAGGGGATGTGTGCTGAGCCTGGGAGGGGCGGGTCAGCTCTGAGTGTCAGAAAGACCCCTCTGGGGCCATGTGGGCAGCAGACTGGAGCGGGGGAGACTGGAGCTGGGAGGCCCCGAGAGAGAGATGAAGACGTGATCCAAGGCTGGGGGGCCGGGGTGTCTCTGGGTATTTGTTTGACCTCGCCTGGCTCCACTGATCCAGCCATGGGCTCATCCAAAACTTTGTCCTGGGGGCACTGGGGAGCCGCAGGAGGGCCATGAGCAGGGGAGGGGCAGCGTCAGCTCTGATTGTAGAAGGACCCTTCTGGAGCCATCGGGAATGGGCTGGCCGGGAAAGATGGGAGCAGAGAGGAAGCTGGGGCAAGGGGGGAGGATGAGGCCTGAGCTGGGGCTGTGGGGTCGGAGAGGATGATGGAGTTCGGTGGTGGAGAGAGGCAAGGGGCAGGAGGAACGGGGCTGGAGGCCTGGGCCGGGGCTGGAGGGTAGACGTCTGTGTCACTAGCGTGTAGAGGGAACCTGGGCCTCCCGTCCCCTGAGCCCGCCCCTCCCGGCCTCCCCCGTCCCAGCTGAGGGATGCAGAGGTGGAACGCGATGAGGAACGCAAGCAGCGTGCTCTGGCCGTGGCCGCCCGCAAGAAGCTGGAGGCCGAGCTGGAGGAGCTGAAGGCCCAGACCGTGGCCACCGGGCAGGGCAAGGAGGAGGCGGTGAAGCAGCTTCGCAAGATGCAGGTGAGGGGTGGAGCTTAAGCTTCGGACCGGGGAGGGCCCCACCTCCCGCCGGCTCCAAAACCATCTGGGGCCCCGCCCTCTCGATCCCAGGAGCTGCACCCAGCGTAGGCAACAGCTTTATAAACATCCATGCCCCATAAGGCTCATTGGGTTCTTTTTCTGTTCTTTATTTCCTTTATTTAAAATGCGTAATGTTTAAGTGCAGTTTCCTCATTGTATTTCATTTTTGAAGTGGAAATACCTTAGGGTTCCCCCCCCCCCCGCAGCCCCATTATGAAACTTATACATGGTTGTTTAAAAAGAATTTTTTTTGGGTGGTGATGTGTCAAGGTAGGTTCATCACTGATACCTACCATCAAGGTAGGTCCCACTCTGGTGGGGGATGTTAATAATGGGGGAGACTGTGCATGTGTGAGGGTAGGGGCTGTGTGGGAAATCTCTGTACCTTCTGCCCAAAACTGCTGGGAACCTAAAACTGCTCTAAAAAGTAAAGTCTATTGTTTTAATATAAATTTATTTATTTATTTGGCTGCATTGGGTCTTATTTGCTGCGCCCGGGCTTTCTCTAGTTGCCGCAAGTGGGGGCTGCTCTTCGTTGCAGTACGGGGGCTTCTCATTGCGGTGGTTTCTCTCGTTGGGGAGCACGGGTTCTAGGCACGCGGGCTCAGTAGTTGTGGCGTGTGGGCTCTAGAGCACAGGCTCAGTAGTTGTGGCTCATGGGCTTAGTTGTTCCTCAGCATGCGGGATCTTCCCGGACCAAGGCTCGAACCCATGTCCCCTGCATTGGCAGGCAGATTCTTATCACTGCACCACCATGGAAGTCTCTATTTTTTTTTTAAGTATAGACCTGGCCTGTCCAATACAGAGGGTACCAGCCCCATGTGGCTACTGGGCATCTAAAATGTGGCAGGGGAAAAAAAAAAAAAAGGGAAATCCCTGGCGGTCCAGCGGTTAGGACTCTGCTCTCACTGCTGAGGGCCCAGGTTCCATCCCTGGTTGGGGAACTAAGATCCTACAAGCTACCTGGTAAGGCCAAAAAAAAAAAAAAAAAAAAGGTGGGTGGGTCCAAAATCCAAGTTACATGCTAGATTCAGAAGACTTCATAAAGTAAAATATCTCAATAATTTTTACACTGATTATAAATGGAAATAATAATATTTTGGATATATTAGGCTACATAAAATATAGTGTTCAGACTAGTTTTACCTATTTCCTTTTACCTTTTTAATGTAGTTACTAGAAAATGTTAAAGAACGTTTGTCCTTGCAGTGTATTTCTGTTGGGCAGCACTGGTGTATGAAGATTCCTCCCCAAAAGTAAAAATTATAAACCATGTCATCACTGAGCAAAAACCCCTACACTGAAAACCTATTATTATCAAGCAGATAATAATAATATTAGTAACAGTGATGGTAATTGTCCTTCTACCACCAAGCCTGCCCGCTGTCCTCACGGTGTCAACAATCACTCGCTACACCACTGTAAAGATATAGAGCGGGGATTTTTTTTTTAACGGCGATGGACATTTCGTTTGTGTTTTATTTTTCTTTATTTTAAGCACCGTTGAGGAGAAAAACCCTTTTACCGGCATCCCTACACACTCTTAATAATGCGACCAGGTAGCTTGGGACTTACCTCGCGGTCCAGTGGTTTCGACTCCGCGCGCTTCCACGGCAGGGGGCGCGGGTTCGATCCCTGGTCTGCGAACTAAGATTACGCATGCCACCTGGCGCGGCCAATCAACCAATCATCAATAACGTGGCCAGGTATCAAAGTGTCAAAAAGGGTGAACTCCAGGGCCAGACAGCCTGGGTTCAGGTCCTGGCTCTGCCACTTACCACCCTGAGCACGTTGCTGAACCTCGCTGTGCTTTAGTTTCTCCATCTGTAAACTGGGGAGGAAAATAGTCCCCACCAACTGGAGTTGTGAGGATTAAAGGAGTCAGTGTGTCTGTAGAATAGAGCCTGGCCCAAGGTAAGTGACCGGTGTTTCCCATCCCTATTATTACTGCAGAGCCCAAATATTATCCCCATTTTAGGCTTACTTTAATTTTGATGTGCTCCTTTTTTAAAGAGGTGAGGCCCAGAGATGGGAAGGGGCTGGCCCAAGGTCACACAGCCAGCGGCTGGGGGCGGGGTGCAGAAGCCCAGGTCCGCAGGGCTCTGCTTGCTCACGGGGAGCCCCCACCGGGCTGATGCGAGGGTAGGGGGCGTCCCCGTGAGTCACGATCAGGCTGGGTCCGCTCACTCGCTCACTTCCTCCCAGGCCCAGATGAAGGAGCTGTGGCGGGAGGTGGAGGAGTCGCGCAGCTCCCGAGAGGAGATCTTTGCCCAGAACCGGGAGAGTGAGAAGCGCCTCAAGGGGCTGGAGGCGGAAGTGCTGCGGCTGCAGGAGGTGATGCCAGGATGGGCGGGGCCGTGGGGGAAGGCAGGGTGGGCGGGGCCGTGGGGGAAGGCAGGGTGGGCGGGGCCTGGGGGAAGCTTGGGAGCCCAGAGAGGGTCCGGAGCCGCAGCCGCAAGGTCCTCTCTGGGGCGGTGTGGGGCGTGGACCAGGGGGAGAATGGAGGCTGGGAGGCTGGGGAGGGAGGATGAAGCCTGAGCCAGAGCTGTGGGGCGCAGAGGAGGGACCAGGGCAGAGTAAAAGGTCAGGACAGACAGGGCTATGTGTGGTAATGGGGCAGAGGAGTCGAGGGGGTCTGGCCCGATGACCGGGGGAGACTGGAGGAGGACCTGGCTTGAAAGGAGATAGTGGGCTCAGTGAGGAGGCCATGAGGGTGAGGGGCCTTGAGGGGCAGCAAGAGGTGGACACGGACCAGGGGCTCCGGAGACGAATTTAGGAGACATCTGCCTATGGACTGAAGTTCATTCCAAGGTTATCCAGGGGCAGCATGTTCAAGTGCAGTGAAAAAAAGGCCAAGAGACTTGAGGTGTGAGGGGCAGGGAGACCAGTGCCCAGACAGCCTCCCCTCACCACAGCTGACCACCCCCTCTCTCACTCATCACAGGAACTGGCCGCCTCAGACCGTGCCCGGCGGCAGGCCCAGCAGGAGCGGGACGAAATGGCAGATGAGGTGGCCAACGGCAGCCTTAGCAAGTGAGTGGTCCCTGGTAATGTGGGGCAGGGCGCCCTCCTCTGGCCATCCTGCCCTCTCACCGCCCCCTGTGCCCGTTCTCCCTAGGGCTGCCATTCTGGATGAGAAGCGTCAGCTGGAGGGGCGCCTGGGGCAAATGGAAGAGGAGCTGGAGGAGGAGCAGAGCAATGCAGAGCTGCTCAATGACCGCTACCGCAAGCTGCTTCTGCAGGTGAGCACAGCTGGGTCACCCACTGCCAGCCTGGGTCCTTGCTGACCTGGGGCCATAACACCTTCAGTTCTCTTATTCAACAGACATAGGAAAAGGGAATATTTGAGTTGGGTTTTGAAGGTTGAATAGGAGTTCTCAAGGTGGAGGGAGACATTGATGCATTCATTCACTTGTATTTCTGAAGCTTCTCAAAGGCTGGATTCAGGAATAAATTATGTGGGGTCTCTATCCTGCAGAGTTCCCTGGGGAAACAGACAGGGAGTTACACCGTGACATTATAGAGTGACGTGTGTGATAATATAAGTATCCAGGTCACAGTAGCGAGAGGGAGAGGACTCTCTGCAAGAGAGAGGCATTTAAAAAAAAAAAAAAAAAAAAAAAAAGAGAGAGGCATTTGCAAGAAGGGGCATTTGGCTGGGGTTTTAAAGCTTACATAGGAGCTAGGCAGACAGACAAAAGCATATTTCATTTGTATATTTATTTATAAATATTTTATGAGGCTTCTGGAGGCCCATATCCTATTCTGGGTGGTGCTAGGGACCTAGAGATAGATCATTCCAGGTCTCTGCCCTTAAGGACATCCTAGTCTGATGGAGGAAACAGCCTATCCCAATACAGAAATGCAAATGAAAATGGAGGAAGCACAAGACACTGTGAGAATGTAGAGGAGACTGGATCAGTATCCAGCCTGGAGGCTGGGGGCTATCAAGGAAGACTTCCTGATAGAGGTGATGCCTTAAGAGGTCTTGTAGGAAGTTAAGAGTTTGCCAAGCAGACAATAGAGGGATGAGATTTCCAAAGAGAGACCTACATCTATATTATTTCATTCATTTTAAAAGATACATTTTGAGACCTCTCATGCTGGGGACTCAGAGAAGAGTAAGAACCCAGCTCAGCCCTTGGGGAGCCCCTAGACCAGTAGGAGAAGCAGTCATACACCATGATGATGCACTCCCATCTCACTCAGAGTAAAATCTCAGTCACCAACAAGGCCCCACACTCTGGTCCCTGGCTAATTCAGACCTTAGTTATCTCTAACCCTTTTTCCCCTAGTTCACTCTGCTTCAGCCACACCAGCCTCCTCACTATTCCTTGACTATGCCTAGTTTATTCCTACCTCAGGGCCTTTGCACTTGCTGTTTCCTCCTCTTGGAAAGCCCGTCTCCCAAACCATCACACATCTCACTCCCTCAAAACAGCCTTCCCTGACCACCCTCTGTGAAACAGCCACCCTCTCTCCCATAATTTCTCTCCATTCTCTCTGCTTTAATCTCTTCATATCACTTACCACTGCCTGGCATTCTATTATATATTTACTTATTTGTCTATGGTCCATCTTCCCAACAGAGTGTAAGCACCTTGAGCATAGGGCCTCTGTCTTAGTTTTCACTGCTGTATCCCCAGTACCTAAAACAGTACTGAGTGTTCATTATAAATGAAATAAATAAGCCAGTACATGCCTAGTGGAGAGCCCGTAGGATACTACAGTCATATAAAGAATGATGTGACTTAGCCCAGCCCACATCTTTGGCTGTTGGTGAAAAGGAGAACCTTTTAAAAAAATCAAAATAAAACTTTTTTTTTAAACCTATTTCCTATTTATTTATTTTATTTATTTATTTTTGGCTGCATTGGGTCTTCGCTGCTGCGCACGGGCTTTCTCTAGTTGCATCGAGTGGGGGCTACTCTTTGTCGTGGTGTGCGGACTTCTCATTTTCTCATTGCAGTGGCTTGTCTTGTTGTGGAGCACAGGCTGTAGGTGCGCAGGCTTCAGTAGCTGTGGCACGCGGGCTCAGTAGTTGTGGCACATGGGCTTAGTTGCTCTGTGGCATGTGGGATCTTCCCGGACCAGGGATTGAACCTGTGTCGCCTGCATTGGCAGGCGGATTCTTAACCACTGCACCAGCAGCAAAGTCCCCAAGATAAAACTTTTAAAAGACTCAAAAAGGAATTCATAAGAGAATGGCAAATATTGAAGACAGGCAGAGAAGATCCAACATATGGATAATAGGAGCCCCCAAAGAAGAAAATCAAAGCAAGGGGTCAGAGCAAATAACCAAAAAACATAATGCAAGAAAACTCCTGAAACAGAAAAGTTTGTAGCCACTGTGTACCTGAAGATATTGACCCATACTAACTCATACCATGACAGATTCTAATAAAAACTCTTGGACTAAAAAAAAAAAAAAAAAAAAACTCTTGGACTTATAAGAGGGGGAAAAAATTCTTTAGCCATCCAGGAAAAAATGAACAAGTGATATATAAGAAAAAGAAAATTAGATTGTCATCAGATTTTTCACAGCGAGACTTTATGCTGGGAGAAAATGGAGGGATATAGTTATGATACTCAAAGAAAGAAAATTTGAGCCAAGGATTTTGTATCAAGCAAGACTTACTTTCTTTTCTTTCTTTTTTTTTATGTGCAGATATATGTTTGTTTGTTTTTTTAGTATAGTTGATTTACAATGTTGTGTTAGTTTCAGGTGTACAGCAAAGTGATTCAGTTATATATATGTATATATATTCTTTTTAAGATTATATTCCATTACAGGATATTGAGTATAGTTCCATGTGCAATACAGTAGGTCCTTGTTGGTTATCTATAAGATATAAAACTTACTTTCATGTATAAAGGATATAAACAAGTTGTCAGCGTGCAAGAATTCAGGGACTGTTATTCCCAGGAGCCCTTCCTGAAGAATCTAGGAGAGCAGCAGTCCTCAAAGTGTGGCCCCGAGACCAGCAGTATCAGCCTCACCTGGAAACTTGTTGGAAATACAAGTTCTGGGGCCCCAACCAAGTGAATGAGGAACGAATGAATGAGGAATGCTGGAGGTGGGGAAACCCAGGAATCTGTGTTTTAACAAGCCCTTCAAGTGGTTCTGAGGCATGAGGAGTCAGAACCACTGCCCTGGAAATCCAGGTGCAGATGATCAGGGTCACTAGAGAGACATCAGCTCAAGAGAGTAACGAGCATACAGTCTGCCCATAGTTCTACAACTAAGTGAAGGCTGAAAAGGAGTAAGAAGGATAATTGGCTAAATGTTCAGTTATTTATATCACAACTATTTTTTAAATGGAGAGAATGGGCAAATATGCAAAAAAAAAATTTTATTACTATATTCAGTAATTATATTGGTAATAGTAATATTATGTGTATAGTGTGGGATAAAGTAAATGATTTAGGATGGAATATTCTAATTCTATCATCTCTACCTGTGTTCATAATCTGAGGATCATCAGCATGTGAGAACCAAGATATAGATGTCATGGAGAACAGGCTAAGTTAAAAACAAACAAATAGGGAGTTCCCTGGTGGCCTAGTAGTTAGGATTCTGGGCTTTCACTGCTGTGGCCTGAGTTCAGTCCCTGGTTGGGGAATTAAGATTCCACAGCTCTGTGGCACGGCCAAAACAAAACAAAAAAAACCCCACAAAAACCCTCTAGTCCCAAATTTGACTTGGATGTATTCATGTGAACTTTTGGGGTAATTTATATAGATCCATCCTATCTCTGTCCACCGAAAAGGCCTCTAAACAATAACCAACCCAATAGCAATGAACATCCCTAGTACATAAATCGTGGTCTAGAAATACCATTCCCCCCACTAAAAGAAAATGGGGCTTTTTTTAAAAAAAAGAAATGGCTCGTTCCAGATCTGAATCAGGAAACGAATCAGAGTAGCCTGGACCATCTTGTCATATACCATGCCTTAGTCTGCTCAGGCTGCCATAACAAAATACCATAAACTGGGCAGCTTCAATAAGAGAAATTTATTTCTCACAGTTCTAGAGACTGTGAAGTCCAAGATCGTGGTGCCAGTAAGATAGGTTTCATTCTGAGGCCTCTTCTCTTGGCTTATATGTGGCTGTCATCTCGTCATGCACTCACTGGCCTCGACTTTTTGTGCATGTGGGGGTAGAGAGAGAGCAAGCTCTCTGGTATCTCCTTACAAGGGCACTAATGCCATCATAGAGGCCCCACCCTCACATTTCTCGGCTAATCCTAATTACCTCCCAAAGGCCTCATCTCCAGGTACCATCACATGGGGATTAGGGCTTCAACGTATGAATTTGGAGGGGACACAAACATTCAGTCCATAACACACCCTGGTTATCTCAAAAGCACTTAGAAGTCAACCTGGAAAGGCTCCCACTGGCCCCAAAGGGAGCAACTTGAGCTTCAACAAGGGTCAGAATCGCACTGCTTTAAATCCATCAAATCTGTTTAAATACAAGAGTTCACAATGATATTTTAAAAAATACTAATTAGTCACTGTATTAATTTACTGAGGCTGCTGTAACAAATTGCCACAAACTGGGTGGCTTAAAGCAACAGTAATTTATTCTCTCACAGTTCTGGAGGCTAGAAGTCCAAAATCAAGGTGTCATCAGATTGATTCCTTCTGAGGGAGCATCTGTTCCAGGTCTCTCTCCCAGCTGCTGGTGGTTGCCAGCAATCCTTGGCTTGTAGATGCATCAGCCCAATCTCTGCCTCTATCTTCACACGGCCTTCCCTGTGTCTTCTTTATGTGTCTGTGCCTCCTTCTCTTCTTGTAAAGACACCAGTCGTATTGGATTTTGGGCCTACCCCAATCCAGTATGACCTCATCTTCATTTAACAAATTACACCTCCGAAGACGGTCTTTCCAAATCAGGTCACATTCTGAGGTTCCAGATGGGCATGAGTTCTTGGTGGACGGCTGTTCAACACGATAGAGTCACCTTCATAAAATGACGTGGAACCATTTCATTACCTTGAAAACTCATAGAGAAAAAGAATTAATTCCCTGGACCGAACTGCCTATTTGAAGGAAACCGAACAGAGAAGCATGCTGAATTAGACTGTGAATGTGTAATCAGGAAAATACAGATGCAGAGAAACTCTGTAGGTCAGACAGCCCAGGTTCTTCAACAGATAAATTGTAAGGAAATAAAAGGGATGGAGTAGGGAACTGTAGATTAAAAGAGACTTAAAAGTCATATGCAAATTTTTTTAAAGATTTTTTTATTTTTATTTTTAAAATTTTTATTTATTTTTATTTTTATTTGGCTGCGTCAGTTGAGGCATGTGGGATCTTTCGTTGCGGCGCGTGGGCTTCTCTCTAGTTGTGGCATGTGGGTTTTCTCTTCTCTAGTTGTGGTGCACAGGCTCCAGGGTGCATGGGCTCTGTAGTTTGTGGCACGTGGGTTCTCTAGTTGAGGCGCTTGAGCTCAGTAGTTGTGGTGCATGGGCTTAATTGCCCTGCGGCATGCGGGATCTTAGTTCCCCGACCAGGGACTGACCCCGTGTCCCCTGCATTGGAAGGCGGATTCTTTACCACTGGACCACCAGGGAAGTCCCTTAAAGATTTTTTTGATGTGGACCATTTTTAAAGTCTTTATTGAATTTGTTACAACATTGCTTCTGTTGTATGTTTTATGTTTTGGTTTTTTGGCTGTGAGGCATGTGGGATCTTAGCTCCCTGACCAGGGATCGACCCACACACCCTGCATTGGAAGGTGAAGTCTTAACCACTGGACCACTACGGAAGTCCATACAAGTTTTTTTTGTTTTTTTGTTTTTTTTTTAATGGGAAGGATTCAACTATAGGATCTAGGGATGCATCTTTGAGTAATAAAAAGAGCAAGGAAGTGATCACCCCCAAAGTCAGGATGACATACTATTTGGAGGAAAAGGAAGAGGTTGTTATTAGGATGGGTGTGTAAAGTTCTGTTTCTTGACCTGGGCAGGGGCGACAATGGTGTCTGCCTTTTATTAACCCATTAAGCCATATATTTGATCTGTTTTTTACTTTTTCTATATCACGGTTTTATTTTCCAAAAAAGGTTTTAAAAAAAAAAAAGCATATGCTAATCACCACGTCGATGTCTTCCTTTGAGGGTTAAATGAAGTAAAGTATGAATCAGACTGGATCTGACTAATTTCTGTGTCCCCGGCATAGGACCTCACTCAGAGTATGAGCTGAATAAATAAACAGGCACTATTATTAGAGGTATGTTTACACATTCGCAGTGTAGTAGCTCCTGTTCATTGAGCTGGCATTTCTCAAAACGGTCCTGCATATCATTCGTTTCAAAACCACCTGAGATGCTTGTTGAAAATGCAGATTCATGGACCCCATTCCAGACCTGCTGAATCAGAATCTCTGGAGTGGGGGGACCCTGCAGTCCACAATTTTTTAACAAGCTCCCTAGATGAGCCTGGTGCGAACCAAAGTGTGATAACCCTTGGAATAGACTCATTCACAGTCAAAGGTAGAAGTTATAGCGTTTAAAAAAGTTTGTGATAGTCTTGTGGGCTTATTAAAATAGCAAAAACCTATCTAAAAGATTAAAACCCAGGGCTGGCACTGCCGTTGGCTGATAAGCCAATTGGAGAAAAATACACGCTACCATTTGTTGAGTATTTAGTATATACCAGGTTCTGTGCTATTTATTTAACAATCATCAACTCACTTAGTTGTGGGAGGTGCCTGCATTTACCTCCCACCTTCCCTCTGAGACTCCACCATGACAGTCCTGCCTTTCCCACTGCTGCAGGTGGAAACACTGACCACAGAGTTGTCAGCTGAGCGCAGTTTCTCAGCCAAGGCAGAGAGCGGGCGGCAGCAGTTGGAGCGGCAGATCCAGGAGCTCCGGGGACGCCTGGGTGAGGAAGACGCTGGGGCCCGGGCCCGCCAGAAGATGATCATCGCTGCCCTTGAGTCTAAGCTGGCCCAGGCTGAGGAGCAGCTGGAGCAGGAGAGCAGGTAGGTGGGAGAGGAGGGCACAGCTGGAGGGCAATCCTCACATTCTGGTCAATGAGATGAAGGGGAGCTGTGTTACAAGCACATGGTTTAGAAACATCCAAAAGGCATCATAATATTAATGGTTGATGATTTCCTATATCATTTAGGATGCTTTGTGCTGCAAGTAACTGCATTCCCACTATATAATTTAAACAGTAATGTAGCAGTTAGCTATAGCTGCATAACAAACCACCTTAAAATTTAAGTGGCTTAAAACAACAATTTTTTATTATTGCTCATGAGCCTTTGGGATGGCTGGTAAGTTCTGCTGATCTGAGCTTGGTGGGCCTCACTCATGCATCTTTGCTCAGCTGAAAGTCAGCTAGATGGATTTGCTGATCTTGGCTGGGCTCTCGTATGTCTCCAGCCTGGCCTGGGACAACTAGGCTAACTTGTCTCTGCTCCAGGCTGGCCCAGGATTGTTCACATGACAAAGTGAAGGTTCCAAGAGTGAGGGCTTCTTGGGGTCTAGATTTGGAACTGGTACAATGTCACTTCTGCCACATCCTGTTACTAAAGCAAGTCATGTAGGGAATCCCCCGGTGGTCCAGTGGTTAGGGCCCCTCCGCACTTCCACTGCAGGGGGCATGGGTTTGATCCCTGTTCTGGGAACTAAGATCCTGCATGCCGCACATGGCATGGCCAAAAAAAAAAAAAGCAAGTCATGTGGCTGGCTCAGATTTAAGGGAATGTCCAGTCATGGCTACCAAGCACTGCCCATTGCTAGGGGCCCCATCACATGGACTTCACCCAGGTGTGGATGAGCAGGGACCGTGGGGATGGGGAAATTAAGGAGACGGGAGGGAAAGGATTGGAGGGGAGAGAGGAGGTAAGGATGGCCCCAGGTGTCTGACCTGCATATCTAGGCAGATCATGGGGGATTAGGAGGAGGAGTAGGTTTGGGAGAAGGCATTGAGCCCAATGCAGGGTGTGCAGGGTCTGGTGGATAGCTGAGGCTGGGGGCTGAACCAGGCTGGAGCTCAGGAGACAGATTTAGCAGACACCAGGCTGTTGATGGTTGTAGAAACCTGGGGCACAGCTGAGCTTGTCCAGGGAAAGTGTGTGAGTGAGAAGGGGAGAAGACAACAGAGATGGTTGGAGATGGAGCTTTGGGCTTCCAGACTGTTCCACAAACACAGAAAGCTAGAGAAAGAAATTGAGAGAGAATTCCAGGCTAGGTAGAGGGAAGGTCAGGTGGGAGATGATGAGTCCTGAACTTGGGGCTAGGGCTGTGAGGCTGAGGAGGGGACAAGACAGAGTCCAGGGGGCAATGGGACAGGGTTTGGTTACTAACAGGCTGGGGGTGGGGCAAAGGGGAGAGAAGGGGTGAGGACAATGCCTGGTGGTCTGACTTAGGGACTGGTGGTCAGTGGGTCAGTCCCCTGAGAGGAGGAAAGACTGGGGGCGGGGTGGTGGGGGAATACAGTTGAATATGAGAGACTGAGTGGGATATGGAAAACTGGTATAGACATGGAGACACTTTTAGGACCTTCAGGCATCTTACTAGAAGCTAAGGACTAGATTCCCTGGTGGGAGCCTGGGTACCAGTGTCTGGCCTGAGTAGACTGTGGGAGCCAGTTGTGGGTGGAAAAGAGGGCAGAGGTCATTCTGAGAACAGGTAGCCACTGGACGAGGCTTGGGGGACTGAGCCCCAGGTGAGCAGCTCTCCTGATTCTCCTGTTCATACCTCTCCATAGGGAGCGCATCCTCTCTGGCAAGCTGGTACGCAGGGCTGAGAAGAGGCTTAAAGAGGTGGTGCTCCAGGTGGAGGAGGAGCGGAGGGTGGCTGACCAGCTCCGGGACCAGGTGAGCAGCTGATGTTATTGAGGTGCAGTGGGAGTGGTGGGGGGACCACTGACAGAGAAGTAGCACATGCCATCTCTGGAGGCAGTGAGTTCCCATCACAAGAGAATGTGTGGGTGCTGGACTGGAACTGAGTGCAGACACCATCCTGGGGCTTGGTGCATCAGTAGAGAGCTGGAATCAGTGACTTTGTGATCCGTAAATTCTGGAATCTAGGAAAGGCCCTGGTGAGGACCTTAGACAGCCAGGGAGAGGGAAGAAGTTAAACCCTACCCAGAGACTAGGCCACAGCTAAAATAACAACACCTGCTGTTTACTGAGTGCTTTCTACGAGCCAGGCACTATGCTAAAGACATAACAGGTAGTACACTTAATTCTTATCCGAACTCTATGAGGTAGGTTAAACTATTATTTTCCCTCTAATTTTGGTGAGAAAACTGAGACAGAACGGTGAATTAACTTGCTCACAATTATTTATTTAGTAAGAGATAGAGCCAGAGTTCACACTCCAGCACTCTGGCTGCAGAGTCTGTTTTCTTAATTATTTATTGAGCAGTTACTGTGTCCCAAGTACTATGCTACCTGCTTTTTAAAAAATACATGCTTACGTTCTCTCATCAGCTCCATTTCACAGGCGAGAAAATGGAAACTTTAAAAGGGGATATAATTTGCCCCCAAGTCACACAGTCAATAGAGAGAGCCTGGATCAGATCCTCTTGCCAGCTTCCACCCCAGCCTCATATGTGACTGAGTCTAGTTGCTGTGCCCTTAAAAGCTCAGCTGTGTTTTATTCACCATTCATCTCACAAAACAATTGTTGAGCACCCTCTATGTGCCAGGCGCTGTGCAAGGCATTGGAGATGTGGCTGTGAATGACACAGAGAAGGACTCTGCTCTCAAAGAGCTCAGATTTTCAACATAGGAAAAGAAAGATACCATAGACTTATAAACAAGCAAAGATAATTACAGATTGTGACAGGGGCTATGAAGAAAAAAGAGAATGAAGAGAGAGGGGGACACAGAGGACTGGGGAGTCCCCCCTAGATTGGGGGTGTCAGCAAGACCTCTAAGGAAGTGACATTTGAATTGATACTGAAGGGTGAGAAAGAGCCAGGAAGAGGGAACAGCAGGTGCAAAGACCCTGGGGTATGGAAATGAGCTTGGTGAGTTCCAAGCAAAAAAGCAGACCAGTATTGCTTGAGAGAAGAATGGGGTTGGGGGGGGGGGGTGTTGAATGATAAGAAATTAGGTCAGAGGAGTTGGCAGGAGGCAGGTTATGTATGTCCCCTCCATGGAGAGAGAGATGGCAGGGTCTGGGGAGGTCTCAGTGAAGATGGTCCGATCAGTGTGTTTATGGGAAGAAGACCCTGCAGGGCCTGGAATGCCAGGCTGAGGGGCTGAGACCTTGTCCCAGGGGTACTGGGGAATCACGGAGGACTCTGAGCAGGGAAGGGTTAGGGTCAGCCCTGAGCATAGAAAGATCCCTCTGAGGCCGGGTGGGGGATGGCCTCACATTTGAATCTGAGGTGGAGGCTGGTGAGAGGATCTAGGAGAAAAGAACAAAGCATGAATAGATGGCAGGGCACAGGACAGAGTCCGGATGTAGGAGGGATGAGCTGTGGGGAGCGCTGGGTGAGGGTAGCACCCAGAGAAATGACCCGGCTCCCCTCCTCACGCCAAGCTGGAGAAGGGGAACCTTCGAGTGAAGCAGCTGAAGCGGCAGCTGGAGGAGGCCGAGGAGGAGGCGTCCCGGGCCCAGGCGGTCCGCCGGAGGCTGCAACACGAGCTGGAGGACGTCACAGAGGCCTCGGAGTCCATGAACCGGGAGTTGAACACTCTGAGGAACCGGCTTCGGTAAGGCCACCCCGCACATGCGCACCCTCGCTCCATAAACCCCAGTATCTCGCTCTGCCCTCATCTCTCTGTGCCCCCCTCCCCATTTTATTCTGTCTCTCCATATCTCCCTATCGCTCACTTTTCTCTCTGCCCCCTGGTCTCTCCTCCCCGCAGACGCGGCCCCCTCACCTTCACCACCCGCTCAGTGCGCCAGGTCTTCCGACTGGAGGAGGGCGTGGTGTCCGACGAGGAGGCGGCGGCGGAGGAGGCGGAGCCAGGGTCTGGGCCACTGCCCGCGGAGCCCGAAGGGTCCCCTGCGGCCCCACCGCAGTGACCCTACCCTGCCCGCAGCCACCGGGCCCTCCCTCCCTGGCCCCCTTGGTGCCTGTCCCACGAACAACCCTCTGGCTTCTTGCACTTTGGAAATGGTGCCACCCTCTGGCATGACAGCACTTATCAACCCCACGGGGGGGCGGGGGGTCCCCTGAGACTTCCCGTGAACCCCTAAACACAGAGGAGCGGGCAAGCAGGGAGGAAAGGACTGGGGTGCTCTCGCTTGGGAGAAATTCGGGTGTAGTTGGCAAGCTGGGGTCCCATCCAGCTCCAAATCCTTCCTTCAGTTATGAATGATCTGTATTAGGAAGGGAGCACGGCTCCCCTGCCCTCCTCAGCCAGGGCTCCCCACGCCCCTTCCCCCTCCCTCTTTCTCCTCCCCCTCCCCCTTAAGTCTCCCCCTTCCCCCTCCCGCTCCCTCTTTCCCTGTCTCTCCGTGTCTTTCTCCACTTAGCCACTGACCCCGGAACTTCTGAGCAACAGCACCCTGAGCCCCAGGCCACCACCAGCCTTTGACCCTTGCAGAGGGGCAAGATAAGGGGACCTCACTCATTCCCCCTCCCCCCATGCTCCCTTCTGGTTGCTCTTGTGTGGTCACAGTTCAGTTGGAGTTTCCCATGGGAGTTGGAGGAGGGCCCCCCCCCCATACCCTCCCAGACTCCAGATTCTGGCAGAAATAAACTCCAACCCCGACTGGACCCCTCAGGGGCTGTATGTGTTCCTGCAGGGGTGGGGGGACAGGATGGCAAGGGGCAGCGGGTGGAGGGGGGCAGCCTGCTGGTTCTAATCCAACTGGCCAGTGTTGGGGGACCTCACGTGTACCCAGCATTTAATGTGAAAGAACTCATTTTCCCCTCACCCAACCTTCCTCCAAAGTATCCCCTGCATTATACAGATGGGAAACTGAGGCTCAGGGCTCCAGGGTCCCTTGCTCCAAGCCTCTCCGTCAGCGAGTGGCAGAAGGGGTGCTGCACTCTAGTTGACCCTCAAGTCTTTGCAAAGCAATGATAGTAGTGACTGTTGAGCTGTTTGCTGAGTACTATTTGTTTAGCTGAGCTAAACTTGGGACATTAGTCTCAACCCTCAGCACAACCCTTAGAGGCAGGGATTTCACTGCCTTCCAGTGTCTAGAACAGTGCCTGGCACATAGTTGGCCTTAGTATGTTTGCTGAATTAATAGATCACCCCCGCTTGCCCTTTTAGAGTGGTGGAAACAAGCCCAGAGAAGTTGAGAGACTTACCCAAGGACACACAGCTACTAAGAAATTGAACCCAGTCTGGCTTCAGAGTGGGTAACTCCTGAGCCCACACTCCTTTTCTGGGGACTAGTCACCGGCACATGACCCAGGAGCTCACATGACCCAGGTGCCCTCACAGACTTTCCAGTTAGGGGTGCGGATCCCCATTTTTACCATCAGGGAAACTGAAGCAGGTACTTGCCCCCGCCAAAATCACAAGGTGAGAGCCGGCGATGAGGGGGATGTCTGGACCCTCAAAGTGCAGGCCCTTGCCATCTTAGTACGACCCCTGCTCTTCTGTCCCAACCTTCTGTCTGCCCCCAGAGCCCCTAGCCCCATCAGGAGATCTTCTCTGGAGACAAAGAGGGTGAAACTTTTAAATGAAAAGGAAACTTTTATTTTGCTGTGAGTGAGAGGGTGGGTGGGAAGGGGGCATGACACTTTTTATTTGGGGGGGGTGACATGCGGCAGCTTCTGCAACGGGCGGTTCATGCACCCAGGGTGGGCGTGGGGGAGGCTTGGGGGAGGGGCCGTGCCGACCCCTCCCTCCCTGCCCTGGGGGTGGGCTGAGAAGACCCGCCATTAGCACCAGAGTTGGACGATTTGCAGACCTCCCCTCCCCAGACTGACTCCGGGCACCCTCCCCCATCCCTGAGAGCGCCCCCTTGCCACTCCCCCCCACCCCAACAACAGGCCAGGCCCGCCCCGCCCACTTTTGAGTGAGAGAAACTTATTGCTGTGTGTGTGTGTTGGGGAGGAGCCGCTGTATTCAGAAAGACCCCCCGCCGTTCATTCCTTCCCCAATCACCCCGCCCCCGCCCCGTGTCCGTGCGTTCCCGGAGCGCAGGAGGGGCGCGACATGCGTGTGGGGAGCGCGTCATGCAGCGCATGCGTGTAGTTGCAGGCACCCTGGCGGCCGGGGGGAAAAGGGGAGTCGGGACTAGGAAGTTGTCCCTTTAGCTCTCTCTCTCTCCCTCCCCGAATCCCACACTGTTGAGTTGGGGGATGGGGAATGAGAGTAACGTGTGTAGAGGTTTATAATGATTGTGACTATTTTTAAAAGCTGAACTAAAAAGCTGGGTACGTGTGGCAGATTGGCGAGCAGGGGGGAGACGTTGGGAAGAGGTCCGTACCCTTTAGAAAAATCCTCACCCCGTTTCCCTGCACCGTTCGGCTTCCGTGAGGGTCAGGGGTATCTGGGGTTTTGTTTTGCTTTAAGAAGTTAAACCCTTTGGCAATATAATCAGTCTCCAACCCCATACCCTGGTGTTTAAAGCCCTTAGCCCTTTGCCCCGCCCCACCCCGCTCCCGCCAGAACCCGCCCCACCCCTCACCCCTGGTTCGCCAGGGTTTAGGGTCCAAGGGAAGGATGGGGGGACTCAAAAATGCCCCTTGCATAGGAATCGTTGCATCAAGAATCGTGCTCAGTGACCCCACCACCACCAATCCTCGGGCGGGGGGTGGGGGGTTCCTGAGGCTGTGGGAGCAGAGGGAGGGAGGTTGCTAATTCCATGGGCCCCCAGCTACAAAAGGGGGAGTCCCTTAAGGATTCTGGGACCGGTGTGGTCCCTGGGCTTGGGGTAGGTAGCGCATCCTTCTTGAGCCAGGATGGGGTATGAGAAATGATTTTGCACCCGCGAACATGGGGGGTTGAAAAACGCCGGGGAAGGGCGAGCTGGGATCCCAGCCCAGGTGGATATGTGGTTTCCCAAGCTTCTGATATTCCAGCGTCCCTCCACTAGGGAACAGCCTCTACATTTTAAATGTAAACACCTCTAACCTAAATAAACGGTGTCCTGGCCAAGCAGCAATATCTGGACTTAACCGGTTTATGTGCGAAATGCCAGGAAAAACAAAACTTTAAAAATAAGTGTTTGTCCTTGTACTGCCTAAAACCTTAGCACATCGCCAGGGGTACAAATATGACCCTCTGGGAAACATTGGCGTCTATGAAGAAGGTGCCTTTGGGGCACCATTTAAAGAAAGGGGCTCTTGAAGGGGCAGGGTTAGGCATGAGAAGGGGGCTGCCCCGGGAAGGTCGGGTTCCCTGGAATTGCAGACAGGTTGAGCCTATCTTGAAAATTCTAGCGTCAGGGGAACCTGAGCAGGATGTCTGATGTCAGATTTAGGGGTGTCCAGGAAATGTCCAGAGTGTGGGAAGGATTTGGAGCATCCCAAAGGCTGAAAGTGAGCTGAAAGGCTGGATCAAGTCTTGGAGGTTTGAGGTGCTGGGATGCAGCTCAGGGAATGAGTGGGTGGTGGGGCTTGGGCCGGGGTGGGTGGGGGGGCGGTGCGGACAGCATCTGTGTGCAGAGGTGAAGTCCCAGGAGCGTGTGGGGATTTGGAGGATGCGGGATGCCAGACTCAGTCTCAGGAATTCTGGGGGCAGGCCTCATGTGATGGGAATCTGGAGGGGGTGTTGGGGTAGTTTGTGTGCTACGGCCAGAACATCCCAGGAATACCGGGATGGGAGGTCTGAGTCCATGCAGCAATAGAGGCGAGCAGATCCCTGGGCGTGGGGTGGGGGGTGGGGGAGGAGGATGAAAGAGTGAAATTCACCAGAGGAATGCTCCTGAAGGCTGAGGGAGCAGCTGTCCTCAGCCCCCCCCTCCCCCCGGGCCTCCGCTTCTACCGTCTGAGCTCAGCTCCGGTTTTTGGCTTGGGTGACTGTTCCTCCTTCCCTCACATTGCTGCTAATTTTTTTTTTTTTTTTTTGGTGATGGGTTGCCCTCCTGGGGTGAAGGGTAGGAGGCTAGGAGACCCTCCGGTAGCTTAAAGGCCAGCCCGACCCCCATGGAGGTCCCCACCCGCTTCCCAGAATGCCCCTTCCCTCGCACGCGGCATGCAGCCCCTGGCGGCTTATTGCTGAGGTGGAGTTGGAGAGGGCGGGGATCCAGTTTGGGGGAGGCATGCAGAGTAGAGGGGAGGCGCCCCAAAATGTAATTGGTATAATTTGGACGTATTTACACGAGTCGATTGCGGGGGGTGGGGGGGTTCCTATGGCTCATGGAGACCTGAGAAGGCTTTTTTTCAGGAGGGGCGAAGAGTTGGGGGAATGGCCTTTGGCTCCTCCCCACCTCCATCCTGGGGGCCCAGGTGGAGGTGAGGGGCCCGGGGGTGTCTGCTGGCATCGTCTCGGTTGCATATTATTAATGACTGTTTGATTTTTTTTTTTTAACCCTTTCCCCCACCCCCCACCCCCAGCTCCTTTGACCTTCTTCCCTGTCACCCCCGAGTCCCCCCACGGGGGGGAGGGGAGCGCTAGAGGATGGAGGGCAGGGTTGGGGGAGCGCGGCGGGCGGCCCTGGGAGAGCCAGGGGGAGTGGCAAGGGGGGCGAGGCGCAGGGACACCCCGCTCAGGCCCGCGATGCTGCTCAGGCTGCGGGATTTCTCGTAACCTGGTGGTGGGGGGGGAGGGCGAAGGGCAGAAACACGGGGAGGAAGCAAGGAGATAGGGGTGCAGGGGGAGGGTCCAACAGACAGAGGGACCCCAAGACAGAGAGAAGCAGGAGGGAAACAGAAGGGATATGAGATGGAGAAAGAGAGAAGACAGAGACAGGAAGAGGCAAGAGACAGGAAGAGATGGAGAGGGCGAGTCAGAGAGAGAAGGCAGGCGACAGAGACGGTGAGGGAGACAGGATAAGAGACAGACAGACACCAAGACACAGAGTGACAGATGGCAAGAGACGGAGAGATGGACAGAGGCGGACCAAGGAGACGGAGAGAGAGAGAAGTGAACAAATTGGACAGTCAATCGGCATCGAGGAGAAAGGTTCAGACATGGGGAGGGGGAGAGACTCAGGGTTAGGAGGCAGGTGGCAGCCACCGAGCCTCCCCCACCCGACCCCCACCGCGGCCCCCCTCAACTCCCCTCCCCCCTGTTGGCCCCCTCATCTGAGGCAAAAGGTGGGGGGCAGCGAGGCAGATGGTGGGCAGCACGGGCGTGGGGAGGGAGCGTGGGTGGAATGCCAGTGGGGGAGCAGCCGGTGGAGAGGCCTTGGGAGGGAATGCGTGGGGCCGCAGGGGGTAGGGGGCTAACCTAGATGTAGAGGAACGAGGACAGGCGGGTGGGGACGAGGACAGGCGGGTGGGGACGCTGTGAGGGGCTCAATGGGGTGCAAGCTGGCAGCGCCCCCTCCCCGGGCGGGGCGGGGCTGGTGCGGGAGGACACGTCCAAGAGCAGTCTGATGAGGGCAAGACTCAGCTGAAGGCTGTAATGGGGTATCTTTAAAGGGTCAAGAAGCCTTTAAACGAGAACCTTCTGATGGGAAGGTCCTGACAATGTCTTGATAGTCAAAGGGATCTAAGGCTTAGGGGCACATGTGGGGTTTCTTGAAAACTTAGGAATGTCTGAAGAGTTCTGCCAGTGTCTGGGCTCTTCTAGGGCTTTGCTAGGCAGTACCAAGGGGTCTGTCTTGACGAGGGCATCCTAACTGTTGGAGAGAGGGCCTGGGGGAGGTTGGAAGCCCAGTATCTTGGGGACACCCCCATTCCCAATTGCTAACCTGGGGGGAAGGGGCAGAGGGGGACCGAGGGTCTCGCGAGGTCTCAGGCGGTGACAAGAGCTGGGGACAGAAATACACAGAGTCACGGGGGGGGGGGGGAGGGTGGCCAGGGGGAACCCCCCAACACAGCCTCACTGTTGGGGGGACGGAGAAAAGCCGAGATCTCTTCCTCCTCTCTGGTGTTTTCCGGGGGAGGGGAGCAGTGAAATGGGGGCGGCCAGAGACATCAAATATGGAAGGAGCTTCCGAGGTGGCTGAGGGGGAAGGGGAGGATGAAGGAAGAGAGGAGGGGGAGGGCTGGGGAGGACGGGGGAGCGCAGGCAGGTCAGGTGCGGGAATCAGGTGGTTGGTGAGGGGAGACGGAGAACGGAGGGGTCATGGGGCGGGTGAGGGTCAGGTCCGGAGGAAGGATCTTGGTTGAGGGGGAATAGTGGAGGGTGGGTCCTGGAGGGGAAGGTTAGAGAGGAAGGGAGACGCGTGGAAGGGGGAGGGATCCAGGACCTTGGGGGAGGGAGTTCAGTCAGCCCCATCAGCTCCAGCCATAATTTGAGTTCAATGAATGGATTTTGGCATACGAGGCAAGAGAAGCAGAGAACTCCCCCCAACTGACCCCCCCAGTCCTCCCTCACCCACATTCCCGAATCCTCCCCCCTCCCCCTGCCCCTCAATTCCATAGGGGCCCATCCAGACCTGGGGGTGGGGAACAAAGGGAGGTGGGTAACAGGACTGGGTGCAAGCAGGGGGAGGGGTGAGATGGGAGCAGGGAGGCAGGGGGTTGGTAATGAGATGAAAGTGGAGGATGATGGAGGTGGGGGGCGGGTTGCAATAAGGAGAAGTCCGGGGATGGAACAAGAAGAGCCAGACAGCCCCCTCTGGACTAGGAGCCCAGAAGCCTGGGTTCTTGTCCCCCATCTGCTCTGTGGCTGGGGGTTGGCCATGGACCTCTCTGAACTTCTGTAAAACAAGGGCGTTTAGATGCGGCTGTCCTTGGAGGCTCCCTAAGTCCTGCTGTGGCATCTCCTTAGGCTGCAGGTAGGGATTCTTTAGGATGTATCTCTGTATTGCATAGGGAGATTCCACAGGCATGTGTTGAATGAATAAGCGATGGATCAAATGCTTTCAGGTGGCCTCCCATCATTTTTAAGATCAAATCCAGCCTCTCACCATGGCCAAAAATACCTTCCCCCCCAGACTCCTCCCCTCTCCCCTAGGCCACTCAGCTCCAGCCACACTTCCCTCCTCCCTGTTCCTTTAACAGACCAAGCTCATCCCACCTCAGCACCTCAGGCAGCACCTCAGGGCCTTTTCACTTGCTGTTTCTTCTGCCTGGCTGGAGCTTTTTCAGCTTTCAAGTTTCATGTCACCTTCTCAGAAAGACCCTCACAGACCCCTTATCTGACCTGGCCAGAGTAATTATCCTTTTGTTTTCTGCTTCCTCCAGTCATGGAGTGGCAGACATTCGCTATAAAGGGCCAGATGGTCAATATTTTCGGGGCTCTGTGGGCCATACCATCTCGGTCGAAACTATTCCAGTCTGCGGTTGTAGACAGTGGCTGTGTTCCAATAAATCTTTATTTACAAAACAGCTGGTGGACACATTTGGCCCGTGGCTGTAGTATGTTGACCCAGGCTCTAGAGTAGCAACTCTGTGATGGCAGATTCTTGCTTTGTGCCCTGCTAAATCTCCAGTGCCTGGAATTCTACCCTCAATCATTAGTTGCTGCATGCATGAATGAATGAATGAATGAATGAATGAAGTTAGGGGTTAGCTGGGGTTGTTGTGAGGATTACAGAATATATGTTAGATTCCTGGCACGTGGAAAGTGCTTCGTTATGTTTGCTGAATAATTCATCTACTGTCTCCTCACTCTATCTCCCTCACCTCCCCAACTGGCCAGACCTGACCCTGCCCTCTTGACCCCTGGCCCCCCGACTCTCTCTCTTTCCTTCTTCTCCACCCGCATAGCCCTGACCCCGGCTCAGGCTTTGTCCTCTCCCCCTGGACCCTCATCCCAGCCTCCTCCCCAGCCTCCTGACCTGCAGTCTCCCCACTCCGGTGCATCCTCACAAAGTCCCAGAGCAGACCCGCCCCTCCCCAGATCCTGGGACGAGAATCCTCAGCCCAGCCCTGCTTTTTGGCCTCAGTTCTAGGTCTGTGTCTGCCTCTGCCCCAAACTGAGAGCTCGTGGAGGGCAGGGGTGCGGTTGGATTGCTCACTGCTGAATCCCCTGGACCTAGCACTGCGCCAGGAGCCTGTGTGTGCTTTGTAAGTGCTGGCCAATCCACAAGTGACTGGATGAGTGGCTGAGTCTTTCTCACCCCAACCTGCACCCAGAAGAATGTCCTGGGTGTGTACCCCATTTTCTTGATTAAATAAACAAAAGCAAAACCAAGGGGGAGGCAGGGAGAGAGATGTGGATGGGGCTGAGAATGGGGGTCAGTCGTAAGGGCGGGGAGGGAGGTCAGGCACATGGTGGGGAGGGTGGGGCTTAGTTCTAGGGGTTAGTGAGGGGCACCACAGGTCCTGGGCAGGTGGGTGCGGGGCCAGAGTCAGGGCTGGGGGTTAATCGGATGGAGCTGTTCGGAGTTAGGGGACAGGAGTCTCGGTCAATGGGGGCTGCATGTTCTCAGATGGGTTAGTCGGGAGGGAGGGGGTTCAGAGGGTGGGGGCTACTTACCCTGGGGGGAGGGGGTTCGTCCACTAGGGGGATATCCAGGCTGCAGCGTTGGCGTTGAGGTCGGGCAAGAAGCTTGGGGGGCCTGGCTTACGCCAGTCTTGGGGGGGCAGTGGGGGAGCACCAGTGGCTGGGGGTGGGGGAAGAGGCCAGAGGGTCGGGGGGGGACATGGAGATGGAATAAAGACAGGTGAAGGGTCAGTGGTGAGGAAATTTGGGGGAGGGCGTCTAAGAGGGAGGGAATTTGGGGCCAAGAGATGGGGGAAGGGAAGTCCAGCACCTCCTCCCTCATCTCCCTCTCCTCCCCTCCCCTGGGGGAGGGGAGGAGAGGGAGGGTCCCAGGGGGCCAGTGGAGGGCACCTCACCTTTCCGGATGGAGCCATCAGGGGAAGGGGCATAGTCAGTGAGAAGGAAGCAGGCTCGGTCCCGGCTGTAGCGGCCCCGGCTCCCGGGGGTGATGGGGCTCTTGTCTTCTGGTGACATGGCGGGCTGGTCAATAGCCGGGCAGTCCTCGTGGGCAAGCGCAGCTGCTGCAGGGTCCCCGTTGGGGCGGGGATCTGTGTCCCGAGGGTCAGACAGAGACACAAAGGAGAGAGTGAGGTGTGGGAACTCACGGAGAGGGCAAGGTCAGCAAGGAGAGGTGATGGAGGTGCAGGTTGTTAGGGGGTGTGGCTGGTGGGTTGGGGGAGCGGGTCATGGGTGGGGAGGGTGTTGAGTGTCGGGAAGGACAACAGGGTAGGGAAGGGCATTGAAGGCTAGGAAGTGGGGGTCAGGCGGGGTGTTGGGTGCTGAGAAGGGCAGGACTGAGGTAGGGTGTCGGGTGTTTGGAGGGACAGGGACGGGGGAAGTAGTTGGGAAGTGAACTGGGTGCTGGGAAGGAGGCTGAGGCAGAGTGGAGGGTGGGACGGTTGGTTGAAGTGGACCGAATAGGGCACAGCTGGGGTAGGGTGCATGGTTTGGGATAGGTCTGGAGGGATGGCTGGGAGGGATGCAGGGGGCTGGGAGGTGGTAGTTTAGGGAGGGGTGTTGGACGCTGGCAAGGGCACAGTGGGAGGCGTTGGGAAGGTGACAGATGAGGGAGGGGGGAGGTGGGGGTCCCCCAGGCTCTGACTTTAGCTATTTTTAATTGGTGTGAAACTGGGTCAGCGGCTGAGGGAGCAAGATGGGGGCCGGGCGGCCCAGCTCCCTTTCTTGACCTACTTAAGGCATGGGGGTGGGGCCCCCCAGCCTCTCCCTTCCCCGGGACTGATGCCCCAGTCACTGCCTCTGAGACACAGACTCCCCTGGGGGGAGAGATGAGCACAGGCTCAGTCAACTTTCCTCTCCCCTCACCTCCTTCATCAGACACTGCAACAGTCCCCTGGCCTCTGTCTCTGGCCCTTGATTCCCATGTGAGACTCTCTCCCTGTGCACTGAACCGCCCCCCATCTCTCTTTCTCTGAGTCCCTCTCACCATATGGCTGATCACTCTGCCCCCCGCCCCCCTGGTTCCACTGAATACCTTGGCTGTAAGTCTGTCTCTCCCCAAAACTCTCTTTCACATGAAATCTCTGTTTCTCCATCGCTGTCTACTTCCGTGCCTCTTCTCTGGCCTCGGCAATTGCTATTCACTTTCCTCTCTTCTGTCTCTGTTGCTGACCACCCCATCTCTCTGGAGTCTCAGCAACTACCTCCTGCCCCCCTCACAACCTCCCCACCTCTGCCTGCGCCCCCCCATCTCCACCCCTTGCGCCCCCTCCTCACCTGCCCGGTTGATCTCAATCACTTCCTCCTGAGCCAACGGGCAAGGCTCCCCAGGGGCAGGCAGAGGAGGCAGCCCCACGATCCCGAGCCCACCCGCTCCCCCCCTGAGCAGCCCGGGGTGCGTGTGGGGCCCTGGTGGGTAGGCCCCTGCCACAGTCACCCCCATGGAGGGCGGGGTGATGGGTGGTGGAGGGCTGATGCTGCCGCTGCTGTGGTGAGGATGGGGCGGGGGCGGTGGCGGTGGGTCGGGCTTGCAATAGTTGGGCGAGCCGGGCTGCGGGGGCCGGGGGATATGTTTATTCTTCTTCTTGGGCAGCTTCTGTTTGGCCATGGCCAGCGAATAGTACATGCCAAAGTTGTTGACAATGACGGGCACGGGCATGGCGATGGTGAGCACCCCAGCCAGGGCACACAGCGCCCCCACCAGCATCCCTGACCACGTCTTGGGGTACATGTCTCCGTAGCCCAGGGTTGTCATGGTGACCACGGCCCACCAGAAGCCGATGGGGATGTTCTTGAAGTAGGTGTGGTTGGAGCCCAGGATGTCATCGGGGTCAGCGCCAATGCGCTCAGCATAGTAGATCATAGTGGCGAAGATGAGCACACCGAGCGCCAGGAAGATGATAAGCAGCAGGAACTCATTGGTGCTGGCGCGGAGAGTGTGGCCCAGCACGCGCAGCCCCACGAAGTGCCGCGTGAGCTTGAAGATGCGCAGGATCCGGACAAAGCGGACCACCCGCAGGAAGCCCAGCACATCTTTGGCGGCCTTGGAACTGAGGCCCGAGAGCCCCACCTCCAGATAGAAGGGCAGGATGGCCACACAGTCGATGATGTTGAGGCTGCTCTTGAGAAATTCCACCTTGTCTGGGCAGAAGGTGATGCGCATGAGAAACTCAAAGGTGAACCAGACGACGCACACACCCTCCACGTAGGTCAGGAAGGGCTCTGTCTCCACCTCCACATTGGTGATGTTCTCCGGCGGAGCCCCAGGGATCGGGGAGGCCTGCGTCACTGTCTTGTTGCTGATGTGGATGAAACCCTCGTGGGTCTCCAGGCAGAAGGTGGTGATGGAGATGAGGATGAAGAAGAGGGAGGCGAAGGCCACATACTGCGGGGCAGGACAGGAGAGAGAGGGCAAAAGGTGACCCAGGCATCTGGTCAATTAGCCATCTCCCTGAGACCCTCCCAGTGGCCCCTTTCCCAGACACAAACTCCAGGGAAACCCAGGTGTCCCAACCCCAATGCCTCCATCACTTCTTGCATCCTTTTCTCTCTAAATCTTGCAAAAGGATCAGAGGCAGCTCTCCCCCAGCTCGGGAGAAGAGCTGGCCCCAGCAGCAGCAGCAGATGGGCCACTTCTTTCCTGGAAACAGTGATTTCTGGCTCCTTGCTCTGTCTCCTAGACCATCCCCCCCACTCCTGTTCCCTGTGTCATATCTCAGGGGGTCCCTGGCAGGGTCCAAGCATTCTGCTGGGGGATGTGGGTAGGGAGGCTAAGATCATACATCCTGTGTCTCAGAGGCTTTGGGGCTTAGCTTGGAGCTGAGGGAAGGCAAAGGGGAGAAGGTGGGTCAGAGGCAGAACCAGGAGGTGGTTAAGAGTAAGAAAGCCTGGGTTTGAATCCAGCTTTTTCCCTGCTTAATTGGGCAAGGAGATTAAGCTTTCTGAACCTCAAATTTTTTACAGGATTGTTGTAAGGATTACATTAGATAAGTATACAAAGGGCCTGACTCCAAAACCAGTGCTTGGTCTAGTGTTTGGAACTTAGTAAGGCTTGAGCTGTTATTAGGGTGTTGGGGCATCAGTTAAAGGAGCCAAGGTTGAGGCCTCAGATAGGTGCCGGTGTTTAAGGACCTTGATGCTAATGACTGGGTCTCAGAAAAGGGAGAAGGCTGGGTGAGGCCCTCACCCAGAGAGAACAGCGCAGAGTTGGACCCACAGAGGGGAGGAGGGGTGTTAGGTCCCTGAAGGAAGAAGGAAGTGGAGGGTCAAGACTGCAAAAAGGGAAGATGATAGGGGTGGGGTTTAAGGCTCTGGAAAGGAAGGGAATGTCAGGGGCTTGAACATAGGGGAAGGGGAGAGGGCAGGGCTAGGTCCAAGGAGAGGTGAAGGGGCTTGTCAGAGGTTCAGAGATATGGGGGCGGGGGTGCCTGGTTCATTTCAAGATGGGGAAGGACCAGTGTCCTGAGCCCAATGGTGTGGCTTTTGATGAAGGCCTTGAGAAGAGACAGGGTCAAGATCTTGGAGAAGGCCCCTAGAAATTGTAGTGGGCTTTATCAGATATGTAGAAGGGAGGTCGAAGGAGTGAGGTTAGTCCTTAGAGAAGGAAGGGGATGGGCTTTGAGCCAGAGGAGCCTTTAATCAGATGGGTAGAGAGAGGGCCTGGGGTGCAAAGAGAGGAGAGCCAGAGTTGGCTCCCGGGCCAGCACTGTCCCTCTCTGCACTCTCTTTCCTCCACGGGATGGGGGGCAAGGTCCGGGCTTGGGAGACCTTGACTTTAATCTGAAGTGCAGAGCCGAGAGGCGGGCCAGAGTCCGCCTCAGAGATGACCCTAGATCTTGGGGTGGGCTAGGGGCTCAACTCTGGCCCTCTGCCCCGCCCCCCTCTTCGTTTCTCCGCAGTGGTTTAAGAGGCCAGAGGCCTCCGCAGAGCGCATGCCTGGTGCTCCCCCGCCCCCCTCCGAGCCGGGCGCAGGGCGCAGGGCGCAGGGCGCAGGTTGCGGCACCGCAGTGGGGGCGGGCCGGACGGACCAGGGGGCGGGGCGCGCGGGGGGCAGCACCACGGACAGCTCCCCCACCGCAGTGCGCAGCCGCAAGGCCTGAGAGCTGTCTTAACCCATTCCAGGCCGTGGCCGAGCAGGCAGTGCGCAGCCGCAGTGCCGCTTCACAGCGGGAGGCCACAGGCCAGGAGCTTGATTAACTCCTTCCCTCCCGGGACACAGAAAGAAAGGTGGGCACCCGTCGCAGTGCGGAGCTTAGAAGCTGGACAGCGTCAGGACCCCCTTGTCCAGAGATGCTTCAAAAGCAGAAGGGGTAGGAGGGCATGGAGTCCCTGTAAGAAGGAAAGGGGAGATTATGGGGAGAGGAGTGAGGGGGAGGTAGAGCCGGACCCTCCACTTTGCATTGGCCTCAACTCTCAAACTCTCATTTGGCGGCTAGAAGATGCTTGGCACTACGTGGACACTCAAAACACATCTGTAAAGTAAATGAATGTCCCCCGTAGCTGTCCCAGACCCCTAGTTTCACCTCCGAACCCTTCAATGGGGTCACAAGAGGGAAGGGCTCCCCAGGCCATGGGGGAGGGTGCCGCTCAGAGGCCTGAGGGGGCATATAGGGCCACGTCCTTTCTGCACCTCCTCTCCCCCACCTCCCCCCACCCAACCCCAAATCTTGCCAACTCAGCGCTTCCCGGGGACCAAACTTTATGCGGTGCCTCCGGCCCCCCTCCCCCTCGCTCCCTCCCCCGGTGCAAATGCGGCACTGCGGGTCCTCCGCGTCCTTCCCGGCCCAGGACGCGGCACGGTGGGGGGAGGGTGCCGGACCGCCTCCTCCGGGTGTTTGGGTCCCCAGGAGGCTAGAAAGGGGCCTGGAGTCTCTCCTCTTTCCCTCCTCTCTCTAATTCCCCACCCCCCATCTTGAACTGTCCTCTCCTCCAACACAGGGAGGAAGTTAAGAGGAGGAAGAGGTTCAAATGAGAACCAGGGGGAAGGGTAGCTACTTAGCCTGGGAAGTTACAGATGTTTGAGGAAAGTTTTTTGGGGGGGGGGAGACGAAGAGAGCTTTGGGGGAAATATGGAATTTTGAGAGAGATAAGACTGGAGAGAGGAGAAGGCTGGAGTGTGGGCTCTTTGGTTCACTTAGCGGGAGGCGGAGGGGGGTCTGAGAGGCCCAGTCCTGTGCTTTGGAATGGGTAGTGGGGGGGGGGCGTTAGGAAAGGGGAAGTGAGCAGGGCTTGGGGAGGGGGGTCAGGTGGAAAGATACCAAGGTAGGTCAGAAAGACCTGGGAGCTATTTTGAGGAGGAAGCTTTGGGGCTGATAACTTGAGGAGGGTCCCAAGGATTGAGATTAGGTAAAGTTCTGGAGCAGGAAGGAAAGTCATTTACCCACTAGGAAAGAGGCTGGGAAGCTGAGGGTGGGGAGAGGGTGTCCCAGAGATAGAGAGTGGGCTATGCAGTTTAAACGATGAAGGAAGAAGCTGGGAGAATCTGTGGATGAGAGAGAAGCTATTCTGGAGGGCATATGGGAAGTTCTGGAGAGGAAGGGCATATCATGGGGGCTCAGGACTCTTCTGGAGACATTGAGGAGGAGTGTGAAAGCCTTGGGGGAAGTCTGGAGCTGTATAGGGAAATCCTCGGGAGGGGAGTTGGTGTGGAGGATGCAGGAAGGGATGTGAACACAGAGGGGGCAGCAGGGTCCCAGAAGAGAAGATGCCCCAAGACTCTGTTGCAGTGAGGGGGAAGTATCCTAGCCAGAGCAAGTGGTTTGGAGGTTCAGAGGAGTCCAGGGGACTCTGAGATTGGGGTGGGAATTATTCTGAGACTTTAAGGGCAGAATAAGCAGGGGGGGTTCAAAGATAACCAGGAGACTCAAACTTGGAGAGAGGGAGGGGATGTGGAGACGGTCAGAAGGAGAATCAGAGGTGTTGGGAGAGCCTGCAGGACTGAAGGCTGGAAGCTAGAGAGCAGGCTTCAGAGGGTCTGCAGGGGGTGGAAACAGTGTTCACAGGGCCTGGGACACTTTGAGGGTTAGGAAGAGATGTCTTCTGAGGACCTAAGGAGGTCCAAGAAACTGAGGGCTGGACAAGGGTCTTCTGAGGGTCTGAGGGGTGGCCAAGAGAGGTGAGAAGAGGTTAAAAGGGGCTAGGAAGACTCAGGGTTGAGGAAATGTCTTCTGAGGGTCTCAGGAGGGGTCCAGGAAAGGCAGATGTGGGGTTGTTCAGGGGGTGTGTTTAAGAGATTCACGGTCAGAAAGGAAGTTTCTAAGGGCCTACGGTGGCCTAGATAAGCAGGGTGGGGTTTAGAGAGGTCTGGAGTATTCTGAAGGTTGCAGAGAGATCTTCTGAGGATCTGGGGATGGCCGGGAGAGGGGGGTGTGTTCAGAGTACGGGAGACTAAGAGGCTGGGAGGCCGAGAGACCAGGAAGGGCTGGGAAGGGCTAGGGATTAAGGGCGAGGATGGGGCGTTTCTGAGGGTCTGGGAGCTCCAGGAGAGGGGAGGGGGATGGGGGCTCCGAGAGCACGCTCACCCTGGCGGCCCGCGACGAGTAGGGGTCCTCGAAGAGCGCCCACACGCGGGGCTGCCAGCGGCGCCACCACGTGCCGCCCGCGCCGCCCGCGCCCCCTGGCGGGCCCCCGGCGCCGCCGCCAGCGTCCTGGAAGCAGAGGCGCTTGAGCTCGCCGCCCGCGCCGTCCAGGCCGCCGCCGCCCGCGCCCGCCTCGTCGTCCAGGCCCGCATCATGGGCGCCCGCGGCGTTGGCAGCGTTGGCGGCGCCCGAGGGGTCGGGTGCCTCGAAGGAGTCGAGCGCTTCCTCGGCGTCCCGGTGCTGCCGGTAGGTCATCCAGCAGCAGGCCTCCACGTCGGTCTCGTCGATGCCCCAAAAGCCGAGCTCCTCCTCGAAAAGCGGCCCGCACACGTCGGCCGGGCAGTGCAGCTTGCCAGTGCGGTAGTAGTTGAGCACGTAGGCGAAGACACCCGGATGCCGGTCAAAGAAGAACTCGTCGGCGCCCGGGTCGTAGTCGAAGCGCGCCGCCGCCTCGGGCTCCGTCAAGCCGGCCAGCCGCGTCCCCGGCAGGGTGCGCAGCGTCGAGCGGTACGTCTCATGGCGCACGCCGCCCACGTTGATCACGATCTTGCCACTGTCGCCACCGCCGCCGCCGTGCCGCCCCATGGCCGCCGCCGGCAGCCCGGGGCATGGCTCGGCGCGCCGGCCCCCGGGCCCGCGGGGTGCCGGGGGGCCCGCCGGGGACGCGGCGGGGCCGGGCTGCGCAGGCTGCTGCTGCTGCTGCAGCAGCGGCGGTGGCGGTGGCGGTGGCGGCGGGGGCAGCGGCAGCGGGGACTCGGACGGCTGCGGCGGCGACACCGGCTGCTGTTTGCTGGACCCCTGGCGCCCGCGGAAGGATGAGACGCAGACTGAGCTCAGCATTGGCTGGGGGGCGGAGAGGGAGGGGCGGGGTCTCAGGGGGCGGGGCCGCAGGGGAGAGAGATGTGATTGGGTGAGAGGAGGTGATGGAGGGAGGGGGCGGGGCCGCAGGGAGGGAGAAACCGAATTGATTGGCCTGGGAAGAGGTGGGGGCGGGGCTAAAGCTGCGAGAAGGGCCCGGACTCCAACTCCGCCTAGCTGGTCGGGGCGGGGCCGCAGATGGAACACACCGATTGGGTCTTTCTGAGATAAGGGGCGGGGCCGAGCGAGGTGTTAAGGCGGGATGGGAGGCTAAAGTTGCCTGGTTTGGCAGCACTGGGAGAACAGAGGAGGCGGGGCTAAATATAAGACAGAGATCTGATTGAACTAAAAACAGGAGCGGGTCGGACAGAGGAAGGGGACAAGTCCGAGCTATTTAAAGGGGTCTGACTGTCCGTGACTGGCGGAGTCAGGGGCAGGGCCACAATCGGGGCGGCCGTCTGGATTGCATAGAGACGGACCTAAAGAGCCGGCAAGCAATACCCGGTGAAGTGGGGCAGATGGAGACTGCCGGGTTGAGCTCCTAACATTGATTGGACGGGGCAGAGAGGATCTTAAGAGGCAGCGCCACAGAAATTAGAAACAGTCCTAATTGGGCTGGGAGAGTGAGGGGGCGGGACTGAATGAGGGGCGGGAACTGGAAATGGAGAGTGGCACTAGACTGGACTGAAAGGGGACACGGCAAGGGGAACAGGGACTGAGACCCAGTGAGAAGGGGCGGAAAGGGGCGAGGCCTGGAAACCTGAGAGCTTCTGGCTAGGACTAAGGGAGAAGGCGAGGTAAAGAAGGGGCAGGGTCGGAGCTGCAAACTCGGCCCGATTAGCCGGCGCTGGGCCGGGAGAATGTCAGGAAGGATGCGGAGAGACTGCGGGAGGTGGGTGGGATCCACGATTGGTAAAAACCGTCTTGAATGGGCTGTGGAAAGGCAAGACTAAGGGAGGAGCGGGGCTTTAAGGGATTTGAAAGCAACCAGGCTAGGTGGGGGCGGGGCAGGGCTAAGAGTGTAGAGAATGGCTAAGGAAAAGGTGAGACCTGCAGAGTACAAAGCTACCGGGATGGACGGAGCGGTGGGACCTAGAACGGGAAGTCTTGGGGGCCAGAGAACCTGGGAGACAGTTCTAAGGGTCAGCAGGGCCTTAGAAGGGGGAACGAGGTGAGGGAAAGTGGACGAGGTCTAGATAACGGCGGACTGCAGTCAGCAGAACCAAGGGACGGATGAGAACTGGTAAGGAGAGAGCCTTAAGAGGCGGAGGGGAGAAACCAAAAGGCCGGGAAACAGTCTCGGCTGAGGCAATAGGCGGGGCCAATAGGAAATTGGGCGGGATTAGGTTTCAGAGAGTCCTGGTGGGAGGACAGAAAGTTGGGGCGGGGCCAATGGTGGATGTGGCCAGAACTAGGCGGACCGCCCCGGAGCCGGTCAGGCCCCGCCCCCTGGGCTGGACTGGCGCCCCCCCCCCCGGTGGTAGAGCGCAGGCGCGGGGGCTGGGGCGGGGCTAGCGGCTGCGGCTGGGGCTGCGGCGGCAGGAGGCTGTGCCTGTGGGAAGGAAGTGGGCGGGTCAGGGGCTGCGGGCGTCCCAGGTCTGCACTGTTCCCGGCCCGCTGCCTCCCTCTGCAGGTACGGCGGCTGGTTGGTATCGCCTACCTCTCCACCCCCCCTCCCGCTTCTGTGCCTCTTAGTGTCTCTTTCTCTCCCCTTTTCTGAATATTTGTCCCCCCGTCTCTGCCCTCACTCCTTTGAGGCTCTGGCCCCTCCTTACTCTCTGCGTTCCCTCTGGTTCTCTGTCCCATTGTTCTCTGAATCTGTCCCCCTCCTTCTGAGTCTTGCCCCTGTTCTCTCTAAGCCTCAGTCTCCTCTCCCCCGACTGTGTCTCGATCTCCCCACCCCCAGTCTCTTTATCTTGACCTCTGTACCTTTTTCTCGGATTTGCCTCTCTCTGGGTCTCCGTTCTCTCCAGTCTCTGCCCCTCCTCTTTGTGTCTCTGTCCTCCACTCACCCCCCCCCCCACACCCCAGGGTCGGCTCCCTCCTCTCTCTGGTCTCTGCCCATCCATCTGGGTCTCTGTCCCCCTAGCTCTTCTTCTTTGACTACCTCCTTCCCCGTGTCTTTTTCCCCTCCTCCGTCTCTTTTCCCCCTCTGTCACTGCCTTTTCTCTTTCTGTCCTTTTTCTTTCTTTCCCTTCCCTGGGCCTCTATCCCCCACCCCCACCCCGTGCCTCCTTCACCCCTCTCTGAATCCCTGTCCCCCTTTTTCTGGGTCTCTGTCCCCACTTCTTTGGGGCTCTGTCCTGCTGTCCTTCAGTCTCGGTCCCTCCCTCTGGATTTCTGTCCCTTTCTCTCAGGCTCCCACCGCATCACCGTCTCTAATCCTCAACCTGGCCAGGACTCGAGGCTGCGTCACTGCAGAGAGTTGCAGAAGTGGGGCCCGTCCTGCGGACCAGGGAGGTAGTTTACCTCAACTCCCCCCACCCCTAGACCTGGGTTCCCCCACTTCCCCCTGATCCACTGTTCTCAGGCAGTCCTCAAGCCCCCATGGGACCCAGGAGGGTAGAGAAAAGACATCGGGGCTTCCTACTCTTCTCTGCCCCGGATTCTGGTGTATCCCCAGGCAGAAGCAGTGAATCCTGAGGTGAGGGAATGGGCTTGGGTTGAGTGAGGCTTCTAGGCAGGTGGGGCGTGGGGGTGGATGCTGGGGCCGGGGTTGGGTAGGCACTAGGAGCTGGGAGTAAGGGCTAGGGTAAGGACCTAAGTCAGCCATCCTCCCTTATACCCTCCCCCCACCCCACCCAACTCTACTTTTCTCTTCTGCCTTTGATAGCAGCCAGGCACGGGATCAAGTTACCAAACCAGCGTTTTTGCGGAGGTCAGAAGATGTGGGAGAAGGTGCGGGCTGGGGCAGAGGGAAGGGGGGAAGGCAGGGATGGGGAGGGGGAAGGCAGGGATGGGGGAGGGGGAAGGAGCGAGGAGGCTGGAATAGGGGAGAATAGGGAATGAGACTCGGGATTAGAGACCGTGGGATTGGGGGAAGAGGCTCGGTCAAGGATGATCTGGACTCCATCAAGCCCTGGGAAATTTGGATGCCGTCACTCCCACATGGCCCTCTCCAGGCCCCACCAGGGTATGCGGGGATTTGTGAGCCTGAATTCTCCACCCATAGGGGAGGCTTCTGGAGGCATAATGAGGGCTTGGGTTATGGGACACCCAGCTCAGCAAACAGACCAGAGGGACGTGGACTCGATTTTTGGCGACGGACACCAGGGGAGGGGAGGTCAATGTCTGTTCACGTCTTCAGACCCTTTCCCCTTCCCTCCTCCTTCCCAGTCTATCCCTTCTCAGGCCTTCAAGGCACAAAATTCCTGAAAGCCCCAGACTCTCACCTCAGTCATCCTTGGCGCCCCCTCCTAACTCTCCCTCCCCCATTCCCCAAAGCCCTGGAATTGGGGAAGGGTCTTCCCCTTCCTGACTTCCAAGACCCCTTCCTTGTTCCTCCGCCCCCATTCCTATCAGTTCTAAATCCAGGAAAGACGATCTTCCAGGCACTAAAGCTGAAAATGTGGGGACTCTCTGCCTACGATCCTTGGTCTCCCGAGACCCTCCAATTACCTCTCCGCTGTAACCTTTAAGTCCTCCTCTCCCGAGTCCCCCGCCTCCAAAACTGGGATTTGGGCTGTCTTACCGCCCCCGGACCCTGTGCCTTCTCCCCCTCCCCCGTACTCACCCCAAGTCGAGGCGGGGCGGGGATGGGGGAATCCGGGACTGGCGATGGGGGGAGGGGTGACCCAACCCCGCAGCTCTGGGCAGCGAGAGGCTGCGGAGGGGGGTAGTGACATCATCGCCGGAGGAGGGGCAGCTCAGCTCCCCCCAACCCGGGGGCTTCAAGCCCCGCCTTTGTGGCGTACCCAGGGGTCCCGGAATCCCAAGGGTAGAGAAGAAGAACAGATTAAGTGTGCGGGAATGGTATCCCCTCCCCTTAGAACAAGGGTTGGAAAACCCTTTACGATTTCAGCCACCCCCCACTGCCACCTGTCGCTGCCGTCGCGACCTGTCGCCTCCCACGCGTGTTGTGGCTGCGCCCGCCCCCGTCAGGACGTTAACACCGCCTAGACTACAACGTCCGTGATGCTCCGCGGCGTCGAGTACCTTTGGGGAGAGGCAGTGTAGGCGAGGGGCTTCATGGGCTTCGTAGTATAGGACCCTCGCACCAGTGTGCACCTTGGAGAGGAGTGATACCTTTCTCCTTCCTTTCTTTCTCAACTCCAGAGAGCCGGACACTAACTTTTTTCTGAAAAAAATCACGCGCTTAAAAAAAAAAAAAAAAAGGAAGAGACCCAGGTAAGTTTAATAGAAATAGTGGAGTTTTACTGAGTATCGGGGGGTGCGCATGCGCGTAACCAGGGCCTCAACCGGAGAACTGCGGCTGCGCAAGCCCACCCCTTCACTGTCCGCCACGAGCTCGAGCGCGCGCAAGCCCCACTCGCGCCCCGCTTTTCCTGTCGCCGCGGTCGAAGACGGCCACGTAGCTGCGCAAGAAGACATCGCCGAGGATCCAGAGGGGCCCTGCGGGCGGAGGCATGTCCAGAGCCTGGAAGCCTGACAAGCAGAGACGGACGCCACCCCGAGCAATCTACAAGGCGACAAGACGGATCACAGGTGTCGTGTCACGCCCACCGGTGTTCCTTCTTCCTAGGAGCCAGAGCTTCGCCCCGCCCACTACCGTGGGCACTAGAAATGTTTATGTGGTCCCTGCTTGGCCCTAGTGATGTCTCACTCCCAGCCCCACCCTCTCAACGCGTCACTCTGACGTCATTGTGACTGCCACCTACCTGGATGACGTAGTCCTGGGCCGTGAGGTTAAACCAGACCCCGCCAAGGAGGAAGGAGACTGGGGGGAGCGTTGGGATTTTCGAGCACTGGATGAGGTACTGAGGGCAAAGAGGAGCAAGTAGAGACGAGGGATTCCTTTTCTGCTCAAATTCTTTCCGTGGCTCCCCAGTGCAACAGGGAAATGTCCATTTTGGGCAGCTAGGTATTCAGGGCCTTGTGTGGTCAGGCTCTGCTGTCTTCTGTAGCCTTATTGGCTTTTCCCTCACTCCTATATAGTTGTTGCCACTTCCCCTAGGCTCCCATTTGATCAAAACCTCTTTTCCTCTAATTGAAAATCAAAAACTGGTGGCCCACGGGCCATACTGGGCCTATAGGTGTATGTAATTAGTCTTATACTAATTATAAGTTTACTCACTCTCATCCGGTCCTGTTCCCGGAGTCACTTAGAGTAGACACTTGGGAGGTGTCCTTGCTTCCTCTCACTAACCCCCGGCCTGTCACTCACAAGGTCCAGTGCTTTCAGCCCGTGCATACCTCTTAGCCATGCGATTCCCACCCGCAGGCTGGAGCATCCTGCCCAATGTCCACGATTAAATCCCTACTAGCCTCCCCAGCCCACACCCACCAGACACCAGGTCCTTACCTCCCCCATTAGCAGGGGGACTCCCCCAGTGGCTGCCTGCAGGGCCCGGATCTCCTCAGTGGGTCCCGTGATGAGAGACGTGCCTGTGTCCAGAATGGCAGCACAGCCCCGGGCACAAAGAGTCAGCCCTGTGCCAACCTCCACACTGTGAGGCAGAAGGAGGCAGTCATTAGAGCCAGCATCCTAGGAGGCCAGGCCCCCAGCCCCCTCCTCCTGCAGAGCCAGGAGTCCCGGCCCACAATCCCTCCTCCATCAGACCTAGGAGTCTAGGTCCTTGGCTCCCTTCACCCCAGGACACTGGATTTTAGGCTCTAGCCCACTCCTCCCAGACCTAGGAGGCCAGGTTCCTCACCGCTCCATGTGGATCTGCCAGTAGGCAGGGATCGTGACTGGCACAAAGGTGAGGGGTGGGATGTAGTGTGCTGGGTCCGAGCCACCCAGGACCAGCTCTCCGCCATCAGCTGCCTCAGGGTCCCTGCAGAGGCAGACAGCTGTATGTGTCATGGGCATTTCTCCTGCCAGCCCCAGGAGTGGCCAAGGGAGGGACTTCTGCCAATGGGGTGGTGTCTGGGTTCTAGGTGGGATAGTGGGATGCAGGCAGGGCCTTGATGTTGGGACTGGAAGCAAGGCAAGAAGTGAAGAGAAATGGGGCTTTTCTTGGTGGAGGTTAGGATTTTAGGGTCTTGGGAGCTTCCTGAAGTGGGCATAGGACTTCTTGATTTGACTGTAGAAGGTAGAACTTTTGCGGGGAGTGGAGCATTGAGGTTTCTGAATTGGCTCTGGAAGGTGTGATTGTGAGGAGTCAGTCTCCCCGAGCGGATGATGAGACTTTCTGAATTGCATGTCTAGAACTTCCGGGGAATTAGACTTCCTCAGTTGGCTGAGAGTGATAGGAAGGGGGGGTGGGGGCGGGCACTTCCTGGAAGTGTGGAAGGTCAAGATCTACTAAGAGGTGGGTGGGGGGATTCCCTGGCTGTCCAGTGGTTAGGACTCCGCCCTTCCACTGCAGGGGGCACAAGTTGCAGCAAAAAAAAAAGGAAAAAGAGGTGGGCGGGACTTCCTGGCTTGGACGTCCGGATAACTGAAGGGACATAGAACTTCCTGCCTGGATACTACCTGGATGACAGCTTAGGCTTTCTGAGCATAAGTTTAAAGCTTCCTAGAAGGTAGGTGTAACTTCTTAGATTAAAATGGGCAATTCCTGACTTCTGACGTGTGTTCTCAAATGGAATTGGGATTTCTTTATCGTGAAGATGGGGTTCTTAAATTCAGTATTTGATTGGGTAGGGCATGGAATTTCCTGGTCTGAGATTGAAACATGGAACGTTTTAAATGATGGTGTTTCTTTAGTAGGTCTTAAGGTGTTGCTTAGTGAGTGGAACTTATGAATAGGGTTCATGTGTTTCTTATATTGGGGCGGTGACTTCCTGAATGGAGAGTGGGACTTCCTTTATTGGGCAAGGGACTTCCTGAAGGAGGGCAGAACTTCCTTCTTGGGGCTAGGACTCAGAGGAAGGTAGACCCTCCGCCATTACCTGTTGAGGTAGAAGGAGAAGACAGGCTCATCCAGAAGCCCCTGGTCCACCAGTCTATCCAGCGGGGGCCGAACTCCTCCCACAGCCAGAACGGGAAAGCCGAGGCCCAATACCCCATCGAAGTGGGCAAATGTGAAGACCAGGCTGGGCTCCCACAGAGCCTCCCCAAAAATCACCGATGCACCTGTGATTCCCCCAATCTGGGGTAGATTCAAATGGAGTAAGTTACTTCCGGGAGGACATTACCTACATGTCTCTGAAGTCTCCCAAACCAAGGCATGAATCCCAGGTCTGGGGACATCTGTAAACAACTCCAACTGCCTAGGAAGCCTTGCCTCGCAACTTGAGAAGGCCCGCCCCTGCCTGGGAAGCCCCGCCCTCTTCCCCAGGAAGCCCTGCCTCGCAATTCAAAAACCCCATCCGCTATGACATAGTATGAGTGTGTTTCATGTTTGGTAATTGCAATCATTGTTGCTTTTGTTGTGGTCATCCATGTACAATGCTTGGTGTCAGTCGATTTACCTCTTGTAAAAATAAAATACAGTGTGTGTGTGTGAAAAAAAAAAAAAAAACAAAAACAAAAACAAAAACCCCATCCGTTTACCCAGGAGGCCCCGCCTCTTCAAGCCCCTCCCTAAACCAGATAATCTTAGAGATGGGCTTCTCCCAGGCTCAAGCCTTCCCGGGGCCAAGGTCACGCACAGTCAGCTTGTCCTCACTCAGGATGCCGTCTAGGCGGCCAGTTCCGTATTGAATGGCAAACTTGGTCCCATTGGGCCGGAAGGAGCTGGAGGCTTTGGAGTTGAAGCGGTGGTGGACTCCTAGGTCAGAAGGTGAGGGAGCTGTCACTGGGGGAGAGAGGTCTCCCCAGTGCCTCCTGCCTCTCCGGCCAACTCACCTGTGAGGATGCGTTGGAAGAGAACAGGTCCCCAAAAACCCTTGGGAAGACCGGGCCCAGCCCCCCTTCTCCCTTTACCCCCATTCAGCCTTATTCTCCCCCATGACAGCTCACAGCAGGGCAGACTGAAGAAGTGGCATCTCACGGACGGGACCCAGAGATTGGAGGAACCAGTGTCAAAGACGACAGAGAAGTTTTGTGGGGGCGTTCCCAGCCCAATTTCCCCATAATACTGGACCTGATGGCAAAACAGGAGAGGTCCTGGATGAAGAGCTTGACCAAGGGCAGGAAGGTTGGGGACAGCGGGGGGCTGTGACTCACGTTCATGTAGTTGGAGAGAGGCACAAAGAAGTCCTTGTCCCCAGGGGATGGAGCCCCCAACCTGGGGGGCTCTGCTGGCTTATCCCATCCCCTCAGTGGGTTCAGGGCCCTGAGTCCAGTGTAGACTCTGCGAAGTGGGGTCCTGTGGGGGAAGGAGATACCAACAGCTAAGGAGCTACCCTTTCTGGACATCCTCTATAACAGACTTCCCCAAATAGGATATAACGACAATGTAAGCATCTCCATGGCCCTATAGTAATAGTCATTACCAGAAACCCTACCAAACACCTACCAAACCACGTTGACAAATTTCCCCAAAGACTCTACAAGAGTGCACCATTCCAAACAGACTTTCCCCAAAACGTTTCAATAAAAGACCTTCCAAATTATGTAAAGTAAGCCATTCTGGAATGGACATACACAAAGTTTTCCAAAGACCCTAACATATGCCGGGGTTGGGGGGCCACGGTGGCGGAGGGATGGGTGGGGAGTTTTGGATTAGCAGATGCAGACTATTATGTATATATCAATACAATGGATAAACAACAAGGCCCTACTGCATAGCACAGGGAACTGTATTCAATATCCTGTGATAAACCATAATGGAAACGAATATGTATATAGCATATATATCTGAATCACTTTGCTGTACAGCGGAAATTAACACAACATTGTAAATCGACTATACTTCAGTAAAACAAACTTTTAAAAATGCCAAAAACCCCAACATAAAACTAGCCTTTGCAAAAGCCCTTACATACTTTCAGCGCTGGGGGAAAAATGTAAGCACCAAATCCCAATTTTACTTTTTACAGTAAAATATATTCCAGATATATCAAATGTACATCACACTTAATGTGCAGTGTAAAATTATAAGAGCACTGGAAGTAAAGTGTTTAATAATTCTAGCAAAAGGAGGGCTTTTCTCAGAAAAGATGGGAAGATCAGAAATCATGGGAGAAATATTGATAAGGCTGTCTCTAAAATTTTAAACTTCTGTGCACCCTTCCCCCAACATACAAAGTTCAAAGAGAAAAAAATCTAGTGGAAATAATTACAAGTTGTATGTCCAAGAGTTAGTATCTCTAAAATGCAAAGAGCTTCTACAAATAAATAAGAATAAGATAAGCAACCCTGTGCTGGGAGGCACTTATTCATGAGTCTTATATTTCTGCAGAGACACAGACTGACTATGTCCAGAGTGTCTTTTCAAGGATTTTGTTTAGTGAACAGCCTTGGAAGAGAGAGAGTGTCTCTCTCTGGAGCAAAGGCCAGGCAGGCATATGATCCACTATAAAAGATTCAAGCCTAGGGTTCCCCTGCTGTAATGCACCTCACCGCTTGTGCACATATCACCTGACTCCGTTCCTTTCACCCTGTGGGAACCGAGGCTCAGAAATCTGGCACAAAACTGGCTACTACTATTGCCGGGAGTACTAAATTGTCCTTTGCCTCACACCTGGGAATCTTGTGTCTTCCACCAGCAGCCATGAAACTGTGGCAAATTAACTTTACAGTTCTTGACATTAAGTAGGAAAATGGTCAAAAGAAATAAGCAGGTAATTTTCAAAAGAAGTACAACTTCTAAACACATGGAAAAATGTTCAACCCCAATAGTTATCAAAGAAATGGGAATAACAAAGAGTGAGAGACCTTTTCATTTTCTTTCTTTCTTTTTTTTCTTTTCCCCCTGCAGATTGGCACAGAATTACCAATACTCACTGTTGGCTAGGAGGTTAGGAGGTGTAGATTGATAGAAACTTTCTGGAGTATAGTTTGGTAACATCATGAGTCAAAATTGGGAGTGCAGCTTTTAAGCCAATTAGTTTTAATTCTGGGAATTTCATCTATAGGAGATCATTAGACAAGTACACAAAGATGTGTTTATGAGCATGTACCTAATTCTGAAAACTGTTGTGCACGCAATGGCCAACGCTGGGAACATCTCAGCTCTGCTATAAAAGATGCCTAGAATGGAATCCATTCAACCACTAAAAAGGGGAAAGTAGCTCTCTACGCCAGTGGTTTTGCAAAGTTGTTTTGAAGCAGAATCACCTAGAGCAGGGGTGATAGGAAAACTTTTTTTGTAAAGGTTTTGCAGGCCATCCATCTCTGCTGCAACTACTCATTCTGTCAATATAGCACAAAAGCAGCCATAGGCGACATGTAAAAAATGAACATGGCTGAATTCCATTAAACTTTATTTGCAAAAACAGGTGACAGGCTGGATTTGGCTCTTGAGCTGAGTGTTTTGCCAATCCCTGACCTAGAGGGCTAGTTAAAATTTAGAACTGCTCATTTCTTTTTTTCTTTTTCTTTTCTTTTTTGGCCACACCATGCATCATGCAGGATCTTAGTTACCCGACCAGGGATCAAACCCATGCCCCCTGCATTGGGAGTTCAGAGTCTTAACCACTGGACCACCTGGGAAGTCCCTAGAACTGCTAGTTTCTGATTGAGCAGGTCTAGGATGGAGCCTGAGGACCTGCATTTCTAACAAGTTCCTGGGGCCTGCTCAAGCCGATGTTGGTGGTCCTGAGTCAACTCAGAGAATCATTGCTCTTTCCGTTGACTTGGGAAGTGGCTATGACCTCTTAGGTTCAAAAAGTAGGTTAGCAAACATCATGTGCAGTAACCTTTTTGTACCTGCCTGTAGTTTCTCCTTGGGGCCCTGCCCCCCACATCTTTGCGGCCACCGCCCATGACTTAGTCTTTGAGAGGCTTAAGAATGTGAAGTGGGGAAAAAGTGTTTCCTGGAAAAGTAGACCCCCCTCCCCCCATCAAGAGTTCCAGGGAGTGGAGAGAAGGGAGGAGAGGAAGGGAGAGATTGGGGGAGGCACCAGAGGTGGGGGGGAGGTCATAGGAGTCCCCAAAACTGGACTTCTTGAGACCTCAACAATTTGGAAGATGTGAATCTGAGGGAGTCTCAATTTAGATGTCACAGATCTGGGTCTCCAAGATCTGTTGGAAGATGGGTGTCACAGGTCTGGAGATCTCAGTATCAGATCATCAAAGCTCAGGGTGGGATCAGCAGAGTTCTCCCAAAAATGTGTACTGAGAAGATTGGGACGGTCCCCAACCAAGGGTCTCAGGGTGCAGGACCTTAGACTCAAAGGGCTTGGGTCTTAGGAGATAACAGGGTGGATCCCTCAGGGGTGAGAGCCTAATTTGGAGATCTGGGAACCCAAAAGATAGGAATCATGGATCCTGGGGTGTCAGGTTTGGGGGTCGCTGAACTGGGGAGCCCCAGACTTGAAGGGTAAGAGGGAGAGAGTCCGTCCCAGGTTTTGGGGTGGTGGGGGTCCCCATTACCGGATCAACGTGGCCCCAGTGGGCTGCATGGTGAGCAACGGTAGTAGCAGCAGCAGCAGCGGTGGCGGAGACATCTCTGGGGACCCGTGTGGACCCAGGCGTCCTGCGGCTCCGTTTTCTTTCCCCGGAGACTGCGCCCTGTTCACTGCCCACTTCCAGGTTTGAGAGGTGACTAAGACACGAAGTTTCTTGGTGGGTGATGTGGGAGTGATGGGTGGTATTTTGGGAGGAATGTGCCAAATATTTTGGTAGGGTCGCCAGAAGTATTGGCGTGCCTCACTCCGGACTTCGGTGGTGGTGGAGAGTCTCCTGCGCCCCTCCCTTACCCATTCTTTAGCTATTGTCGCCTTTACTTATAGCTTTCACTTCAGTTTTTCTGTGACTCATTAACCACAAGAGTTTTCTGGGGCAAACAAATGTATGGGCGGGGCGTTTGTGAAAGGTCTGGGGGAAGGAAGAGAGGGTCAGACTAGACGTCTTCTGCCCCATATTAAGTGGGACTGCCAAAGTGTCAGGACCCCGATTCCTATTGTTTTATTTGGAAAATACTGAAACACACACACAAAAAGTCCATAGCCCTACCACCATTGAAAAAGCATAAAAATAATTTGCAGTGTCTCTCTGTCTGCCCCCTTTTCCGTAATTAAGTTTCTCAAATATTGAGGAGCACCTGAAAACCCAGTTTAAAAGTGCCCTAGATTTCTGGGTACCACCCTCAGAGATTCTGATTCCAAAGGCCTGAGACGGAGCCCAAGAATCTGCCAGAAAAACAATTCATTTACATTATTACAACTGTGTTCATGTTATTTCCATTTACAAGGACTGGGTAGCCCTAGAGAAAAGCAAACTTGGGAGAGTGTACTAGTTAGTTAATGCTGTGTAAAAATCACCCCCAAACTGAGTGGTTTAAGACAGAAATAATCATTTATTATTATCTTTGGGGGGCTTTCTGTGTTAAAAAATTGAAAGTAGTTTGACCGTGCAGTTCTGGCTCATAGGGTTGCAGACAGATGTCAGCTGAGGCTGCCATCATCTGAAGGCTTCAGTAAAGCCAGAAGATCCGCTTTCAAAATGGTTGGGGCCCCGCCTCTTGAACTTGGGTGTCCTTTAGGATGTTGTAGCAGGAAAGTCCCTTAGGTAGATGCTGGAGGAAAGTGATCTTCAGGGTGGAGTTACAAAGAGGGAGGGCCTAGGACCCCCAACTTTCAGGAAGCATCCTCAGCAGCGCCACAGAGAAGTGCGGGCATTCAGTGAAGAGGAATCCTAAAGGAACAAAGGCTTAAGCGTTGCACAAATAATGATGCAAGAGAGAGAAGGAAACATTGCAAGAGGGAAAGTTTTGAACAGGGAGAGGAGAAGGGATTCAGTGCCTAAGTGGAGGGGTTGGCTTCTTACAGATTGTCCAAACATGGTCATGGGTGGGGCAGCAGTGTACCTCTGAAGGTGAGCTAGTAGTGTCCCTAAGGCAAGCATGGGGAAGTTTCTTTCTGATTGCTTCTATTTTTTTCAGCAAAAGAAGAAGTGAGAACGAAAAGGGCGAGGGCTGCTAGAGGTTTAGAGAAAGAAGATGAGAAAATGATTTCTTAGGGACTGGAGAAGAAAACTGTGGCAGCCTTGCAGTTTGGTTCTGAGTGTTTGCAGTCACACATCTGAAGTGTGTCCACTCACAAGCTCAGCTGGGTGAGAGCAGGCACACAGAGGCAGTGAGTTCATTTTAACCAGAGTTGGGGTTTTGCCAGGCAAGTATGACTGAGGGAGAAAGAGCAAGGGGTTAATGTTATTTGTGCAAGGGCACGATTATGGTGGTTGACCATAGAATCTATGCAGCCTAAGGAAGGGAGGACATGAGAGATGAAGGAAACAGGAAAAAAAGGGTAGGATCGAAGGATCAGAGGTACCAATGGCATTACAGAATTGAAAGGCCCTATATGATTAGGCCGCGTCCCCTCCCTGACATCATCTCTTCTCACTTCCCCTCCTTCACTCTTGGCTGTTCCTCAAACATCCCAGACATATACTCCTGCCTCAGGGCCTTTGCACGGGCTGTTCTGTCCAAGTGTTTTCCCTCCAGAAAACTTTACTCACTCCCTCTCCTCCTTCAAATCTTTGCTTAAATGCCACCTTCTTAGTGAAGTCTACCCTGTCTACCCTATTGAATATGTCAACCATCCTCCCCCGGAATTTCCAATCTCCTTTACCCGGATCTATTTTTTCCCCATAGCACTTGACATCTTCTAACATTTCATTAACTGAAATTAACACGACATAATTAATGTCATCAGTAGTAAACCACGTGCTTCTTAGAATCAGTGATACTTTTTAATTTATTTATTTATTTATTTATTTTTGGCTGCATTGGGTCTTCATTGCTGCGAGCGGGCTTTCTCTAGTTGCTGCGAGCGGGGGCTACTTTTCGTTGCGGTGCGCGGGCTTCTCAGTGCGGTGGCTTCTCTTGTTGCGGAGCTCGGGTTCTAGGCGCGCGATCTTCAGTAGTTGTGGCCCGCGGGCTTAGTAGTTGTGGCTCGCGGGCTCTAGAGGGCAGGCTCAGTAGTTGTGGCGCACGGGCTTAGTTGCTCCACGGCATGTGGGGTCTTCTCCGACCAGGGCTCAAACCCGTGTCCCCTGCATTGGCAGGCGGACTCTCAACCACTGCGCCACCAGGGAAGTCCCAGTGATACTTTCTATACTGCTAATTTACTTATTATCTTTAACATTTGTGTCCCCATTAGAATCTGATCCCCACAAAGGCAGGGATCTTGGTCTGTTTCACTTGCCACTCTGTCCTCAGCACCTAGGACAGCGCCTGGCATCTTGCAAAGGGTCAATAAATATTTTTAACAACCCACTTTGAGCACTGGTTGCACTGAGGGATTTCCCTGACACAGCAGATGGAGGGCCAGTTTCTCTACAGTAACTCTCCCCACATCTCCCCCTTCTCTGTGTCAGCTGTTGGAATACTCAGTCTTTTTTCCTTTTCTTTTCTTTTAAAATTTATTTATTTATTTATTTTTGGCTGTGTTGGGTCTTCGTTGCTGCACGCGGGCTTTCTCTAGTTGCGGCGAGCGGGGGCTACTCTTCGTTGTGGTGCGCGGGCTTCTCACTGCGGTGGCTTCTCACTGCGGTGGCTTCTCTTGTTGCGGAGCACGGGCTCTAGGCGCGCGGGCTTCAGTAGTTGTGGCTCACGGGCTCTAGAGTGCTGGCTCAGTAGTTGTGGCACACGGGCTTAGTTGCTCCGTGGCACGTGGGATCTTCCCGGACCAGGACTCGAACCCGTGGACCCCTGCATTGGCAGGCGGATTCTCAACCACTGCGCCACCAGGGAAGCCCAGAATACTCAGTCTTGACACCTCAGAGTCCCCCCTCAGAGTCCCCCCCCCCCAACCCGGATTTTGCATCTTCCGGCCCCAATTCTTTTTTTTTTTTTTTTTTTTGGCCGAGCTGCGCGGCATGCTGGATCTTAGTTCCCCGACCAGGGATCGAACCCGTGCCCCCTGCAGTGGAAGCAAGGAGTCTCACCCACTGGACCACCAGGGAAGTTCCCGGCCCCAATTCTTACTCTCTAAGATTAAGTGGTTTCTGAAAGGTCTTGCCTGCAAATCCGTAAATGCTCACACGGTGGTGGTATGGGCCTATTTTCTCAGCCAAGATCCACTCTTTCCCCACCCCCACCTCCCCCAATCAGTGTCTTTTCTTTTTCTTTTCTTTAAAGAGTTCTAGTTTATGATTTAGTCAAACTCTAGGAATTATACTCCTAACAGCTAGAAACGTAAAGCCTTCTGATTATTCTCTATTCAGTACAGGGGAAAATATTTTCTTTTTGAAAAATATTTTCTGATCAGTCTATTTTACATGAATTCTGATAATACAGTTTCATTTGTTTTTCCACATAAATTTCCCGAAAATGTTTTTTAAAAATAGTATACACGCTACAAAAATGGTTGACTCTACACGCATCGTTTTTACATTGACAATAATATTTGATCAACTTTCTTGTAGTTGTGAACCAGTCTCTTAATTCAACTTAATTTACTGAGATCCAACAAGTATTTATTAAGCACCTTCCCCAAGGCAGCATTTTTTTCTGAAAAAAATTTAGTTTTTAAACTTTACTTCCCTCCCTGGTTTCTTGAGCTGAAATCCTGGAACACATGGGTCTCTTTCAAACCTGCCTGCTTTTATCCCTGTGTTTCCCATTGCCTGAAATGCGACACAAAGAAGTCAGGTAAGTTATTCCTCTCTGACTGCCCCCTACCTAAGGTAGCTGGGAGATGTCTTCGGAACACAGTCAGCAAACGAGACCTAGATCACCCCTATTCTATCAAATAGTGGTTTGTAACAGGGTCGACCTCCAACACCAGAGTAGGAGCCCTCGAGGTAAGTCTCAGGCTTGACACCTTTCTCCAGACTCAGAACAATCAAGCCTCAAGATTCGACTGGATAAAGAGTTACTAGATTCTTCTTTTCTTTCTTTCTTTTTTTCTTTTTGGAGATTGTCTTTTTTTCTTTTTTTTTTACTTTTAAAGGAATGTTTGTGACAATTGTATATAATTTTCAAGGTTAATGACATATTGCTTCACAATAATGAAAGTCTCCTTTATCTACATATTAGTGTCCTGAAGGTAGCTTAATTTACATAATCATAAATTACATTTCAACTGTCTTCATGAGCTTGTTCACCCTTTGATGAAAACGTAAACGGTAATTTTATTTGGGCTCAATTGCGTACGTACTGCACTTATGCAGCATTAGAAAATAGCATTTAGGGGACTTCCCTGGTGGTCCAATGGGTAAGACTCCTCACTCCCAATTCAGGGAGCCCGGGTTCCATCCCTGGTCGGGAAATAGATCCCACATGCTGCAACTATCCCTGCGTGCTGCCTCAAAGACCCTGCGCAGCCAAAATAAGTAAATAAATAAATATTTTTTTTAAAGTTAAAAGAGAAAAGAAAATAGCATTTTAATCTAACCAGCAAGTTAGGCTCATTACAAAAAATAAGAATATTGGTTAAAACTTTTTTTTTTTAATTTTAATTTTAACTTTTTTGGCTGCGCCGCGTGGCATGCGGGATCTTAGTTCTCCGACCAGGGATGGGACCTACGCCCCCTGCAGTGAATGCGCTGGAGTCTTAACCACTGGACCGCCAGGGAAGTCCCTACTAGACTTTTCAACCTACCATTTTATTTAATCATCCAGCAACCTTGTAAAAGAGGGATTATTCTCCACATTTTACAGAGGGGAAAAACTGCGGTGCAGGCTGTACTCGGGGGTGGGGGGTGGGGGGGCGGGCGTGGGTTGAAGCTCCAGACACCTTGGAGTCAGCCTCCAGGCCTGGCTTTCGGTCACTGCACTTGCTACTTTTGCTGGAGTTCCACTGGCCAGAACGGAGTCACGTGATCACACCTAGCTGCAAGGGCAGGTGGGAAATGTAGTCCATTTGTGTCACCCTGGGCAAGGGACCGTTTTTTGTGAATTCTCAGCCAGTGTTGAACACATTTAGCCCACAGGTCCTCATGATTGGATCTGTGTTCCCTCTATGATCTTATCTTGTATCTTCATCCCACCCCACACAGCTCCAGCCATTCTGGCCTTCTTTGCCTGTTTTAGAACAAGCCAAAAGTATTCCTACCTTGTCTTATTGATAAGTTTATTAAGAGTTGGTCAGGGGATTTCCCTGGTGGTCTAGTGGTTAGGATTCAGCGCTTTCACTGCTGTGACCCAGGGTTCAATCCCTGGTTGGGAAACTGAGATCCCACAAGCTGTGCTGCCAAAATGAAAAATATAAATAAAAATAAAAAACAACTAAACAAACAAAAAAAGACTTGGTCATAATTTTGGAAAAATCGCATCACCCACTACAACACTGCCAGAGGCATCTGAGTTGATGATATAGCGTTCCTGTGTCAGACTGCACTGTAGCTTTCAAATTCACGGTAATTCTATATTTTGAAGTAAGATTTGGCTGCCATATTTTTTCTGTCACCAACCTTTGTTGATGTAAATATCATTTTGTTACAGATTAGCTGTTACCCCCGAACCCACAGACCACAGTGAGGCCAAACAAACCAAAACATGGGAGTTTGGAGCAGAGAAATGTTTATTGCAGGGTAATGCAAGAACAGGTGGCTCATGTTCCAACCCTGAATTCCCCAAAGGGTTTCAGCAGAGTATTTAAAAAATGTTTAAATCTTATATTGGAGTATAGTTGATTAACAACGTTGTGTTATTTTCAGGTGTACAGCAAAGTGATTCAGTTATACATATACATATATCTATTCTTTTCCAAATTCTTTTCCCATTTAGGTGATTACAGAATATTGAGCAGAGTTCCCTGTGCTATACAGTAGGTCCTTGTTGGTTATCTATTTTAAATAGTAGTGTGTACATGTCAATCCCAAACTCCCAATCTATCCCTCCCCCCTCATTTTTAAAGGTAAGTTGAGGGAGGGGCAACCCAGGGTATGTGATCAGCTCGTGCATAGTTCTCTGCTTGATTGATGTTGAGGTAACAGGGCAGTTAACACTATCAATCCTTAGGTGCCAGTAGATCTGGGGGCTATGATCATCAAGTAGTTAATTTCTTACGTTTGGTGGTGGTTCGTAGCATCTGAAAAACTCAGGAAATATGCATGAGATACTATTATCTGGGTATAGTATCATGAGATACTATTATACTTCTGAAACTGTGTTACTCAGATTGGCACTTGAACCCACAGGCCAGGACTCAAACCCAGCCAAAACCTAGATTGGGACTTGAACCCAAGGTCTTTTAATGGAGATCACACACCTGGTCTCAGGACTTAATGAAGCTCAGGTTCTTGATGTCTCATCGCAGAAAGAATTCAGTGAGAGACAAAGTGATAGTAAGAAGTGGATTTATTTAGAGAGAAGCACGCTCCACAGACAGAGTGTGGGCCATCTCATAAGGTGAGAGTGGCACGAGGATATGGGGTTGTCAGTTTTTATAGGGGTGGGTAATTTCATAGGCTAGTAAGTGGGAGAAGTAGTCCAGCTATTTTTGGGAAGGGGTGGGGAGTTCCAGTGATTAAGCCATTGCCCACTTTTTGACCTTTATGGTTGGACTTGGAACTGTCATGGTGCCTGTGGGTGTGTCATTTAGCTTGCTGATGTGTTACAATGAGCGTATACTGAGGCTCAAGGTCTAGTGGAAGTCGACTTGTCCTCCATCTTGGACCTATTTGGTTCTAATCAGGTTTATGTCGTGTCCTCGGGCTATGTCATTCTTTTAAAGGTTATGCCCTGCCCCCTTCCCTCCTGTTTCACTTCAGAGAGAATCTACAGCAGAGGATATAGTGGAGGGGTCTGTCATGGGAAGGCCCGTTAGAGTCCTGCTTGGTTACAAACTGAGACTGAGAGTGACGTGACTTGCCCCAAAACTGTTGTCCATCTTCAGTCTATTTCAGCCGTTTGCACTTTTCTAACAGTGAAAAGTTAAAAATAATTTTCACTGGAATAAACATAGCTCACACATACTGGGCTCCTTATTTGAGCCTGGCCAGGTTCACGGTTTTTACCTCATTTAATCATAATGACAATGCAACAACAAATTCTTGTCGGCCCCAATTTACAGATGAGGAAACTGAGGTGCAGGGATAGTAAATAGCTTGGCTCAACATTACACATTGAGGAAGTGGAAGAGATACCCATTCAGTCATCCCCCATGCCCATGTTAGCCACTCGTTTTATTGGTAAATATCCTTGGATGGAAATTTACACAGCTTGAAGGCCACGCTGGAATGGACAAAACAACCTACAAAAGAGTATGGAGCATATATCCCCATTAAAAAAAAATACATATACGCTCAATATAGATCTGATTATCACGGTGGAAAGACTTTGGAACAATTTCCATCTTCTACCTGTTCAAGTATTCTGAGTTTTTTGTTTGTTTTTGCCCTGCTGTGGGGCTTGCGGGATCTTAGTTCCCCTACCAGGGGTTGAACGCGGGCCACGGCAGTGAAAGCGCCCCGTCCTAACCACTGGACCTCCAGGGATTCCCGAGTTTTCTTTAAAAGCTATTATTTTTATCTTTTTCGTAGAGGAAGGTTACTTTTTAAAAGAATTCTTCCTATCACCAAATTATTTTTAAAATATATTTTTTCCAGGTTTTTTCTAGGTTTAGGTTTGTAATTTAACTTATTTAAAACCAATAAGCAGCGCAGCTCCAAAATCAGAAAACTTATAACAACCAAAAAAGGACAAACATGCTTTTAATCAGCCGTGTGCGAAAAGGATCTGTAGTCGTGGAGATGATGCAGAGTAAATCTTTGACCCGCAAGCCCAGAGAAGCACAGGGCAGAGTTTAAAGCCACGCAGGCCGGGGCGGGAAGGTTTGGGACTTGCCATGCCGCCCTCTTGCCCAACGCTTGATTGAATGGGTGCGGAACTCTTCCGCCAGCCCTCAGTGGAGCTATCCGGAAAGGTAAGCTTCCGGTGGGTATACGACTTCCGTGCGGGGCAGCTGGTTAGGCTAGCCCTAGAGCGACCGGAATTCCGTCACCCTGACTCCCCGCCCACTCCCGGAAGTGACGCACGGTGGGGTTGCCGGAAGAAGTGGCGAAGTTAGTTTTGAGGGGACTCGAGTCGCGGCGGCGTGCCAGTGGCTACAGAGGAGGAGGAAGAGAAGCGGACCAAGGGTACGCAAGCAGGTGCACTCGATTGTGGGGAGACGCGGGAGGACCCCTGGGCCTGGGGCTTCCCGATGTTCCCCGCGCTGCTTGGCTCAGCCCCTTTCTCTCCTTCCACCGTCTCCCCTCCATAGCTCGCGCCGCCCCCGGCTGTTTCCAGGGCAACGGGAGTAGGGGACCCCCCCCCCACGAGAGGCCGCCCACGAGACCCTCGCGCGCAGCCATGAGCCCCGCCCCTCACTGGTGTTCGGAGAGGGGCGGGACCTGGAGAGAGGTGTGGGGGCGGAGTATGATGGGAGGAGGTGGGGCGGGACCTGGAAGGGATGGGGAAGGACCTAGAAAGAAACGATATGTGGGCGGAGCATAAGAGGAGGAGATGGGGTCAGAATGAGAGGTAGGGGTGCTTCCTCGGCAGAGGTTGGGCGAGGAAGTGAGGGCGGAGCACTTGAAGTAGAAGGGACAGTATCTGGAAGAAGCCGGTGGGCGGGATCTGGAGTGGAGGGAGCCTAAAGGAGGGGCAGAGTCTAGAGGAGGGAGGGGCTTGAGACCCACCTGAAGGCTGTCCTGGAGCAGAAGGGGGCAGGCCCTATTGGAACTGGATGGGAGGGTATGTAGACTGGCAGAGACTGGGATTAGGGTGTGTATGCAGTAGGGGAAGAGTCTGAGAGATGGAGGAAAGAGAGGTAGCCCCATGAAAACCTGTGGCTGGCCTAACCTGACCCTCCCTGGCCCCGCAAGGCTCTCAGTCCCCCTGTATTCTGCAGGCTGCTCCGTGACCCCACCATGTCCACCCCCGCCACGAGTTCCCTGGACACCCCCTTGCCTGGTGAGTGACCCCTTTCCCAACCCAGCCATCCCCCCCGCCTGCAGATTATTGTCAGGAGAAACTCACTGTGCCTCCCTCTCCCAGGAAATGGCCCCAGCACCCCCTCTTCTTCACCTGATGGAAAGGAGGATGGCTCTGAGCCGTGCCCAGGGGCTGATCCTGATGTCCCAGGCACTGATGGGGCCAACTCAGCTTCCGTCGTGGGTGAGACGGGGTCCGGGGACATGGGCTGGGAGTTGGTATGGAGGCTTAGGGAGGGATCTAGAAAGGGAGAAAGATCAGAAATGGGGATGGGCAGCCCCAGTTTCTTGTTGATTTTTTTCTTCTGTTAGTCCTTGACATCTCTTATTTTGACCCATTCTTTGGGATTCACTGACATACACATCTTTCCCTGTGAATTGCCATCTCCCTGGATCACTCTCCACACTCTGACTCTTTGCCTCCGATCTCTCATGGACCTGTCCCTCTGGCTGCCGTTTATCTCTGTGGCTCTGTCTCTCATGGCTTCTGTCCACCAACACCAGTCATCCTAGACACAGCAGAGGAGCCGGAGCGCAAGCGAAAGAAGGGCCCGGCTCCAAAGATGCTGGGCGATGAGCTGTGCCAGGTGTGCGGGGACACGGCCTCTGGCTTCCACTACAACGTGCTCAGCTGCGAAGGCTGCAAGGGCTTCTTCAGGCGAAGTGTGATCCGAGGCGGGGCCGGGCGCTACGCCTGCCGGGGTGGTGGAACCTGCCAGATGGATGCCTTCATGCGGCGCAAGTGCCAGCAATGCCGGCTGCGAAAATGCAAGGAGGCTGGGATGCGGGAGCAGTGTGAGTGCCGGGGAGGGAGCAGTGCCAGCCTGGCCCCTGCCCAGGCCTGGGGCCTCTACTGAGGCCTGTGTCTCCCCAACAGGCGTCCTCTCCAAAGAACAGATCCGGAAGAAGAAGATTCGGAAGCAGCAGCAGCAGTCGTCACCCACAGGGCTGGGAGTCGGCAGCAGCTCAGCCTCTGGGCCTGGGGCCTCCCCCGGAGGGTCTGACGGGGGTGGCCAGGGCTCCGGGGAAGGCGAGGGTGTCCAGTTAACAGCCGCTCAGGAACTAATGATCCAGCAGTTGGTGGCTGCCCAGCTGCAGTGCAATAAACGCTCCTTCTCTGACCAGCCTAAAGTCACGGTACGGCCCCTTCCGCAGCCTTTAGCGGCGACGGGCCCAGGAGGCTCAAGCCGACAGGGCCGCAGTCTAGGGCACGGGGAGAGAGTGAGGCTCCAGAGGGCAGGGGCTTTGAGACGGGGGCCTCCGAGGGTGTAGGCTTTGCCTCAAGGGGCCCCCATAGCCTTGGGCTTATGGGAGAAGTCCTGAGAGTAACCTGGCCCCCCACGTCCCCAGCCCTGGCCCTTGGGCGCAGACCCGCAGTCCCGTGATGCTCGCCAGCAGCGTTTCGCCCACTTCACGGAGCTGGCCATCATCTCAGTCCAGGAGATCGTGGACTTCGCCAAGCAGGTGCCTGGCTTCCTGCAGCTGGGTCGCGAGGACCAGATCGCCCTCCTGAAGGCGTCTACCATTGAGGTAATAGCCGGCCCGCCCAGCCTCAGGGAGGCCCTTCCATCCTGCCCTCAAGGAACCCCAGAGATAAGCCCCAGGACAGATGCTGGGAGCATAGTGACAAGCCAGACTCCGGTCCTTGCCTTGGTGGGGATGGTATTCTACAGGAGAAGATCAAAATACTAAACAAGTCATCAGAGCCTCCCACGAGGCAAGGAGAGAAAGGAAACAAGCCGAAGGCTGAGAATAATTGAGGATTGGGCTGGAGGGATACACTTTAGGGAATGTGCTGAAAAGGCTTATTTAGGGAGTTGACATTTGAACCAAGCAATGGTAATGAATAAGCATTGAGTGCCTAGTGTATGCCGCGCCCTATTCCAAGTGCTGGGTGTGTGGTAGTAAACAAAACAAAGAGCTCTGCCCCATGCCTCCTAACCACCTGGGGAGAGTGTCCTGAGTGGAGGAGGCTGGGGGTGCCGAACCTGGAGGAGGGAGAGAGCTCGGAGTGTCCAACACGCTGACCGCAGTCTGTGTGGCCGTGAGAACGGCGGGGCGGGGGTGGGGGGAGGTGAGGGATGATCCCGGCAAGATCAGGCCCCCCATTCAGGCCAGGAGAGGAAGGACGGTGGCTAAAGGGTCACAGGGCTCCTCAAACCCCTGTCCATCCCTCTCCCCACCGCTTTCAGATCATGCTGCTGGAGACAGCCAGACGCTACAACCACGAGACCGAGTGCATCACGTTCCTGAAGGACTTCACCTACAGCAAGGATGACTTCCACCGCGCAGGTAAGGCCAAGTGCAGGCTGGGCGGTGGGGGCACAAGTGGCGCCTCTGCTGGGTCCCTACTGGCTGGGAGACGCGGGGCCCTCTCATCCCTGTCTGAGCCTCTGTTTCTTTATCTCCCAAGTGGGGTGAGGGTTGAGCCCACCTTGCAGTGAGACAAGAGCACGTTTATTGAGCACCAACTCTGCACAGTGGGACATAGCGCAGGATGAAACAGAGGGGTCTCTGCTGTCACATAGGGCATCTTGGTAAGAATTAAGAAAAGACACTCTCTCCTCCTCAAGCCTCGTCTCACATGAGGGAGGCTGGATCTCAGTCCATCAGGAAATGTGCAACCTCCCCAACCGTACAGGGCAGCCCTGGTCCCTGCCCTCCAAGAGCACTTCCTCGGGGATGTAACCTAGGCGATGGCCTTCTGGAGGAAGCGTAGTTGAACTGAGGCTAGAGGAGTGAGAAAGATCACCTAGGAAAAGGGAGGTGAGGAGTAGCATTAGCCACCAGGGAATGCACGTGCAAAGGCCTTGCTCCCTCGGCCTCTGGGCTTTCTCAGTGAGTCTTGTTCTCTCCCATTATCTCTCCCTGGGGCACCTCTCTATACTCCTGGACATCTGCTCCTAACCTCATCTTCCTTTTAACACCTGGCCCTTCCAACACCCAGGACAGTCCCAGTAACCCTTTGAGTATAAGCTTGGCAGGGGAGCACTGGGTTGTGGGGGAGTGTTTCTGGCGGGGAGCTCAGCATGTGCAAAGGTCCTGAGGTGGGGAAGAGCCGGGCGGTTTTTTTTTTTTTTTTTTAATTAATTTATTTATTTTTATTTATTTATGGCTGTGTTGGGTCTTCGTTTCTGTGCGAGGGCTTTCTCCAGTTGTGGCAAGCGGGGGCCACTCCTCATCGCGGTGCGCGGGCCTCTCACTATCGCGGCCCCCCCCTGTTGCGGAGCACAGGCTCCAGACGGGCAGGCTCCAGACGCGCAGGCTCAGTAATCGTGGCTCACGGGCCCAGTTGCTCCGCGGCATGTGGGATCCTCCCAGACCAGGGCACGAACCCGTGTCCCCTGCATTGGCAGGCAGACTCTCAACCACTGCGCCACCAGGGAAGCCCAGCCGGGCGGTTTTAAGGAACCACAAGGAGGCTTGGAGCACGGCGATGGGGCTGGAGAGGGGGTTGGTCCACATCACATCCCCCGCATCCTTTGCCATTACTGCCGTCTGGACCTCAGTGGGTTCTCCCTGGAACATTGCAGGGGCCCCTCACTGGGCTTCTACCTCCACCCCAACCCAGTGTGTTTGTTCACACAGTCATCAGAAGAATCCAGTTAACAACGAAGTTAGCTCATGTCCCTCCTGTGCTCAGAATTGTCCATGGCTCCCATCTCACTGGGAGAAAAGCCAAAGTCCTCACCTGGCCCACAGGCCCTGCAGGGTGTGGCCCCGTCCCTCTCAGCCCTCATCTCCCACCCTCTCCTCTCACTCACTCTCCTCCAGCCACACTGGCCTCCCTCTTACTGGAACCCACCAAATGTGCTCCCGCCTCAGGGCTTTTGTACTTGCTGGTCCCTCTGTCCAGAACTAGGGTGACCAACTCGTCCCAGTTTGCCTGGGACCTTCCCAGCTTTAATACTAAAGGTCTCAGGGCCCAGGAAGTCTAGTTCCAGGCAAAACAGACGGGTGGTGCCCTACCTGGAACACTCACACATCCTGGTCACTTGCTCCCTCCCCTCCTTGGGGTCAGATACTCTGCAGTGAGGGAGGCCTTCATGCAATGTCACCCTACGGTGACCATCTTGTCTAAGATGTTGACACGATTTTCGTGGGCCCCGATTACCCTTCCCTGTGTTACCTTGATCCGTAGAACTCAGAATCATCTCACAGGGTGGATAGTTTGCTTACATATTCGTCTACTATCTGTCCCCTCAAGCCCCAAAGGTAAGTTCCATGGGAGCAGGGGGCTTTGTCTTGTAAACATCTCTACCCTGGGGCCTGGCATGTAGTAGGTGCTCAATCCAGTTTGATGAATGAATGAGTCACGCCTGGGAATGAGTTTGGCCTTCACTCCGAGAGCAGGCGAAGCCACCGCAGGGGGTGACATAATGTGACCGAGGATTAAACTTCTTTCTTTCGTTTTCCCAAGGAGAGGAACCGGGAAGGCAGGAAGGAAGTGAAGGGGGTGGTGGGGTGGCAGAAAATTCTGAGTTAAGTGTTCACGCCCATTACTCGTTCCTTCATTCGGGCGAGAGGTATGGCACACCTACCACGTGCCAGGCACCCTGACCGGCAGTGGGGTTACAGGGTGACCAGCACTCTCTACCTGCTGCTGTTTCCCTCCCCCTGCTGAAGGTGGGCAGCGCCAGCGGCCAGGCATGGGGGCCGGTTTCAGGGTTGGGGCGGTTCATCGGGCCGGGCCTCCCTCCTCCGCAGGCCTGCAGGTGGAATTCATCAACCCCATCTTCGAGTTCTCGCGGGCCATGAGGCGCCTGGGCCTGGACGATGCTGAGTACGCCCTTCTCATCGCCATCAACATCTTCTCGGCCGACCGGCCCAACGTGCAGGAGCCGAGCCGAGTCGAGGCGCTGCAGCAGCCCTACGTGGACGCGCTGCTGTCCTACACCCGCATCAAGAGGCCACAGGTGCCAGAGCCCAGCCCCTCCGGCTTGGGGAGGGACAGGAAGTCCAGACCGTGTGGGGTCAGCCTGGGGCCAGGGGCCGGCTGCCTAGTCCCAGCCCGGCTGTGTCGCCGCCCCCGGCACCCGACAGCACTCTGAGCTCTGCTCAGCGTCCTCTCAGCGAGAGTGTGTCCTCAAGCCCCTGTCCCCTCCACAAGGAGCCAGGCCTGGCCCATGCACGGGGCGCCACACTGTCTCTCCTGGCTCAACCCACGGAGGGGCCCTCCCGGTGGTCTGAGGGGGCTGGCCCGCGCCCACTCCCTCCTGTGCCGCCCGCAGGACCAGCTGCGTTTCCCCCGCATGCTGATGAAGCTCGTGAGCCTGCGCACGCTCAGCTCCGTGCACTCGGAGCAGGTCTTCGCCCTGCGGCTCCAGGACAAGAAGCTGCCGCCTTTGCTCTCCGAGATCTGGGACGTCCACGAATGAGGGGCCCGGCCACCCCGCCCCACCGCCCTGCACCCTCCAGTGAATGAACACTGGGGTGGGGAGGGGCTGGGCTGGGCCTGGGGTCCCGCCCTGTGGCTTGGAGCTCAGGCCCTGGCCCCGCCAGCCCTCAGCCCTCAGGATGAGCCCCAGTCGGGGCCGGGAGCCTCTCTCCCCGCCTACTGAGTCTTCCTGGGAGGGGTAGGTGGGTCACAGATCCCGACCTCTCCCAGCACGCCCAGCTGCCCTCCCCGCCCAGCTTCCACCTCAAGCCTACCACGCAGAGCACCTTGGGAGGCAGGGGAGGGCCTGTGGCTCCCCCAGAGCCCGAGAGACACAGGCCCCCCTCCCTCTGCTCCTTTTATTTAATAAAAACTAAAAAAAACAAAAACAGGAAAATAAAGTATGAATAGAAACCTGCCCTGAGCCAGAGTGAGTCTGAGGTGGGGAGGGGCTGCCAGGGTCTTCGTGGACACCAGCCCCCATGGACCTGGTGCTGAGCTGGGAAGGGTTCAGGGTGATGTGACTAGGCGCTATGGGTGCCCAGGAGAGGCCCCTGACAACCTCCCGGTCACCTCCCGGTGGTTGGAGCCTGCTCCTGAAGGACAAGGAGGGTTTAAGTGGATGAGGAGAAGGGGCTTTCATTCAATCAAGTATTGGCTGAAGTCTCTTGTGGGCCAGGCACTGTGCTGGCCATCCTGGGGTCACAGATGTCATTCATTCAGCAAAAATGTGTGAAGCATTCTGGGACTTCCCTGGTGGCACAGTGGTTAAGAATCCGCCTGCCAGTGCAGGGGACACGGGTTCGAACCCTGGTCTGGGAAGATCCCACATGCCACAGAGCAACTAAGCCCGTGTGCCACAACTACTGAGCCTGCGCTGTAGAGCCCGCACGCCATAACTACTGAGCCTGCGAGCCACAACTACTGAAGCCCATGTGCCTAGAGCCTGTGCTCCACAACAAGAGAAGCCACCACAGTGAGAAGCCCACGCACTGCAATGAAGAGTAGCCACTGCTGGCTGCAACTGGAGGAAGCCCGCATACAGCAATGAACACCCAACGCAGCTAAAAATAAATAAATAAATAAATAAATTTAAAAAATGTGTGGAGTATTTACTATGTGCCAAATACAATATTAGGCACTGGAAACATCAGTGAACAAGATAAAGTCTCTCCTTGCAGCCACCGTGGAAAACAGTATGGAGGTTTCTCAAAAAACTGAAACTAGGGGAATTCCCTGGTGGTCCAGTGGTTAGGACTCTGAGGGCCCGGGTTCAATCCCTGGTCGAGGAACTAAGATCCCACAAGCCACGCGGCTCGGCCAAACAAAAACAAAACCAAAAGCAAAAGTAAAACTAGAACTGTTATCACAGGATGCAGCAATCCCACTCCTGGGTATATATCCAAAAAGAACAAAAACACTACTTCGAAAAGATACATGCACCTCAGTGTTCACAGCAGTGTAATTTAAATTACCAAGATATGGAAGCAACCTAAGTGTCCATCAGATGAATGGATAAAGAAGATGTGGCGTATATATACACAATGGGATACTACTCAGCCATAAAAGAATGAAAGTTTGCTATTTGCAGCAACCTGGGTGGACTTGGAGGGCATTATGCTAAGTGAAATGAGAGAAAGGCAAATACTGTATATTACTTGTATGTGGAATCTGGATACAACAAACTAGTGAATGTAACAAAAAGAAGCAGACTCACAGATAAAGAGAACAAGCTAGTGGTTACCGGTAGCGGAGAGGGGCAACAGGGGTGGGAGAGTGGGAGGTGAAAACTATTGGGTGTAAGATAGGCTCAAGGATGTGTTGTACGACACGGGGAATATAGCCAATATTTTGTAATAACTGTAAATGGAAAGTAACCTCTAAAATATATATTAGGGAATTCCCTGGCGGTCCAGTGGTTAGGACTCTGCGCTTTCATTTCCGGGGGCCGTGTTCGATTTCTGGTCGGGTAACTAAGATCTCGCAAGCTGGGCAGCACGGCCAAAAATAAAATTACATTTAAAAAATAAAATAAAACAATAAATAAATAAAAAGATCAAGTCCCTCCTTGGAGTTGTCTACCAGTCAGGGCTGGTAATGGGGGGCTGCTAGAAGGTAACGGAATAGGGGCTTTAATGGGGTCAGCACGGGGCAATGTGGGAGCTGGAAGAAGAAGTCCGGCAAGGCCTCACAAAAGGCCCAGATGAGTTCAAAGTAAGGAAGGGCAGTGGAGTTCTCCTAATGTCTCCTTCTCCTGCACCGAGGTGAGCTGGATGGACAGTCCTGGTCGAGGGTGAAGAGGGTGTTGCTTGGAGGGATGGGTTGGGTACTGAAAAACATTATGTTTTTTTAAAGGGGGAGAGGGAACAGCAGAAGTGAGAGTAGTTACAAGAGACGGTCCCAACCCAAGCAGTGTGCCCCTCGCCTTACAGGTGTGCCCGCCCTGCGCTGAGTCCAGTTTACAGATGGGGAAACTGTGGCTGTGAGACAGGAGGACCGACCAGGCCAGGATCTGAGCGCGAACCGGCCAGCCTCCACGGAGAGGGAAAAGGTCAGGCTGCGCGAGCTGAAGAATGAACAGTGCCCAGGTGGTCCTACCGAGCAAGGCCTCGGCCAGGAGGCAGGTGGAGAAGCAGAGGAGGCGCGCCTAGCACCTTAGAACTGGCGGAGTCGTGGTGACAGCCAGTGCCCACGACCGCTGCGCGCGCTCAGATAACACTGGGTAGCGACGCTTCGGCAAGGAGGGGGCGTGGCTTTGAGCCGCATACGTCAGAAGGGGCGTGGTTCGGCGAGGGTTCGTCAGCAAGGGGACTAGACCACAGCCCGCGTCCGAAAGAGGGGGCGTGGCCTGTGCCCCAGAGGCGGGGGAAACAGGGTGTGGCTTTCCTCTATTCGGGCGGTAGGGGCGTGGCCCGGCTCGGCGTGCCTCTACTCTGGGCCTGCGCGCGCCGGAGTCAGGGGTCACGGCGGCGTGGGCTGTGGCGGGAAACGCCGTTTGAAGCGGGTGAGTTACGGGAGAAGGGAAATTGGAGGCTGTTCGGCCTGGCAGGGAAGGGGGCTTGAGGAGCCGGGCACGTGGGTCTGAGAGAGGGTTGTGAGGGGTCGCGTGGGGCGTGACGGCGAGAGGAATCCCCTTGGCTTGGGGGCGCGCGGAAGAGGGGCAGGGGCCTGTTGTGGGCGCGTGCACGGGGACGCGCGGGAAGATGAAGAGGGTGGGGCGCCCCTTCGGCGTGCGGGGGGCGCTTGCGCTGGGCTCCGTGGACTCACCCTGGAGGGTCCTTGGGGCGACCGGTTCCGGATGCATTGGGGACTGAATGGTGCACGTGGGGGCATAGCGTCATTTTTTATTCACTAAATATTGAGTATTCTGTGCCAGGCACTGTTCTAGAAGCAGGCGCTACAACCGGAACAGGTCAGAAAAGGTCCCTGTCTCAGGGGGAGACAGACAGTAGACAAGTAATAAGTATAAACGATAAAGCAATGCTTTCAAGCCTGTGATAAGTTATCCCAAGTGAAGTAAAACAGAGTAGCCTGCTTCTTTAACGAGGATGATCAGGAATCGTCTCTCTGGGGAAGTGACATTTGCGAGAGAAGTCGGCCACGTAAAGAACGATCCGGGCAGGGGGATCATCCAGGGCAAAAGCCTCGAAGGAGGAAGGAACTTGGAGTGCTTGTAGCTGGAGGGAACAGGTGAGGCTGGAGACGGGATAGAGAACCAGATCCTGCAGGGCCTTGTAAATCTCGGTGTGCGGTTAGCTTTTATTCTAGGTTCGATAGGGAGCCGGGGGAGGTTTTAAACATCCCAGCAACGTGACCCTCCCCTGCGTTTTAAAAAAAGTCCCTGGCGGCTGACTGAAGATAGGATTGTGGCAGGAGCAAGAGTGGAAGGAGGGAGGCCAGTTAGGAGACAGGAGGGGACCGTCGGTGGCTCCTTCTGCAGTGCAGGTGGGGAGAATCCATCAGGCATAGGTTGTGTTTGGGGTCTGAGCCCGCACGATGGGATAGGGTAGGAAAGGGGAGCCCAAGATTACTGCGGTTTGCGGTTTGAACAGCAGGCTGGAGAGAGAAGGCTGAGGGGGAACAAGTTTGGGGGTGCCACCCTGAGGGCAGAGCTTAGGTGGAGTGAGTGGGCAGGGTGATGTCAGTGTCTCAGGTTCATGGCCACACCCACTCCAGGAACCTCTTGTTGCCTTTTCTCCCCCTGCTTCCTGCACTTCCCCACCCAGGCCCCTTAGGTTCCTGTCCCATTCAGGGCCTTTGCCATGCCCTTCCCTCCTCCTGCAATGCTGTTCCCTCTCTTCATCCCTTCAGCCAGCTGCTCGTGTGGCAGGGCCTTTGTTAGGCACTGGGGAGCCAGTGATAATTCAGTTTGGCTGGGGGAAGGACAGGAAACCTCAAGCCAGAGCGCTCTGAGCTATAAAGAGGTAGTGCTAGTCTTTGGGAGCCAAGAGAAGAAGGCCGGGGCTCAGTGCAGACTTGTGGAGTCGGTGACACTGGAGAGGAGTCTAAACTGACACAACTTGAAGTGGCCTGCGTTCCAGGCACCGTGCTGGGTGCTGCTGGGGACCCAGACTGGAGTGAGCCCCTGACCCCTCTTTTTGAGGGCCTCCCAGCCCAAAGCCATCGCGGCTCGTACAGTAACGGAAGTGCTCCAAGGCACTGTGAGAACCCCAAGGGGCAGCTGATGAGCGTGGAGGAGCTGAACCGGAGCCGAGTCTCGAAGGATGCAGAGAGTTAGGTGGCCAAGAAAAAGGAGGATTTCATCCAGCAGATACTTCCCAAGACCACGTTCCATGCTGGATAATGCTGGGGACCCAGAGAAGCATCAGCCCTGCCCTACTCTCGAAGGTTCTCTGTCTGGTGAGGGAGTCAGACACAAGCCCACATGGTCCCCAGCCTGTGACAAGGGCAGCGGGAATCAGAGAGGCTCAGAGGCGGGACAAGACCAAAGATGAAAAGTGTGTCGTTTTTTGGGGGGCAAGAGTGAATAGGTCCATCTGTCATTATTTGATCAATCCCTCAGCAGCTGTGCGTGAGCCAGGATGCGGGGGTGAGCAAGCTGATGAACTGGTCCTAATTCTGTCTCCCCAGCTGGGCAGAGGGCAGTTCACCCCCATACCTCTCCTGGCACACCTGGAGGCCGCAGTCTGGAGCGCTGGTTTCCGGTGGGGCTCTGGAGCCAGCCTGCCTGGGTTTGAACCCTGGCTCTGCCCCTCTGAGCTAGCTGTGCCGCCTTGGGCAGGTGGCTTCACCTCTCTGGGCCTCAGTTCCAGTCATTGTGTTGGAGGGTTAATAGCAGCACCACCCTCAGAAGTTTTGGTGAAAATTCTATGAGTGAGTTCCTTCCTTCCTTCCTTCCTTCTGCATTCGGAAAATATTTATTGGGCACGTACTCAGTCCCAGGCACTCTCCTGGGGACATGAGATATAGCAGGAGACAAAGATGAAATCCCTGCTCTCACAGCGTTTCCATTCTCCTCGTGGGGAACAGACAGTAAACAAAATGAATAAGCAGTGGTGCTCAGACTTGAGCAGCGTTGGAGTCCCTGGAGGGCTCGATATACAGATTGCTGGGCCCCGCCCCCAGAGGCCCTGGTTCAGTAGGCCTGGAATGGGGCCTGACAGTCAGCATTCAGACAGGTTCCCACCAGAAGCTCATGCTGCAGGTCCAGGGCACCACGCTTTGAGAACTCTTGAGACCTGGTACAGTGCACCAGACAGCGACAAAGGCCAGCAAGAAAAGTAAAGCAAGGGAAGGGGTTGGAGAGTATCGGTATGGGGCAGAGGGCTGTAGTTTTAAACAGGCCTCACTGAGTAGGGGACATCCGAGCAAAGACCTGAAGGAGGGGAGGAGGGAGCCGTGGTAAGATCTGGGAAAGAGCATTTGCAGAGCAGCGGGAACAGCTTGTGCAGAGGTCCTGGGATAGGACCAAGCCTGGAGTGTTGAAGGAACAGAGAGGAGGCAAGTGGCTGGGGTGAGCAAAGGAAAGAGGGCGGAGGTGGTGTCCGTGAAGGGCGGGGTGCAGTTGTGCAGGGTCTTGTGGGCCAAGATGAGGGCTTTGCTTTTAACTGTGCATGAGATGAGAGCCAGGCGCAGCGTCCGAGCAGAGCAGGGAATGGATAATCTGACACACTAGTATGGGATCCCTTTGGCTCCTGAGTGGAGAACACTGAGGGGGCAGGGTGCAAGGACGGAGATGGAGGTGGGGTGGCAGAAGAGGCTATTCATTCATTGAACAGATATTTCTTTTTTTTTTTTATCATAGTCGTTTTATTTTAATTTTTTTATTTTTTTAATTCTTTCACAGGGGAATGGGAGCCCTGAAGACAAATTCCCCAGGTGTGGGGGAGGAGGCTTTATAAGCTGGTTTGGCTGGGAGAGGTCAGGAATCAGAGCTGTTGCAGTAGTTTGGGGGATAGGGGAGGTCTGAGGATGCTGATGGCAGGAAGCACCCTTTTTTTTTTTTTTTTTTTTTTTGGCCTTGTGGTAGGGAATGTGGGATCTTAGTTCCCTGACCAGGGATGGAACCCGCGCCCCCTGCCTTGGAAGTGCAGAGTCTTAACCGCTGGACCGCCGGGGAAGTCCCAACAGATATTTCTTGAGCGCCTTCTATGGGCCAAACGCTGTTATTGACACCCGTGATACTTCAGTGAAGGAAACTGCATCCCTGCCCACTAGGAGCTCATTTTCCAGCAGGGGGAGCCAGACAAACAGCAATGCACAAAATAAAGAGGCCAACCATTTTAGGGAGCCAGAGGGACCAGACTGGGAGGCCGAGAAGCGGTGGGACTCCTGTCCGTTGGAAGGCAGAGCTGATGGGATTTGCAGATGGAGTGAGCGTGTGGTCTGAGGGGAAGAGAAGTTGGGGTGACTCCAAGGCTGTTGGCGTGATGGGAGCTGCCGCTTACTGAATCGGTGGAGATGGTGTGGTGCAAGGAGCAGGGTTGTGGGGAGATCAGGAGCCCGGCTTTGGAGTCTGGGGTGCCTGAAGGCACATGCTCACAGTGGGCAGTTGGATCTGTCAGTCTGGAGCCCGGGCTGAAATCTGGGCCAGAGACACAAAAACGTAAAGGTGGCATTTAAAGCCGTGAGGTTGGGTGGGATGGGATGACAGCCTCGAGGGAGTGAGTGTCACAGAGAAACTGGTGTCTGGCCCGAAGCAGACACTCATTGTTGTGTGTTATTGCTGGATTCGCTCGCTGTTCAGTATTTGCTACTGAAGCGTCGAGAAAGGGAGAAGCTCACAACGTTTGCCAAGCTCCTGCTCTGCGCCGGAGCCCCTGAGGGGGGACACCCAGGGGCCTTCTTCCTTCTAATGCTGCCTCGCCTGACTGCACTAGGGGCAGTGCCTGGGATAGGGAACTAGTCCAGGACTCTAGATTTTGCTCCGGTGACAGCTGCCCTCCCATCGTAGCCCCTGGCCACAGCCCAGTGACCCAGGGCTGCCATTCGGCCCCCTTCTACCTCCCTCTGCCAGGCCAGGTCTGGCCACTCCTCCAGGCTCCTGGAAACCGCTCCGCTTCCTCTGCTTCACCCGGGTTTCTCCCCCAGGTCCTGACTCTGCATCTCTCACAGTTACTTCAGAGGGCACAAAAGGAGAGCAGGTTCAGATTCTTTCTCCTTATACAAAACCTGCGTTTGCACGGTCATAGCAGCACTGTTCACAAGAGCCCAAAGGTGCAAACAACCCTCGTGGATGAACACAATGTGAGATAGCGACGCGGTGGGGAAATATTCAGGCATTAAAAGGAACGAAGCACTGATCCGTGCTATGTGGGTGGACCTTGACAACATCATCCACAGGGAAAGAAGCCAGACACAAGATTCCGTTTCTAGGAAATGCCCAGAATAGGCAAATCCATCTCGACAAAGTGGGTCAGTGGTGCTTTCGGGGAGGGGGAGGAGGGGGATGGGCTGACTCCAGAGGGTCTCTTTTTGGGGCGTTGAAGGTGTTCTAAAATGGACGGTGGTCATGGTTGCACAAGTCTGAATATACTAAAAACCGTTAAACTATACACTTGAAATGCGTGAATCATATGGTATATGAATTAGCTCTTGGTCAAACTGTCTTCTCACCCCAGCCCCCCAGGGAACCAGTGTTGCCAGTTTATTACCCATCCTGCCAGAACTATGCATGAAAAGCCAACATCTTTAGATATATTCTCCCACCCACCTTGTGAAAATGTTATTTTTTTTTTATGTGTTTCCCTCCAACTTTTAATTTTGAAAAATTCCAAGCCTGCAGAGAAGTCCCAAGACAAGAACAATTAACACCCATGAACCTTTGCCTGGATTTGCCAGTTGTGAATGTGCTGCCTCTTTTTTTTTTTTTTTTGGCTGAACTATTTGCAAGTTGTAGTCATCATGATACTACAGGATAATTATAATCAGGCCATTTACCATGAGGCGATACTCTTATCTCATAGGCAGTCCTTATTCAGTTTGCCCAGTTGTTCCAGTGATACCCTTCAGAGCTATTTTTGTTTTTTTAATCCAAGATCTGACCTTGCATTTAGTTGTCATGACTACGTAGTCTCTCCTTTAATCTAAAACAGTTTCCTGGCCCTTTTTCCCCTCTTCGTGACTTTGACATTTTTTGAAGATTCCATCTTGCAGGCCAGTCTTGTCTTTGGTTTGATTGTTTCCTAATGATTAGAATCAGGATAAACATTTTCTTCATTTTCTTAGACACCTTTTATATATATATATATATATATATATATACAAAAGTTCTCTTATGTACAACATTCTGCACTTTGCTTTCTCTGCCTAACAATGGGTCTTTGAGAGTCCTCTGTCTCAGTACATAGAAAGCTTCCTCATTCCTTTATAGAGCTGCATAATATTCCATGGAACGGAATTCATGTAATTTATTTAAACAGTCCCCCAGGGGAGGACATTTAGGTGGTTTCCAGTCTTTTGCGACTGCAAACAATGCTGCCGGAAATAACCTTGTAAATGCAGGTTTTCATTATGTGATAGTGTATCTGTAGCATAAACCCCTAGATGTGTAATTGCAGCCTCCCCACTTTTATTGCTTTCACTTGAGGTGCAATTTACATATGGTGAAATGCACAGGTCTGAAGTGTACAGTTGGATGTATGGCACATTTCCATCACACCACAAAACAACCTCATGCCCCTTCCCAGTCAATCTCTCCCACCGCAGAAGCAGCCTGGTTTCTAGTACCATAGATGAGCTTAGTCTATTCTATAACTTTGTGTAAATGGCATCATACAATATATACTCTGTTTTCTTAAATTGAGGTGAAATTAACCATTTTAAAGTGTGTAGTCAGTGGCATTTAGTGCATTTACAATTTTCTGCAGCCATCACCTCTGTCTGTCTAGTTTCAGAACATTTTCATCACCCCAAAAGTTACTCCCCATTTCCCCAGCATGTACTCATGTGTCTGGCTTCTTTTATGCATTTTTTTTGGTAACATCTTTATTGGAGTATAATTGCTTTACAATGGTGTGTTACTTTCTGCTAATAACAAAGTGAATCAGCTATACATATGTGTATATCCCCATATCTCTTCCCTTCCCTCTTGCATCTCCCTCCCACCCTCCCTATCCCACCCCTCTCAGTGGTCACAAAGCACCGAGCTGATCTCCCTGTGCTATGTGGCTGCTTCCCACTAGCTATCTATTTGAAATTCGGTCATCCTGTGAGTATATCAGCGGCCACCTCCTTTTTAATGCTGAGAAGTGTACCATTGTATACCACCAACATTTGCCAAAACATATCCCCAGTCAGCTCAGAATTTTTCCGTGCTGTGTTTGTTAAGGTCTAGGCTAAGCTGCTATAACAAAGAAACACCAAGGCACAGTAGCCCAGGCAAGATACAAGTTTATGTCTCCCCATAACCATCCAAAGGTAGGCAGCTCTGCTCCAGAAGGTTGTCAAGGGCCCAGGTTCCTTCCATCTTGGAGCTCTGCATTCCCTTCAGTGTTGTCCTTGTCCCCGTGGTCAAGGTTGGCTCACTGCCGCCACATCCACGCTCCAGCCATGGGGAAGGGGGAAAAGGCTGGAAGGCAGGCTTTCTTTTCAGGCTGTCCCAGAAGCTATATACCTCACATTCACCCCCATTCCATGAGAAAGAACACGATCATGTGACGACCCTTTGCAATGCACCTTGGGAACTGTAGTCTCAGGCTGGGCTGGCTGTGGCAGCTCCAAGGCAAGGGGTCTGTTGCAAAAAGGACTAAGGGGAGACTGGATGTGGGGGGATAGTTATAAGATCCAGAGGTGTTCACTTGAACCTAGGGCAGCTGACCTGTCCCCTCCCCCACTCTCTCCCAGCCGGGTCTGGGTCTGCTCTTAGTTCTCATAATTCCCTCCGTCCTGGCCTGATGCTGGGAGAAGTGTACTTTTTTAAAACTTATTTTTCTAAATAAATAATTAATTTAAAAATTTTTCATTTTTAATAATTTCAAATTACAGGCCTGAAGGAGGCGCTTCCCAGCCGTTTGTAGAAGGAAGGCCTGGGCCAATGGGGAGAGGGGCAGGCGAGGGCATTGAGGACAGGGGCTTATGGGAAGGAAAGGGATGATCTGAGGACCAAGTCTGTGATGAGAGAGGGTGGAGGGTGCACAGGGCTGGTGCCAAGGGGTTGGCAAGGGGCAAGCAAACGAGGACAAAAATTATGTGGGGGCTTGACCATGTGAGGAAAGGGCTAAACTGAGCTGGCATTGCTGATGATTGTTGAGCATCTGGAAGGTGCCAGCACCCGCTGAGCCTGTGGGGGGGGGTTGGGGTGGGGAGAGTGTTTGTGGGGGGATGGAGAGTCATGTTACTCTTCAGGCACTCCGGAGATTGATTGATTGATTTATATTTAGTTATTTTCTCGCTGCGCCACACGGCTTGTGGAATCTTAGTTCCCCAACCAGGGATTGAACCTGCACCCTCAGCAGTGAAAGCACGGAGTCCTAACCATTGGACCCAGGGAATTCCCCACTCTGGAGATTTTAAAAAGCTCACGGTCATGGTGGGTGCATGGGAGGCCATGGAGAGGATGGACACCCTCACCCCGCTCCAACTTGCCCCACAGGATGGATGGTAAGCGGCGACCAGGCCCAGGGCCTGGGGTGCCCCCAAAGCGGGCCCGTGGGAGCCTCTGGGATGAGGATGAGGCATATCGGCCATCGCAGTTCGAGGAGGATCTGGCGCTGATGGAGGAGATGGAGGCAGAGCACAGGCTGCAGGAACAGGAGGAGGAGGAGCTGCAGTCGGCCCTGGAGGGGGCTGCAGACGGTGAGACCTAGAGCAGGAGCCCCTTGCACCCCACACCTGTCATGCCTCTGAACCGTGGAGCTGACCTGTAACCTCTAACTGCCAGCCCCCGGCTCACTTTGAGCTCCACAAGGGGCTGACCTTTTTTTTTTTTTTTTTTTAAACATCTTTATTGAAGTATAATTGCCTTACAATAGTGTGTTAGCTTCTGCTTTATAACAAAGTGAATCAGTTATACATATACAATAGGGGCTGACCTTTGACCCCATGTCAGTAGGCCACCTCTGTTTCCTGTCACTTCCAGTCTACCTTTGACCCTTGACTCCTCAGTCTCTCTCGAGTTTCCAGCCTGATCCAGACCACGACCTCCACCTGACTTTCTTTTCACGAATCTGATGCCACCTGAGGGATCCCTGGCAGGGCTGGGAAGGCAGTTAGCGCTGATTTCCGAAGCAGGCCCACAACTCCCTGGAGCCCTGCGTCCCTCTCCCCCACCCAGGGCAGCTCTCCCCGACAGCCACAGATGCCCGGTGGCTTCGGCCCTCCCCACCCGCCCTGGACCCCCAGACGGAGCCCCTCATCTTCCAGCAGCTGGAAATCGATCATTACGTGGGTGAGTTTGGGGGACAGAGGCCTGGCGGGTGGGAGGAGGGGCCCTGGGCTCCCGGGTGGAGGCTGGGTCAGGTCAGCTCCTCTGGCTCTGTGGGAGGAGATGGACACAGATAGTCCCCGCCCAGGTGACCGGGGCTGCGAGAGGGAGGGACAGGGCTGGGGTGGGGGCATCCTGGAGGAGGGGGGCATCTTCTAAATGAGGCCTGAAGGAGCTGGCTCCTCGCAGAGGGGAGGGGCGTGTGGCGTGGTATCCATTCGTCCATCCAGTTAGTCGGGAACAAATGAGTGTCTGCACTGAGGCAAGCCCTGTTCCAGGCAGACCAGGTCCCTCCGCTCAGAGGCTCACGTTCTAGAAGGAGAGGCAGAATAAGAAAGGAAGTGGAGGGAATTCCCTGGCGGTCCAGTGGTTAGGACTCTGTGCTTTCGCTGCCGAGGGCTCAGGTTCGGTTCCTGGTCGGGGAGCTAAGATCCCACAAGCCGCGTGGAGCGGCCAGGAAAAAAAAAAAAGGAAGCGGAACGGGAGATGGTGGTGAGGGTTACCGAGGAGCATCGAGGAGGGTGGCGGTGCTGGGCCTCGCATCATGGGTTGGGTGCTCCCTCTAGCTGTGCAGTGGGAAAAGGACTGTAAGGGGGACAAGGGTGGACACGTAAACCAGGAGGGAGGCAGGCACACCTTTGAGGTGTCCGAGAGAGCAGCCCCTGCCTTACCCTGTGACGCCCCCAGGCCCAGCACGGCCCCTGCCTGGGGTGCCCCCGCCGTCCCAGGACTCCGTGCCGGTGATCCGCGCCTTCGGGGTCACCGACGAGGGCGTCTCTGTCTGCTGCCACATCCACGGCTTTGCGCCCTACTTCTACACCCCGGCACCCCCCGGTGAGTGGCCCCGACCCAGAAGACCCCTCCTCGCCCCTACCGCCTGGAGGCCCCCTGCACTTCTGACCTGCCCTCCCACACCCAGGGTTTGGGCCTGAGCACCTGAGCGACCTGCAGCGGGAGCTGAACGCGGCCATCAGCCGGGACCAGCGCGGGGGCAAGGAGCTCACGGGGCTGGCCGTGCTGGCCATGGAGCTGTGCTCCCGGCAGAGTGAGTGCTGCCCCAGGGACCAGGTGGGTGGGGGGTCCCTCCAGGCCGGTGCCAACCCGCTCTGTCTGCAGGCATGTTTGGGTACCACGGGCACGGCCCCTCCCCGTTTCTGCGCATCACCCTGGCGCTGCCCCGCCTCGTGGCTCCCGCCCGCCGCGTCCTGGAGCAGGGCATCCGCGTGGCCGGCCTGGGCACCCCCAGCTTCGCGCCCTACGAGGCCAACGTTGACTTTGAGATCCGGTATGGCCCCCGCCTCGCTTCTCCAGCCTTCGCCTCCTTCCCCTCACCCCCCCAGCCAGCCTCTGCCCACTGACCCTCATCCCCCTGCAGCTTCATGGTGGACACGGACATCGTCGGCTGCAACTGGCTGGAGCTCCCGGCTGGGAAATACGTCCTGAGGCCGGAGGGGAAGGTGCGTGGGTCCCCGGGGTGGGGTGGGGGGCGCAGAGCCGGGACCCTGCAGACGCTCACCCACCTCGTCCCCACAGGCCACACTGTGTCAGCTGGAGGCGGACGTGCTGTGGTCGGATGTGGTCAGTCACCCGCCAGAAGGGCAGTGGCAGCGAATCGCACCTCTGCGGGTGCTCAGTTTTGATATCGAGTGCGCTGGCCGCAAAGGTGTGTCCCCGGGGCCTGGGGGTCCTCCCTCCCTCCTTCCGGATGTTAGTGATATGCCAGTCTCGCCCCGGGAGTCCCTGCACTTCTTAAGCTCACTCAGGGAGAAGGGAGTAGACCCACAAGCAGACAGGTTATTAAAAGACTCGCAACACAAAGGAGGAAGGTGATGGAGACAGACAGGGCTGCTTCAGACAGGTGGGCAGGGGAGGCCTCGGGCGGGCGAGGGACTAAGCTTTGTGAAGAGGGAGGGGCCGGGGAGCGGGGTGGGGAGAGCATTCCCTGCCGAGAGAGTGGCAAGTGCAGAGAGAGTGGCCAGTGCAGAGGCGCTGGGGCAGGACCGGCCCTGTCTGTGAGGGGTGGGGAAGAGGGCCGGGAGCTGCAGGCAGTGGGGGAGCCAGGGTGGATTGCGCAGGGTCTGCAGGCGGTGGGGACAGAAAGGAGTGGGTGGGCCAGGTGAGATTTAGAGGTGCACCCACCCGTTGTGCCACGAGGGAGCATCAGGGGTCAGGCCCCCGCCTCCCCCTCCTCCCTCCCCTTGCAGGCATCTTTCCGGAGCCTGAGCGGGACCCCGTGATCCAGATCTGCTCGCTAGGCCTGCGCTGGGGCGAGCCAGAGCCCTTCCTGCGCCTGGCGCTCACCCTACGGCCCTGCGCCCCCATCCTGGGCGCCAAGGTGCAGAGCTACGAGCGGGAGGAGGACCTGCTCCAGGTGGCTCTCGTTCCATGCCCCCCAACCCCCATTTTCCTCAGCCCCCCACACTGCACCTCCCAGGCGCGAGGCCGTTTTCTGAGCCGTTTCCCCTCTGGATTCGTTATTTTCAGAAGCACCTTCCCAGTCTTTCTTCCACGGGTGGGAGGGCTCTTGGGCTGCTCTTGGGGGCTTCCAGAACATTCCAGGAGAGGGGAGGCTCCATGGCAGGGGGTTGACCAGGATGACAGCCTGAGTGACCCGGCGTGCTCCTGCCTCAGGCCTGGTCCACCTTCGTCCGCATCATGGACCCCGACGTGATCACTGGCTACAACATCCAGAACTTCGACCTTCCGTACCTCATCTCCCGGGCCCAGATCCTCAAGGTGTGGCAGGCGGGTGGGGGCGTGGGGCTGCCCTCCGACACCCCGCTGAGGGCTCAGGGTGTGGGCGGCTGCCCAGCGGCTCCACAGGCCTCCCCGAAACCCCGGCTCTGGCCCCGTCCCTGCCCCGGTCAAAGCCCAGAAGGTTTCTGTGGCTTTTGCAGAGGCGAGGAAGCATTCGTGGTTAAGTAAGAAAAGGCTCGTGTATTTGGAGGGGCAGATTGAAGCGGGCAGGGGTACAGTGCCTTATTCTTCGGGCTTTAAAATATGTGAACAAAAAATAAGGAAAAAAAGGGGTGTCCTTGAAGTAGGCGGCAAAACCTTGATGCTTGAATCTGGTGTGGGCCGGAGCGGGGCGTATGAGCTTGCAGGGGCTGCCGTAACAAAGCCCCGCGGTTGTGCGTCGTCTCTCAGTCTGGAGGCTGGAAGGCCAGTCAAGGTGTCCCAGGGTTGGTTCCTCCTGAGGCCTCTCTCCTAGCTTCCGGTTGCCTCAGACATCGCTGGAGTATACATGGCACTCTCCCTGTCTCTCCCGTCTGTGCATGTCTCTGTGCTCCAACGTCCCCTTTTTCTAAGGACACAGTCATATTGGATTAGGGCCACCCTAATGACCTCAACTTGCTCACCTGCAAAGACCCAGTTTCCAAATGAGGTCACATTTTGAGGTACAGGAGTTAGGACTTCCGCATCTTTTGGGGGGACCCAATTCAACTCCTAACGGAGTATATTGTATTATTTTCTTCCTTTTCTCTATGTTTGGCCAGTTTCATAATGGAAAAAGCAAACAAGCACACTTTAAGGCCCCCAGCAGCTCCAGGGAGAAGCCCACCCCTGTCAGCCTGGCGTCTATACTCTGGCCTCCGCTCCCTTCCCTTGCCCTCCACCCCCAGCCTCGTTGCTCCCAGCCCAGCTCAGGCGTCTCTTCCACGCCTGGCCCCTGCTCACTCACTGTCGCCAGTGCAGACCTGGCGCTCCACACCGTGCCCTGCTCGTGCTCCCGCCTGGCCGTCCCCCAGGCCTCCCACCCCGAGCACCCGCTGCTTCCCTGTCAAGCTCAGCACCATCCCCAAGTCTGCTCCTCCTCCAGCTCCTGCAGCCAGAGGTGCTGCGCCCCAGCCCCTGGGCACTGTCCTTCACGCCCACAGCCCTCGGGCCCCTGACTCTCCCTGTCCCAGCCTCCCATCCGTGCCTGCCCAGCCGCAGAGGGTCCTTCTGCCCCAGAGCTTCCCCTGCCCGCGGGGCTCCCAGCAGGAAGAGAGGGTGGCACCGCAGGGGGTGTCGTGGGTCTCGGCCCTGCGGATCCCGCCGCCACAGCCCCCGCCCTCCCACGTGCTGTGCCCCCAGGTGCAGACCTTCCCCTTCCTGGGCCGCGTGTCCGGCCTCCGCTCCGGCATCCGGGATTCATCCTTCCAGTCCAGGCAGACCGGCCGGCGGGACAGCAAGGTGGTCAGCATGGTGGGCCGCGTGCAGATGGACATGCTGCAGGTACGGCCGGGCCGGGCGGGGGCCGCCCTCACGGGGCCCCTTCCCCGGGCCGCCGCCCACCCGCTGCCGCTCGCTGCAGGTGCTGCTGCGCGAGTACAAGCTGCGGTCCTACACGCTCAACGCCGTGAGCTTCCACTTCCTGGGCGAGCAGAAGGAGGACGTGCAGCACAGCATCATCACCGACCTGCAGGTGCCCGCCGCCCGCCCGCGCCGCTGCCCGCCCCGCTGCCCGCCCCACTTCCCGTGCCGCTGCCCGCCCTGCTGCCCGCGCCGCCCGCCCGCCCCGCTTCCCGCTGCCCCTCCTCTCCCCCCACCCTCCCTACCCCGGCCCTCGGCGCCCATCTGCCTTCCCGGCCTGGGACATCCGCCCCCCGCCTGTTCTGACCTTCCCCTTTAGCTCTGATCTCGCCCCGCAGATGGGACCCCTGTCCCTACCCACTCCCGCGACCTCTGGCATGGCGACCTTTGTTCCGCTGCCCTGCCCCGACCTCTGGGCCGCACTGGGTCCTCAGATTGTGCCCTCCTTTCCTCCTCCCTCCCACGCTGTCGCCTCCCTGGCCCCTAATCCCCGCCCCCGTCCCCAGAACGGGAACGACCAGACGCGCCGCCGCCTGGCCGTGTACTGCCTCAAGGACGCCTTCCTGCCCCTGCGGCTGCTGGAGCGCCTCATGGTGCTGGTGAACGCCATGGAGATGGCGCGCGTCACCGGCGTGCCCCTCAGCTACCTGCTCAGCCGCGGCCAGCAGGTCAAGGTCGTGTCCCAGCTGCTGCGGCAGGTCAGTGGGCAGAGCCCAGGGCGGGCCCCGGCCACCACGCTCCCCGCTGAGGGGCCCTGCCCACGCCCACCCACAGTTCCCACCTTCTCCCCTCCCAGGCCATGCGGCAGGGGCTGCTGATGCCCGTGGTGAAGACGGAGGGCGGCGAGGACTACACGGGGGCCACGGTCATCGAGCCCCTGAAAGGGTAAGGCCCGGTGGCGGGGTTGGTGGGGACAGGGGGGCTCCCCGCCCTGACTCCTCCCTGCCCCCCAGGTACTATGATGTTCCGATCACCACCCTGGACTTCTCCTCGCTGTACCCGTCCATCATGATGGCCCACAACCTGTGCTACACCACGCTCCTACGGCCCGGGGCCGCCCAGAAACTGGGGTATGGCGGCCCCCCTCGCCACGTGTACCCCGAGACCACCCAGGGGCCGGCCTCAGGCGGGCTGGGGCTGGGGATCCAGAGCTAGTGGGGAGGGGAGGGGACTGGCAAGGGGTGGGGGGACCCTGAGACGGGATGGAGGAGGAGGAGCCGGGAGGCCAGGCATCACCCCCACCGTCTTCGGCCCAGCCTGACCGAGGATCAGTTCATCAAGACGCCCACGGGGGACGAGTTTGTGAAGACGGCGGTGCGGAAGGGACTGCTGCCCCAGATCCTGGAGAACCTGCTCAGCGCCCGGAAGAGGTGGGCCCTTGAGCCTGGCCGCCCACCCCCGCCCCGCCCGCCCCGGCTCAGAGCTCAGCCTGGCTGAGGCGGCCTGGCAATCCCTGTCCGTCATGGGTGCCCTTAGCTGCAGCTGTGCCGGAGTTAGAACAAGCCACCCCTGCAGGCAGCTCCCGCCAGCCCCTCTGCTGGGCACCTCTGTGCAGTGTGCAACCTGCACAAGTGTGTGTGGCACCCCTTTCTAGAAAGGCACCCTGACCAATGCCCAGGCCCGGGCCTCTCATCTGCCCCTGAGGCCTGAGATGCCACCTGAATGGCCTTTGCTTCCCCCTCCTCCTTCTCCTCCCAGGGCCAAGGCCGAGCTGGCCAAGGAGACAGACCCCCTACGGCGGCAGGTCTTGGACGGGCGGCAGCTGGCGCTGAAAGTGAGCGCCAACTCTGTGTACGGCTTCACTGGTGCCCAGGTGGGCAAGCTGCCGTGCCTGGAAATCTCACAGGTGAGTGCACCGCGGCAGGTAGGGGACAGACAACCACCCCCTGGGGAGAACCAGGGCTCAGTGTAGTAGAGGTCAGGGCCCAGATCGCCCCAACCCGCCGACCTTTTGGAGAGTGGATGCTTGTGCGATTGGTTCATTTGTTGGTTCAGCAAATACTTGCTGACCGTTCACTGTAGGTTGGGCCTTGTGCTCTGTGGGTCCAGCAGGTGACACAGTGGATGAGAGTTCCTCCCCTGGTGCCCAGCCTCACGGGGACACAGATGGTGACAGCAGTAAATGTGTTTGGGAAAGCAGTTGGCACTCTGTAGACAAATAAAATTCCGGGAGGGCTGGGGTGGGGCGGGGCGGGGGAGGCAGAGGCCGAGGGACTGAGGGAGGGAAGCAGTTTAGCTCATTCTTTCCACCTGTCACACAGTCACCTGACAGCCCCTATGTCCCTGGCAGTCTCCACCCCAGCCCACCTCCTCCCCTGGTCCCCATGAGGGTGGGGGAGCAGAGAGCAAGTTCCCTCCCTCCTCCTGACGGGAGAACAGGGCCGTGTCTCTATCGGGGGGCTGGGGCGGGGCTGGGGGGTCACCCAACAGCACAGTCAGGCTCTGGCAGTTGACGCGCGGTGTGTTCTCGGTCACAGTTGGAACAGGCACGAGGGTCCCCCGTCCCGTCCCAGTGAGGATGCTTGGCCGGGGCTAGGGCAGTGCTCTGCTCTGAGGGAATGTGGGCATGAAAGCCCGCTACCTCCCTCCCCGCCACAGCAGCACCCTAGGCCTGTGTACTCTGCTGTTCAGACAGAAAAACAGACCTACGGCACGACCACAGAGCGCCCGAGTCTGAGGCTCTGCCACGCTGGGATCAGTGCCTCAGCTCATGGCCTGAGAGATTCTTAGAGAGGTCTTCTGTCTAGCCCCTTCCCCTGGGGTTGGGGTCCCTGCACATTCCAGACTTGGTTACCTCCAGCCACAGGGAGCTCCCTTCATGAACATTGTGTCAGTCCTCACATGGCTGTGGGTGGAACACTTGGAAGCACTGGCAGTGGGTGGGCCTTATGCTGGGAGGGGCCTGTGCACACACACACCCACTTCCAGTTCAGGGGCCCCCGAGCCCATCCTCAGATCCAGTGGTTCACTAAAAGGATTCCGAGAACTCAGAAAAGCTGTTATACTCATGGTTATGATTTATTACAGTGAAAGGATAGGGATTAAAACCAGCCAAGGGCAAGGCACGTGGGGCAGAGTCCAGGGGAGACCAGGTGGAAGCTTCCAGTTGCCTTCCCCAGGGTAGTCCTGCAGACAGCAGTTATTCCTCCCGGCACTGATGTGTGACCATACACACGGTACTGCCCATTGGGGAAGCTCCCCTGAGCCTTGGTGTCCTGGGTTTTTATTGGGGGTCAGGTGCATGGAGCGCCACGTGACTGACCTTAGATACTCAGTCTCCAGTCCCTCCAGACGTCAAGCTGGATACCATGTGGCCCAAGGCCCCACCGTAAATCACATTAGCACAGATCACCTGATGTGACCCAAGGTCCCAGATGAACAAAGACACTTGTCAGGCAGGACACACCAAGGGCTTAGAGCAGCGGTGCCCAACCTTTTTGGCACCAGGGACCGGTTTCGTGGAAGACAATTTTTCCATGGACCTGGGGTGGGAGGGGGATGGTTTGGGGATGATTCAAGTGTATTACATTTATTGTGCACTTTATTATTATTACATTGGAATATATAATGAAATAATTATGCAACTCACCGTAATGCAGAATTAGTGGGAGCCCTGAGCTTGTTTTCACTTGCCACTCACTGATAGGGTTTTGATATGAGTCTGCAAGCAACTGATTTATGATGGTCTCTGTGCAGTCAAACCTCTCTGTTAAGGATAATCTGTATTTGCAGCCACTCCCCAGCGCTAGCATCACCGCCTCAGCTCCACCTCAGATCATCAGGCATTAGATTCTCACAAGGAGCGCTCAAGCTAGGTCCCTCACACGCACAGTTCACAGTAGGGTTCGTGCTCCTGTGTGAATCTAATGCCGCTGCTGACCTGACAGGAGGCGGAGCTCAGGCAGTAATGGGAGCAACGGGGGAGCAGCTGTAAATACAGATGAAGCTTTACTTGCTCGCCTGCCTCCTGCTGTGCGGCCTGGTTTCTAACAGGCCACGGACGGTACTGGTTCATGGCCCGGGGGTTGGGGACCCCTGGCTTAGAGGTTCCCTCCTAGGAGCCAGCCAAGAGCCAGGCCTCTCTTTGGGCGAGGTTAATCTCTTACAGTAGGCCACCCTTACTGCTCTGACTGGCCCTTCATAATCTCTGGGGGCATCTCCCATCCTCCTTGGTGGAAAGAAGTGGATGTTTGGCTGTCAGGTTCCAGCCCCCAGGGGAGGCCAGGCAGGAGGGTGTGGCTTTGCTTCCCCTGGGGCTTCCTCGTAGCGGCTGCTGCTTCCTGGCCTTGTCTCTCTGTCATTTCCCTCTCAGCCCCTTCCCTCAGTCTCTGTTATGTCTCTGTTTCTTAGCCTCTTTCCCTATTTCTGTCTCTCAAGCTTATGGGGGCAGCAGAGTGGAATAATTAAAAAAAAAAAATACTGAGTCATTCCAGAAAGAAGTTAGAAAGAAAAAGGAACATAGAACAGGTGGGACAAATAGAAGACAGTTAGTTGGATGGTAGATTTAAGCTCAGATATAATCAGTAATTACACTAAACATAAGTGGCCTCAATGCTCTAGTTAAAGACAAAGGTTTTCTGGGTGGATCCAAACAAAAACAGAAGAGTCACGCCTGTTTCTCCTTAGTGCGTCCCTTCTCCTCCCCCAGCTTCAGTTTCCTTATTTGGAAAGGAATGGTCTTTCCATGGCCCTGGTATAGCACCCTACCTTTGGGGGGACATTTCTGATTGCCCCAGGATAGGGGGATGGGACCAGGAATGTCAGTAGTCTTGCACCACGGAGAGCTGCCTGCAGTGTCTGCAGATTCTCAGCACCTCTGTGGAGAGAAACACTGAGCTGATGGCCTCTTCTGGCTCCAGCCTTTCCACCACTATTTGCTGCGGTCAGTTCCTCCTCTGCGCCCAGAGCTCTGGGCCAGGGACCTACTTCCAACAGACCATTAAGGAGCAGCTCAGTAGCTGCATTTTGCAGATTTGGAAACTGAGGCCCAGAGGGGCAGTGGCTCACCCATACTCACACCTGCAGAAAGCAGCAGAGGTGGGACCCTAAGCCCGTGTTCCCTGGGGACAGCCCCTGGGCCCTCACTCTGCCTGATTCTCTCTCTGACAGAGCGTCACTGGGTTCGGGCGCCAGATGATTGAGAAAACGAAGCAGCTTGTGGAGTCCAAGTACACGGTGGAGAACAGCTACAGTGCCAATGCCAAGGTCAGGGGCTTCCTGCCTGCCCACTGCTGGCCTGAGACAGGCCTGGGGCTGGTGTGGGAAGTGCAGGGGCCGCCAGCATCTCCCCAACCCTCTGGGTCACACGTGCCCCTCCCCAGGTGGTGTATGGTGACACTGACTCTGTCATGTGCCGATTTGGCGTCTCCTCTGTGGCTGAGGCCATGGCCCTGGGACGGGAGGCTGCGGACTGGGTGTCTGGCCACTTCCCCTCGCCCATCCGGCTAGAGTTTGAGAAAGTAAGTGGGGGCCCCCCAGCGCTTGGAGTGGGCAGACGTGGGTCTTGCCAGTTTTCGGGGGGTCTCTGATTCTCAGGGTGCCTGCAAAGTTTGAGTGCGTTTGGGTAGGGTTCTCCTACTGCGTCAGCATCCAGGAACGCCCATTGTTGCTTATGTCTCCATTTCGAGGTGCGCTGATCTGGGTGCCCTGGGTATCCTATTCTTTGAGTTCATCAGCCCCAGTTTTATTTATTTATTTAAAAAAATTTTTTTGACCATGCTGTGCGGCATGCAGGATCTTAGTTCCCCAACCAGGGGTCAAACCCGCACCCCCTGCTGTGGAAGCGTGGAGTCTTAACCACAGGACTGCCAGCGAAGTCCCTTATTTTTTTAAAATTTATTTATTTAAAATTTTTTTTCGTAAGCCCCAGTTTTGAGGTATTATGTTGCCTGGATCCTCCTGAGTTTGGGGACCTTGGTTTTGGAAACCCAAAAGCCTTGGGCTTTGCTACGCAGAACGGTGTCTGTTTCCTAAAGACCCCGTCGGTCTCGGAGCGTCTCTGGTTTTCAGGTGTTTTCAGGGGCTGTCCTGTGCAGCAGCGGCCCTGACGGGGCAACTCCTGGATCGGGGCACCGCTGCCCAGTGCTCCCTGCCTCCCAGCGTGCGACAGGCTTGGGTCTGGGAGCCCTCACGCCGATTCATCCCCCGCGTTCAAAGCTGGGGTCAGGCCTTGGGGTACACCTCTCAGATTTGGAGCCTGTCCATTTGGGGAGGTCCCTGCCCCAGGGCTCACTCCCTGCCCTTAGTCTCCTCTCTTTGCGGGGGTGCTGCCTGGTCTCCCCCGTCTGCCTCAGGTCTGTTTCAGGCCCCCGTTTGGGGCTCTCCAGACTTCACCCCAGTGTCTGGATCTCGGGTTTTAGGGTCTAGCTTTATCCCAGCCCATTTCCAACTTGGGGTCCCTGGAATGCTGAGGGTGTCCCCCTGAGCTGAGGTGCTGGGGTCTTGGGGTCCATCTTCCCGTGTCTCAATCCTGGGTCCCAGGGACCATCCCTGTCTGGCCCTGTCTGTTTCTGGGGAAGCCTCAGGATGGGGCACTGGCCCCCACAGCCTCAGGGGGTCTCAGCCGCGGGTTCCCCCCAGGTCTACTTCCCGTACCTGCTCATCAGCAAGAAGCGGTATGCGGGCCTGCTCTTCTCCTCCCGGTCCGACGCCCATGACCGCATGGACTGCAAGGGCCTGGAGGCCGTGCGCAGGGACAACTGCCCCCTAGTGGCCAACCTCGTCACCGCCTCTCTGCGCCGCCTGCTTATCGACCGGTGTGTGGAACCCTCACCCGGACCTGGAGCCCGGCCCCCAGCCCCTCCTCCCTTGGGGACACAGGTGTCAGGCCCAGCCCTTCGTCGGTGGCGGAGCTGTGGAAAGGGTGTGGGGTCGGACAGCTGCGGGTTCCGGCCCTGCCTCTGCCACTTGGCAGCCTGCGGCCGGGCAGGGCCCCTCCCCGTCCCTGGAGCGCATCCCGGTCCCCCAGCCTCAGGGCAGTGGGGGTGCTAGCCGGGCGGCCGCAGCCACCGGTGACGCCCGTCCGTCCGTCCGCCCCCCTGCAGAGACCCCGCGGGCGCCGTGGCGCATGCGCAGGACGTCATCTCCGACCTGCTGTGTAACCGCATCGACATCTCCCAGCTGGTCATCACCAAGGAGCTGACCCGCGCAGCCGCAGACTACGCGGGCAAGCAGGCCCATGTGGAGCTGGCCGAGAGGTCCGCCCAGGGCGGGAGGGGGCGGGACCGGCCAGAAATAGTCCCTCTCCCGCCAGCTGGGCCCACCACTTCCTACCCCCCAGCCTGCCCCCACCATCCCACCTGCCCTCACCCGGCCCGCCGCCTCCGTCTCCCCGCAGGATGAGGAAGCGGGACCCCGGGAGCGCGCCCAGCCTGGGCGACCGTGTCCCCTACGTGATCATCAGTGCCGCCAAGGGCGTGGCCGCCTACATGAAGTCCGAGGTCAGGCCCACCTGGGCTGCCCGCTCCCGCCCAGCTCTCCTCTGCTCTCACTTCTGCTTTCCAGGCCTGGCGGGGAGGGTGTTTCTCTCCGCAGGCCCCACGGGGCCTTGAGAACCGCCCCGCAACACACCCCGGGGAGTTGGCTCCGTGATGCTTTGCTCCCGGGCCTCCCGGTACCCTCTGGAGAGGCCCCCACCCCACCCCCCTTATTCTGACTCCTCCTGGCTCCATCCTGCAGAAGGGGGCCTAGCCTCACTGCACAGAGCGAGAGTGTCTGTCTCACCACCTCTGTTTCTGTGTCTCTTACTGGCTCCTTGATCCTGGCTCTCCAACTTATAATTCTCTTGGATTCATACCCTCCTCCCCCATCCTACCTGGATGTCCAGTGACCTCTGACCCCCACCACCCTTTCGTCAGTCCTCAGTTCCTGTCCCACTACCTCTTATCTTGGCTTCCAATCTTCAGCTCCAGCTCACATCCACCTTCACATCTCCTGTCCCCACCGTGAACTCTGACCCTTCCCTGGTGACCTGAGGGCTCCTACCTGTGGACCCTAGCATGGATCACAGGGCCCGTGGCCAGGGACCCCCATGACCTCTGACCCCATCCCAGTCTGGGCCCGGTGACTGCCCACCACCATTGCCCCCACTCATGACTGGAAGACCCACGGCAGTTCACAGTGCTCTTCACCCTGGCTGCCCGCTGTTGACCACAGCCCCTGCCCCCCTGCCTGGCAGGGACCGCAGCCCCTCATCCCTTCCCGGGCCCCTGTGTGTGTGGTGAGACCACACCGGCTGCTCTGCCCGCAGGACCCCCTCTTCGTGCTGGAGCACAGCTTGCCCATCGACACGCAGTACTACCTGGAGCAGCAGCTCGCCAAGCCTCTCCTGCGCATCTTCGAGCCCATCCTGGGCGAGGGCCGAGCCGAGGCCGTGCTGCTGCGTACGGCCGGGGGGCAGCCGGGGCAGGCGGGGGTACCGGGGTGGGGGTCGGGGGAGGGCACCTGGCCCACCGCCTGCCTTCACACGCAGGCGGGGACCACACGCGCTGCAAGACAGTGCTCACGGGCAAGGTGGGCGGCCTCCTGGCCTTCGCCAAACGCCAAAACTGCTGCATCGGCTGCCGCACTGTCCTCAGCCACCAGGGTGAGCACCGTCCCCGACCCCGGCCCCGTTCCCCTGGCCCTCCCACCTCTGCCATCACCCAAGTTCCCCGGCAGCAACCCCACGAGCTGGCATGGCTACCTGGATAGGCCCCGGCCCCTGGGTGGGGGGCTCCTGTCTGCAGGCAGCCCCACGAGGGTCCTGGGCCCCCCGCCCCGGGAGTTCCCCAGGGAGTTTTCTCCACACACTTGCTCCCTTGTTCTCTCATCGATGGGGACTTTCAGAAGCCGGGATGGGCAGCGGGCGGGGAAGGGGCAGGGGTGGGGCGGCCCAGGCTGACCTGCCCCCTCCCCCGCCCCAGGAGCCGTGTGCAAGTTCTGCGAAGCCCGGGGGTCGGAGCTGTATCAGAAGGAGGTGAGGGGTCAGGGGAGGCGGGGAGGGGCAGCTGGGGGTGCACAGGGCCGCCCACTCAGCCCTTCCATCCCCAGGTGTCCCACCTGAACGCCCTGGAGGAGCGCTTCTCGCGCCTCTGGACCCAGTGCCAGCGCTGTCAGGGCAGCTTGCACGAGGACGTCATCTGCACCAGGTGGGCACGCCTGTTGGGCCCCAGCGCTGGACTGCCCAGGTTCCTCCGAGCTGCCGAGGCCTATGGACCAAAGCCCTGGCTCCGGGCTCTCAGGCTTTGGCACCCCCCGCATCGCCGACCCTCGGCGTCCTGGCCTGCAAAACGGGCCAGTGCCCATCCCAGCCTTCTTGGGGTGGGGTTGGGGGCTGCTGAGTGGGGAGCGCTGGGCACCCAGTATCTGCCCGGGAAATGGAGACACACACACACACACACACACACACACACACACACACACACGGTCCTGGCCCCCTCTGCCAAGGCGGGGCCAGCCTTTCCCCAGGGAACGGGTGGGCGGGGCGGGTTCCCACGCCAGGTGCCAGGTGATATACGGCTGGTGGCCCAGCGCCTGAGCGAGCACCCGCTGTTATCGGCTCCCCCCATGCCCGCTGAGCAAACAGCCCATTGTGGGAGGGGGGTTGGGTGGGCAGCATACAGGGGCCAAAGTCCTGGGAACGGCCCCTGCCCCACCACTGGGCTGGGCAACGGGACTCTGGTGTGCCCCGGGCAGCGGCAGTGGCCCTGACCCCCATCCTCACCCGCAGCCGGGACTGCCCCATCTTCTACATGCGCAAGAAGGTGCGGAAGGACCTGGAGGACCAGGAGCAGCTTCTGAGGCGCTTCGGACCCCCCGGCCCCGAGGCCTGGTGACCTCTGACCTCGGCCGACTTCCCACAAGGGCCTTGTGGCGTGGGATGGGCGGAGAATTAATAAAGTTCAGGCCTTTTGTTACCCGGTGCTTTGTGGTCCCTGGGGGGTCGTGGTCCACTGTCGTAAGCTCTGGCCCAGATGGGTTAGCTCCACTCAGTGGGCTCCGCTGACCCCCAGGAGGCCCTCACCGGACTCCTTCACCCTCCCTGCAAGATCCCTGGGCCGGGTCTCGCCCCCACCCCCACGAGCCCTCCCTCAGGCCCCAGTGAGCAGAGCGTCTACGGGCACGAGCTCCTCTGGCCCGGCTGCCCCGCCCTCCAGGTGCTGACCTGTTCCCCCAGGCCTGGGGCAGCCCCGGGCTTGGAGGCTCCCACTCCCCGGAACGGCCAGGGGGACCCCCTCCCATGTCACACACCCACAATGTTTCCACCTTGGGGTCCCCACCGGCTTCGGGCCTGGGTTTTTCTCAGGGACCCCAGCCCAACCCACGTCTACTCTGAGAGCCCGGGCCCCCCCCACCTCTGACACCCCCCCACCTCTGACACACCCCGGTGCTCTCGTCCACCGGTGGTCTCTGCGTGCCCCCAGCGCCCAGCCACCCACTCCCCTCTGGTGCTGGGTCCAGAGCCTCCCCCTGCCCACAGGACCCCTTGACCCCTCCTTTACTTTTTCAGGGTCCCCCCAAATCTGGCTCCTCTCCCATCTCCACTCCTTAGGGTCAATCCCCCCATCCCAACCCTGGGGATCCCCAAATCCAGACAGACCCTGGGCCCACCCTCCCTGCCACGTGACCAAGGGGTTGTGCAATCCAGCCCCCTCCCCTGACTCCCTCCCTGAGGGGATTTTCGAGGAGGGCTGAGCTCACAGCGGCCGGCACCCCTGCCCCCCCCAGGGGGCTGGGCCAAGGTATAAATAGGGGTGGTGTCTGCAGGCGGCAGCAAGCCCAGCCCAGCACCACCATGCTCACCCTAGAGGCTGCACAGTAAGTGGGGGCCACCCGAAACTGGTACTCAGGACCCCTGCCCTGCACCTCACCTTTGACCCCTCTGCCGGGCCTGCCCCAGGGGTGGTGGTCTCTGCCCCACCTGGGGGGCAGGTGGGTGGGAGGGGAGGGTGGTCCACACTGTCTCTTGCCCCTCCTGGATCTCTTTCCTCTGCCACCTCGATTCCTTCCTCCGTCCCATCCCTGTCTCCCCTGGACCCCAAAGATCTCTTTTCCTTGGGATGCTTGCTTCTCTCTGCCCTGCTGTCCTCTCCCAAGTGGCCCTCCATCTCTGTGTCTGTCCCCGTCTCCTTCGGAGTCTCACTGCATCCCCGACTCACTCACTGGGTCTGTTCACTCTGCTGCTTAGCACATCTTTTCTGTTTCTGGGTCTCTGTTCTCTGCCTCTTGCTCCCTCTCTGTCTCTGTGTCTTTCTCTGTCTCTCCAGTTTGTCTCATCTCTCCTTCTGTCTCCCCATCTGTCCCCCACCCCATCTATCTGTGGGGCTTAATAAATACTTCCTACATCCCATGCCATGTGAATTGTCTCTCCACACCTTTCTCCCTTCCCTCCTCTCCTCTCCCCTCTGCTGAGCCTCTTCTGTGTTTTACCATCTCCACCCCGACGTCCATCTGTCCATCTCTCTCCTCCGGTCCAAGATGGACCCATTTAACCGACTCGCTCACCAAGGCCCCCTCCCCGCCCCCACCCGCCCTCGGGCGCCCACATCTCTCCGGGGACTTTCTCTCCCTCACTTTCCCTGCCCCCGCCCAGCCTCTGTCTATGCAAATCCCGGGGGAGGGGGAAACATTTGCCTGGCCCCCGCCCCCCACTTCCTGTCCTGGTGGGGGTGAGTGTGGTGGGGCTGGTCTCACACAGAGACACGCAGCAGTGAACGAGCTGTGGTGGTCACAGCTGCAGCCGCCTATCCCCCATCTGCCCAACCACTTCGAGACTCAGGAGGCTGAAGACTCCCCTGACATGCCCCTGTGTCTCTCCCCCTCCAGGCTTGACGGGACACACTTCAGCTGTCTGGTGAGTTGGGGCCCTGGGGGTCAGGGAGGGGTGGGGGGACCCACGTGGCCCATCGAGACCTCCCTGCCTCAGTTTCCCCCTCCACTCCTTCCTGTCCCTTTGGCTTTCTGACTTTTCCTCGGTATCTCCAAGGTCCCCCTTCCCACCCACCCCACCACAGATGTTTTTCTAACATCTCTTTCTTTCTCTCAGACTCTGGTCCACTTCCTCGAATGGGGAGGGGTGGGTCTTTGTGTCTTTGACTTTGTGTCCCTTCCTCCGTCCATCCCACATTTAGTAAATCTACTTATTCCTTCTTCTCTTCTCTGCTTTACTTCGTATTTTAAAAAATTGAGTCTGGACTATTTCAGACACGCAGAATACTATACCCCACCCCCACAAACCCACAGCTCAGTCCAAGAAATAAAACCCCACTCACGTGCTGGAAAGAAACCCCTGGGGGGTGCCCCTTCGCCAGCACATCCCACCCTCCTCCAACTTGAAGAGTTTTGCTTTAAAAAAAAAAAATTGAGGTTTGCCTTACAAGTCAAGAAAGAGACAAATCTTGTGTACAGCTCAATGAGGTTTTAACTTAGGCACACACCTGTGTAACCACGAACCAGACTGCGATATAGAACATTACCATCACTCCGGAAGATTCCCTCACGTCCCTTCCCAATCAATACACCCCTCTGATATTTTCCACCACGGATTAGTTTTGCTTGGTTTTGAGCTTTATATAAAGTGAATCACACAGGGTGACCCCTTTTGGGTCTGGTTTCCTCACGCGACATCAAGTGTGTGTCAGACGTTGGTCCTTTTTCCTTGCTGTATAGTACTCTGTCCTAGGAACGCACCACAGTTTGTGTGTCCATTCTCCTGTCTCTGGGCACTTGGGCTGTTTCCCGTTTGGGGGCTGTTACTAAAGCTGTGCTGATTATTCTTGAACAAGGCTGTCTCGTAGAAATATGTTTTCAGTGCTCATGGGTAAATACCTTGCAGTGAGATCACTGGTTTATCAGGATGGCATATATCTAGTTTTAGACTTTAATTGCTAAAGCAACATGACTCTTGGGATGAATCGGAGTGATATGGAGGTGGATAAAAAAAGCATGGAGAGCATCTTTGCCTCTGTTAAAAACACTTCTGTGCCTCTCACCCTTCAGCCCCCTCCCCCTCCCCCAGGCAGGCAAGACTGGGGGAATTCATCTACACCTTCCCCAGCTGCTACAATGTCACAACCGTGTATTGGTGAGGTGCTGGGCTTCCTGGGAGCCCACAGTCTTAGTGGGAGCTGGCTGCTGTGTCCCTTTGCGAGACCCTGGTCTCTTTCTATGTGTCCTTGCCTGTGTCTCTCATTCTGTGTGTGTGTGTGTGTGTGTGTGTGTGTGTGTGCGCGCGTCTGGGTCTGGGCCTTTGTGTGTTTCTGCTGTGTTGTATCTATCTCCCAACTCTGTATCTCTGAATGTCCCTCTCTTTGCCCCTGTCTCTGGTGCCTAGTCTCTGTGTCTCTCTTTCTCTCCCTCTCCCAGCCTGTCATAGTCTCCCCGCTGGTCCAGGGTGGGGTGGGGTGTCCCTGCAGCCTGGGTTGACCCCTTTTCTTTCCCAACCCCTACCAGTACCCAGATGGGGTCTTCTATGACCTGGACAGCTGCAAGCACTCCAGCTACCCTGACTCAGTCGGGGCTCCTGGTGAGTGACCCTGGCCCAGCACCCTCCCCACCTGTCCCTTGGGCCCATTTTACAGATGGGAGAGCTGAGGCCCAGGGGAGGCTGTCACCTGGCACAGCAGGACAAGGTTAGCCCAGGCCTCCAGACCTCCTCCCCTTTCCTCTCCCACTCACCCGCTTGCCCATGCAAATCCTGGGGTCAGAGATTTGCACAGCCCACAATGGCCCCTCTGTGCCAGTGCAGGGGCTTCAAGGGGGAGGGGGCCGAGGCCAGACCTCTCAGCTTCTGATTCAGCGCCCTTCCCCCCAGATCTATGGAGCTACGGCCTCAGTCCAGCTGTCCCAGCCGCCTCCTATGAAACCTTTGACCCGGCTGTGGCCACCTTCGGCCACACCCAGGGTGTCCAGCTCTGTTACGGACCCTCAACCTACAGCCCTGTGGGGAACCTGGACCCGGCCCCCAGCCTGGAGGCCCCGGGGCCTGGTTTCCCAGCATACCCCATGGAGGACTTCACAAGCCAGGTGAGGGGGCAGGGTGACCATGAAAATCCCCATCATTTGATTGAGGTTTCCTAGGTGCCAGGCACTGCATCAAAACCTGTGCACACAGGAACCCCTTCATCCCTGTGACGACCCTGTAAGGTTAAGCAGCATTATTACTCCATTGCACCATCGAGCCAACAGAGGCACAAACGTGGGTCAGGGGCAGCACCAAAGGCCATTATCTGTGTGGAGCAGGCTGTCATGGAGGTGGCCTGGGCATCCCCTGGCCACGCCATGGAGACCTGAACCGAGGCCAGAGTGCAGGCTGTAAGCAGAGCAGGGAGGGCCACGGCCAGGGGCCAGGAAGAAGCCAAGGGACGAAAGCAGAGGGAGTGAGAGAAGGGGGGCCTCCCCCTGGGACTACAGGTAACCCTGACCTTCCACAGACCCTGGGCCCCCTGGCGTACGCCCCATACCCCAGCCCCGTGCTGTCAGAGGAAGAGGACCTCCTCCTGGACAGTCCCGCCCTGGAGGTCTCGGACAGCGAGTCGGATGAGGCCCTCATGGCTGGCCCCGAGGGGAGGGGATCTGAGGCAGGTATGTGGGTGCAAGTGGGGTGGGAGGGACTCCAGCTGGAGATGGGGGTGGGAGGTTAAAGGAACCGTGTCTTCCCAAGCGACTACTATATATACTCCAGCGCTAAGGGCAGTTCCCACATCTGCCATCTGCTGGCTGTGTTGCCTTGGGCAACTGTCTCTACCTCTCTGTGCCTTGGTCTCCTCTCTGTACAGTGGGGATGACAGTAATAGTGTCTATTGCTGGTGGTTGGGAGGATTAGGGGGGATCATACGTGTCAATGAGATAGCAGTGTTTGGCACAGAGTTTGGCACTCAATAAATCTTCACCATCATTATGGACACAATAGCAAAAGAAATCATCACAATATCAACTCCCATCTATTATTCAACCCCTGCTTCTGTCCCTGTGCCCGACCTCCATTACTCACAACCCCTGGAAGTTGGAATTGTTAGTTACTTTCCCTGTCTGGGCCTCAGTTTCCCATCTGTAAAATGGGCATTGTTATTATCATCCCTATCTCGTGGGGTTATGATGAAGATTAAATGAGCTCATAATTGTTCAGTGCCTAGCGCAGCACCTGGTACTAAGCACTTCAGAAAGATTTGTAAAAACACACACACATTTATAGCTGAGGAAACACCAGCTCAGAGAGGTTAAGTCACCACCCCAACGTCACACAGCTGGAAAATGGCAGAGGTGGGGTTCTTGTATCCAATGCCTGCTGTGAACCCCCCAACTCTGTGGGGCCCTTGCTGCTTATAGGAGCCCGGGAGTCAGACCCCTTGGCCTCTCCCAGGATCCCAGTCCCCATGGAACTGACACGCTGAGAGACCCGGAGCTGGAGAAATGGCCACATTCAAACCCACTCCAGATCTCTTCACCACAAGTCAGCTCTGTCATAAGCCTTTGAGGAGCACTGCCAACCCATTTCACAGATTCATCCATGCACTCAACTCAAGATATGTGCTGGCCACCAAGCAGACACAGGACAGACACACATCCTGAAAAATAAAGCAGGGATGAGAGATGGGGGTTCTGGGGTGACACCTTCAGGAAAGGGGAGCAACTTGCCCCGGATGGGGGTGTGGCACAGACAGAGACAGGCAGGTGTACCTAGCAGCCACCTTCGTCACCCCAATTCTCTTGATGGGGAGACAGAGGCTTCGCGGTTCCGGGGCGGGGTGAAGCGGGGAGGGGGTGGGGCGGGGGCGGGGCCCGAAGGAAGCTCCAGCTAACCCGCCCCGCACCCGCCGCAGGGGCCCGCAAGAAGCTGCGCCTGTACCAGTTCCTGCTGGGGCTGCTGACGCGCGGAGACATGCGCGAGTGCGTGTGGTGGGTGGAGCCGGGCGCCGGGGTCTTCCAGTTCTCCTCGAAGCATAAGGAGCTCCTGGCGCGCCGCTGGGGCCAGCAGAAGGGCAACCGCAAACGCATGACCTACCAGAAGCTGGCGCGCGCCCTGCGCAACTACGCCAAGACCGGCGAGATCCGCAAGGTCAAGCGCAAGCTCACCTACCAGTTTGATAGTGCGCTGCTGCCCGCCGCCCGCCGGGCCTGAGCCCGGGGCGGCCTCTCGGGGGCTCTCAGGGGCTCCACGCCTGTGTCACGTGGGCGTCCCCACACCCTAGGTCATAGGACCCACGGATCCCCCACCCTGGCTGTGGGGGCGGGGCGCTGCCACAATCCCTAAGCCCTGCCCAGGGTCCTTCTGGGATCCCCCCAGTCATGTCTGGGGCCTCTTTGGGATTCCCTTGTCATGTCCACGGGCCCCAAGATCTTCATGTCTTGGGTCGAAGGACCCAGAGACGACTATACTTATGTGTCTGTGTGGAGGGGCGGGGCAGGGCAGTGCTTCCAGAATCCCAAGAGCTTCTCTGGGATCCCCTTGTGATGTCTGAGATCCCTTGTGTGTCTGCGATCTCTCAATCTCATCTAGGGGAGGGTGAGCCTACAGATCATCACACCAAGAGGGGGACTCTGCCAGCACCCCTAAGCCCTGTCCAGGGTCTTTCTGGGATCCCCTTCTCATGTCTGAGTCCCTCCTGTCCCATCTGAGATCTAGTTATGTCTGGGTCCCTCTGGGAACCCTTTGCATACATGTCTCTGTGCCCATCTGTGACTTTCATTCTGTCTGTCCCCCCAAATTCCTTTGTCATTTTTGAGATCCCCTAATTCTCTGGAACCACCCTGCTATCACTCGTTTATGTCTGGAATTCTCCGATCACATCTACGGTGCCTCTGGGATCCTTTTGTCATGTCTGAAAACACCCTTGTCAGGTCTGGAGGGCGGACCTCAGTGAACCTTGTTGTATCTGGGCCACCTCTGCGATGCCCTTGTTTGTCTGGAATCCTCCAATCACATCTGAGGCCCCTCTGGGATCCTCATCTGGTATGCCCTTTTGGGGACCCCACCAACAGCTCCGAGTTCTCCTGGGGACCCTCCCCCTCCTGTAATGCCCTTCCTAGGGCCATGCTGGGGATCAATTCTGGCCACTCAACTGATTTCTGGATGACCGTGGCAGCCCTCTCCATGTCAGTTCTAACCAGAGACTTTGCACAGTCCAGCAACAGTGGACCAGCTTTTCGGTGTGGAGAGGCTGGAGCAGGGTGGTGGCCGCTTCTAATGGGGAATCTGTTTTCCAATCTGCTCAAGTCCCCATTGCCCCTGGCTGTCATACCCCGGTGGCTTCTCTCAGTTGTCCGTTCGCGCCAACCGTTCTCGTGTGTATCCAGCCTGAGCAGAAGCCCGGATGAACTGTGGGAGCTCTGATTGGAACCCTCGGGGGGTGTCAGAGGCTGTGGGCTAAGAAGCCAGAGTCCCAAGTCCTTGAGCCTGGGTGGCTGGGGGATCTAGGGTGAAAGACTTGCTGCTTCTGGGCCAGTTTGGCCCTTCTGTGAAAGGGGAGAGGAGGAGGAGGAAGATCTCGGAAGTCCCTTGCAGCCCTGTCAAGCCTTTGATACATCTCCTGAAATCCGCCCATCCGCCCACTGGTGGCCAGAAGGAAGACGAGGAAGGAGCATCAAGGACCCAGAGAGGGAAGAGGTCCTTGAGGGGGGCACACAGCGGCTGGTAGCAGAGCCCAGGCTGCGACCTGCCCTCAGGAGGACAGCACACCCCCCTTCCTGGGGCGGTGCCAGGGACGAAATGTCTTTTGGGAGGGCCTCCTCTTGCAAATGAGGTACCTTTCACGAAAACTATCATCATCACCCCAAGTGTGGAATAAAATAAAATAAATCAAGGTAGACAGAGCTTCTAGGACCCCTTGTCAGGGACCGCAAAGCTGCCCATCAATCCGGGCCTGCTGGCCCTCAGAGACACTGGGACGGCGAGGGGGGAGATAAGAGAGGAGATGCAAGAGGCAGTTAGAGCCAGACCAGGCCGAGCCGTGAAGGCCGCGGTCAGGGCTTGAGATGCAGGCACTGGTGGTTCGATTCAGTTTTTGTCTCCGTCTCTTCTTGACGATAGGAGTTCTTCCCCACCCTCTTCCTGATTCCCTTTCCGTCTGGGTCTTGTCCCCCCCTTTCTGAATTTCTGCCCTCCTCCGGATCTCTGTCCCACTCTCGCTGGATACAGCCCGCGGGTAGCGAGCGAGGCTCTCGGCTCTCCAGGCGCTCCACCAACCGGCTGGGCCCGCAGGAGCCGCGCAGCAGTCTGCCTGGCAACCCATGACGTCACAAGAAGGCTGCCTTCGGGTTGGCTCCGCGCTCCGTGGAGGCGGGGAATTTTCCGGCTCTTAGGGGGTTTTGGAAAAGAATGGTGGGGGGGGGGTGATGGTGGCGATGGGCAGGAAGAAAACGGTGAGGGACTTGTCGTCAATGACACCGGGTCCTCCACCCGGCGTTACTTCCCCGCCCGTCCTCCGCCTTAACCCCGAGCCACACCCACCTCGCCCTCCTCTCCGAAACACCTGGAGTCCTGGAGACCCTCTCCTCCCGCAATCCCCTCATCTCCTTCACCTCCCCCCACCCGGCGTCCGGCCACCACTACCCCCATTCGGAAAGCCACAGGCACCCCGGCCGGGAAGGGCGCCAATGTCTGGGCAGCCCTCCAGGGCCTTCCCGGTCTCCCCACCCGCCCCAGCTGGGGCACCCGCCCCCTCCCCCGCCTCCGGTGCCCGCCGCGCCCGCTCCGGGAACCATCGCGGGGAGCCCGCAGGGCGCGGTCCCAGGAGGGGCCGCGGCCAATCCGGGGTCCCAGGTGGCCGGGGCCCCAAGCCATCATGTATGCCCACGCCCGGGGGTGGGACTCCGGAGTCCCCGACCCTCAGTGCCCTCCCTGCGGGCACAGAGACCTCCCCCCCCGCCTCCCCCGCGGCCATCCTGCCTACCCTGGGAAACCGGACCCTCCCTCCCGGCTCTGGTTTCCCGAAAACTCCTGACTTGCAGATACTAAGAATGGCTTTCTAGACCCTGTCTTCCCCACCATCCTCAACCCCCATGCCGGGAGTTCTGGCTCAGAGCCCTCACCCACTTCAGACCCCAGTCCTTTACTGTCCCTCCGCCTAGGACCCAAGAGTCCAGGCCCTCATCCTTCTTTCTCTGGGACCCAAAAATTTGGACTCCACGTCCCTTTTGCACCTGGACCCAGGAGTCCAGGCCCCCAGGCCCCCTTCCCTCAGACCCGGGAGTCCCCCGCCTCCGGCACGTCCTGCCTCGGACCCAGGTGTCGGAACCCCAGCCCCTCCTCCCTGGGGACCTGGCATTCAGCCATCTCTCCTTGTCCAGCTGTTATTTCTCGCCCTTTAGAACACACAGGCGGAATGTGGGGCTGCAGGGGAGGGTGGGGTGGCGCGTTTGATGCCTCCCAGGGCCTCCTGGGAGTCTCTGGACTCCTTAAAGGGCTCCCCCGGGGGCCCACCTGTCCTCCCTAAGGCCCATCGGGACGCAGCTGCGGTCAGAGGAGAGGGAGCAGATCCGCCGACATGCCTGAGGAAAAACCAGGTGGATTTGGGGACTTCCTCCCTATGTGGAGATGCGATTCTGTTTTCTGAATGGGGTTTGGGGGCTTCTCCCTCTGTGGGGTTGGGAGAATGGGGTGACTTCTCTGTGTGGGGAGGAGCTCCCTTCCTTGTGTGGGATGGGAGGGTCCCATACTTGTGTTAGGTGGGAGGGGGGTTCCCCTTCCCTGTGGGGTGGTAGGGGTTCCTTTCTCTGTAGGGAGTTGGGGGTTTATCTCTGAGTGCAGATGGAGATTCTCTGATTATGAATTTGTGTCCCTTTTTTCTCGTTGAGGATGGGAGTCCTGTGGTTGTAGACTGCAGAGTCTTTGCAGGGCGTTTGGGGTCCTCTACATTTGGGGATGGGGTCTTCTGGGAAGAGACTGGGGTCTCTTCTCTGAGTGAGGATTGGGGCCTTTCGCGGCAGGGGAGTGAGGTCCTTGTGTGCCTAGATATTAGAGGTTCCTCTCTGTGTGGTGAGGAGAGACTTCTCTGTACAAGGTTGAGGGGACCTCATTTCAATGGGAATTGGGGCTTCCCCGTGTAGGAATTAGGGGACCTTCTCCATATAGAGGCTGGAGAGCCTTTCTTTATGTGTAGTTTTGGGGCCCTTCTTTGAATGGGACTGGAGGCATTTCTTTATATGGGGATGGGGCTTTCTCTCTATGAGGCAGTGAACAGAGGAGGCACAAGCCCCCAGGGAGGACCCCTCCTCCCGGGGTGTCCAGTCCACTGGCACCAGACCAGCCAGGCTGAGGGATGGTGGTCCAGCCCCTCGCTGCAGCTGGGGCCCCAGCGGGCCAGGCGCCAGCAGGCAGGGCGGGTGAAAGATGCTGTGGTCAGCACGAGTATCCAGTTTCCAGCCCAGGGGAAGAGCTAATTATACCACCAAGTCCTAAAAGGTCAGAGGCTGGTGGCCTGGGTAGATGGGGCATGGCCTGCCTGGGGCAAGGAGAAACCGGATCTCACAAACTCTGGGATTAGAGATAAATTTACACCTGGACTGCTGGACTCCAGATTCTGAAGGAGGAGGGGCCCAGGGACATGCATTCCTGGGTTCTGGAAGAGGAGAACGCTGAGCACGTGGTGCTCAACTTTGAACATCTCCTGCCTCACAGCGGCCAAAGGTGCCCCCGCAGACAAAGATGCCACCAAACCGGCTCCCAAGGAAGCGCCACCTCAAGAGGCTCTTGCAGAGCCCCCCAAAGGTGAGATGGTGTTCCAGAGGGTCGGGCAGAACCTGGCACCTTATCCCCCAGCCCCCCCCGGCCCCTCTGCACCTTCCCGCTCTCTCTCCTTTAGTCCACCGTCCCCACAGCTCCAGTGCTGACCGCCCTCCCCTGCTCACAGCCCTCCGTGGCTCCCCAGTGCCTCCAGGACAGAGCCTAGCCCCTCAGCCTGGCCTTCAAGCCCCCAGCAACTGGCTGATTCATCCCCGAGTCCTGCCCAGCTCTGAACGCCCCAGTCTACCCTCTCCTACCCCAAAGCCCCGTTTAAGACCATCCGGTTCACAGATGGGGAAACTGAGGCCCAAAGGGGCGGGGAACCTGGTCACGCAGCTACCTGGATGACGCGTGATCTCTCCCAGGTCAGGAGAAGCCACTGTGCCCCCAAGGTCTTTGACTGCTGAGCAGAGGGTCCCTCGTTCACTCTCAACCCCGCCCCCAAAGTGGCCTGCCGCCCCCTCCCTGGCCGGCCTTAGACCCCCTAATCCTGTCTCCTGAGCAGAAGCCCCACCTGAGGACCAGTCTCCCACCACTGAGGAGCCCACCGGCATTTTCCTGAAGAAGCCAGACTCTGTGTCGGTGGAGGCTGGTGAGGGGTGCCTCGGGGAGGATCGGGTGGGGGGCTGGGCTCCTGGGTCTGAGGGAGGCGGGGCTGGGGTCTCGCGGCTTCCCAGTCCTCTCTGTGGAGTCTTATGACTCCTGCCTGGCCATTCCCTCCCACCCCTCCACCCCTACCCAGGAAAGGATGCCGTGATCTTGGCCAAGTTGAACGGGAAAGAGCTGCCGGACAAACCAACCATCAAGTGGTTCAAGGGGAAGTGGCTGGAGCTGGTCAGCAAGAGTGGGGCCCGATTCTCCTTCAAGGAGTCCCACGACCCTGCCAGCAATGTGAGGACACTGTGGGGACTCGAGGGCTTGTGGGCCAGGGCTGGAGGTCGTGTGGAGCTCCTTGGTAGAGGTTGTGCCGGGCAGGAGGGAAGAATGTTTGGGCCAGGGCAGGGTGCACTTGGGCACGGCGTGTGCGTGCCCAGAGAGCTCTCAGGGTCAGGGACGCAGGCCCCCAGAGGTCAAGATTGTCCAGGCATGGGAAGAGACAGCTGGCCCTTCCTGGGGGCACTCAGAGAGAGTTGTGAGGTGGGCTCTGGGGGAGGTGGGGTGGCACTGGGGGTCGGTCATGTGCACCCATACCCCTGGCCTGGCCCCCAGGTATACGCCTTGGAGCTGCACATCGGGAAGGTGGTACTGGGTGACCGCGGGGATTACCGCCTCGAGGTCAAAGCCAAGGACATCTGCGACAGCTGTACCTTCAAAATTGATGTGGAGGGTACGCTGGCGGGGGTGGGGGCCAGGGGTCTTGGGTCTGGTTGGGGGGATGGATCTGTCAGCCAGGTGTTGGGAGAGTGTACTGATGTGGGGATAAGGCGGGCACAGGTTTTCGGAAGATGGAGCAGAGAGGCAGGGCTCAGGTTCTTCAAAATTGGGGAGACAGTCTACCGGCTTAGAGGGTGAGGAGGTGTAGATTTGGGGGTGAAAAGGTTCAGGGTTTGGGGGTGTTCACGTGGAGCTTAGGAGGTGAGTTATGTAGATTCCAGGGTCACAGTGTACAAGCTTGAGAAAGTGTCAGTAAGGGCTCGGGAAGTGAGGGTGTCCCAGGTTTTTTTTTTTGTTTTTTGTTTTTTAAAGTATAATTTCCATTGTATTGTCTCCTGTTTATTTCAGGGGGGTCTAAGGGTGGACAGGTTTAGGGTGAGGGTATACAGGATGGATGGGAGGTTACACAGATTTGGGAGCATGTGTATGGAACTCTGAGGGTGTACAGGTTTTGGGGCATCTGCAGCCCAGGATGTGTGGGGACTTAAACATGGAGGGCACAGGGAATGAGGTTGCCTAGCCCCGGGCAGAAGGGCCAGCCGGTCCAGGTGTGAGGGGGATACAGGCCGCTGAGAGAGGGTGGTGCATGGCAGCTAGGGAAATGCGTCCACAAGCAGAGGGTGTCCAGGCCCAAGTGAGAGGGTGTGCTGGCCCAAGAGATGGAGGAAAAGGGGTCTGGGGGGGGGTTGTGCAGGCCCGGGGTGGGCGCCCTTGGTCTTAGATCAGGCCTTGTCTCCGAGCTCACCTTCCCTTCCCCCATTGCCTCTCCCCAGCGCCCCATCAGGACGCCGCTGGGCAGACTCTAGAAAGCTTCAAGCGTTCGTAAGTGACCCTGGACCCTGGGGAGGGGCAGGAGTATGTCCTGGTGCCAAGGACTGTGGGAGGGTGTCCCTTGGGAGGGGCAGCTGTGGGAGAAGGGGAGGATCAGGGAGGGCAAGGAGTGGGGACCCAGGGTGAGTCTGAGGGTCGGGACCTCCTTGGGGTTCACACTCCCTCTCAATGGCCACAGGGGTGAAAGGACACTGGAAGGCAAAGGTGAGCTGGATTTCAGCGGCCTGTTGAAGAAGAGGTGAGTCCCCCCCCCCCACCTGGCACAGAAAGGGGAGGTGGGGGCTCAAGGAGGAGAAGGATGGTGGGTGAGGCCCCCCTGCCCCCCGTTGCTTCCCCACTGCCATCCTGGGACTCTACCTCCCCTCCATCTACCCATTCCTTGCCCATCCAGCCACCTGTCCATTCACCCATCCGCCCATTCACCCACACCCCTACCCACAGCCCCACCCAACCAACAGTCTGCCCATCAATTCTCCTACCTACCCACCCTTTAACCCATCACCCTCAAATCCACTTTCCTGTCCACTCAGGCTCCAATTCACCCACTCATCCGCCTGTTCCCCCAACCAACCATCCATCCATCCACTTGGCTGTCCACTCATCCATCCATCCAACCAGCTACTATTTATCCATCTACTAATCAACCCACCCACTCATCAGTCTGCCCACTCATCTATTCAGGCAACCAGCTACCTATTTATCCATCTACGGATCTACCCATCCACCTACCTGCCCACCGCCCATCCATCTGCCCACATATCCATTCATCTACCCCCCTCTTCCCACTTGTCCATCCATGCATCGGCCATTACACTTAGCCACCCATTCATTCACCCATTCATTCATCCTTCACCCACCTACTGCATCATCCACTTCCCCATCTATTGAGGCGCCCATCTGTCCACCTTTCCACCAGCCATCTGTCTACCGTGCATCCACCTTCCCACCTGTGTATCCATCTGCACCTGTATCTCTCTTTCAACTGAGTCCAACATCCCACCCATCTACTCATCCACCTCACCATCTAGCCAGGCATTCCTCTGTCAACTGTTCACCTCTTCAACGGCACACCCATCCTCCCAGATAGCTCTCTGTTAGACTCATCTATATGAAATTGCTATTCTGTAGGTAAAAAATGATTGAATATCGGCAAATTTATATTATTCTACATGATGCTTGTCCAGTCACTCACTTATTCATTATCTGCTGGTCCACGGATCCATCCTTCTACTCACTCAACTATCCCCATAACCAAATCCCCAACAACTCCATTTACTAATACATTCATCTGTTTGTCTTTACCCAGCCAACCATCTTCCCAGGCATCTTCCATCAACATATTCACCCAACTGTGCTCACCCAACCATCTGCCACCAACTCATCAATCCACCCACTTACCCAGCCATCCTCCATCAACCCATCCACCTATCTTAATGCCACCCATCCCCTACCAACCCACCCATCCATTGACCCATTCATCCATCAGCTTAGCCATCCATGGACCCCTCCACCCATTTACCAGTTCCCCACCTAATGCTCTGTACATCAATCCAGATATTCATATGTCCCCCAAATTCACCCACTCATCTATCCTTCTTTTGTTCCCTTCCCTTCCTTCCTTCTTTCCAGAGATTCACTCTCTCTCACTCATCAAACATCTTCTGAGGCCTCCCGTCTACCAGGCCCTGATCAGGGGACAGGGAGAAGTTTGACTGGTTCCCTGACATTGAGTCACTCATTGCCTTGGGAAGATGGGTCTGGTCCAGCCGACACAGACACAGACCAAGACGGTTTAGTGTGGTCAGAGAGAAGGTCCCACGAGGGCCTTGTGAGAGCTCAGAGTGAGGGCAACTGATGTTGCTGGCAGGACAGGGGGTGCCTCGTGGAGGAGGGAACTTCGGTACTAGCATTTGTAGGATTGAAGAGCAGGTGGAGATAGGTCGTCCAGGCAGGGAAAGACGTTGTGCAAAGGCTGGGATGCAGGAGCGAGCCCAGAGTGCTCAGGAAAAGGCAAGTAGCGTGGTTTGGATAGTGGTGGGAGTTTGATGGGACAGAGGGTGAGGTTGTGATTTTGAGGCTGAGTTGCTGGGGTTTCCTCCTGAGGGCAATGGGGAGCTATGGAGGAGTTTTGAGCAGGGAAGGGGTGGCATCTGATGTGGGGGCAGAAATAGCCCTCTGGGGCCAAGTGGGGAACCAACTGGAGCGGAAGGGATGAGATGAGGTCAGGAGGCCAGGGAGGAGGCTGGGGCAATGGTTCAGGTGGGACAGGATAAGGAATAACAGACCCAGAGAGAGAAAGTGACACAGCAAGTGGGTGGAGAAGGCAGAGGGAGACCCTCACCGCCTCACTCTCTGGTGGCCCCGGCCTGTTCTCCCCACCTTCAGGCAGGTGGTTGAGGAGGAGAAGAAAAAGAAGAAAGATGACGATGATCTAGGCATCCCGCCTGAGATTTGGGAGCTCCTGAAAGGGGCAAAGAAGAGCGAGTATGAGAGGATTGCCTTCCAGTATGGCATCACTGACCTCCGGGGCATGCTGAAGCGGCTCAAGAAGGCCAAGGTCGAGGTCAAGAAGGGTTCAGGTCAGTGCTGGTCTGAGGGGAGATGGGCCCTGCCCATAGGGACTCCAGCATCGTAGGTATCTGATGTTTGAAGCCTGGACTTATCTTTTGGAGGTCCTAATCTGAGGAGTAATAGAGATGCCAGTTCTCAGGGGCCTCCAAGTTCATAGGAAGCTCTCTGACCTTGGTGGTCTGGGGAGGGAGACTTGACAGCTCAAGGCAGTGAGAACCTCTCAGCTCCATCCCTCTTGCATCCCTCAATCTCCAGCCTTCACGAAGAAGCTGGATCCAGCCTACCAAGTGGACAGAGGCAACAAGATCAAGTTGGTGGTAGAGATTAGCAACCCAGACCTTCCCCTCAAGTGGTTCAAGAACGGCCAGGAAATCAAACCAAGTAGCAAGTATGTGAGAGGGGCAGTCCCCGGGTTGGGGGGGTATCCAAGTCCCAGAGAGGGAGTCCAGAAATAAGGCTGGCCACTCTTAACCCAGGAAGGGCGCTCCCTCATCCATATGAAAAGTGCAAATACCTCGGTAGAAAAATAGACAAAGGCGATGAAGAACAGGAATTCAGTTAGAAGAAACCCAATAGCTAATTCACTAAGTACATATTCAACCTTGCAAACACAACCACCACCACCAATAATAATAACACAATTCAAAACAACGGTCTTGGGACTTCCCTGGTGGCCCAGTGGTTAAGACTCTGCGCTCCCAATGCAGGAGGCCCGAGTTCGATCCCCGGTCAGGGAACTAAGATCCCGAATGCCACAACTAAAGATCCCACATGCTGCAACTAAAAATCCCGCATGCCACAGCTAAGACCCGGCGCAGCCAAATAAATAAATAAAATAAATATTAACAAACAAACAAAAAAAACCCACCAACGGTCTTTCTGCTCTCCAGATGGGCAAAAACTTTACAAAATGATAAATGCCTCATGCCAGGGTGCAGCCCCCCCACCCCCCAAAAAAAGGATAAAACATGGAGCTGGAGAAGACATAGGGAAATAGGTCCACATGTTATTGGTGGGAATGTAAATTGGCAAATCTCCAAAAGGGCAGTGTATTCAAAAGCCTTTATTTAATTTTAAAATATTTCGTTTTGGCTGTGCCAGGTCTTAGTTGCAGCATGCGGGATCTAGTTCCCCGACCAGGGATCGAACCCAGGCCCCCTGCATTGGGAGAGCGGAGTCTTACCCGCTGGACCACCAGGGAAGTCCCCCCAAAACCTTTAGATTGTGCAAGTCTAGGTATTTATCGTAAGGGCATGATCATGGTTATGCATATTTAGCTGCAAGGACGTTCACTGGAGCATTTGCTGCTGTAGCAAAAAGTCAAATAACCAAAACATACAATTCCATGTTAAGGTGCTGTGCAGTCACTAAAAAAGATATTCAAAAATTTAAACATGGGAAGCTGTTCAAGATTAGTGTTATGTGCAGAAGCATAGTGCTTATCTCTGCTTCACAAAATGTTAATCTACATATAGATTAGATATAAAAAGATTGGAAAGAGAGAGGCCAAAATATTTGTAGCTGTTATCTCTTGGTGATACAATTATGGATGGGTTCTATTTTTATTATTTTCCCCTTGGCTGTGTTTTCTAAATTTCTCATCACGAGCATTTTGGATAAGATAAAAATTATGTTAAAAAAAAATTATGTTAATTAAGATACAGGTTAAGTTGCTGTAACAAAGAGTCCCCAGAACGTATTAATTTAGAGAGAAAGGTATTTCTGGCGGATTGAGCTAGACGCAGGTTCCGTATTTTTTGGCTACACCATTTCTTGTGGTGTTGTCCTCATCTGCATGATTGAAGCGGGTCATGGGCACATCTGTGTCTATCAGACAGGAAGCTGGAAGGAGAGAAGTCTAGAACAAGCGCCGCAAAATTAGAGATGACCTAGCAGTTATGCCATCACATCCATTCACGTTCCGTTGGTCCAAGCTCAGTGGTGCGGCCCGCGCCAGCCGCAAAGGAGGCTGGGAAATGTAGTTCTCTAGGTGGGTCGCTGTGTGTCACTGCTGAATGGAAGAAGACGGATATGGGTGGACGGTTAGTATTTCCGCTGTGGTTACTTAAATACTAGAAATTGGACCATCGATCTCCTCCCACACAATTTGTCTCTGAGAGGGAGTGGCTTGTCCTGAGGATAGATGGGTGGATGCAGAATCTCCTCCATGCCCTGGCTTGAGCTGAGACTTTTGCATCAGGCACGTGTTTGAGAATGTTGGTAAGAAACGAATTCTCACCATCAACAAGTGTACACTGGCGGACGATGCTGCTTATGAGGTCGTCGTCAAAGATGAGAAGTGTTTCACTGAGGTCTTCGTCAGAGGTGAGGCCGGGATTTGGGCGTGAGCTTGGGGAGTTGGGCTCTGGAGGGGATCCTGAAACTACTGACCTCCTGTTGCCCCGCACCCCACAGAACCCCCAGTCTTGATTATCACACCCCTCGAGGACCAGCAGGTGTTTGTGGGCGACCGGGTAGAAATGGCAGTGGAGGTGTCAGAAGAGGGTGCCCAAGTCATGTGGTAAGTGACTTTTGACCCCTGATCTCCCTACAGATGCCCACAGCGTCTTTACCTCAACCTTGATCTTTAGGACCTCTCTCTCTTTTTTTTTTTTTAATTTAATTTTACTAATTTATTTTTGGCTGCATTGGGTCTTCGTTGCTGCGCGCGGGCTTTCTCTAGTTGCGGCGAGCAGGGGCTACTCTTCCTTGCAGTGCGTGGGCTTCTCACTGCCCTGGCTTCTCTTGTCACGGAGCACGGGCTCTAGGCCCGTGGGCTTCAGTAGTTGTGGGGCACAGGCTCAGTAGTTGTGGTGCATGGGCTTAGTTGCTCCGCGGCATATGGGATCTTCCAGGACCAGGACTCGAGCCCGTGTCACCTGCATTGGCAGGCGGACTCTTAACCACTGAGCCACCAGGGAAGCCCCAGGACCTCTCTTGAAGATTTCAGACCTTTAACTGGTAGTTTCCAGGAGACCTCAGTCTTTCTCTATAAATCCTGATCTTCACCCATGACCTCTTTCTGAAACTTCTGACCTCTCCCCATCCCATCCTCTTCCAGGTCTTTTTCCTGATCCCTGCTATTTCTGATGCTTTAAGTTATTTATTCACCCATTCAACCAATTATCCATCCTTTGACCATTCATTCATGTATCCATCCATCCATCTCCCCAGCCCCCCATCCATCCATCCATCATCTCCCCACCCATCCCATTGATTCATCCATCCATCCACCCACCCGTCCACCCACTCACCCATCTACCCATCCATTCGTCCATTCTTACATCTATTCCCCCATCCAACAAGCGTTTATTGAGCACCTGTTGTGTGGTGGCACTCTTCTATGTATTGGAGAGAAAATGGAGAGAATATATATTAACATGGCACCTGCCCTTGTGGAGTTTATGATCTGGCAAACTGCTGGGGTGGAGTGTGTGTGTGTGTGTGTGTGTGTGTGTTGAAAACGGAAACAGGCATTAATAAAGTCATCACACAAATAAATATCAAAGTTCTATTTTGACAAGTATTGATATTGCAGAGGAGCAATAACTGATGCTATAACCACTTTTTAATAGGAGAAAAGGACTCAGGAGGTCAGGGAAAGCTTCCTGGAGGAGGTGATGATTGAGTTGAGGTTCGAATGATGAGGAGGTAGAAGTGAAGTGGGAAGACTGGCCCAAGCAGGGAAGCACCATTTACTGAGGCCACAATATTTGACATCTCTCTGTGACCCCGAACGTCCTCCATGTTCTGACCTCTCCCCATGACCCTTTTTTGTGTCTCCTGACCTCCAACTGAGACCTGTAGCCTGTGGCCTCTTCTTCCTCTTTCTCTCCCCAATCCCCACCTGTGATCCATCCATTCTAGACGCCTCTGTCAACCTTTGTCTCTCCTCCTTTTCGTGATCTCCCTTCTGACCCCTGGTGCCTGCTCAGGACTGTCTGTCTGGCCCCTCACTCACCTCTGACATCCAGACTCCGGCCTAAGCGGGCCCCTCACTTCTCCCCTTCCTGTCCCCTCCACCCAGGATGAAAGATGGCGTGGAACTGACGCGGGAGGATTCCTTCAAGGCCATGTACCGCTTAAAGAAGGATGGGAAGCGTCACATCCTCATCTACTCGGATGTGACCCTGGAGGATAGTGGTCACTACCAGGTCATGACCAACGGCGGCCAGTGTGAGGCGGAGCTCATCGTGGAAGGTAGGGGGCCTCCCGGTGGGGCAGGGAGCTGCACTGCACATGCTTCAACACGCCGCTCGAAGTTGCCCAAGCCCCAAATCTTGGAGCTGTCCCTGACTCCTTCTTTGCCTCATACCCTACATTTGATTCACCAGCAAATCCCGGTGGCTCCACCTTCAAAGGATATCCTGACTCTCACCACTTCTCTCCACCTCCATTGCCCTCACCTGGCCCAGGTCTCCATCCCCCTCATACCCTGAACTGATGCAATAGTCTCTTCACTGCTCTCTCTGTTTCTACACTTGTGCCTCAACCCCGACTCCAGCCAGAGTGATCCTTGCAAAATGTCAGATGGTGAAAACTGAACACATTCTGTGGTCTAGTTCACAGGACTGGACCCATGTTGGTTTGGATAGTGGACTACAGTTACGAGAGATGTCACCATTGGGGGAGCTGGGTGAAGGGTACATGGGACTCTACGTGCTATTTTCCCCCCCTTTTTTTCTATGTACTATTTTTACAAACTCCTGTGAGTCTGTAATATTTTCAATATAAAAAGTAAAAAAAAAAAAAAAAAAAAAAAAAAGCCCGAGTCATTGATAGGCCAGATAAATGATGGTAGTTCCCTCTGTAGCCATAAAAGAGGACAATTTTTAGTTAGTGACTTGGAAGGGTTTCCAAGATATATTGTTAGGTGAAGAAGCAAATATGCCACTATTTGTATGGAGGGGAAAGAGAGGCAGCAAGGGAAGGAGGGAGGGAGGACGGAAGGAAAGAAGGAAAGAAAGAAAGGAAGGAAGGAAGGAAGGAAAGAAGAGGGAGGAAGGAAGGAAGAAAGAGAAAGAAAGAAGGGAATGAACTGTATGTACGTCTTTGCTTTTCTGGCTATGAACTGGCTATAGTGTCTTTGGAGAAGGGATCGAGACTGGTGCGACTGGAAGTGGTTGGGTGAGAGATTTCCCGCTCTATATCTACATCCTCTTATCATTTTATTTTTAAGCCATACAAGTGCATTGTTTTATTTAAAAAACTAAAATAAAAAAAAGTGTAAGTCAGACCCCAGCCATGTTCCCAACACCCTCCAGCGGTTTCCACCTCACTCAGAGTCAACGCAAAGCGCTCTCCGTGGCCCATGGGATGTGTCCTGCCTGTGCCATCTCCCACATCTGCCTTGCTCACTCCGCACCAGCCTGCTGGCTGTTTCCCAAACCAACAAGCCTGCTTTCCTCTGCAGGGCCTTTGCACATGCTGTGCCCTCTACCTGGGAACCTTCTGCGGCCTCCCTGCCATCATCCCTCAGGCCTCATCATTCCCTCTAGTTATTGGTTTATGTGTTTCCCATTCACTGCCTGTCTCCCCACTAGAACGTGAGCTCACGAGGCCCGCAGATTGTTTCTGGGTTGTTTCACGGCCAGAATCCCAGAACCTGGGACACTGCTTGGCCCATAATGGGTGTTCGCCAATCTTTGTGGACTGACCGCAGTTTGATGGCCCCCTCTCCTTCCCTCCCCATCCAGAGAAACAGCTGGAGGTCCTGCAGGACATCGCAGATGTGATGGTGAAGGCCTCAGAACAGGCCGTGTTCAAGTGTGAGGTGTCCGATGAGAAGGTCACGGGCAAGTGGTACAAGAATGGGGTCGAGGTGCGGCCCAGCAAGAGGATCACCATAACCCACGTCGGGAGGTACGGAGTGGACTGCGGACGTGGTCTGCAGACTCTGTGGTTTAAAAGAACAAGGGTTTAGGGAATTCTCTGGCGGTCCAGTGGTTAGGACTCTGTTCTCACTGCCATGGCCTGGGTTCAATCCCCGGTCGGGGAACTAAGATCCCACAAACCATGCAGGACTGCGAAAAAACAAAACAAACAACAACAATAAAACACAAGGGTTTATTTCACTGTGAGTCTCAGGGTTGGTTGGAGGCTGGCTGATCTCAGATGGCCATCTTCCTGGGCTCCCTCAGGCCCTCATCTGGGTCACCTGGGCTGCCTCCACTCTGGTCTGTGGGACGCCTCATTCCCCAGGAGGCCGGTCCTGGCATATTCACGTGGCCGACACAGGTGTCCCGAGAGAGAGCAGAAGCGAAGAGGGCCTCTGAGGGCTGGGCTGAGTGCTGTCCCAGTGTCACTTCCACTATATCCTATGGGGCAAAGGAGGTCACAGGCGGCAAGGTCTCTTTGCAAGGGTCACGGCTACAGGACGGGAAACTTGTGACTATATTTGCAAAGAGTCAACTTTGGCGGGGAGGCCACCTAGCTAGGGAAACGGGGCTGGAATTCCAAGCGTAGCATATGGACACCTGAGATAAACACCTGGTAATCTGCAGAATGCCGAGAACCACTGTGATGCCAGCAGAACATCGTGCCCCCGTGGATTTCCTGATAATAGCTCTTGGCAGACGTAGACTTTTTCTGGGTTCTGTGTAAGGCCCCTGCCTGCTGATGGTGTCAATAATGCCGAGAACTAATCTTAATGCTTTACAGGGCACTTACCAGGTGCCAGGGAGTCTTCTAAATGCCTTACAACAACCCCCTTGTAGATTGTGAACATTACCTCTATTTTATAGGTGAAGAAACGGAGGCACAGAGAGGTTAAGTGACTTGCCCAAGGCCACACAGCTAGTAAGGGGCAGAGCGAGATGTGGGCCCAGGCACTAGCATTGCATTGAGCACGGGGACCGCATTGAGGAGCGTGTTTCTCCGTGGTGGTCCCCAGGGCGACCTGGCCTGACCTTTGCCCTGCACCCCCCCACTCCCCTTAGGTTCCACAGACTGGTGATTGACGATGTCCACCCTGAGGATGAGGGAGACTACACATTTGTGCCCGACGGCTCTGCCCTGTCCCTCTCGGCCAAACTCAAATTCCTGGGTGAGGACACCTCCTTGTTCTCCCCCTGGGTGCCACAGCATCCACCCTCCCAGACCCCAACCCCCTTCAGGATTAAGTTTCCCTAACTGTACGCTGGGGGTGACAGCAGGTGCTTGTGGGGGGAGGGACAGTCATGGGCCTGAATCCACCTCCCAACCCCCCAGGTCCCAGGGTGATGGGGTGTGAGGGTGGGATAAGGGGCCCCATAGACCTAACCATCAGTCTTCTTTGTCCTCCAGAAATCACGGTGGAGTACGTCCCCAAGCAAGGTAAGGACCAGAGGCTGCTGTGGTCCTTAGGCTGGGGGCCTGGACTCCTGGGTCTGAGGGCGAAGGGGCAGGGGACCTGGACCGCTGGTTCTCTGTGGCTGTTGGAACCCAGCTTCTCAGGAGATCCTCTGAAGGGGATCGGGAGGGCCCAGCTGCCCACTCCCAAGTTCCCCAGAATCTCTCCTCTGCCACCAGAGCCACCAAAGATCCACCTGGACTTCTCGGGGAAGACCTCAGAAAATTCAGTCGTGGTTGTGGCTGGAAACAAGCTGAGGCTGGACGTGTCCATCACAGGGGAGCCCCCTCCTGTCGCCACCTGGATGAAGGAGGACGAGGTATGTGGAGCTTCCCCCGTGCCCTGACTTCTCCCTCTCAGCTCTGCTGGGTGACTTCAGGCAAGCTGGTTTCCCTCTCTGACCTTCAGTTTCATTGTCTGTAAAATGAGGAATTTGATTCCTTCTTCAGAGGGTTGTTGTGAAGATTGGAGATTGTATTTGTTCATCACATGCTTCTGGCCTAGCACATGATGAGTCCTCCATCCATTCATCCATCCATCCATTAACCCATTAGTCAATCAATCAATCCAGCCATCCATCAATTCATCCATCTAACCATCTTTCCATTCACCAGTTCATTGATTGATTAATGAATTCATCCAGTAATTAATCCATTTGTCCATTTATCCATGAATCAATCCACTTATCCATCCATCCATCCAACAAATATTTTCATCTTGTATGTTCCAGGCCCTGGAACAGTTCAATTTTTCTTCTCTCCTCTGGGCTTCAGTTTCCTCTTCTGTAAAACGGATAGACTTGACTCAATCTTCATTCATTCCTTCACTCAGCAAACACCCCCTGCTGTTTCCTGTATGTCAGGCTCTTGCATAGGCATTGAGGATACAGCCATGAATCAGATGCAGCCCCTGCCTTCCTGGAGCCTTCTCTTTTGGAGAGAGGCAGACACGTGCCCAAACAGTCACAGTTCAGGGTGATCAGGGCTGAGAGAAAGGGAGGTACCAGAAGCTATGAGGATTCTGTCATAGCAGACAAAGTGGGCTGTCACTTTCAGCTGAGGGCATCCAGGAGTGCTTTCCAGAGGAGGCGACTTCTGGGTGGGTTCTAAAGGATGGGTAACGGTATAGCAGATAGAGAAGTGGGTCAGGGCATTGCATGCCCTGGTGATCAGCTTTGCAAAATCTTGGGGATGAGACAGGCTGGTGTTTTTAATGAAGGGTGGTGTCTGGAAGGCAAGGAGGGCAGTGGCAGGGGGTTGATGAGGCTGGGGGCAGACCCAGCAGGTCCTCTCGTGCTGGGTCCACAGCCTGTGCGTCGTGTGGTCACGGGGAGCCATTGGAGACTGTCGGGCAGGGGAGGGGTGGAGGCCGGTCTGGCTTTTGAGAGGGGTAGAAAAAGGCCATCTGGTGGGCTGTGTTCAGGTGTTCTCAGGCACCGAGGGCAGGGTCCGCATCGACAAGCGGGCAGACACCAGCAGCTTCGTAATTGAGAGCGCAGAACGAGCTGACCAGGGCCACTACACCATCAAGGTCACCAACCCCGTCGGCGAGGACATGGCCTCCATCTTCTTGCAGGTTGTGGGTGAGCAGAGGGGAGCAAGGGGGCTGAGCCAGGGGGTGGTTCCCTGAGGCCATGAGGTGCCCTCTGACCACCCTGCCTCCCCTTCCCCAGATGTCCCAGACCCCCCGGAGGCTGTGCGTGTCACATCGGTTGGAGAAGACTGGGCCACCCTAGTCTGGGAGCCCCCCAAGTATGACGGGGGACAGCCGGTCACCGGTGAGTGCCCGTGTGCCACGGTGCTCATGACCTCTGACCTCCCCTGTCCCCTGACTTCTCCTTGACCTCCAAGAGCCCTTAGCATCCTCAGTGACCACCCTCGGAAACTCGGTTTTCCGTCTTCAATATCTCACAGTCCCTTTTGCCTTCCCTATCATTCTTCACTCCCCAGCAACCTGGGAATCCTCACTTTGGCTAACAGCCTAGGATTTTCTGTGACTCCTTATGCCCTGATTCATGACCTGTGGCCCTTCTTGATCCCTGACCCCATGACGGGTGACCTCTGACTGCTCTGTGACCCTGAGATCAACTCAAGATTCACGGCCTCAGACCTCTCTGAGTCATGTGACCTTTTGATGTGCCTTTGACTGCCCCAACTGACCTGGGACCCCAGGCCTCCCCATGACTTCCCACTTCTCTCCGCTTGTGGGGGCCTCCAGGGTACCTCCTGGAGCGGAAGAAGAAGGGCTCTCAGCGCTGGATGAAGCTGAACTTCGAGGTCTTCCCGGAGACCACTTATGAGTCCACCAATATGATCGAGGGCATCCTCTACGAGATGCGGGTCTTTGCTGTCAACGCCATTGGGGTCTCCCAGCCCAGCGTCAACACCAAGCCCTTCTTGCCTATTGGTGATTCCTCTCTGCACCCCCACCGAGCCCCCGTCCACCTCTGACCCATGGCCTGCCCGTCACTGATCTCTAACCCTACACCCTGGCCTTTACTCCCTTGACTCTGCTGACTTCTGTCCCCTCACATCCAACAACTCAAAACATTGACCCCCCAGCCCCACGCATCCTCCTGACCTCTTCCTGACCCCGTACAACAGCCACCGACCTCTATGATCCTAGACTCCATGCTGTCCCCCGAATATGTCATTGACCTCTGACCTACCACACAGACACCTATCCCTGCCCTTGGAGACCTCACGATTCCTTGAGATCTTGTTTTAATGACCCGTGATACCACATCCTTGCTCCCTGACCTTTGGCCCACCATATTGATCCCTTTCCTGACCAGTGACTCCAGCTCTGACCCCTGAGCCCTCATTTACCCCACCTCCCCTTTCCGTGGATTCTTACAGCGCCCACAAGTGAACCCCAGCACCTGACAGTGGAGGACGTGACAGACACCACCACCACCCTCAAGTGGCGGCCCCCAGATAGGATTGGGGCAGGTGGCATCGATGGGTACCTGGTGGAGTACTGCGTGGAGGGCTGTGAGTTACCCCGTCTGGCCTGCTGGGGGGCAGTGGCACACACAGAGTCCCAGTGGGTGTCCGGTCCAGAGGACTGCAAATAGGGCAGTGCAGGGACAGATCTCTGCCATAGCGAACTGCCCTTCTGTCTGCGCTTGCCTGAATCCCTGGGATGGGATGGGTCAAGCCAGGCCCCCAGTGACCAGCTTGTCCTCCCTCCCTCCCTCTCTCCCTCCCCGCTCCCTTCCTCCCTCCGCTACACCCATCCTCCATACAGTGATACCTTTTTATCCATCCATCCAAGTATTTATCTACTACCTACTTTGCTCCTCCTCTGTTCTGTCTAGTTATCCATTCATCTAACCATCCAACCAATCTTTCATCCATCCATCCATCCATCCTTCCATCCATGTATCCTTCCTTCCTTCCTTCCTTCCTTCCTTCTTTTCCTTCCTTCTTTTTCACCTCTTATTTCTCCCTCCCTCCCTCCCTTCTTTCCTTCTTTTTTTCCAGTTGCCCACCCAGTCATCCATCCAACCATCTCTCTATCCATCTGAAAATTTTTTGGATCATTTAACTATCCATCCATCCAGTAACATTTTTTTCATCCATATATCTATCGCTTCACCACTATGTTTCTTCCCTCCCTCCCTTCTTTCCATCCATCCGTTTGCCTATATGACCATCCAACCGTCTAATTATGCATTGTTTCTCCATCTGTCTGTCCATCCACCTATCCATATTTCCACACATCCCACTCTCAATCCTCCACGGAACAAACACGTATTGAGCACTGAGTCCATGCCAGGCCCAGTGCCCCGGCTCTGGGGATATCTCCGACATGGTCCTCTCACTGGGGAGACAGACAAGATCATTTTGACACTGTATCCCAGGCTTTAAGTCAGACAGATGTGGGTTCCAATCCTGTCCCTTCACTTTGTAACTGTGTGACCTTGGGCAAGCCTCTAAAGCCTCAGTTTCCTCATCTAAAAATGGCGAAAACAGTTTCCATTTTGACGGGATACAGTGATGACAGAATTTGGGGATGCATGTAAATGATGGACGGGTGGTCTCTGGTCAATTTCTTCCTTTTCTCTTCCCAGCGCTCTTTACCCAGTTCCTACCCTTGCCCACCCCTCCCCAATCTGTCTTTCAGAACCTATTATACTTTTGTTAGAGTTCACCCTGTTGATTGTTGGTCTGACTCACATTGGTTCACCAACCCATGGCAATAAAACCACGATGGAAAAGCACCCATTTTCAAGCAGGAAATCCGAGGAGCTGTCTGTAACTACCACCCCCAATCCCTTACCCTCTCTGAGCCTCAGTTTCCTCGTCTCTAAAATGGGGATAACAGAATGGAGGCAGGAGTTAATGAGCCAACATTAATTAGCTCCAACCTGGTCATAAGAAATGCTCAAGAAATGCTCAAGAAATGTCCGTTGCAGCTATTCATTGCGGTGGGGCCCTAGGCGCTGAAAGGACACAAACGGAGGGGCACCTAGGAAGGTCTTGAAGGAAGGTCCCCAGCCTCGCTCCTCTCTCGTAGCTGACGAGTGGATCCCTGCTAACACGGAGCTGGTGGAGCGCTGTGGCTTCACTGTCAAGAACCTCCCCACGGGAGCCAGAATCACCTTCCGCGTCGTTGGGGTCAACATCGCCGGGCGCAGCCAGCCGGTCACCCTGGCCCAGCCGGTCACCATCCAGGAGATTGTGGGTGAGGACTCCTGACCCCCGACTCTGCTCTCCTAAAGACCAAGTTGGAGTCATCATTAGGGCCTCCCGCGACAACCTCATCGCCCCTGGTCTGTCTGTCCCTCCGTCGAGTTCCTCGGCCCGGCGCTGAGCCCCTCCCTGGGTTTGTGCCCTCAGAGCAACCCAAGATCCGGCTGCCCCGCCACCTCCGCCAGACTTACATCCGCAAAGTGGGGGAGCAAATTAACCTCGTCATTCCCTTCCAGGTGCGTCGAGCTGGGGTCGGGGGGGTGGGGCAGAGGTGAGGGGTCAGCTTCTGCGGGCGAGACCCGGGCTAACCTCGCCGCCCTCCCCGCCTCCCCGCACAGGGAAAGCCGAGGCCGCATGTGGTGTGGACGAAGGGCGGGGCGCCCATAGACACCTCCCGCGTGCACGTGCGCACCAGCGACTTGGACACAGTGTTCTTCGTGCGCCAGGCTGCCCGCTCAGACTCCGGGGAGTACGAGCTCAGCGTGCAGATCGAGAACATGAAGGACACGGCCACCATCCACATCCGGGTCGTGGGTGCGCGGCCCGCAGGCCGGGAGGGGATGGAGGAGGCGGCGATGAGGGGGGAGGGGAGGAGATGGGAGGACCCAGGACAGGGGAAAGTGGAGAGACTGGAGCCCGGGAGGGTGTGAGGTGGCCGTGGGGCAGAAGGGGAGGAAAGCGGAGTGGGAAAAAGCCTAAGAGAGATCAGAGGGTGTGGGGATGGACAGGGGAGAGGAGGTGAGGCACTGGACGTTTAGGGATGCTTGGGGTGACTTACAACACGCCCCCCATCTTCCAGAAAAGGCAGGGCCACCGGAGAAGGTGATGGTGAAGGAGGTGTGGGGCAGCAACGCGCTGGTGGACTGGAAACCCCCCAAGGATGACGGCAACAGTGAGGTCACCGGGTATTTCATCCAGAAAGCCGACAAGAAAACCATGGTGAGAGACCAGCGGGGCCCGGGCTGGAGTGGGCTTGCGGGGAGAAAAGCTGGCCAGATTGTCAGAGCAGGTGTGTTGTTCCCATTTCCCAGCTGGGGAAACTGAGGCACCGGGAAATGTGGGAGAATGGGCCGGGACAGGGAGGAAAGCCTTTTGGCTGAGATTTGGTGCATAATAGATTTTTTTTCTTTTTTTTTTTTGGCGGTGCCAGGTGGCTTGAGGGATCTCATTTCCCCGACCAGGGATTGAACCTGGGCCCAGTAGTGAAAGCCTGGAATCCTAATCCCTAGGCCACCAGGGAACTCTTTAATAGGTTTTCTTTTATTTTTAATTTTTATTTATTTATTTATTTATATTTGGGTGTGTTGGGTCTTCGTTTCTGTGCGAGGGCTTTCTCTAATTGAGGCAAGCGGGGGCCACTCTTCATCGCGGTGCGCGGGCCTCTCACCGTCGCGGCCTCTCTTGTTGCGGAGCACAGGCTCCAGACGCGCAGGCTCAGTAGTTGTGGCTGACGGGCTTAGTTGCTCCGCGGCACGTGGGATCTTCCCAGACCAGGGCTTGAACCCGTGTCCCCTGCATTGGCAGGCAGATTCTCAACCACTCCGCCACCAGGGAAGCCCTAGGTTTTCTTTTTCTTTCTTTTTTATTGAGGTAAAATTCATCTAGCCAAATTTAGCATTAACCATTTTCAAGTGGCATTTCACACCTTCCCAGTGTTGTGCAACACCCTATTTAGTTCCAAGACATTTTCATCACCTCAAAAGGAAACCCCTCGTCCATGAAGCAGCCACTGCCCTTTCCCTCCCACGCCGTCCCTGGCAACCCCCCATCTGCTTCCTGGCCCTGTGGATTGGCCCTCCTGGACATTTCTTACGGACACAGTCACACACTATGTGGCCTTTTGTGTCTGGCTCCTTTCACTCAGCACCATGTTTTCCAGGTTCATCCACATTGTCGCAGGTATCCGTGCTTCAGCCCTTTTCATGGCTGAGTGCTAGGCCCTGGTTTTTTGTTTGATTTTTGTTTTTGGCTGCGCAGTGCGGCTTGCAGGATCTTATTTCCCCGACCAGGGATCGAACCTGTGCCCCCTGCAGTGGAAGCGTGGGGTCCTAACCACTGGACCACCAGGGAATTCCCCTACCAGTCCCTGGTTTGAATGGACCACGTTTTGCTTGTCCATTCATCCACTGATGGGCACCTGGGTTGTTCCCACCTTCCGGCCATTGTGAACAGAGCTGCTGGGGAACGGTGGGTTTTATGAGCGAGGCGCCTGCTTGGGTCTGTGTCCCTGACTCTCCCGGCCCCTCCCCATCCCCCATGCCGTAGGAGTGGTTCAACGTCTACGAACACAACCGGCAAACCTCCTGCACCGTGTCAGACCTCATCATGGGCAACGAATACTATTTCCGAGTTTACAGCGAGAACATCTGTGGGCTCAGTGACTTGCCTGGCGTCTCCAAGAACACGGCCTGGATCCTCAAGACAGGTATGGCCACTGCCACCGCTCCGAGGGGGCCAGCCCCAGTGCCCCCTCTCTCTCGGTTTTTTTAAATTTTTTTTATTGGAGTATAGTTGATTTACAATGTTGTGTTAGTTTCAGGTGTACAGCAAAGTAATTTAGTTATACATATACATATATCCATTCTTTTTCAGATTCTTTTCCCATATAGGTTATTACAGAATATTGAGTAGAGTTCCCTGTGCTATACAATAGGTCCTTGTTGGTTATCTATTTTATATACAGTCTCCCTCCCTGGACTCAAAGTTGATGGCACCTGGTGCTGGAGGAGAGGTGGTCCGGGGACAGTCAGGATCTGTCCCCTTACAGGTGTGTCACCCCTCCCCCAGGTGCCACCTTCAAAATGCCTAAGTACAAGGAGCATGACTTCCGAACGCCTCCCAAGTTCCTGACGCCTCTACCTGACCGGGTAGTCGTGGCTGGTTACGCTACAGCTCTCAACTGCGCCGTCAGAGGCTACCCGAAGGTGCCGTGTGTGTGTGTGTGTGTGTGTGTGTGTGTGTGTGTGTGCGCGCGCAATGTGTGTAATGTGTAACCCTGTAGGGAAATCTTCACCAAGGTGAAGCCCCATTGCCTGCCCGCCACACGGGCTCTTCCTCCCTGAGTTATCTCTCTGCTCGTGGGATTTGCTCACTTTTAACCCACTTCCTGTCTCTCTGCTCTAACCAGAGCCCAAGTCTCAGCTCACTACACTCTGACTTCCCTCAAAAACAGAAATCTTTGGGGCGGAGGGGGTCTAAACCTGCAGGGCTCCTTGGCGTCTTCCTGCCCTATCTGGTTTCCAGACTGCTGTCTGGGAATGTGGACACTTGCAACCTTGAACTCCAAAGACCCACGTAGACCAGCGGCTGGCGAACTACAGCCCTCGGACCAAATCCGCCTGCCACCGGTTTCTCTAAGATTTTATTTTTTTTGGCTGTGCCACGTGGCTTGTGGGATCTTAGTTCCCCAACGAGGGATTGAACCCGGGCCCTGGCAGTGAAACTGCCGAGTCCTAACCACTGGACCACAAGGGGATAAATAATTTTTAAAACGTTTTTTTCTTTTTCTTTTTTGTTATTTTGCTTTCACGTTAATGGTTTGCGTGTGGTCCATGACCCAGAGACCACAGAGCCCAAAAAGCCTAAAATATTGACTGCCTGGCCCTTTTGACACATTTTGCCAATTTTTAGCCTCAGCTCCTGTAGGCATCCCGTGGATTCTTTCCTTCACTTCCACCATCACCGCTGTCTACTGCTTTATTCACTAACTCCATCCATTCATTCATTCCGCTCATTTATTTCCCTACCAATCCATTCATTTATTCAGTTCATTCATTCGCTTCATTTATTTACATCATGCATTCATTCATTCAACACACGTTTTCAGAGGCTTTCTATGTGCTGGTGATTTGAACAAGGAGTTCCCGTCTGTTGGGGGAGACCGCCATTCATCCGAAGTCACACAAATGACTATAAAATTATAAAGGGTGGTGAGTGTGCTAGGGAAATGCAGGCAGTTGTGAGAGTGTAACGTGGGCATTCCTGTTCCAGTCTAGGACCCGGGAAGTGACAGGGGAACTGAGACCGGAAAGATAGGCACCCACTGGTTAGGTGAAAAGAGGAGGGAAGAGCAGTATTGGAAAAGGCAGGAGCCAGTGCCGGGTCCTGAGGTGGGAGCCTGCCTGTGTCTGAGGGACAGTAAGGCAGCCCGTGTGGGTGCAGCAGATGGAAGGAGGGGGTGGGAAGTGAGGGCAGAGGAGTAATGGGGCCAAATCGTGCAGGGCCCTATGGGCCGCCACAAGGAGCGGGCTCTTCCTCTTACCGAAGAGGAGACTGAGGGTCAGAGAGGAGAAGCGACTCATCCCAGGTCAGCCAGTCAAAATTAGGAGGTGGCACAGCCAAAAGGAGAACCCAAATCTGCCTCCCAAGGCCCATTCTGCCATCTCCCAGGGGACCCTCTGTCACATGGCTTCCTCTCCCACTCTCCTCAACAGCCCAAGGTGGTCTGGATGAAGAACAATGTGGAAATCAGCGGAGATCCCAAGTACCTGACGAACAACTACCTGGGGGTCCTGACGCTGAACATCCGCCGCCCGTCCTCCTTCGACTCGGGGACTTACACGTGTCGGGCCGTCAACGAGCTGGGGGAGGCCCTGGCCGAGTGCAAGCTGGAAGTCCGAAGTGAGCACGGGGCGGGCCCCAGTGCTGCGCCTGCCCGACCCTCACCCACTCCCTTTACCAAGCTAACGGAGGCCGGGGCTGAGCAGACCCGCGCCCTCTGCGAGTATGATTGGGAAGCCGATTCAGACCCCAGCAGGACGTTTCAGGGCGACACGTGGGGGAGGGAAGGCAGCACAGGGTATTGTAGGGGTGGGGGAAGGGGAGCGCCTGACCCGGCCTGGGCAGGAGTCTGAGGTTTTCCAAAGGAGCTGAAGGACAAATAAGAGGTGGATGAGGGCGAGACGAACTTAGCAAATGATCGCTAAGGCTTCCAGTGTGCCTGGGGAGGTGTGTGGCACAGCACTGAAACCAACATGCGTAGCGGCAGAGGACGGGGGGCTGTGGGAGCCCCGAAAAATGAGCCCCCTCCAAAGCCTGTCCCTGTCCCCCTCCTGTCCCCACCTCTCTGCCCCACAGCCCCAGGCTCATCTGTCCTCCTTCCTGAATTCTGCCCCAGCCTCCTCTCGGGCCTCAGGGCCTCCAGTCTCTCTCTCCGGTTCCACCTCCTGGCCCTAGAGGGTGCCTGGCCCATATCCACAGTTGACCTGCTCACAGCCCTCCCAGGGCTCCCGGCAGCCCCGGAACCCTTCCTCCTGGGGTCATGGTCCTGCCTCTGCCACCCCCAGCCCCTCTCCAGCCTCAAGCGCCCCCATTTTCCAGCCACACCGAGCACTTGGCGGTTGGACAAACTGGTTGTGCCTTCTCCTGCTCCTGGGACTTTGCACATGCTTTTCCCTCTACCCAGAATGCTCTTCCTTGCATCTGCCGCCTTGGGCTTCGGTCCAACAAGCATCCACCAGCCAAGACTCGTGGGGAGGCCACTAACCAAGTCCCTCAGAGGCGACTGACGTTCATAGGGGCTTCCAGAGTCCCTCCCTGGCTCTGATGGCAGCCCAGTAGACAGAAGGGGCTGCAGACCCTTAGCAAAGCGTCCAGAGGGAGCACTCCCTGTCATTCTGAAGCACTGATCTGCCAGGCCGACCTACTGATGATTCCTAGGGTTCTGCCGTCCCCCTCATCAACCATTGAATCCGCTCAGAAATATCCCTACTTCAGGATTCCAGTGACGGCTGGTCTCCAGCAGCTGCTCCGTAATCAGAACGTCCCAGTTTTGGGTTCAAAACTACAGGAATCAGGGCTCTATGGAGTTGGGTTGACCAGGTGCCGAGCTAGGTGATGAAGGGAAAACCTGCTCCCCATGCTGGTCAAGCGAATCCAGTGGGCGGAGGGCCGGGGGCAGGGGCGGGTGGCTGTGGGACAAGCATTTTTACCACCCTTTTCTGTTTTCCCCCGACAGTGCCGCAGTGAAGCTCTCTCTTCCACCTGCCAAGATAATTGGCTGCTGACTCCTAACCCGGACCTCCCCCAACATGTTTCCCTTTCCCGAGTTATCAATGAGAAGATCATAGTCTTGTCTTGGACTCCCATATGTCTGTCCTTCTTGAGTCTGTAGCCCCGCCTTCCTCCTCCTGTAGGGCTTAGTCACCTGGGGCTGGGTGATGGGGACAGCCAGGTTGGAATGGCAACCACGATGAGGCAGCCCTGATGAAACAGACCACATTGAGGCCGCCATCTGGGAACAGCTACTTTAGCGAGGCTACCGCGTTGCCGTGGCAACTACAAAATCACGGGTGGACCTGACACCCTGTGGAGGCAGCCCTGTTAGACGAGCTACTGTGAGTGGGGAGGAGGTGGGCTGGCTGCAGGGGCCAGATGCAGCGGGCAAAGAAGAACCAGAGGCCAGACTGGGGAGGGCTACTCTAGTGGGGTAGCCACGCTGGAATGGTGGGCGCTGGGCCTCGGTGCTGGCCCCAGGAGCCAGACGCCATGAACAGAAGACTGCGCTGGGGCAGTCTCACTGGAAGAGCTATTTCTGCCATGTTGAATCGGTGACGATGGGGAAACTGCTCGTGACCGGGTTGTTGGTTCTTAAGTGGCCGATCTTTATTAACTTTAATAATTCATCTGTCCGGCCCCGAGGTAGGGTACACTTTGATCTCTGGTCTTTTAGTGACCTCAAAAGAATGTTGGAGGAATCAGAGTCCCCAGAGTTCAGAGGTCTGTGGGTCCAGTCTGGCTTCCATGGCTTGAAGCTGGGTACAAGAGAGAGTTTGTCTCAGAGGCCTTGACTGCGGATGTATCTGCCGTTTGGGGGTGGGTGAGTGGGCACTTTGTACTTCCTGGGAAGGCCTGGGGAGCAGGGTGTCTCAAGAGGAAGAGGCCCCATAGGTTCCAGTGTCCCCACCTTCAAGGACTGGGGCATTTCCCCTCCCCAGGCCTTACACGGAACTGGCATCTTGTCTGGCTGACCCCACTCCTTCAGGGCCTGGGCACTCCCTCCCCAGATCCCACCATGCTAGGTCAAGGGGAGCGAGGCTGGGGTGGGGGGATGCCCAGTTAGGAAACCATCACCACCTTTGCTGGTGCGCCAAGGTCCTGCAGACCTTGCCCTGCTTTTGAGAGCCTCCTGCCCTCTGGGTACAGATGCCACACCCTGTCAGGACTTAGGAGTCTGGGCTCCTGGTCACCTCCACTCTCAGACACAGGCATCCAGGTCCCAGGCCCTCCTCCCTCAGACCCAGGGGTCCAGGCCCCCGGCCCCTCCTCCCTCAGACCCAGGGGTCCAGGTCCCCGGCCCCTCCTCCCTCAGACCCTGGGGTCCAGGCCCCCGGCCCCTCCTCCCTCAGACCCAGGAGCACAGGCCCCCAACCCCCTTCCTCCCTCAGACCCAGGAGTCCCGCCCCCAGCCCCGCCCACGTCCCTCTCCCCCCTCCTTGCAGCCCCGCCCTCCTCCGCTCACCTCCTCCGCTCACTTCCTCCTGCTCGGTCAGATCCTCGTCCTCGTCTTCCTCCTCGTCGTCCTCCAGCGCCGAGTACTCCTGCGTGAAGGGTACGGCTCCCTGGGCCGAATGGAAGCGCAGGCGGTAGAGCAGCCGCACCCACTGGCCGAACTCGCGGTCGCGGGTCTCCGGTGGGGCCCGTAGCTGCAGGTAGAAGGCGCGGCCGGTGTGGAACTTGACCTTGAGTTGCCAGCGGCTTTCGTCGTGGACGAAGAGCTGGACGAACTGCAAGGGGAACAGCCTGGCGGGCGGAAGGGGCGGCCTCAGCGTCTGATCCTCCCCGGCTCCGCAGCGCCCACCCCAGCGCCCCTCTCCCCGCCCGGAAGGATCCTTTTCCACTTTCTCTGCCTCTTGCATTTTATCCATCCCCAGTTTTCTTCCATACACAGAGCCCAGCCGTGTCTCCCGCTGGTCCTCCCTCCTAAACGCGAAACTCAGATTGCTGCTTACTTGAAATTTCCATTTGTATGTTGGATCGACATCGGACACATAAAATGTCCAACAGCCAAATTCCTGACCTTCCCCCAGCCCCGAAGCTGCTCCTCTTCGTCTTCCCCATCTTAACTACATCCTCCCACTTGCTCAGTCAGAAACCGTGGGAGTCGACTTTTTCACATTCTTAGCCAATCCTACCAAATCCTGATGGCTCCACCGTTAAAATGCAGTCACAGTCCGACGATTTCTAAGTCCCTCCACCAGCCGCCCCCGACCCCCCGCCGTCCAGCCACCGTAATTTCCCGCCTTTACCCCAGTCTGTTCCCATGCGGCCGCCAGAGGGCGCCAATCAACACCCGCGTTAGCTCAAATCCCTCCCCTGGCTCAGAGTAAAAGCAGAGTCCTCGCCTTGACTACAAGGCCCTTCGGGATCTGCCCCCTTTGTTCCCTCTCTGCCCTCCCCTCCCACCCACTCTCCTCGCTTACTCGGCTCCAGCCATACTGGTCTCACTGTCCCATAAACACCTGCCAGGCTTGGTCCTACCTCAGGACCTTTGCACAGGCCGTTCCCTCTGTCATCCTCCAGCCATCCCCATAGCTTGGCCCCTTCCTCTCTTAGACAAGATCTGTTTACAACCTCCAGCCTATATACAACCACATTCGCCCTTGCAGACCTCCCCATGCCCACCCCCACGCCCCATCTGTCTCCACAGACCTCACCCACTGGACAAATTGACATCTGTCTGCTTTCCTAGTAGAAGGTGAACTTGAGGGCCGAGATTTTTGGTCCAATTTTGTTCAGTGCTGCTTCCGTAGTACCCAGAGCTGACCCATGGTCAGTGCTGAGTGAATGCTTGTGGAGTATCTGAATAAAGGAATTGCTCAGGCCCCCAGCCGGATTCAAGGTCCAACAAGGCAGTGGAGGAAACAATCCAGACAGGATGGGTAACTTGGCCCAGATCACACAGCAGGGATTTGAACCCAAGTCTTACCCATGTTCTTAACAACACTGGGTAGCCACATACCACCTCCCTCAGGCCCTGCAAGACTACCTCTAGAAACTGGTCTTACAGACACCCTCGCAGCCAAGCACATGGATGTCCCCTGCCTGCCACACTGGTTGTCACCCCAAGGCACAGGACACATCAGACTCCCTCAGTAGGAAACTCGATCTATTAGTATGTTCCCCAAATGGAAGAATAACAGCTGACATTTCCAGAGCGCATACTCTGTGCCAGGTGCTGTTCCAAGAGTTTTACAGACATTTACTTAGTTTATCCCCTGACAGCCCTGGAAGGTGGGCTCTCCTCTTATCCTCATGTTGCCGATGAGGAAACTGAGGCCCAGACGGGTAGGAAACTTGGCCAAAGACAGTGAAGAAGAGGTGAAGCCAGGATTTGAAACCAGGCCGTCTGAAGGCAGCCATTCGTTCAAGGACATTCCCTACTACATCATCACAGCAAGAGGCCGGATGCAAGCTAGGTGTCCAAGGGGACGGAGTTTGTTGAATTGTGTGTGTCCAAAAATGGATCTGTGTGTACTGGCACAGAATCACTAAGGGCTGGAAGCTGGTTAGAAGTGAGGGGCTGGGGGATGCGTCTTGAGGCTGAGTTGGCAGAGCAAGCTCAATGATTTTACTTCGATGGTATGTTTTCTCTGGGGCTGGGAGGGGAGAGTGCTGAAGGAGATGATGAGGGTCAAAGCCCCCCTCTCAGCACCATCCTTAGCATCCTTCCAACTGCAGGTTGTGACTCATATGGTGGGATACAATTAGCATTGAAAAGAAAAGCAAGATGGTAGAGAATGTCCCAGTACAAGGTTCCGGCATCAGGATACTGCTTTGTGAAAAGTTTTAAACTTATTCGGGGTGGGGGATAAATAAAGGCTGTAAGTGGCATCAAGTTTGTTCAGGTCAGAATCAGATTCTACCACCAAATGAGTTACATCCAAAATTGCAGACAAAGGATTGTGTGCGTGCGTGCATGTGTGTGTATGTGACAATGTGACTCCATCCTTCCTTCCTTCCTTCCCTCCCTTCCCCCATCCCCCTTTCTTTCATTAACTGTGAGATGTAGCCCAAAAAGTGAAAGCCACCAGCAGAATGTTTCTGGAAATATACTCTATGCCTGTAAATGTCTTGGTATTTGCAGCTGGAGTTGGAGACAGGAGCCTAGGATGGAAGAAAGGTGTATTTTGTGCTATGTGTGTTTTGTACCTTGGAGTGTATTTGCATTACTTTTTCAATGAAAAAACCAAAGACCTGAAGGGGCATTGTGGAGTGTGGCCCAGGAGCTCCAGAATCGTGAGGTCAGCAATCCTGAGGAGCCCAAGGTTCTGATCCCAGGCCACCCCTGACCCACTGTGGGACCCAGGGCAAGTGGCTCCCCTCTCTGGGCCTCAGTTTTTCTTATGGATGGGCCTAAGGGGCCCCACCATATGACAGTAGGAGATCAGAGAAGAGATGATGTGCATGGTCAAGGGGACGCCTGGCATGCAGTAAGTGCTGCATAAATGGTCATTCTCCTGATCCCTGCCAGGGTGTAGCTGAGGACAGTCCCCCTCATGTCTATCTATCCCTGATTCCTGGCCCCTGTGGATGGCCCTGTCCTTGTTCTCTTGGGTGGACAGTAGCCCAGAGAAGGCTAGCAGCCATTCATGGCTCCTGGCCCTGGAGGTCGTGTGGGTGAAAGGAGGTGCTGCAGGGGGCCTAGGATGCCCAGAGCTGGGGAGGAAGGCGGTCTAGGCTGGGTTGGGGGCAGTCACCCGAAGAGCTGCAGGCGTCCGTTCTCCTTGGCAGGGCCTGCCAGAAGCAACAGGTCTGGGAGTTCCAGGGCAGGACTGGAGGCTGCCACCCCCATGGTGACCTTGTTGGCAACTTCTCCTAACCGGGTCACCTGGGGCCAGGGGTCAGAGGTTAGAAGCCAGATAGATGGGGGGCGGGATTGGGGAGGGATCAGGAATTTTGGTAGGGTTAAGGGTCAGGAACCAAGTAAGTTAACCACCAAGATGGGGATCAGAGATCCTGGGGTCAGAGGTCAAGAGTCATATGGGTATGAAGTCAGGGAAAATGGACCGAGGGAATCAAAGGCCAGGGTTCATAGGGAAGCAGGAATTTCAGGAGATGGGCATCAGGGAGAGTGATCAGAAATAGGGCGAACAGAGGTTCCCCAAGTCAGGAGGCCGGGGCTCAGGCCTGGGCTCGGAGGGCCCTGGGGCTCCACACCTGCACGAAGTTGCTCTCAAAGATGGGTAAATCCCGCAGCTGGTCGAACTCGCCGCTCAGGAGATGGCGTTGCAGCCGTCCCAGCTGGCGCGTGGGACAGGCTGGAACCTGGGGGCGTTCTACATGGGCGGCAAAGTTCGCAGGTCAGTTCCAGGAGGCTGGGCCAAGGTCCCCGGGTCAGCCCCGCGCTGAGGGTAGAGGGTTCCCGGCTACCGGTCTCCGTATCGCAGGCTCCATCCCTCACCTGGTTCCCTCACCTGGTCCAACCCCTCCAGGCCCGGCTCCGCCTCTCACCTGCCATCCCACCTGGTCCCGCCTCACCTGCTCCACCAGGGGCCGAATTATGCTTGTGCCCCCGTTTCATCGCAACGTCCCGCCCCTTGTGGCGAGCGGAGGGAGGCGCCCACGGAGAAAATGGGGGGGCGGGGCCCCGGGGCTCTGTGACGTCACAGCGCGACGGACCGGGTTTGACTGCGTCACGGAGGAGACGTCCGCGATTGTGGCGTCATCCAAGGGGCGGTGCCCGGAGGCCCGGATGGAGCGGCGCCCGCCCCGTAACGTCAGGCCCCGGTAGCGGGCGGGCGCTAGTGCGCAGACGCAAAGAGCCGGCGCAGGCGCACGGGCGACGGGATGTGGGCCGTTCCTCCCGGCGTGCTCCGCGGCGCCCGGCTCACTCCAGCCCCTTGGCTGGTGGGACGGGGCCGAAATGGCCGCGCCCGGCGCTGGGGCGACTCGGCTGCTCCTGCTCTTGCTGATGGCGGCAGCAGCCCCCAGCCGGGCGCGGGGTAGTGGTTGCCGGTCCGGGGCCGCTGTGCGGGGGGTGAGTGCTTATTCGCTGTGCACATAGGGCGGGGTTGACGGAAATCGTGGGTCTCGGGCCTTTAGGTCGGTTAAGGTGGGAACGAAGTTGCGCAGGACCGAGAGGGAAGACGAGGTAAAAGAACCGTGGAAAGCGAGGCTGCAGTTCTGCGCATGCATGAGGCCGCACAACTGGGAGAAAGCGAGAGAATAGTTAGGAAGGCTCTAGCTCGTGAATATGCATAAGGGGGCGGGGCTCCTTGTGGGATTTTGCCATCCCCTCTCTGGGCCTTAGTGGGGTTTTTTTTTGTTTTTTAAAAAAATTTATTTATTTTTATTTATTATTTATTTTTGGCTGTGTTGGGTCTTCGTTTCTGTGCGAGGGCCTTCTCTAGTTGCGGCAAGCGGGGGCCACTCTTCATCGCGGTGCGCGGGCGTCTCACTATCGCGGCCTCTCTTGTTGCGGAGCACAGGCTCCAGACGCGCAGGCTCAGCAGTTGTGGCTCACGGGCCTAGTTGCTCCGCGGCATGTGGGATCTTCCCAGACCAGGGCTCGAACCCGTGTCCCCTGCATTGGCAGGCAGACTCTCAACCACTGCGCCGCCAGGGAAGCCCTCGGCCTTAGTTTTTCTTATGGATGGGCCTAAGGGGATCCCTAATGGGATCCCTAATCCCATTTTGGGATGGGACTTTGGCACCTGGGCGTTGGGTGCGGTGAAAACGAGGCTGCACCGAAAGAGAAGTTTGGGGCAAGAACTTCCTTAACGTTAGGACGCTAGGGATCCGCAGTCATGAATATGTTTCAGGAGGTGTGGCCCGGGTGGAATCCTGGCAAATCAGACGTCGGGGTGGCTAAAAGAGGCGTGGGGGGGGGGGGGCTCTCGGAGGAGTTCCGCCTCCCGAATATGCATGAGGAGGGCGGGATCTTGAGCTCGCGGATTAAAATCTGGAACGAGGTAGCGCAGGCTTGAGGGCGTAGAGAGGAGGATGCAGAGTTAGGAGAGATGTGGAGAGTTGGAGAAAAGGAAGGCATGGAATCTTGAATGTGCTTGAGAGGGGTGGAACTCCGGCGGCATCGTGGCTCTTGGGGCTGTGAAAGTGAAAACGAGGTCACTTGGATATTAGCTTGGGAAGGATGCCCTTTAACTCATGAATAGTTATGATGCTAGGTGTGAAAGTGACCTGGAGATAGTTGTCTTGGAAACGAGGTTCCGCTGGTTTGCAGGCTCTGGTTTTCTCTGGCCCGTCCAGATCATGAATTTTCATGAAATGGGCGGTTCACGGTGGAATAGTGGACAAGCGTCAGTGTTTGGATATGGGTATGAAAATAAGGCTCCTGCCGCAGCCTGCGGGTCTGTCTGTCCTGGGGTCCGCGGGTCCTGCCGGACTGAGGGCTCTGATGGTCCTTACCTGGGGCCCTCTCTATCTCTATCTGACCTGCAGGCGGGGGCAGAAGGTCGAGAGGGCGAGGGCTGCGGCGCCGTGGGGCTGCTGCTGGAGCACTCATTTGAGATCGGTGAGTCCAGCAACGTCCTGACCTGGACACTTACCCAGTGCCCTGTGTCAGGAACTCGGGTGCCACTCAACGTGGGACATGCCATCCATTCACTTATAGCTTTGCACTTGGGAGTGTGTTTGCATTACACTGGGGAGGTGGGAGGCGGCGGAGAACAGAAGCTCTGTCTTTGAATACTCCCATACCTGTAAGACAAATGCCAGTTTCAGAAAGGTCAGTATGGCAGTAATAACCTCAGAGCAGACTTTGACCAATTGCCCCATGCCCTGCCCTAGTGCTTAGATGTATTAACTCAAACATCTGTATTAACGCAGACTTCCTCAGCATAGTCAAGCAGAATAGGAGGTGTTAGGGATAACCCCATTTTCCAGAAGAGGAAACTGAGGCGCAGAGGGATACCAGACAAGCTCCTTTTACAAGTGAATGGCAGAGGTGGGACCTTTTCTAAAGCCCAGCTTAAACTGCCGCATTTCAGGCCTCCAGACTCCCAGAGCATAGATGTCAGTGTGGCCCAGGGGTTCTTAATCGAGTCTGAGGCCCCAAGCTCTGGGGGCACCTGTTTTAAACACTGAAGCTCGGACCCTCTGCAGACCTCCCCAGTCAGACCCTGGCATCTGCCCAAGAAAGCCCGGTGGTTGGGAGCTCCTGAGCTCTGCAGCCCCTGTATTCCGCAGCTGGGGAAACTGAGGCCCACTTAAGTCACGTGAGCGACTCTGGGTCACCTGGCAAGGCAGAGGCAGGGCTTCAGAGACACGTGGGGCTGTCCCCCGTTTTTAAGTGGGAAAATGGGGCTCGGGATGGGGAAGCGACCTGGTCACTGCGAAGGTTGACGTCCAGGCTCCCGCACAGATGACAGTGCCCACTTCCGGAAGCGGGGCTCGCTGCTCTGGAACCAGCAAGATGGCACTTTGTCTTTGTCGCAGCGGCAGCTCAGCGAGGAGGAGCGGGGCCAGCTCCGGGTGAGGACGGGACCCCCGGCTCTGCTGGGGCTGGGGGCACGTGCCTCAGAGCACAGCACGCGTACTTCGGGGCTTCTGCCCGAGCTGTTTCCTCTGCGCAGCTCACCCTCTTCCCCACAGTTTTCGTACGGTCAGCTCCTCTCCCTCTTCTAGATTCAGCCACGATGCTTCACACTTAGTGCAAGATTTGCTTGTGAGGAGAAAGGGATTCCCACGGTAGCCATGGTTAAGCAGGAGAACGTTACCTCTCCTGTCGCCCTGCTTTGTGGCCTCCTCAAGGGCTGGGTTCCCCTCAGGTCTGCCTGGGTCCTCCCTAGGGATGGTGTGGGGCTGGCGGGGGCTGGGGGGAGGTTCCAGGCAGCAAGGTAGAGGAAGGGAAGGAGGGCCAGAGGGAACAGCCGGCTCTGGGGGAAAGCTCGGGAAAGCTGCCACAATCCACTTCCACTCCGTCCCTTGGCCAGTTGGAGCTGCAAGGGAAGCTGGGGACGCAGGCTTTATTCTGGGCGGCTGCGGGCCCGTGGGTGCCAGCAGTGTGGGAGAGATCAGGCTGAGGCCCGCCCTGGTCAGCCTTCCTGCGTGGTGCCCGCGTGATTCCTGTCACAGTTGCCCACAGAGAGAACTAGCCGCTCATATAACCGGGGAGTTCGGGTGTGGGGCTGGACCCAGACCTGCGGGAAGTGTCCTCGGGACCTACTCTGTCGCTGGGCTGGCCTCTGCTCTCCTCGTGGTGGTCTCCCCCTGGGTGGGGCACCCAGTGGGAGGAGTCTTGGGCTTGGCCGGGCCAGGGAGTGGGGGATGCTGGCTGGGCGAGACTGGGGAAGGGCCCTCCTGGCTGTGGGCCCAGTGGGTGTCCAGACCAGGTGGGGGCTGGGCACTGTGCCTCTCACCACCACCCTCTCCTCTCCGCCCTGCAGGATGTGGCCGCGCTGAATGGCCTGTACCGTGTCCGGATTCCACGGCGGCCTGGGGCCCCTGACGGCCCAGAAGCCGGTGGCTATGTCTCCTCCTTTGTCCCCGCGGTGAGTCGGTGATGAGGTCAGCCCCCATCCTTCCTTTGCCCACCCGCTCTAGCCTGGGTTCTTAAATGCCCCAGCATTTAAGGACCTGGCCTTGCCCTCAAGGGTCTCCCGGGCTGGAGGGGGACAATCCAGTTGGTGGGCCCTGGGGAGGCCGTTGCTTCTGCCGGAGGTGGGCAGGGGGCCATGGAGGGCTTTGAAAGATGCTTCGGGGGCCCTGTGGGGTGGGGAAGGAGGCTTGGTCGGGGGTCTGGTGTGGGCGAGGCCTGGGCAGCAGCCCCTGCTGGCCTCCCTCCTCTCACCCCCCCCCTCCTCCCCCAGTGCTCCCTGGTAGAGTCGCACCTCTCGGACCAGCTGACCCTGCACGTGGACGTGGCCGGCAACGTGGTGGGGGTGTCGGTGGTGACGTACCCTGGAGGCTGCCGGGGCCACGAGGTGGAGGACGTGGACCTGGAGCTGTTCAACACCTCAGTGCAGCTGCAGCCGCCGGTCCCGGCGCCAGGGTGAGGAGCGGCTGCGGGGCGGCGGGCAGAGCCAGCCCTGTCCCCGGCTGGCCGGCCTTCCGCTGCCTCTCACTCCGGCCCCGCCCGCCCCTCCCCGCACCCTTCCAGGCTGCCGCGGGGGCTCCCGGGCCCTCATCCCCTCTCCTCCTTCTTCCCCCACCCCCCAGGCCCGAGACGGCAGCCTTCATCGAGCGCTTGGAGATGGAGCAGGCCCAGAAGGCCAAGAACCCCCAGGAGCAGAAGTCCTTTTTCGCGAAATATGTGAGTTCTGCCCGCCCCCGGCCGCTTCCCCCGCCCCCGGCCGCTTCCCGCCCCGCCCCCGGCCGCTTCCCGCCCCGCCCCCGGCCGCTTCCCGCCCCGCCCCCCGGCCGCTTCCCCCGCCCCGCCCCCGGCCGCTTCCCGCCCCGCCCCCCGGCCGCTTCCCCCGCCCCCGGCCGCTTCCCGCCCCGCCCCCCGGCCGCTTCCCCCGCCCCCGGCCGCTTCCCGCCCCGCCCCCGGCCGCTTCCCGCCCCGCCCCCGGCCGCTTCCCGCCCCGCCCCCCGGCCGCTTCCCCCGCCCCGCCCCCGGCCGCTTCCCGCCCCGCCCCCCGGCTCGCCCTCGCCCACGCTGAGACCCCCTCGGCCCTGCTCCCCTCGCCCTCGGCCCTCCTCTGGGCCTCGTGTACGTCGGGCCTGCTTGGCTCCCCCGGCGTCTCTGCACGTCCTCCTGGCCCCTGGCCGGAGCCCCTGCCCCTGCCCCTGCCGCTGCCCCTGCCCCTGCCAGCCTGTGCTGGTGCTCACGGGGCATCCGGTCTCCGCAAATGGCCGGCCCGGAGCTGGGCAGTGAGGGGGACTGGGGACAGCCCCTCGGGTGCCCGGGCGGGGGGCAGTGTCGGCCTTGCCTGTCGGGAGGGAGTGCGGTGAGGAGGGTGTGGTCACGGGAGGGGCGGGGTCCGAGCTCGGAGGAGGCTGGGACCAAGGTCTGGGGGAGAGGATGAGGCCTGACCCAGGCTGGGAGGCTGGGGCGTGGGGGGCACCCGGCAGAGCCCTCGAAGGAACGGGAGGTTTGGAAAGGAGGGAGCGGGTGGGCTCCGCCAGCCGGGCCGGGGGGTGGGTGGAGGGGCTGTGCCGGGCGGTGCCCGGGAGGCCGGGAGCCGGCAGCTGAGGGTGAGCCTGTGCTGCTGCTGGGGCAGCTCTTGAGGCCCGGGGCCCTTGGCGCCGGGGGCGCTGGCGGCTCTGGGGGTGCTGGCGGCTCTGGGGGCCCTTGGCGCCGGGGGCGCTGGTGGCGCTGGGGCTGGCGGATGTGGTCCCCCCACCAGGCAGGGGCGGGGGGCAGTGGAAGCCAGTGTGGCTGGGCCCTCGGGGCCTCGGGTCGGAGGCTGCTGAGCCTGACCGCGCTGGGCGCCGTGTCCGTGGGGCCTTGGTTAATGTGCCGGGAGCCCCTGATGTCAGGAGATGTCAGGAGAGCCGGGCTGCGGGGAAACTGAGGCCCAGAGAGGCCGAGAGCTCGCCCACCCCCGGCTCTGCCCTCCCTGATGGCCGCGGGACGCCACAGCCGCCACTGGCCCTGACCTGCGCCCCCCTCCCTCCTCAGTGGCACCTCATCCTGGGGGGGGCCGTGTTGCTCACAGCCCTGCGTCCTGCTGCCCCCGGGCTCGCACCGCCACCGCACGAGGCCTGAGTGAGGACTGAGCCCCCTCCCGCCTCCCCCGCCCCTGCACCCCGCCAGCCCTTCCCCAACCCGTAGTGGAGTAGGGGACCTGGGCCCCCTTCCCTCACTGCCTCCCCTCACGCCGGCCCCCGCCTTCCCCACCCTGGCCCAGACACTGCTCATTCTCCCCTCTCTTCTCTCTGTCTCCCTGTTTGTCCGTCTGTCCTTCTGCCATCCTGTCTGCCTCACAGTGGATGTACATCATTCCCGTGGTCCTGTTCCTCATGATGTCGGGAGCACCGGACGCCGGGGGCCAGGGCGGGGGCGGCGGCGGCGGCGGAGGTGGTGGCCGGTGAGGGGCCCAGGGCCCGTGAGTGCCCCGTCCTCTTTCGCTCAGCGGACGCCCTTCCTGCCCAGCGTGCTTGTGTCCTTGGTCATCACAGGAAGGATTTGCCGGCCCCTCCTGTCTCCCCATCGCATGAGGGTAGGAGAGCGCCCCCTCCCCAGGAGTCCCTTCCCTCTGGGCCTTGGCGTTACTGGTGGCGGAAGGGCGGCGGGTTCTGGGCCCTGCTGCACCCCGCCCTCCCCTGTGGCCCCGCTGTAGCCCCAGAGGCTTCCCTTTGCCACAGGGTAGAGCCCAAGCTCCTGGTCCAGCTCTGACCTCACTTCTGGTTCCCCCCACTCCACCCCCTGAGGCCCTGCAGTTTGGGAACATGCCTAGTTCTCTCCAGCCTCTGTGCCTTTGTCGTGGTCTTCTCGCCCTGCCTGGCCAGGTTAGATGATACCCCTAACTTGTCTGACACTGGATTGGGACACTAGCCTCTTGTCTGTCTGCCCTTGAGGGCATCCTGGGGCTCCTCGCAGCCCAGAGCTGGCACAGAGCAGGGGGGGCTGGCCACGGGCGCCCCCTTTTCCATCCCTCCGTGCAGCCCTGTCCCCTGTTTTGGCCTGTATCTGCCCACGGCTGTGAGTGGGAGTTGAGAATTCCTGCCATCAGGATGCCAGGCCCTCCATAGGCTTCTGGGCTTGAAGAAGTGATGTTGAAAGTCAAAACAAACATTTAGTGGAGTCAGGGGCCAGATGATGTAAATAGAATCCCTTTCCTGGCCTGGGTATCTTCCCTGGGACTTTGCTGGGTCCTTGCTATCTATATCTCCTTCTCCTTTCGTCTATTTAAAAACATTGACAAGGCAACATATTGAAATAGGTAAACATTTTGGAAAGTTACAACTTGCAGCAGCCAGTGCAACTGTTGACTTGGCTAAGAGGCAGGCAGGATGTAGGAGCGCTGCCGAATTCCCCTGGTCACTGTGTGTGTTATTCAGAAACACCAAAAAATGGCTGCCATTGTCATGGTAACGGCTGCATCAGGCTCCACGGTGTCTGGGTAGCAGATTATTAAACGGTCTCCCAAACGTTCAACGTTCAGCTTGCCTCCTGCTTTATGTGGTTATAAATAGTGCGACATCGCGGGTCTGTCGCTGATCTGCCTCTGATGTGAGTTTGAATGACTTCCCGCAGACTCATGACTCGAAGTAGAATACCAAGGCAGATTAGAGATATTTTGTGAACAGGGAGAACAGCCCAGGAAGGTGTGCACTGGAGTCTTGTCTCCCTGATCACTTGATCATTTTAGTCCATTTGTTTTCCCTCCCGGAGTGTCTGTGCGGGCACCAACAAACAGGAACATGTGTTCTTTCCCCCTCTTTGTAGCAAAAGTAACATGTTCGAGGTTGTACACTGTCCCGTGCTTGCCACGTTCCTCCCGCGCCGTATCTTCTGCAGTTCTGTCCTTGCCCAGAGAGTGGCCTCGTCCTTCGTGTGCCACCAGAAAGGGACGTTGAGCTCATTCAGCCCGCCCTCCTCCAACTGACTTTCTCACGAAATGCACATGTGACCTAAATGCACACGTGACCTAAATGCACACGTGACCGTGGAGCACGGCAGCACTATTGGCATTTTCTGAGAACTCTTCTTGTCCTTTGCTCCGTGGCAGTATTTGTGTTTTTGAATTCCTCTCGTGATTCATCTGATATTGCTGAGACCTCCACGTGCCGCCTCTGTCCTCTGATGCCCTTGGGCTCTGATCCTGCTGCACCTCTTCCCTGCAGCCCCATGGGAGCTCAGAACCCACTCCCTGGGGCGCCAGCCACGCCCCTCTGCACAGTGGCAAGCGGCCCGAGAGCCCCAAAGCCTCCCGCTGATTCACATTGCCTTGGTATTTTTTTTAAATTAATTTATTTTTTTAATCTTACTTTTATTTTTGGCTGCATTGGGTCTTTGTTGCTGCACGCAGGCTTTCTCTAGTTGCGGCCAGCGGGGGCTACTCTTCATTGTGGTGAGCGGGCTTCTCATTGCGGTGGCCTCTCTTGTTGTGGAGCATGGGCTCTAGTTGCGCGGGCCTCAGTAGTTGCAGCACGCGGGCTCAGTAGTTGTGGCTCGTGCGCTCTAGAGCGCAGGCTTAGAAGTTGTGGCGCATGGGCTTAGTTGCTCCGCAGTATGTGGGATCTTCCCGGACCAGGGGTCGAACCCATGTCCCCTGCATTGGCAGGCAGATTCTTAACCACTGCACCACCAGGGAAGTCCCCATTATGTTATTTTTTAGTGGCTCGAGCTTTGAGGTCTTTGTCAATCTGATTACATTATTTTTATTTATTTATTATTTATTTGGCTGTGCCGGGTCTTAGTTGCACACACGGGATGCGTAGTTGTGGCATTCGAGCTCTTAGTTGCAGCATGTGGGGTCTAGTTCCCTGACCAGGGATCGAACCCAGGCCCCCTGCATTGGGAGCGCGGAGTCTTAGCCACTGGCCCACGAGAGGAGTCCCACATTCTTTTCTTCTTAGACTTTTTTTTTTTTAAAGATTTATTTATTTATTTATTTATTTATTTTATTTATGGCTGTGTTGGGTCTTCGTTTCTGTGCGAGGGCTTTCTCTAGTTGCAGCAAGTAGGGGCCACTCTTCATCACGGTGCGCGGGCCTCTCACTATCGCGGCCTCTCTTGTTGCGGAGCACAGGCTCCAGACGCGCAGGCTCAGTAATTGTGGCTCACGGGCCTAGTTGCTCCGCGGCACGTGGGATCCTCCCAGACCAGGGCCCGAACCCGTGTCCCCTGCATTGGCAGGCAGATTCCCAAGCACTGCGCCACCAGGGAAGCCCTTAGACTTTTTTTGACGGCTCTCAAGCCAGCAGGGTTCCCCTGCATATTCTAGTCAGTGTCCGAGCTCGCGCAGGCTCCCTAGGGCTCTCTGCGGATTAAACTTCTCTTCTAATTCTTGCCCATCCCTGCAGAGCTCAGTCACTGTTTCTCTTTATTGATCAGGGTATCTGGGGATATAGCGCGCAACTCACAAGATCCAGTGGGATCCACAGAGAGGGCCCTCTGCTCACCTGTTCCCCTCGCGGGGGCAGCCTGAGCGTTCCATCTCCTGTGCCTTGCTCTGGAGCTGCTCCCTCCAGAAACAAGCAAATGTGTATGTACACAGGGTTTGCAGAAATATGTTGCCCTAGCCCCCCACCATCACCGCCTGACGTAAGTGGGAGAGGCTTCCATCTCTGATGTAGAGTGCGTCCTCATTCCACCACGTGGCTGGCTCAGAGTGGTTTCATTGGTCCCCTGTCGATGGACCTTTGGGTTTCAAGCAGTGCTGCAGGAATCCCCGTGTACCTGCATTATTCCCTGCACGTGTGCGTGTGTCTGCAGGACACACCCCCAGCTGGGGACCTCCTGGGGGAGGGTCTCACTGCCGCCCATCCACACTGGAGGTTCTGAACAGCCCCTCCTCCCTGGTGGCTCCCAAGGCCGTCTCCAGCCCAGACTCCCCTCCAGGTTCTCCTGACCCAAGGCTCCTTCCCCAGGATGTGCCTCAGGGACCACCGGGGAAGTTGGTGCCACCCAGGAATCCTTACCCCGTGAGTGGTGCCTCCAGCTACCCGGCCTCACGGACCAGAGTGCTGGTCTGCCCTGCCCACTGTTCCTCCCGGCCTTGTCCTTTCATCTCTGCCCTCGTGGCGCCAGCCCTGGCCTCGTCCTCTCCCACCTGTACTTCCTCCCTGGCCTCCCATGTGCCCCCTCCACTCCATCCCCCTCATGGAGGGCTTTCTGACCCCAGCGCTGCCCCCGCTCCACTGCTCCCAGCCCTCCCATGGCTCCCCAGTGCCATCAGGGCAAAGTCCCAGCCCCTCAGCCTGGCCTTTGAGGCCCATTGGTTTCTGATCTCTTCCTCCTCCTCAGCCTCATGAATTACCACCCCCAGCCTCAATTAATGATTCAGTTAGATGCCACCGGGCCAGACTGCAGGCACCGTTCTCCCCCTCTCCACCCCTCCACAGCCCCATCCCTCCTCTTCCTGCCACATTCCTTCCTCTCTGTCCCCACTGAGTTCAGCCCTCACTCTCCCCCTCCTGCTCCCTGACCCTAGCCTCCTGACCTCTGGTCTAAGGGGAGCACCTGCAAGGTAAATGCTCAGTGAAAGGAATGCCCCCCTCCCCAATTTCCTGCCTCACCTCTTGGATGCCCTTCTCTGCCCCACAAAATGTCACCTGTTCCCTGGCACTGAGGAAACTTCCCCTCTCCCAGCCTGGGCTTTCATATTGTCATTTGGGCGTATTTAAAACAGAGTTGTTTGACAAGCAGTCTTTTAAAATATATAAGGCTAATTTTAGTATTTTTAAAGAATCTTTGCCACCCCCAAATTGTGCATTGTAGCAGGTAGCTTCTGGAAACAATTCTAGAGATTTCTTTATTTAGCCCATCAGAGAGACTCCAGGTGAAGGTCAGGGGCCAGTGGCTGGGGCCTCTCTGGCTGTCAGCCATTCACCTTTGCTTGCACCCAGCTTCCATTCAGCAAGGTCATTGCAGACGAAACAAACTCAGTTTGGCCCAATTCCTAGAAATAGGCTCCCCAGCAAATTGTGTAAACCAAATCCCACTCTCCTTCATTTCCCAAAGCAGCGACACGTGCATTTCCATGGCAGTGCAGGAGAGAACCTGCCCATAGCATGACTTGAAAACACCCATGAAGTCTGGAGATTTAAGTTGGCATACCAAGAAGCTTGCTGAGTATGATGTTTATGTATTGGTTAGGAGTAAAGTTTTTAATTTTTACAGAATTTTGCAAATTCTCCCTCTCCTCTCCCCCAGCCCCTCTGCCACCCCCTGGCACTGTCCTTTTTTGTCGGGGTCATTCCCAGTGTTTATTAGAGCTGGGTTGCAGTTTTGTCTTTTGACAGTAGGTGGCGATGGAAGATGACACCCAGTCTGAGAATGCCTCTCAGGCGGTACTGGGGGAGGTCAGGCATCGTGCTGACCCATGTGGTCCATCTTAGTGGAGAGAAGGGCCCTAGAGGGGGCACTGTCGATCCTTTGGGAAGGTTGGGGTTCCCATGAAGTCTCTGTCTTAGCAGATGCTGGTCCTCAGGAACACCAGGTGCCTATTTTCTCATCGTGAAGTGGGGTCGTGTGAGGTGCTCCCAGCTGCTGCTGTGCTTCACGCTGCCTGAGGAAGAGAAGTTGGTGGAGGGTTGGGAAGGGGAACGGAGCAGAAAGGCGGCAGCCCCCTTCTCACCGAGCTCAGGCCGGAGTCCAGGGCTCAGCAGAGTCAGGAAGGAGCAGGTTCCCAGCCAACTGTAGGGCGGCACACCCTGTCCTGGCCCCGCCACTTACGCGCTGTGAATCTTTAGGCAGCTTGCTCCCCGCCTCTGAGTCTGTTCCTCGCTTCGTCCTTCCTGCACCTGGGGCAGACTTGATCCCTCCAGGCAGATGTCCAGAGTCCAGGGCAGACAGAAAAAGAGAGAAAATGGGTGTCACAAAGGTCCTTCCACCTCGGGGACTGTGGCTTGACAGCCCGGCCCTGGGCTCCCTGGGTCGACTCCGCCATCTGCGCAGAACCTGGAAACCTCAGAGCCCCAAGGGCAGGAGAGGGAAAGGGAGAGACGGGCCCCTGGAGCCCTCAGGGCAACGCACGGGGGAGGAGGTGCTGGGCAGGGCAGGGGCCTCCCGAGACAGAGAGAGAGAGAGGAGATGAGACGACAGATGGGGAGAGGAGAGGAAGGAAAGAAGGAGAGAGACTGAAAGAAGGTGCGTGGGGCTAGAAAAAGAGAAACTGGAGAGTGAGAAAGAGGAGGGATGAGAAGGAAAGATTCAGCGAGGAGAGGAGAGGAGACGGATGTGAGGAGGGGAGAGGAAGGGCAGGGCAAATAGAAGGAGGAGAGAGGGGGCCACTCAGAGGGGAGAATAGGCAGAGAAATGGGAGGAACAGAGACAGAGGGAGGCCCCGAGAGAAGGGGGCAGAGAGGGGAGAAACAAGGAAAAGACAGGTGTGGGGAGGGACGGGGCGGGGACGAGAAGGGAGAGGGTCGGAGAGAAAGGAGGAGGAAGAAGGAAAGAGGGGAGAGGAAAGGAACAGAGGGAGGGGAGAGGAGAGACGGGGCGGCCAGGGGCACAGAGGGGAGGAGCAGGAGAATGAGAAGACGGAAGAGGAAACGGAAGGAAGAGGGAGGAGGCGGCATTGAGACCCGAGGAGGGGAAGGAGGAGAGGAAGAGGCAAGTGGTTTTGAAAGACGAGAGAAAAAAGGGGCGAACTGGAGCGGGGAGGAGGAAGGGAGCAAGTAGAAAAACGGTGAGAGGCAGAGGAGGAAACAAGACAGAAAGTAGAAGGGAGACAGGAGAGAAAGCCACGGGCAGAGATGCAGGAGGGGGAGAAAGAAAAGAGGGAGACAGGGAGGCTGGAGGAGAGAAGAGATGGGGCGAAGGGGGGAGAGAACCGCTCAGGAGACAGACCCGAGAGGGAGGGGAGGAGACGGGAGAGAAGCAAGCGGAGAGAGAAGGGGTGTGAGCCCTGGGGAGAGTCCCAAGGAGCCGGGGAGGAAAGAGGAAGAGACGAGGAGCCGGGAGAGGAGGGGAGGGGAGACCGAGGGAGAGAGAAAAGGATGGAGGGGAGACGGTAAAAAGAAGATGAGAAGAGAATGAGGGAGTGTGTGTATACATGTGTGTAAGAGAGAGAACGGGTGTGAGAGGCGGCACGGAGAGAGACAGAGAGGCAGAGAGGGAGAGGAGGAAAGGAGAGAGAAAAGGATGGAGGGAGCGGGGAGAGAGGAGGAGGGAAAGGGAGAGAGAGGCGCAGACACAAAAGCAGGGGAAAGAGGGGTCCCGCCAGTGTCACACACACGCACCCTTGGAGGCCACGGGGAGGGGCGGAGGGAGGGGGAGGTCCAGGCTGAGGAGAGGATGGAGGGAGGCCAGCGGGGAGGCATGTGGTGGAAAGAAGGGACCGGGGAACACGGAGGAAATGAGGAAAGTGGAAAGTCAGGCAAGACTAGGCCGCAGCACGAGGCCCGGAGACGCCGGGAGGGGTGGGCGGCGGCCCCTCAGATCCCAGCCCGGCCCACAGGGCACAGTCTCCCTCCTCGACACCCGGGTGACCACCGCGAGGGCATTTGGTGACTGAGGGAGAGAGAAGAGTGACAGCAGGGAAAACAGAACAAAGCCGAAGGTGTGACAGGAAAGAGCCAGGTGAATAAAGAGGGGAGAGAAGGAACGGGGCTCAGAAAGGAGAAGGGGGAGAGAGAGAGAAACAGAGAGGGAGACAGAGAGGAGGGAAGGGAAGGTTTGCCCCCTCTCGAGTGATAACGTGCCAAGTCACGGGACAGTGTCCCCGTGTCCCAGTTAACGATGAGCTGCAGACGGCGAAAACGTGCAGCTGATGGGCCCAGGACCTGGCAGGACATGAAATGAATTCCGTAAACTGTGAAACATTAATCACAGGACCGTCTGTTCCGAGACAGGATAAAAATACCACCGGCGCGGGGACGCAGCTGTCCCCGCCCCCGTTGGTTACCGCAGGGGCCTCCCCAGCTGTGGGAGTCGAGCAAGGACGGGATGGGGACAGGGGCGGGGAGAGCGGGGAGAGGGAGACGCTGCAAACCCCAGGTATATGGGAACAGGTGTGGGAGAAAGAGAACATGGGAGACGGAGACGAGGGACGCGGTGAGGGCTGAGGGGGCGGTTGGCCCCTCACGCCAGGGAAGGGAGGCGGGGAGGGGGGAGTAGACGGCGGAGGAGAGAGTCCGGAGTAAAAAGCCAATGGAGAGACGATACCAGGAAAACAGAGAGAGTGAGGCTAGGAAGGGAAGGAAGTAGGAGCCCCTGTGGGGGGAGATGGGAGGAGCCGGAGTTGCAGGAGAGGCTGGCGTGAGAGGTGAACGTGAGGAATGGAAACGAGGTGACGGGGACAAGGGGAGCGAGAGGAGACACAGCAGCAGCCGAGGAAGGGGGAGCGGAGGGCGAAGCCCAGAGCCCAGAGCGGGAAGCCCAGGACTGGGGACTCCGCGCCCCATCCCCATCGGGGGTGGGAGCCAGGAGCGGGGGGCGGGGCAAAGGCAGAGGGAAAAGCAGAAGGGCTTCCAGAAAGGCTGGGAGTGACCGCGCAGGGGAGTCAAGCCGGGGCTGGGGCGGAGGAAGGTGTGAAGGAAGGAGAGGAGCGCGGTTTAAGGAAGAGAAATGGGTGGGTGGGGGTGGGGGAGCGTGTGTGTGTGCGAATTAAAGAGGAAGAAACTGAGGATCGGGGTGAAAGACAAGGGTGAGGGGAAGGAGACCTGGGGGCGGGTGGGTGTGGAGAGACGGACAAACGGACAGAAGGTAGAGACAGGTCAGAAGGGGGAGGAGGAGGAAGAGGAGCAGCAGCACGAAGAAAGAATGAAAAGGGCCTGAGCAAGAAGGTGTGAGCGAAGGAAACGACAACACAGTGTGAGGGAAGTCCTTTCGGGGAGGACCGTGTGTGCGTCGAGAGAAACCGATGGGGCAGAGGCAGAGGAAGTGTGTGTGAGACAGAGGAGCAGGAGAGAAAGAGAAAAAGGATGGAGCGAGAGATGCAGAGAGAACGAGATCCAGAAAACGGGAGGGCGGGGAGAAAGAGCTAGTGAGGGAGAGAGACTGGGAATCAGGGAGCGATCCCGAGAATGGGGGAGAGAGGGGGCCGAGGCTCACAGAGGGGGGGGGGAGACACGGGGCCGAGTGGCGGGCGAGTCTCTTCCCCGCCTGAGCCTCAGTTTCCTCAGCTGCTTCTCGGGGGCGGAGCAGAGCGCGCAGGGAGGTGGAGGAGGGGGCCACGAGGGCGACAACTCAGGACTCAACGGCCAGAAGCAGAATCGGCGCTCCCTCCTCCCGTGGGCACTGTTCTAGCACAGTCTATCCTACTTTCCCTCCTGGTCTCCTTCAGTCACCCCTCCCTCCCCCGCCCTAGGGAGTGGCTACTGTGATCGGCATTTTTTTTCCCCAGTGAGGAAATCCAAATGGAGCCCCAGTCGGTCATCAGCTCGCGGTGCCCAGCACCATGAGGGGAAGATGATGGGCCCCTTCTACAGCCGTGGCGGCTGAGATCGCTGCCTACATCCCTTCCGTCTGGAAAAACTGAGAGCTTCCGCTGCAGAGAAGGGAGAGAAGAAGGAGAGGAGGGGCCAGGGGAGAACACAGGGTCTAAGGAGAGGCAGCAGCATGTGTGAATTGCCCAGCACGCAGCTGGTGCTTAATTAGTGCCCCTACCCTTTCCTGGTGGAGAACGCGGAGAGCAGGAAGGGAGAGAAGAGGCGGTAGAGAGGAAGGGAAAGGGAGAAGGAGAGAGTGTGAGGAGGGGACGCTGGGCTTATGAAGAGCCTGGCACACAGCTGGTGCTCAATCAATGCCCATTCATTCCCTTCTTCAGGAGAGAGGAGCCAAGTCAGAAAGGAAGTGAAGAAACCACCACAGAGGAAAAACGGGAGGAAAGACAGCCAAAGGAGGGAGGGCTAGCTAGGCATATGGTTGGTGCTCTTAAGTGTTAGTTCTCTTCCCGGGAGAAAGAAGGCAGGCAGAAAAGGAGCGGGGAGGGGAAACTCCAGCAGAGAGGATGAACAGGAGAAGCTGTGATGGAAGGAGACAGTGTCGGTAAAGCAGTGGGCATACAACAGGCACTTAATAAATGCCCGTGCCCCTTCCTGGCAGCGAGCAGAGGAGGCAGCCAGGAGGAGGAAAGCAAGCAGAGAGGGAGAGAGAAGGGAGCACAGGGCCTATGAGGCAAGCCGGGACAGACAGCTGATAGGAGGAGTAGCACACGGCAGGCGCTCAGTATATGCCTAGTTCCTCCCCCAGGAGAGAGCTGGCAGGGCAGAGAGGAAGGGGAGAAGCTGGAGGAGAGCAGGAACCAGGGAGAAGAGAGGAAATGAGGAAGAGACCGTGCGAGTGTGTGGGTGAGACACACAGGAGGTGCTCAGTGAATGCCCACTGTCTTCCTTGGAAGAGAAGGCAAACAAGAGGAAGCGGAAGACACTGGTGAGAGGAAGGCTGGCCGAGGAGGCAATAGGATGGAGCAGAAGGGAGGAGGTGATGTCAGAGGAGGCAGTTCCGGCAAATCATGGGGCACATAGAGGTGCTCAGTTAATGCTTGTTCTCTTCCCCGAGGAAGGCCCAGAGAACACAGGAAGGGAGAAGCTGGCAGAATGAGCGGGGCAGGGAGAAAGAGGCAAGAGAAGATGAGGTGGGGTGTTAATTGCCTGGCATACAGTAGGTGCTCCATAATTGCTTGTTTTCTTCCCCCAAGAAAGGGGAGACAGAGCAGAAAATAAGGAGAAGTCAGAGATGAAGGAACAGGGAGAATCGAGGGGGAGGGGAGTGGAAGGAAATTACCAGGCACACAATAGGTGCTCTATAAATGCCCAGTTCCTCTCCTGGCAGAGAGCAGAAAGAAGCAGAGGACAGCAGAAACCACAGGTCAGCGGAGATGAGAGGGTGAGAGGAGAGTAGAGAAAGCACAAGCAATTGCTTGGTATACCATAGGTACTCAATAAATGTGTGTTCCTTGCCTTGGCAGAGAGCAGAGAGCCCAGAAAGACAAGGAGAGGACAGAGGAGAGACAGGGGAGGAAGACGGTGTGAGGAAGGGTGAGATGGTGTGTAAACTGCATGGCACACAGTAGGTCCTCAATATATGTTCATTCCCTCCCCTAGGAGGGAGCAGAGTCAGAAAGGAGAGGAAATGAATAGAGAAGGAAGAAAAGAATTGGGGGAGAAAAGGGTGTATATAATAAGAGAGGAGACAGGGTTTGTAAATTCCCTGGTACACAGTAGGTGCTCAATAAATGCCCATTTCCTTGGAGGAGAGACCAGGCAGATCAGGAAGAAGGGAAAGGAAACAGGGTGGAAGGGACAGGAGAGCAAAAAGTATAAGGTGCAGAGACAGTGTATGGAAATTGCCTGGCAAACACTAGGAACTTAATAAATGCCCATCTTTTCCAAGGAAGGGAGCCAGAAGCCCAGGAAGAACAAGCAGAGGGCACAGAGGAAGGGACAGGGGAGACAAGAGGGTGTCAGGAGGGGCACGGAGGCATTTCAGGTACATCCAGCAGGTGCTCCGTAAATGCCTGTCCCCTTCCCCGGCAGAACAGAAAGCAGGCTGGGAGTGGGCAGAGACCCCAGAAGGGAGGCTGGAAGGAGGAGGTCGAGGGAGGAGGGGGAGTCTGAGGGTGGAGGCCAAGGCCAGGCTTCTGGTGGCCGCCCCTACCCCCCCAACACCGGGGCCCAGCCAGCCCAGCCCCCAGCTGCCCCGACCGAGTCAAGGCCCTGTCAGAACAAGGGCCCGTTGTCTGGGGCCTGGCACCGCCTGGCGGGAGGGGGTGGGGCTGCCCAGCCCAGTCTGCAGTGTCTGGGGGGATGCGGGGCACCGTCTAATCTCTGTCTCTCGGCCTCCGAGTCTCTCCGTGTCTCCGCATCTCCCTGCCTCTGAGATGGAGACGTCGCCCCGTCTCACTCTGTGTTTCTCCGCGTATCTAGGTCCTGCTGTCCCACTGGCTCTCCCATCTCTGAGTCTATGGCCCCCATCCCGGTCTCTCTGTCTCTGAGTCCCTGTCTCTTGCTGTTGCTGGGTCTCCCTCTGCGTCCATCTCTCGGTTTTTCTCCCCATCTCCTCCATCTGTCTCTCAGACTCTGTTTCTTGCAGTCTCTGGGAGGGAGGAACCCCGACCCCGACCCCAGCCCCGGATTCCCGACCTCCACCCACCCGGGTTCAGGGCGGGGGTGCTGAGCTCAGAGGCAGAGGGGTGAGAAAGGAAAAGAGGCGAGAGGAACGGAGAGGTGAGGATAGAAACAGCTTTATTCAGCAGAAACCGCAGCAGAGGCCCCGGGCGGCCTCCATCCGGGTCGATGGAGAGGTAGGGTCAGAGAGAGACGGGGAGAGAAAGTCAGGGAGAGACGGGGAGAGAAAGTCAGGGAGAGGCAGAGAGACAGACACAGGGAGCGATTGAGAGAGACCAAGAGAGAAGTGAGGAGAGAGACAGACAGACACACACACACACACACACACAGGGGAGAAGGGAGAGAGATGGGCGGAAGGGTCAGAGATGGGGAGAGAGACAGAGACAGAGAGACAAAGAAATGGAAAGAGACAGGAGAGATACACAGAGATGAAGAGAGATTAGATAGACATGGGAAGACAGAGACAAGAGAGAGAGGATGGGGCAAGAGAGACAGAGAAAGAAGGATAGAGGCAGAGTTAGGAACAGGATGGGGAGAAATGGAGAGCGGGAGGGTCGGAGATCGGAAGAGACAGAAAGACAGATGGAGAGACGAGAGGGAGAGAGACGACAGAGAGAGAGAGAGAGAGAGAGACAGGAGAGCCGGAGAGAGAGGGGCAGCGCTGTGCAGGCGGGACGCGGGGAGTCAGGAAGGAGCGCAGCCCCTCTCACCTGGCATCGCTGGCGGCCACCCCCCAGGGCCCGACCGGGTGATTTAAGGGGTGCCCTGGGGGCGGGGCTGCACCCCTCACTGCCTTATCTGGCTAGCCCTGGGCTCCGAGAGCTAAATTGGGCCTCAGCTGTCAGCACCCGGGGGGCACGGAACAGCTGTCACCTCCCCCTGCACCTTCCGCGTGACCGGCCCCCCTCCTTCCCTCCTGCAACCAGGCCGGCACTGAGAGGCCCCTGGGGGCCTGTGTGGGGCGCCCCCAAAGGGCAACCGGGGATCCCCAGGAGCCCCCGCCAACCGATGCTCTGGAACCAGCCTGGCTGGGCACCCTGGGACAAGGGACAGCCTGACTCAGGCTTGTGAGAAGTGGGGTGGCCCCAGCAGGTGGGGGCTTTCGAGGCTGCATGGGCCCATCTGCACCCACCGTAAGGGGCAAACAGTAAGTGCTCAATCCATGCACTGGTCCAGCCTGCCGATCCTCTAGCCTGCAGAGCAGGAGGGGTTAGCACCTGGGGTGGGCGCTGGGAGCAGGAGGAGGGAGGCTGCAGGGACCCCCCACGCCCCCTCCCCAGGTCCCACCCTTGCCCTCTGGGCTCCCGCTCTGACCATATTAGGCCACCGCTGAGAAGGCACCTGGGGAGGTCACTCAGGCCCAGGAATAGAAACACTCAGGGAGCCCCGCCAGGCTGTCTGGGACCGGATGGGACAGGCGACAGGCACAGGGGGCAGGAGGGGGCCCCAGAAGGTGAGAGCGACATGGAGAGACAGAAACACCCAGAAAGAGAGCCCAAGAGAGGGACCCAAAGGGAGGAACAGAGGGAGTCAGAGACTGAGTGGGTGTGGGGGGCACCCCCGAGTTGGGGTGTCCCGGGACCCCAGCAGTTTCCCCTCACGTGCTGCTTGACTTTTCACTTTACAAGTTGCCCTTTGACCTCTGAGGTCTTGGGAACCAGAACCCACCAAGCCCAAGTGCCCCCATCACCACGGGTCAGCGTGTCCTGCCGTCGCCTGCTCCCCGCCTTCTTTCTTGTGTCCTCTCAGAATTTACTGTCTGGGTGGAGTGCAGCCTTAGGCGGGCTCGGGGAGACGCCCCCAGCTGGGGCCCTGCCTGCCTCTCCCTGCCCACGGCCTCCCTGTGCCTCCAGGTCCCCCAATATCTGCCCGCCACCTAATGGGGGGCCCCTCTTTTGCCCATGTTCCTCCTTCACAGTTTTAGGCCCGTGGCCCCTAAAACCATCCCCTGGGTCCCTGACCCTGGTCCTCCTCCCCTGATGTCACCCGGCCTGTCACACTCTTTACATCCCCCTGAGCTCAGCATGCCCCCCACACCCACTCCTCCTCCCTCGGTCCCATCTGTTGGGGTGGCCCTACTGTCCCCCAGGTCCCAGGGCCAGACACCGGGTACCTCCTTCCCTGCCCCTCACCCCCAGAGCCTGCCCTGATTCTCTTGTCACCTCCACTCTGCCCCCAGGGTCCTGACTCAGGCCTCGTCCTCTCCCATTGGGACCCTCAGCCTCCAGCCTTCCCCCACATGGCCCCAGAGGGGTCTTTCTGCACCCAGGACCGACCTGCCCCCCCTGCTCACAGCCCTACCCATTGCCCTGGACCAGATCCAGCCCCTCAGCTGCTCTTGGAGGCCCTGTGGGCCGTGGACCTGCCAGGATCCACCCTTATCTCTTTATCACCTCCTCAAATAGCTACTGGAGAAATCATCTCCCTCAACATTCCAGGTCTCAATCTGGGCTGTTTCTAATTCTGGAATGGGCCCTCCCTCCCTTCCCACTGGCTCCCTGGAGAATGCCCCTCAGCCAGCTCCCCCAGGACCCCTCATCTTCCTGTGGCCCCCACCTTGTCCCATGGGACCCTTGTTAAAACACCCCACCACTGGGACTGGGGGTCTTTACTTCCATCCCCTTGTGTCTTCCTCGCAGCCTGAGAGCTGGGGAGGGCAGGCATCCAGCTGCACAGGCCAGACCCGGGGGGACAGGGGGCCCTGGGGGAAGGGTACAGGACAGGATGGGGGGCTGCTCAGGGGGGACTGTGGAGAGGACACCCAGTGGGAGTCTGTCCTTCCTCTGCTCAAATCCTACCGGCCACCATCTTCCCCCTCCGTCACCTCTCCACCCTCTCTCTCCCTTGCTCCCTCAGCTCCAGCCACACCAGCCTGCCTCAGGACCTTTGCACTGCCTGTTCTCTGCCTGGAATGCTTCTCCTGCAGACCTCTCCGTGCCTGCCTCTCTCCCTCCCCTTCTCCCAGTCTTTGCTCAAACACCTCCTCAGCAACACCTTCCACTGCCCTGAGGAATTCTACGCTGTGTTCCTTTCCCTGGTGTTCCTTTCCCTGGCTGCTCTAGCAAACGTAGTGGCTTATAACAACACACATTGATTCTCTTACATTTCTGGAGGTCGGAAGTCCCAAATGAGTCTCACTGGGTTAGAGTCAAGGTGTGGGCAGGGCTGGTTCCTTCTGGGGGCCTGGGGGAGAATCCGTTTCCCTGTGTATTTCACCTCCTAGAGGCTGCCTGCGTTTCCTGGCCCGTGACCCCTCTTGTCTCAAAGCGCCCCCCTCCGTGTAGCATCTCTTTGACGCTGCTTCCTTAGTCATGTCTGAGATTCTCCTCTCCTGCCTCCTTCACTTTTTTTTCTTTTTTTTGGCTGCACCCCCATGCATGCGGTACTGACCAGGGATCGAACCCGTGCCCCCTGCCGTGGAAGAGTGGAGTCTTAACCACTGGACCACCAGGGAAGTCCCGTGCCTGCTTCACTTTTAAGGGCCCTCGGGATTACATCGGGCCGACTCAGACAATGCAGGGTAGTTTCCCGATTTTAAGGTCAGCGGATTAGCAACTTTCGTTCCCCTTTGCCACGCATCTGAACATATTCGCAGGTTCCGGGGGTGAGGATTTGGACATCTTTTGGGGCCACGACTGCAGTTGGTACATGAGTTGGGAGTCAAGAAGTAAACCCTCTCCTTCTCCTTGGGGCTTATCTCCCTAAACACCCTGGACTGCCTCTCTCTGTTCGCTCCTGGTCTCTCCCAGGTGCCTCAAGAGGGCAGGCATTTGCATTGTTTTCCCCTGGGCCCACCCCCATGAGGAAACTGAGGCCTGAGACATGAGTGACTTGCAGGTGGCCAAGCCGGGAGGTGGCAGAGAGCTCGGATCCTGGCCAGGCCCGCCTGGGCCTCTCTGATAAACCAGCGTAACTGAAGGAAAGGGGCCCCCAGTGAGACTCAGGCCAGGCTGGGAGCAAATCATCGGGTTTATTGAGGCAGCAGTGGCATGTGGCGGGGGGAGAGGGGATGCGGGGAAGGGGCTGGGACCTCCGCTGGGTCCACAAGGGGCGGGGCCTGGCCCTTCCCCCGGCACTTGGGAACCGGATGTGGACGCGCGGGGGCCACGCCCGGCGGGCAGCCGTGGTCCCCTCCTCCGCGGGGTCAGTCTGCCCGCAGCCAGGAGCCCTTCTCCTCCACCTCCTTGGTCACCACCAGCAGCACCTCGCACAGGCCCTGAGCCAGCGCGGCTGCCAGGAAGGCCCTGGGCGGAGAAACGGGGAGACTGAGGCCTGGGGGGTGCCTGGGGCTGCTCCCCGGGGAGGGGGGTCTGGCGCGCAGCCCTGGAGTCGCCCCCGCCCCTCACCTGACACCGTCCTCGTTGCCCAGGACCTCGGGCGCCCGCAGCTTGGAGTCAAGGTTGTAGTAGACGCCGTCCACCTGGCGCAGGGCCACCCAGTGTCGCCGGCGCAGCGGCAGGGACAGCAGCCCCAGGGACACAGGCGAGGGCAGGTTCAGGATCAGCCCCAGCACCCGGGGCAGCGCCAGCTGGGACAGGGGCCTGCATGGCGGGGCAGGGACGCCATGGTCAGGGCCCGGCCCCCGCAGGCGCCCGCCGGCCCAACGTTACCGGGTGTGGGGGGCCCAGGCTGGTGGCAGCGGTGGCTGCCCGAGCCCACCCAGGGACTCTCTTCCACCGACCCACCCCTTGCTTCCTTCCACTCACCTGCTCCCCCTCCCCACGCAAACCTCCCAGTCAACCACCCCCACCCGGCAACTCCTCCTTCACCATCTGCCACCTGCCTGACCATCCATTACCCGCCCGTTACGCACCTACCTACCCATCCAGCCACGCGCCCAACAAGTCCACCACCCACCCCACTCCCCAGCCACTCCTGACGCATCTACTGCTGACTCTACCCATTATCCATCCACTATACACCACCTTCCCACCCACTCACCCATCCAGGCCTCCCAGCCACCTAACAACCACCCACCATCCAGCTGCCCATCAACGCCTCACCTAGCCATCATCCACCCGCTGATTCAAGCAACCAGCAGCCAGCCAGCCAGCAGCCCAGCGGCTTCTCCACCATCCACCCAACTCTCCATTCATTCTTTCCGTCCACCCATCCAGCCACTTACCCGTTCATCGACCCAACCGCCTATTTGGTATCCACTGCCTACCAGCTATTCATCCCTTATTCACTCAACCACTCAACCACCCAACCATTCATATCATCCCATCACCCAACCACCTACCCGACACATCCAGCCGCCCATTCACCATCCACTCACCCAGTCACCATCAACCTACCCCACTGACGACCTAGTCATCCCTCTACCGCCTCCCAACCCCTCAGTCTGCCAGCGTCCATGATCCACCCATGCAAACCTTCCACCCATCCCCTCCTCCTGTTTTGTCCCACACTGACCACCATCACACCGCACCCACTGTGCCAAGCTCAGCACACAGGACGCAGTGCTTTCGGTCGCACCTCCTTCTATCCCACCACACGGCGGCCAGGCCCTGCCCCTGCAGGGCGGCCATGATCACGTTGACGTCATAGTTGCCGGTGCCCAGGAGGCTGCGATGGGGGTTCAGCCGGGAGTCTGGGGCCAACCTGGTTGGGAGGTGGGCAGGGCCTCCTGAGTTGGGGGGGTCCCTGGAAAGGCCTCCCCCTCCCCCACAAAGCCAAAGAGTCCCAGGGTCCGTGAGCCACCCAGCCTTGGGACTCTTCCCTCTCTTCAATCCCCGTGACTCATCAGCCCCAAGCCCTGCTCCTGTCCCCTCTCTCTCTCTGCCCTGGCCTCAAGGATGTGTGCCCTGTCCCTCACCCAGCTTCCAATCCTCCCCCTCCTGGGGGCTCTTTCTACACCCAGCGTTGCCTCGGCCCTGCCCCTGCTCTCGGCCCTTCCTGGCACCCCCGTCACCCCAGGAGAGAGCCCCAGCCCTTCAGCCTGGCCTTGCATGATCTGGCCCCTGCTGGCCTCCTGGCTTCAGGCCCATCCCACCCGTTGCAGCCACCTGTCCCCAACCACATCTCCTGTGCTGCTACCCCCAGCCTTTCGTCCAGCTGTCCCCCAGCCCAAGAGGCCCACCCCGCCACCGCTTGTCTCTCTGGGCTCTGCCTCCTCTGGACAATGGCACCTTTGTTCTGTCTCTGGGCCTTTGGTGGGCAGGGCAGGGGGAGGGGTCGGAGAGGGGAAAGTTGTGTATTCTTTTTCTGTGTATCTGTTTCCCTGGCTTCCCTCAGCGCAGGGCTCATAGTGGACTCATCTCTGGGTCTCCAGCATGGACTTGCCATGAAAGAGTTGATTGATCCCTGTTTTGAATGACAGAGGAGATGAATACATTCTAAAATAATCAGTCTGAGGGGCTGGGACTTTGCCTGAGGATGCTGGGGCAGGGGCACGGGCACAGGCACGGGAGGGCTGTGAGCAAGAGATGGGGAAAAAGGGTCATCTCTGGGTGTAGGATCCTGCTGGGAATTGACTGGAGGCTGAGGGGAGGGTCTGTGGGGACAGAGAGGAGGGGATCAGGCAGAGAGATAACAAAGAAGTGATGTTTGAAATCTTGAATAGTGAGGAGGAACATTCCAGGCTGCCAAGAGGAGAAAGCTGTGCCAGGCAGAAAGAATAGCCTGTGCAAAGGCCCAGAGGCACCATGGCGGGGCTCTTTCGGGGACTGGAGAGGAATTTGCTTGGAGGGGAGCAGTGAGATATGAAGCGACAGACGGGTGGGGATCACAGCACACAGGGTTTTGGTTATCAGACTGCAGAGCTTGGGACTTCTGCCAGGGGTATTGGGGAGCCATGGGAGGACTGGGAGCAGGGGAGGGGCAGGGTCATCGCGGGAGCTCTACGTAGCCTGGACTGAACGAGATAAACCAGAAGCTGGGAGGCCAGAGGAGAGTGGGGAATGAGGGTCCAGATAAAAGGATGTGGCCTGATCTGGGGCTGAGGCCAGAGGGGTGAACAGGCACAGGAGGCACTCTCAGTCTCTGAGTCCCAGAGTCCAGGCAGGGGATGGGGCAGCAGAAAGCCCCGGGGCTCTGCCCCTGCCTTGCTCTGAGCCCAGGTGGGTTGCCCCACCTCTGTGAGCCCTGCTTCTCCAGGGGTTGGGGTGGGTGATGGTCACCTCTTGCAGATCTCATCGGCAGCCTCCTGGCTGAAGAGCTGCTGCTGCAGGACGTTGTTGAGGGCGTGGACGGCACAGAGCTCCAGGCGTTGCCGTTCGTGGTACACGGAGGGCGGGCTTGGCTGAGCTCCTGGGGCCTGGGACATGCCGTCCTCGGCTCCTGCTTGGGGGTGGGGGTGGGGGAAAAGGTACTCAGGGGCCTGGGATCTGGAAGCCCAACCTGCCAGCAGGCCCTGGGGGTACCGTCATTGAGTGAGGGCTCAGGCAGCCTGAGCGGCCACCGGGCCACTGACTGCTCTCCTGGCGCTCTCCTGGCAACAGAGTACCTCCATCCCCTATTTCTAGGAAAAAAGCTCTCTTCTGCTCACTTAGCAACAGAGGACCACCCCCGCCACATCCCAAAGTGAAAGGGTCCCTATGGTGGTCACCTAGCAACAGAGAACCCCCCCTCCCCTGTCCCTAGGTAACAGGCTTCCTCTCTGGTTACCTAGCAGCAGAGGACCCCCACCCCCCACCCCACTAGGTAACCAGTCTCTCCTCAGGTTACTTAGCAATAGAGGAAGCCTCCTCCCCTGTCTCTAGGTAACAGGGTCTCTTCTGGTCGCCTAGCAACAGAAGACTCCCCTCCCCTGTCACTAACCAACAGAGTTCTCTCCTCCTGTCACCTGGCAACAGGGCCCCCTCCCCGGACACCGAGTAACAGAGCCCTCTCCCCGACCCGTACCCCAACCGTGGCACTCGCCCGTTGCCTGGCAACGACCCTCACCCCGCCTGCCTCTCTGTTCCCCCGAACCGGGGGCTCCCGCATCCCCCTGGGCGGCGGCTCTGGCCTCCGAGAACACGGCGGGCAGCACCGCGCTGACTGGGCAGGAGGGACGGACTACAGCTCCCGGCGGCCCCCGCGAGCCGGACTACGACTCCCGGCGACCCTGGCGAGAGCTCTTGTTCCGCACGGAACGCCCGGGCAGCGTGGCCCGGAAGTCCTCTGTCGCCCCCGAGAACGCGGGACTACAACTTCCGTCGGCCCCTGCGGTGAGTCCCGGAAATGTGCCCTGAGGCGACCCTCTCCTTCGCACACTTCCACGCCCCCTGCTTCTCGAAGGATTCTGGGAAATGTAGTGAATAGGCTCTCGCGATAGCTTCCAGGGGTGTTGCTACCCTGTATGCCCGCTCCCTGTGATGACATCATGCCTAGTGTGAGGACAAAGCGTGACGTCACAGAAGGGAAACAAGTGATCAGACACCAGACTACGTAGGGAGAAGAGCCTCCAATATTTACTGAGACAGGAGGGAGGTCTGGGGATACTGAGGCAGCAGCGGGACGGTGGCGGTGGGAGGTAAATAATGAGATGAGGACGTCCTCTTGGGAAGGAGGAGGCTTCTTAGCAGAGATGGATCCCCGGCTTGGAGGGAAGGTGGCAGCAGCCTGTGGAGGAGATACGGGGAATGAAAGGCTGAGACAGAGAGATAAGGAGTGACAGACACCTGGAATGAAGGGACAGACCAAGGTGGGGACCTAGAGGGAGGGACTGAGACCCAGAGAGAGGGACCAAATTCCAGAGATAGAGGGACAGAGACCTGGGGGGAGACAGAGACTCACATGCTAGAGTCCCAGAGAGAGGGGGACACAGAGGCTCAGAGAGAGGAGACTTGGACAGAGAGAGAGATCTATAAAGATTCAGCGTCGCGGAGTAGAAGGTTAAGGAGACTCAGAAATAAAGATCAATCGATAGAGACAGAATCAGAACTGCAGACTCAGAGAGCCTGAGACCCAAGCTCTGCAGAGCACAAGAGCCCAGGGCTTGGGGAGAGGAGCGCCGGGGAGGAGCGTGGCCGCACCCAGGAGGCTGCGCCAGAAGGTGGTGATGGTGGCAGAGCCGGTGACCGCGCCTGGCTCGGTGGGGTTCTCTCTGTGGGTGTGCACAGCAAAGCTTCGGCCTGTGGGGCCCGGGGGTCCGCTCAGCTCCACATCCACCACATGCATGTCCTTGAGGCTGGGGCAAGCAGGGTGGTCAGTCCGGCTGGCCTGGCCCCAGCCCAGACCCCCGCTCAGCTTCGCTCACCTGAAATCGGCCACAAGCACCCCGATCACGTGGTCGAAGCCCAGGCTGGGGGCGGCCAGGGCAGCGGCAGCCATGGTGTTGGAGTTTCGGGGGGCAAGGGGGCAGAGCCCACGGACAGGGCCTTCATAGAGCACAGTGCGAGGCCCGGGGCTGTGCGCGGTAGCCAGGGGTCCCTCGAGCCGGAAGCCATCAGGGTGTGTGGCCATGGTGACACGGAGGCTCTGGAAGTGAGAGCCAGAGTCGGGGGGACTGGGGGTCTCTGTTGGACCCCTCCGGTTCCCAGGGAGCCCAGCAGGCCCTCACCTGGAGGCCCCCGGCTTCGTCCAATCTGGCGATGTCCTCAGTGCCCCAGAGGGCCCCTCGGGCCACGAACACAGCGTGGCCCCAGCGATGCGAGGCCTCCAGGAGCTGCCGCTCTGTGGCCTGGTCAGCTAGGGCTGAGGGGGATCCCACCTGGGGCAGATGAAGGTGGGGAGGGGCTGAGGTCAGGAGATGGATCCCGCTTTGGGGGGGGTGATGCCAAGGCGGAAGACACAGAGCTCACCAGGAGATTGGCATAGCGCAGGATTTCTGCCCCAGATTCGTGGATTATTTTGGGATGGGCCACTTCCACCACAAGGTCAGGGTGCCTGGGAGAGGGGAGAGAGGCGGCGAGGGCCTTGAAGAGGTATTAGATCTCCCCTCCCCAGATTCCCTGAGTCTACGGAGGCCTGTCACTCTTCACCCTGGCCTGGGAGGGGAAATAGGACAGAGGCTTGTCCTATTTCACATTTGGGCGAACCAAGGTCCAGGGAGGGTAAGGGACTCGCCTGAGAGCACACAGCACCTAAGGGAGGCCAGAACAGGAGCTTCAGAGAGTCCCACTCTCTCACGGCGAGGTCACTGACCTCTCCCCGAGGGCAGCAAGGTTCTGGAGCTGAAGGGTAGGGGGCACACTCCCCGCCATTCGTCCTGGGTCACGATTCCAGACAAAAACAAGTTCTAGGCCCAGTTCTGGTCCCTGAGTCAGCAAGTGGGAGACCAGGGACTGTCCTGGGGAGAGGGAAAGAGACTCAGGGGCACAGAGACCCAGAGAGAGGGGCACAGAGACCCAGAGAGAGGGGGACAGAGGCCCAGAGGGAGGGTGACAAAGACCCAGAGAGAGGGGGACAGAGGCCCAGAGAGGGAATGACAGAGGTGAGGGAGGGAGTACACTGACCCAGAGTTGGGGGGCACGAAAACTTAGGTGGGGGGCAGAGACTCAGAAAGGGGAGGACGGAGGTCCTGAGGGGGTCGGAGCCCTGCGGTGAGGAGTGGAAGACACTTAGGGAGACAGAGGCAGCCAGGCCACAGATAAAGACACAGAAGAAAAGTATGTTTGTGGAGGACACACGGGCTTTTGAGGCTCTAGAAAGGGGCCTGGGGAAGAAGCCCCAGACAGTCAAGGACTCACCGACGCGGCCGTAGCCCAGTATCCCCACCTTCCTCGGGACTGTGGTGAGAGCCATGCCCTTGGACTTGGTGGCCTGCGGTCTGAGCTCCGCAGCTGCTTGCTGCCTCCCATCCCCCCACCTCACCCCACACACGAGATTTGGGCAGCGGCTGAGCTTTGGACATTTGACCCTTGAGCCTCTCTGGAACCTTCCCCCTCCCCCCGCTGTGGCCCAGAGGTGGGGGTGTGTGGGGGGGCGCCACCTGGGGGCAGGATGAGAATCCTGGGAGGCAGTGGGTGAGATGTTTTGGGGTTCCAGGGCCCTGTGTGGCGCCCCCCGCCCCCATGTATCCAGCCCATTCCTTCTCTGCATCACATCCTCTTCCTGCTGATGTGGAAAATTTCCTCTGCAGTCCCCTGCCCCCCTTTCTGGCCGGCCAGGTTGTCATGGAAACTGCATCCTGCTTGGGTCGGGGTAGAGAGGGTTGGGAGCAAGAGAGAGGAGATAGTGACAGGGGACTCTGGGCTCTGTCTGTCCCCTTGCTCCTGTGTTTCCAATCCCCAACCCTTGCGGCCGCTACCCACCCCCCACCCCGTGCCTCGGCACCCGTGTTTCGTCAGCATTCCTCCTCCTGTGTTTTCCTCCCTTGGTTCTGTCTCCATCTCAGATCTCTCTCACTCCCATCGCTGTGTCTCCACCTTTTCCCGGATCTCCATCCCTCCGGTCTCCATCCCTCCAGCTGCCGCCCCTGCCTCCTCTGGGCTGGCTGCCATTCTGTCTCCAGCCAGGCCCTCATCTCCCCTAAGGTCCGAGGGAGGCCTGGCCTGGTCATGCCCCTCTCCCCACAAGGCTGCAGGAGCTGGAGTTCGGCTCATCCTAGCCTCAGTGGCCCCCAACCCCACCAGCTCCCATGGAGGGGGCCCTTACCCCGGCCCCTCCTCGAACCTCCCTCCCTCCAGCCTGATCATCCTTCTTTTCACCTTGACTTCTCACCTTGTATCCTCCCCTCCCCCGGCCACGATGCCACCACCCACCCCTCTTTCGCCCCCTTATATTCTCACTCCCATGCCCATCCGTCCGCTCTCCCCACCTCCCATGGCCAAGGAGAAGCCTGCGAGGCCTGGGGAGTCGCCGAGCGCCCCCCCAAATGAACCCCAGCCAGGGCGCCTCGCGGGTGCCTGGCATCGGAAATGGCGGAGACTGCGGCAGTGTCGGCTCCCTGCCCCCCACCACCACCTGGTACCCGCTGCAGCGCTACCATGGCAACCAGGATCTGGGGGCCCTGAAAGAGGACGAGAAAGAGAGCATGAAAGCGGGAGCGAGGGGGAGCCAGGCGTCGCACTAGAGGAGAGTCCCAAGCAGACAGGCCAGACAGATAGGGTCAGGGACCCCAGACACGTCGCAGCAGAGGCAGCTGCCACGGGTGATAAGGGAAGAATTTGCTTTAAGAGCTCCAGGTGGGGGCGGTGGGGGGAGATAAGATGCTGTGGGGCAGAAACAGGCAGGGAGGAGGCGTAGGGCCGGGCGCACGGACCCGGTCCAGGCCCTCTCAGAGGACACAGGGCCCCGGTGGGGTCGTGGGGGCTTCCTGCCCGCCCCACCTTCAGTCGTGGACTGCACGGGGCCTGGTCGTCCTGCGCATGCGCCAGGCCTACCCTGTACGCGGGCCAGTCTTGACCGAGGGGAAAATGGGGCTGAGACGAGAGCTGCTCCCGGGGGCCCAGCCCCGTGTGTCCGCAGCTATGTCTGCCCAGAGCAGTGCCTCATCCTGCTTCCACTGGCCTCTGTCTTGTCTAGACAGCACGAAACGGCGGCCCTGGGGCGGGGGCCTGGCCCTCTGGAGGCGGCAACGCTGGTACCGTGGCCTGCCCCAGCCGTACCAGCACCTGCCCAAGGGCCTGGCCGACCGCTGGCATTTGCTGGCATTTGCACCCACTCGCTGGCTTTTGTCTCTCCGAGGGCTCTGCGTGTGAGCTGCCCTTCTGAGCTGCAGCGTAGCCCCCCTCCACTTCCTGGGCCTGGACTCTGCCTCCTGCTGCTGAGTTAACCAGACCGACGACGTGCAGCCCCCCTGCTGCTCCGCTGGCCCCAGCTCGAGCACCCCTCCCCCACCCCCAGCTCACTCCTTGCCTCCCCTTCAACGTGACCCGCTTTCTCCGCACGGCAGTGTCTTGAATGGGTTTGTGGTAGACACGGACCCTCTCTGGTTTGGCTCTGAGATGGGATGAATTGCGTCCTCACCTCCACGACCTGTGAATGTGACCTTATTTGGAAATAGGGTCTTTGCAGATGATCAGGACGAGGCTGTACTGGAGTCGGGCGGTTCCCAGTCCAATATGACGTATAAGGAGGGGAAATCTGGACACAGAGACACACATGCACAGAGGGAAGGTGCTGCGGAGACAAGGGAGAACGCCCTGTGGAGACTGGGGTGACACTGCCACCAGTCAAGGAACATCTGGGGCGACCAGAAGCTGGAAGAGGCAGAGAAGGACCCTCCCCTACAGGTTCTAGAGGGAGCACGGCCCTGCCCACACCTTGACCTTGGCCTCCAGAACTGAGACACTAAATTTCTGTCGTTCTGAGCCACCCAGTCTGTGGTACCTTGTAACGGCAGCCCCAGGAGATAGGCCCCCTAGGTTTCTGCTGTGAGGTGGGAAGTTGGGGGAGAGGACCCCAGTACCTGCCTCAAAAGGGGTGCAGGCAGAATAAACACAGTGCCGGGAGTGCTGGGTGACCGAGCCCCTCTCTAGGGCCTCGGAGGTGAAAGGGTAGGGGCCTAAGACCACTCAGAGGTGCCGGCTCTCCCAGTGACCTTCCAGCTGGGGCCTGGAGTTTTCCATCTTCTCATTCTACTGCCCACCCATGTTCCCTTTCTTTTCTCTCTCCTCCATGCTTTCATAACCAAAAAAAAAATTTTTTTTTTACTTTTTCCGTGTTTTTTTTTTTTTTTTTAAAGTAATTACAGAGCAGGTAGTCGTTGACGCAAACCTCCCTTCAGTATCAAAAGAGTCTGTGGGGCAGGAGAGGGCTGGGGGCAACGGCGGGGGGCGGGCTGAGGCCGCCCCGCCCCCGGCCAGTGGGGACCAGGGGCCGGGAATGGACTCCCCCGGGGCAGGGCCAGGGGCTCGGGAGGCTCTGACGACGTGGCTGTCTCTTCAGTTTAGAGGGTGGAGGGGTGGGGGTGGGGGACAGGCGTCAAACTGCAAAAAATGAACCGTAAAAGGAGGGCTGTTGGGGGTGAGGGGAGAGGACACCCCTGAAAAAAGCTCCTCTCTCCCCCGGAAGGCGGAGGGCCGGGAGCAGTTGGTCGGGAGAGCGAGGAGGAAAAGCGGAGGGTTCCGGCCACTCCCGTCCTGCGTCCCCTCCCGCGGCCGGGGAGGGGGGCGAGGCCGGAACCACGCGGGTTCCATTCCCGGAGCCCCGCAGTGTCCTCGCTGGGGCGAGCTGCCCTGGGGTGCGGACGCGGGTGGGGCTCCGAGCTGCCTGCCCCGACCTCCCCGGTGCGGGGCTGGGGCTGGGGGGAGGGTGCCGGTCCGGCCCCCGCCCCGGGGGGGTCCCCCTGCCCGGCAGGCCGGAGGCTTCAGATCTGCGTCTCCTGCACGTTCTCCTTGGAGCCGCTCTTGAAGAGCAGAGGTTCGTGGATGGAGTTGAGGCCGGGCGGACCTTTGCCCCCGCAGCCCCCGCCACTGGGGTTGCTGCTGTAGTGCGCCTTGAAGGCGGCCGCCACGTAGTGGTGGTGGTTGAGGTGGTCGCGCTCCAGGGCGGGCAGGGCCAGGTGGCTGTCCCCGCCCACGCCGCCCCCGCCGGCCACAGCGGCGGCGGCGGCCACGGACACGGCGGAGGCGGCGGGCAGCTCGTCCTCCACGTTGATGATCTCCACTGTGCGCGTGGGCCCGTGGTGCTTGTGGAGCTGGTGCTGCTTGCGCAGCTTGTAGAAGGCCACGAGCATCACGGCGGCCATGAACGTGATGGCCACGAAGCAGCCGATGATGATCTTGGTGGTCTTCATGACGTCGTCCAGGTCCTTGAGGGCGTTCTCCGTCACGTCCGTTATGGGCACCGTGAACGCCTTCTCCGTGGGGCGCGAGGAGCGCGGGGCAGGCGCCGTGGTGGACGACGAGGCCGGGCCGGCCGCCTCCCCCGGCCGGCCCCCGCCCCAGACGCCGTCCGTCGTGGGTCCCGGCGGCTCCTTCTCGGTCCCCCGCGGCTGCAGGGCCTCCTCTCCGGGCTGCGTTTCCAGGGTCTCCACTGTCACCGTGGTGAAGTAGGTGTAGCCGCCGCTGCCCCCGCCGCCGCCCCCGCCCCCGGGGCCGCCCCCGCCGCCCCCGGCGCCTCCGGCCGCCACGGGGTCCACGGCCGAGACGTTGAGCGTGGCCGAGGCGGTGGTGTTGCCGGCCGAGTTCGTCACCATGCAGGTGTACTGGCCCGTGTCCTGCACGGTGACGTTGGTGAAGTTGAGCGTGCCGTCGTGCAGGACGGAGATGCGCACGCGGTAGGAGCCGTGGGTCATGAGGGTGCCGTTGGGCGTCAGCCAGTTGACGGAGGTCATGGACGTGCCCGTGCGGCACTTGAGCTCGGCGGCCATGCCCTCCGTGACGTTGAGGTCCGTGGGCGGCTCCACGATGACGGGCGCGTAGCAGGTGAAGTGCGACTGGTCCAGCTCGCCGATGTAGCGCCCCTTGAGGCCGGCGGGCGCGTGGCAGCGCGCGCAGCACGTCGTGTTGCTGGGCACCGTCTCCTTGAGCCACCAGCTCAGCCAGAGCACGTCGCAGTTGCAGTGCCAGGGGTTGTGGTTGAGGTGGACGCGCTCGAGGCGGTGCAGGGGCGTGAAGAGGTCGTGGGGCAGCGACATCAGGTTGTTGTGGGACAGGTTGAGCTCCTCCAGCGACTTGAGGTCGTCGAAGGCGTTGCGCTCGATGGTGGCCACCTGGGCGTGCATCAGCCACAGCTTGCGCAGGCTGGTCAGGCCCTGGAAGGAGCCCGGGCGGATCAGGTCCAGCCGGTTGCCCGACAGCTCCAGCTCCTCCAGGCGCACCAGGGCCGTCAGGTTGGGGATGTCCTTGAGGTTGCACATGCCCAGGTTGAGGTAGCGCAGGTTCACCAGGCCCTCGAAGGCTGCCTCGGAGATGTACTCCAGCCGCTTGAGCTCGCCCAGGTCGAGGCGGCGCAGCGAGGGCACGCGGTTGAAGGCGTACGACGGGATGCTCTCGATGGGGTTGTTCCGCAGCCAGAGCTCCCGCAGCTTGGACAGGTACTCGAAGGCCTGCGTGGGCACTGTCGTCAGCCGGTTGTCGAACAGCTCCAGGGTGTTGAGGCTGGGCAGCCCGTTGAAGGCGCCCACCTCGATCTTGCGCACCAGGTTCTTACTCAGCTGCAGGATCTCCAGGTGCCGCAGGTGCTTGAATGTGTCCGTCCGGATCACCTGGGGTCGGGAAGGGGAGACACCATCAGTGATACTGATACTAACGGAGTCGACCACAGAGGGTTTTTAAAAAAATTTATTTTATTAAAGTATAGTTTATTTATTTATTTATCTATCTTTTGGCCACGCCCTGTGGCTTGCGGGATCTTAGTTCCCCAACCAGGGATCGAACCCGAGTCCCCTGCGGTAGAAGCGTGGACTCCTAACCACTGGACCGCCAGGGGAGTCCCTAAAGTATAGTTGATTTAATGTTAATTTCTAATGTAAAGCAAAGTGATTCAGTTATACATATATGAAAATATATGTATATATTGATATATGAAAAAGAATATATATACACATTCTTTTTCATATCCTTTTCCATGATGGTTTATCACAGGATATTGAATATAGTTCTCTGTGCTATATGGTAAGACCTTGTTGTTTATCCTTTCTATATATAATACTTTGCATCTGCTAATCCCAAACTCCCACTCCATCCCTCCCCCCTCCCCCCTCCCCTTTGGCAACCACGCGTCTGTTCTCTATGTCTGGATCACAAGAGTTTTGAGTGCTGGTGAGGGTGCTGGGCCGCCCCGTCTCTCCACCTTTCCTGTAAGACCATGAGGTCACTGTGGAAAGCAGTTTGATGGTTTCTTATAAAGTTAAACAGAGAGTTAGTTACACAGGACACGGCCATTCTACGCCCGAGTATTTCCCCAAGAGAAATGACAGCAGATATCCATCCAAAGGCCTGTGACGGGTGCTTGCAGCATCTGTGTTCGTTACAGCCTAAGCCGGAAATGACCCAGTGTCCGGCAGCAGGTGAAGGACCCATGCTCTGTGCTGTAGGATGGAACACTATGGCTCAGCAATGAAAAGGAATGAACTTTCCACACAATGACTTGAATGGATCTCACGGGCGTCAGGTTGAGCAAACGCAGCCAGATGCAAAGGAGCACATGCCTTGGGACCCTGTCCATTCCACAAGCGTGCGTGTGTGTGTGTGTGTGTGTGTGTGTGTGTGTATGTGTGTTGGGGCAGGGGGAGGACAGTCTGGGAAGGGGCACGAGAGAACTTTCCGGGCTGATAGAAATGTCCTTAGTTGGGGTGGTGCCTACAAGGGTGAATGTAACTGTCAAAACTCCCCAGACTGGGGACTTCCCTGGTGGTCCAGTGGTTAAGAATCCACCTTCCAGTGCAGGGGATGTGGATTTGATCCCTGGTAGGGGAAATAAGATCCCACATGCTGTGGGGCAAATAAGCCCGTGCGCCAACTAAGCCCGCGCGCATTACAACTAGAGAGAAGCCCGCGTGCCGCGATGAAGAGCCCGCATGCCGCAACTAAGACCTGATGGGGCCAAGTAAATAAATATTTAAAAGAAAACAAAACTCCCCAAACTGTACCCATAACATGAGAGGCATTTTATTCTATGTAAATTACACCTCAATCAAAAAGATTAAAAATAGGGAACTCCCTGACGGTCCAGTAGTTAGGACTCTGCGCTCTCCCTGTGGAGGGCCTGGGTTCGATCCCTGGTTGGGGAACTAAAATCCCACAAGCCGTGTGGCATGGCCAAAAAAAAAAAAGATTAAAAATAGTTATACCAGCAGCTAACATGCATCGGGCACTTCTTGGGTGCCAGACGCTGTTCTGAGTGCTTTAGAGCCGACAACTCAATCCTCCAAACTGCCCTGTGAGATAGGTGCTTATTCAATACACACAACTCTGAAATCCACAGAGCTCCTAAAACCACATTTCTCATAACTTTGGCACCAAACCTGATCAGAACTCATGTGAAGCTATTCAAAGCTTTTATTGATCCCACTCACGTGACTATTCAAAGATTCCACTCTAGAAACATACCCAGATTTGATAAGGGGTATAAGATCCACTGGGGGTGCTGTAAAAATCTATGCTGTATAGTAATACCTTTCTATTATCAGATGCCCAAACTCAACTAGCCTCAAGTGTTTCACATGAGGGATTAAGAATTATCTCCATCTAAGCAGGAGGAGATGGAGGCACAGAGAGGTGCAGCGACTTGCCCAGGGATGCACAGGAGGCGCTGGCAGATCTGGGATTGGACCGAGGTTGTCTGGCTCCAGAGTCACGGCTCTTAATCCCTGAACTTGGCTGCCACGTCTCAGGGCTGAGGCTGATGCACCACAGAAGGGGCAGTGTTGGGCTGGGCATGGAAGGCAGAATCTTACCAGATTCTCCCCACTGATCACTCAGGTACACTGAGACACAGAAGACCATGCAGCCATCAGATAGCGTTTCTGAAGCCTAGTTAACGCCATGGAAACAGTTGCATTAAAATATTAAGGGGAGGGACTTCCCTGGTGGTACAGTGGTTAAGAATCCACCTGCCAATGCAGGGGACACGGGTTCGAGCCCTGGTCCAGGAAGATCCCACATGCCGCGGAGCAACTAAGCCCGTGCGCCACAACTACTGAGCCTGCGCTCTGGAGCCCGTGAGCCACAACTACTGAGCCCATGTGCCGCAACTACTGAAGCCCACGCGCCTAGAGCCTGAGCTCCGGAACAAGAGAAGCCACCGCAATGAGAAACCCGTGCACCACAACAAAGAGAAGCCCCCGCTCGCCACAACTAGAGAAAGCCCGCGCGCAGCAACAAAGACCCAACAACGAAGACCCAACACAGCCAAAAATAAATAAATAAATATATTAAAAAAAAAAATTAACGGGATAATGGTGAACTCTAGGTAGCATACTGTGTGCTTGTGACTTTGTAGAACTGAAAAAAGCAGCTGAGGAATTAGGTATCTGCGTATATGCACCAAGAAAAGACTGCAAGGAAATGCCCTAACCACTTCTTAGTGGTGAACTCCAGCTGATGAGGATTATGGGCAATTTTAACTCAAGTTATTTTTTTCTTTAATGAACAAAAATTCCTTTTTTTTTTTTTGGCTGTGCTGCGCGGCATGTGGGATCCTAGTTCCCCGACCAGGGATCGAACCCGTGCCCCTGAAGTGGAAGTGCGGAGTCTTAACCACTGGACTGCCAGGGAAGTCCCCAAAATTACTTCTAAGTAGAAAAACACTGTAAAAACTTTAAGAAAAGACTGTACCTGGGAGGCACCCAGCATAAGGAAAATAATATTCCTGGTACCGTTATCATCATAAGACAATAACAGCCACCATTTCTGCCAGCGCGATCCAACAGAAATACGACACCAGCTACCTGTTTAATTTTAAATTTCCTAGAGGCCACATTAAAAAAAAAAAAACCAAGACAGATGAAACCAATTTTAATAATTGATTAGCCCAATAGGTCCAAAATATTATGATTTCATCATGGAACCAAGAGGGAAACTTACAAATGAGATATTTTACTCTCTTTTCACACTAAGCCTGCGGGGGTCCGATGTGTGTTTCACAGTACACGCCCTCGGCAGCAGGTCCTGCATTTCCCCTCAATAACAGTATATTGCGAGCGTTTTCCCATATCATGAGTATGCTTCTAAAACCTGACTTCCGTGGCCACCTAGAATCCCTCCCCAGGGCTACACCTCCTTTCTGATGTTGAGGTGGAATTGACAAGGTCAGTTTTTTATTTTCCTTAACGTGCTTCCACCTCCTCTCATTTCTGGCAGCGAACATGGCTAATCTTTAGAACTGGACGAGGACCACGAGGGCTGGCCTGGGGTGTCTGCAGCCTGCCGGCGGTGTGGCCGATGCGGCCGTGTCTGTGTGGGGTGAGAAGAAGGGGGGGCCGGAGAGCCTTGGCCTGACAGCCCTCGGGCCCTGGAGCCCCAGCTCTGCTGCGTGGGCTGCTGGAGTCTTGGTTTCCTCCTCTGAGGGACCCCGGGAAGAGCCCAGCCCCTCGCCTCCCACCCTGCTCTCTTGCTGCCTGCCCAACCCATGAGGCGCTAAACAACAGCACAACGAAAAGCTTTCCTGATCAAACAGTCTGGCCCCTTTGCTTTGCTCGACTCTTGAGTTTCCCAAATATAATAACCCGAGAACCCTTCTCACAGGCTGCCTTTTATCACTGCCCTGGGAAACGCTGGCAAAGCACCAAGCAGGCTTCTAGTTGCTGTTTCTATTAATAATAGTAATAATAATAATAATAATAATAATAATAATAAGAGGATCCAGGCATTACTAATCACTAGGGAGAGAATGAAGTAATGATCCAGTCATTACTAATCGCTAGGGAGAGAATGAAATCTGAAGGTCAGACTTGAGGGTTTGGACGGACAAATTGAGAACAAAGGGATTGCTGGCCCAGGTGTTGGAGTGGCCCGTTGCCTGGTCTGAGTCACATGTAGTTCCGGGGGCCTCCCCAGTTCCCAGCAAACCCGTCTGCATGCCCCACCCTGCCCCCGCTCCTGCCGGGGTCCCTGTTCTCGGCGCGGCCCCTCCAGCCTGCCTTTCCAGTCGAAAGCGGGCCTGCAGCCTAGAGACCCCTGCATCGTCCACGGCCTCCCCTCCTGAGGGTTGGTCAGCCAGCAAGCCGCCGGTTCTAATCCTTTTGAATGTCTCACAGCCATCTTCTCTCTGTCCCCACGGTCGGTCCAGCTCACGCCTCAGCCTGCCTGGCCTCCAGTCTCTCCCCTCAAGTTCATCTCCAGGGCCTTGCCACACCCAGAGCTGGCCCTGCCTCTGCCTTCCTCTAGAACCCTCCGTGGCTCCCCAGTGCCCTCTGAGGAAATTCAGCCTGCCTTGCAAGCCCCGCTTGGCCTGGCCTGTAGGCTCCCCTCACTTGCAGCCCTCACTCCGGCCACATTTCAGCCAGTATGAACTTCGTGGAGCTATCTCACAGGCACTCCCCCTTTGCATACACTGTTCCTCTGCTCGGAATTCCCTTCCCTTTTCATCCACCTCGAAAACCCCTGCTCACTCTCTTGGGCCCAGCCCAGAGGTCTCACACTCATCCATCCGTCGCTTATTTATTGAACGGGGATAAAGGAGTTCTGAAGGGGCAAACGGAGGAGGACCATTCTCTGTGGAAGGGCGTTGTAATGTCAGCCCTGCAGAGCTGTTTCGAGGATGCAAGGTCATCGGTGAGGTTCGCTCAGCACAAGGCGTGGCCCTCGCAGGTGGCATCTGGGCTGCAGCGATGAATGCCAGGCTCTGGGCTGGGTGTCCGCATCCGTCAGCTCGGCTTGTCCCCACCAGCCCTGCAGGGCAGGTGTTGTTCGCTCCCTTTCACAGAAGGAACCACTCGGCGAGGTTACTCGATGAGGGGTTTGAACCTGGGCAGCCCACAGGCCAGCATCGTGCCCCGTTTCAGACACCAGGAGCCGAGGCTCAGCGAGGTCAGGCGACTCAGCAGGGCTGCTCACCTTCCCCGGGGGAAGTGGGAAACCCGCAGCTGGGAGTCCAGCCCGGGTCTCCCTGATCCTCTGGACAAAGCAAGTGAAACTACACCATGTCCATAAGGTGCGTCCTGGCAGAGCCCGAGGCTGCGGCTGCTCCTGTTCCACGTGCTTTGTCCCAGTTGCGACGAGAAGGGTGTGTGTGAAGGGAGATGCAGGGGCACTCCCAAAGCGGGTGGGGTCCCCCCGCCAGTCACTTGAATGATGCACTTGGGAATAAGCAGGACGGGGGTGTTGCTGAGAAGGGAAGTCTGGTTTTATTGAGGATGTGCTGTAGGATTGCTTAAAATAGTGAGTCCCTTTATTTTTAACAGGATTCCAGTCTTTTCTCCCTCCTCCTCTCTGCAGGGTGACTGGGGAGCAGCCTAGTGGGCGGGGGTGGGGGGTGGGGGGTGGAGTCAGGGCTGGGTCTGAATCTTGGCTTTGCTGTTGACCAGCTGTGTGAACTTGGCTGAGTGTCCTAACGTCTCTGAGCCCACTTTCCTCGCAGGTCCTGCAGGGTTATTGTGAGGCTTGGACAAGATAGTGAATGCTTGGGACATGGCAAGCAGGCAGTAATACATATTTTTAAATTGTTGATGCAGCTGATAATGATCATTAACAATTGTCCTGCCTCTGGGCTTCCAGTTTCTTCCCCAGCCTCTTTCCTCTACATCAGCTGTCAGAATTGTCTAAGATGCAGTTCAGACCCTGCCAAATCCCTGCTCACAGCCCTCCCATGGCTCCCTTTGACCCTCAGCCTGGTGTCAGAGGCTCTGCAGGACCTGCCCCACTGGCCTCTCCTCTACTCCAGCCACAGGGAGATGTATGGGGTTCTATATGCTCACCATGCTCTGCTCAGCCTCTCTGCCTTTGCACAGGCTGTGCCCTCTGCCTGGAATGCCACCTTCCTCCTAGTTCTCTGGGATGTTCCAATTGTTTCTGCCAGGAGGCTCTCTTTGGCCTCCTGTTCACTGACTCATCACAGGCATTCTCTTATCAGACCCTTATCACACTGGTTCAATGCATCTGTCTCCTTGTCTAGGCTGTGAGTCTTCATGAGTAGAGACTCCATCTGAATCATTTCTGCATTCCCTGCACTCAGGTCAAGGCCTAGTTCATGGCGGACTTCAGAATGGACAAGGCTCATATTTGGAGAGTACCCACTGTGTGAGTCAATGTGCCTGCATGGCTTTTGGCCTGGGTGACAGCACCCAAAATGTTGAAATCCTCAGTGACAGAACTTGGGAACTGAGAGAGCACCAGTGTTCTGTTTTTGGTTCTGTTTCCAACTTATTCTTCTTTTTGCCTTAAAGTCCATGTGTCTGATATTATTAAAGACACACCAGCTTCCTTTAGGTTAGTGTTTGCCATCATTTTTGCTTTCATCCTTTCTGTCTTTATGTTTTAGGTATGTCTCTTGGATTTTGTTTTTCATTCAGTCTGAAAATCTCTGTCTTTTGACAGGAAGTTTAGTGTGTTTACATTTATTGTAATTACTAATCTATTTGGAATTATTTTTCCTATGTTTTTCCACGCTTTCTATTTGTCCTGATTTTTTTTTGCAGCCTATTCATTCCCCTTTCCTATGACCTTTTGCAAAGATCGAGTTTCTTATTCCATTTCCCCCATTTACTATCTTAAGATTTATGTATTTTCTCTTCTTTTAGTGGTTAGCCTTAAGATTTAACATGCATACCTAAAGACCAAAGCCAAGCAACTCCTCCCCTCTTCTTCCAAACAATACAAGGCTGATCCCATCTCTGACTCTGACAAAGTGCCATCCAGGGCAGGTTTCTAATAAGGCAAAAGGGGTGAGCCAGTATTTGTTAAGTGCCTAGTATTCACTGGACCCTATGCTAAACACTCTGAGGTCATGATCTCCTTTAATCCTTGTGGAAATCCTGTCACATGGAGATTATCAACCACATGTCCCTGCCTTCCTTCTTCATATTTGATGGTTTACAGCCGAGGCAATGGAGGTTCACTGAGGTAAAGTCATTTGCCCTCAGTCTCACAGCTCCAAAGTAGCAGAACTAGGACTCAAAGTCGGCTTCTCCTGAATCTAAACACCAGGTCTCCACCACACTCACCCACCTAAACCAAGAGGGTTGGGCTGTGTGTGGGTTTTGATGTGTTTTTTGAGCTGCAGAGCCCGTTCATTATTCAAACATTACCCATGTAGCAATTTGCTCATTTGACAGATATTCTTTGAGTGCCTGCTATGTGTCAAGCATCATGCCGGGCTCTGGGGATCCAGCATGGACAAGACAGCCATAGCCAAATTCCCAGAGCCTGACCTTGAGAGGGGAAGAGAAACACTAGACATATTATTATGCAAATGATCATTTAAGTGGTAATGGTATAAACGGATCTGGATCTCGGGAGGTGCCCTGGTTGCAGGGGGTGAGGCAGGCCTGTGGCCCCTTCACAGCACAATTTGAAACCCCCGAGGCCAGATGATCTCAAATCCTCTTTGATGCCAAGGGCTGGCTCACTGACCCAGAGTCGAGTAGGCAAGGTGAGGACTGGTTCTCGGAGCAGGCAAATCCCCCTGTCCTCCCAGCCTGACATCTTTGGCCTGATGGGACGCTGACATCCTGTGATGTGGCAGAGGAGCTGGGCCTAGGGTCCTAACTACCCAAGTCACCAAGTCCCCTCCCTCCTTCAGCCCACGTTTGCTAAGCCCTCCCCAACCTGTGCGCCCGGCTCTGTGCTGATTGCCAAGGATGCAGACACCAGTCAGGCACCGGAACATGGTCCCATCAATGACCACCTCCCAACCTGACGGGGGCCTCTCCCCTCTCTTTCCATCCTGTAACTTGGCCTGTTATTTAGGGGACTTTCCACTTCAGTGGTGGTAGGTAAACGCTACTAACTCTAGAAAAAAAAACCCCATTGTGTTCTCTTGGGATTTTTTTTTAAAATTTAATTAATTAATTAATTTATTTATTTTTGGCTGCGTTGGGTCTTTGTTGATGCGCACGGGCTTTCTCTAGTTGCGGCGAGCGGGGGCTACTCTTCGTTGCGGTGTGTGGGCTTCTCATTGCGGTGGCTTCTCTTGTTGTGGAGCACGGGCTCTAGGCGCTTGGGCTTCAGTAGTTGTGACACTCAGGCTCATGAGTTGTGGCTCGCGGGCTCTAGAGTGCAGGCTCAGTAGTTGTGGCACATGGGCTTAGCTGCTCCGCAGCATGTGGGATCTTCCTGGACCAGGGCTCGGACCCATGTCCCCTGCATTGGCAGATGGATTCTTAACCACTGCGCCACCAGGGAAGCCCCTCTTTTGGGATTTTTAAGAAAATAAACTGTCAAGAAATCCCTTATTAAAAATTTAACTGTGGTTGGAAAATGATGAAGTGAATTGTTCATCTTAACACTATTAAGATAAATTGCTTGTATGGGCTTTGAATGTAATGAACCGATAACAAAAGTTTAGTAAGCTTACTGTTGGGTTTTTTTTTTATCTCGTTAATTATTTTACGTTCATAATTTAAAAGCCTTTTTTTTTTTTTTTTCCTCCGTACCAACTGTTTTTATGACAACTCCTCATATTTCTTCTTTCTCTGAGATCAGGGTCTTGTGCATCGCTTTTCAGTAGGGATTTCCCTGACCGCCAGGATGTGGCCAGAGCCGGGCAAGCATGGGGGCTAGTGTAGGCCCCTGCCTTGCTCACTGAGTCCCCCACCCCCCAGGCCTAGACTCGGCCTCCTGGGGCCTCAGTCTCCTCTGTAACGTGGGGACAGGGGCCCTGAGGACTAAGAGAGAACAAGCATGTACCACGACAACACAGCCCAGCCCAGGGGCAGGGTGGCCCCTCAGAATGCAGCACCCTCTCCATCCTCGCCGTTACCCCCTCACCGCCAACAACAAATCCTAAATTTGTCCCTGATAGGAGGGTCCAGGCCACGCCAGGCAACCCCTCTAACAGGGGAGGGGGGCATCCTAGAGGCTCCATGCCCCACCCCCAGCAGCCATCCTGGGCGAGGGCAGCTGGAACCAACCTCAGCCTGCACCATGGGCCGGCCATCCTCAGCTACAGGAGGCAGGCAGGAGGGGCTCTGGCCAGAGCGAGAGAGGGGACAGCCTGATCCCCATGGGTCCCCAGCTCCCCAGAAGACCACTGTGCTCGGACAGGCCTGTCTCGTCCCTGGCCCCCAACCCTGCCCGGCTGTCACTGCAGGTTGAGCCCTGCGGCCTGGTGGTTAAAGCTCTGGGGTCAGACAGCTGCAGTCCTGATCCAGACTGCCCTTTACTGCTTCTGTGACTTGGAGCAAATTTCAGACCTCCTGGGGCCACTTCCCCATCTGTACAGTGGGGCTTATAAGATCTACCTCCTAGAATTGGTGAGAGGATGCCCTCAACCCCCAACCCAGGAGCCCAGATGGGTATCTAAACCTGCGTGCAGACAATGCAGGGGCGAGCGCTACACCAGAGGGGGGTGCCAGCCGCTAAGTGCACCCCAGCTTTGCCTAAGATGGTGGGTGGGGGGGAGTGGGGAAGTGGGGTTAGGCTCAGGCTCAAGCCACGCCGCCTCCCCCACTTGCACCTCCCTCTCCTGCTTGACTGTTTCACTCAGCTCATCTCCATCTAAAACACACCGGCATTGGAGTTCCCTGGTGGTCCAGCGGTTAGGGCTCCATGCTTCCACTGCAGGGGGCACGGGTTCGATCCCTGGTCGGGGAACTAAGATCCCACACGCCGCATGGCACAGCCCAGAACACCAGCACTGGGACTTCCCTGGTGGCGCAGCGGTTAAGAACCCCCCTGCCAATGCAGGGGACATGGGTTCGAGCCCTGGTCCGGGAAGATCCCACATGCTGCGGAGCAACTAAGCCCACGCACCACAACTACTGAAGCCCGCGCGCCTAGAGCCCGTGCTCCACAACAAGAGAAGCCACCACAATGAGAAGCCCGTGCACTGCAACAAAGAGTAGCCCCCACTTGCCGCAACTAGAGAAAGCCCGCATGCAGCAATGAAGACCCAATGCAGCCAAAAATAAATAAATAAATAAAAAACAAAACAAACCAAAAAAACACTGGCATTGTGCTGTGCACCTCCTGCACTGTCTCTGTTTCCACCCAGCTTCACCAGGGCAGGGACGTGAATCTGTCCTGCTCACTGTGCGTACAGCAGTGCCTGGCACACAGTAGGTGCTTAATAAATGAATCAGGTATGTGAACTGGGTGATGGACTAGCCAGGGCCGGTCAGACACGGGAGGGACAGGCACTGTAGGGAGAGGGACACATGAGTCTCAGCCTCCTCTCAGTCGGAGCCTGTTTCCAGGTGGAGACTTCACGGTGGCATATTGAGGATCACACTTCTGCCCGGTGTGGGCAAGCACAGAAGGTGACTTTGGCTATTCAGGGACAGCGTGTTTTCCGAAGGGAGGGAAGGGTGTCTGAGCCCAGCAGGGGGCGTCCCTGAGTGAGGTGAGGCTGGGACACCCAGTTTGAGAAGGGTCTTCTCTTGGGGGAACATGGGCCGTTTTAAAGCCCAGGAATGACGTGGTGACGCTGGCTGAGGGTGGGGGAACAGACTGTGGCCAGGTGGCCGGAAGGAAGCCGGGGGGAGTGTCCTGATGGGCAAGGTCAGGCCAGAGCAGGGACTCCAGACATGGAGTCAGGACTCGATTCAGTTCTGTCATCAGGTCACCAGGGTGGAGAGTCCAGTAACTATGAATTAGGAAGCATCAGGAATGGCACTGAAGAACCCAAGGCAATCTACAGATTCGATGCAATCCCTATCAAATTACCAACGGCATTTTTCACAGAACTAGAACAAAAAATTTAAGAATTCGTATGGAACACAAATGACCCTGAACACCCAAAGTGATCCTGGGAAAGAAAAATGGAGCTGGAGGAATCAGACTCCCTGACTTCAGACTATACTACAAAGCTATAGTAATCAAAACAGTATGGTACTGGCACAAAAACAGAAATACAGATCAAAGGAATGGCGCTGAAGAAATACAGTCTTGCAGCCTGCCTGCCTGGGCTAAGTCCCAATTCCACTGACTGTGGCCTCTTGAACCAGAGTCGTACTCCTGCACCTCAGTTTCCTCATCTGTACAATGGGGATAAGAACAGGCCCTGCTCACAGGGTCGCCGTGGGAAGGGCTTGGAGCAGTGCTGGGGCTGCATGAATCGTCTCCCACTTTCCGCCTCTGAGGCCCTCAGTCTGCTCAACTGAGAAGTGGGGGTGAGATCTGTGCCTGTGGTGAGGTTCAGAGGCCACATGGCTTGGCAAGACGGCAAGCCATTCTCTGATTCATTAACTTAACAGTTGTATTTGGGGACCTACAGTCCATCAGGCTCTGTGCTGAGTGCTGGGGCCAGCGGCGACCACAAGCGTGACCAACAGATTTGGGCACCAGAGGGACCCGTGGGCCTGACTGGACCGGGGGCTCAGAGAAGGTGCCTCTGAGGCCAAGACATTTCTCTGACTCAAGAAAGATGACAGTGACCGACCCTGATGACGGTCTCACTATCAACACTAGCTGGACCTCTCAGGAGCTGACCGCTCGCCAGCCCCTTTTCCCTCATCTGAGCGGCTGAGACCACTGAGTCCCCAGGGCCCCCAAGACCACCCAGCATGCAGTGGTGCTCATTACATGCTGGTCCAAAGGTTAAAGACATGGAATTTCTCAGTGGCTCTAAGACGGAAGGACTGTTATCCCCATTTTACTGATGACAAAACTGAGGCCCAGATGAGTTCCATAATGTTCCCGAGAAGTTGTGATTCAAACCCCAATGGTCCCTTACAATCTTAAGTGCTGGTGTTACCTAGGTGAGTGGGAAACTGGAAGAGTATTCCAGAAAGAGGGAACACCATGTGTGAAGGTGCTGAGCTAGGAGGGAGTGGAAAGGGCCAGTGTGATGCCCGGGATGCAGCAGGCTGGAGGGGGGAGGGGTGGGGCTGCATCCTGAAGGACCCTGCCTTCATCAGGGTAGGTACCAAGGGGACACCTCAGGGTTTGATGTTCAAAGAAGCGGACCAGCTCTCTGGCATCAGACTTGCCCCGTGAGGTGTGAGGCAGGAAGCGTGTATCACCCTTTCCTGAGCCGCTCACCAACAGAGTCTGAGGCAGCCTTTGTGCTACCCCCCCACCTTCTGCCCCGGCCCGAGGCAGGCAGGCCAGCTCTCACGGAATAAATGGGGGAGGGGCTCCACCCACATCTCCTCCGGCTCGAAAAAACTAAATCAAAACCAGGCAGAGTGGGCTTCCCTGGTGGCGCAGTAGTTGAGAATCTGCCTGCCAATGCAGGGCACACGGGTTCGAGCCCTGGTCTGGGAAGATCCCACATGCCGCGGAGCAACTAGGCCCGTGAGCCACAACTACTGAGCCTGCGCGTCTGGAGCCTGTGCTCCGCAACGAGAGAGGCCGCGATAGTGAGAGGCCCGCGCACTGTGATGAAGAGTGGCCCCCGCTCGCCGTAACTAGAGAAAGCCCTCGCACAGAAACGAAGACCCAACACAGCCAAAAATAAATAAATAAATTTATAAAACCAGGCAGAGTGAGAACCCCAAACTGGAGACGATCCAAATGCCCATCAACAGAAATGCATAAAGGAATTGAGGTATCTGCATCAGATAGAATGTGATCCAACGATACAAAAGGAAAAGGGGAAAAGCCACAGCCACAGGAAACACCAAGCATGCGTCTCAGCAGCTGTGCGGAGCCAAGGAAGCTGGACGTGCAGGAGTGTAGGCGCCTGATTCCCTTGGCCTGGAGTGAGGACTCTGGGGAGAAGGGGGAGGAAATGAGGGGAGAGCACAGGGGCTTCAGGGGCTCTTTATATTCCATTTCTTGCCCTGGTGGCATTGACGTGGCCCTTCCTTTTCTGATGACTTTTTGAGCTGGACATTCACGTCCGTGTTCTTCTTATGTGTGTGTTACACGTGATCATAAAAATAAGTCAGGAAGAAACAGACAGGGCATCTGGAGTCCCATCTGACAGGTGTGGAAACTGAGTGCCAGAGGAGGCGACGGGATGATCTAGGGTTCTGGGGGTGCTTCCGGGGGAAGGAAGGAGGAAACCAGAGTCAGGATGGAAGCTGGACAGGTTGAATTAGGCATCTAGTCCTGGGGGGCCTGGGTGTGGCCCCTGAGGCTGGCTGCTCTTTCCTGCCCAGGTGACCCGAGTGTCCCACGGGCCTGCAGGTGGGGCTGCCCTTGCTGACCTCTAGAGAGGACCCGGCCACACCCCTCGGTCCACCATTCCCTTCCTTCAAGGGCTCTGGCTGGGAAAAGTCCATCCGGTCAAAAACTCCCTGTATTTCCTGATGCTGGTGGGATCGGCCACACGGAAAATCGCAAACTAGCATGTAACTGAAAAGCCATTTCTGGTGTTTGCCTTGGTCGTGCACTACAGTGTGTTCTTCTTTGCAGCAGATTGACTTTCCTAAAGCTGAACCCTGGCTGGCAGGGCCTTGCTTCTCCACGGCGGCTCCTGGGGCCTGGGGCAAGCCACCGGGGTCACTGCCATCTGGGTGACCTTGGACAAGCAGGTGAACAAGCCACCTGCGCCTGTGTTTCCACATCTGTCAAATGGGAACAATCCCACCATCAAGGAAACAAACGAGTCAGGGCAAATCCTCCACAAACTGTAGTTTCTCCTCCCTTCTCCAGGGAAGGGTGAGCAAATGCCAGTGTAGACTTTTTTCTTCGGCTCGTGTAACATTTTGTACTTGTTATTTTTTTTTTTTAAATTAATTTACTTATTTATTTATGGCTGTATTGGGTCTTCGTTTCTGTGCAAGGGCTTTCTCTAGTTGCGGCAAGTGGGGGCCACTCTTCATCGCGGTGCGCGGGCCTCTCATTATCGCGGCCTCTCTTGTTGCAGAGCACAGGCTCCAGATGCGCAGGCTCAGTAATTGTGGCTCACGGGCCTAGTTGCTCCGCGGCATGTGGGATCTTCCCAGACCAGGGCTCGAACCCGTGTTCCCTGCATCAGCAGGCAGATTCTCAACCACTGCGCCACCAGGGAAGCCCTGTACTTGTTATTTTTAAGTTGAATTTTTCCTGATTACAAGAAGTATTAAAAGCCCTCATTGAAGAAAATTTAGGGAATAAAGAAAACATAAAGAAGAAATTAAGGGAATTCCCTGGCGTTCCAGTGGTTAAGACTTGGTGCTTTCACTGCCATGGGCTCGGGGTTCAATCCCTGGTCAGGGAACTAATATCCCACAAGCCTGGGGGCACGGCCAAAGGCAAAAAAAAGGCACTGTGAGAGTGTCTGGGCGGTCCCTGAATTTTGTTTTAAATTAAATTTTAAAGACACATTGGACATACTCCTTGCATCCTTTGAAAAGCTCAGTATGATCTTCTAAGCATTCCCCTGTGTCCTTCAATAGTCTTCGAAACTCCATTTTGAATCGCTGCATGATATTCTGTCGTAAGGATGTGCAGTGATTCACTGAACCAGTGCCCCAATCATCAGGAACTGAGACTGCTTCTACGTTTTGGCTGTTGTGCCATCCAGCATTCAACACAACTCTCTGAGCACTTCTGAGGATCTCAGGATGGGTTGATCTGTTTCTTAGGATGGAAGCATATTTCCTTGTCAAGTGACTCTACACGCCTTGCTCACAGGACCCCATGTTAGACCCCTGGAGGGACCAAGGCAGCCCCCTAAAGGCCTGGGTGGGTCAGTGTACTTTGTGAGGTTAAGTACATCATGTCTTCTGACCCAGCAATCCCCCCGGCGTACACTCCAAACACATTATCATGCCGCAGCGCCCAAAGGGTTCCTAAAGGAGGCTTTGTGGGGGGTGGGGCAGGAAGGGGGGGACGCCCATCAAGGAAATTCTGCAGCAGTTAAAGCACCCGAGTACACACATGCACACACACACACACACACACACACACAGGGTGACGTGGATGGCTCTTAACAACCCAGGCCAAGTGAAAACAGTGAGACAAAGAAAGCCATCTATAACGCACCTTCATTTACATAAATTAAAAATACATGCACACAAAGCAACAATAAGCATTTTGCAAGAACACACACAAGCAGAAAGATCCAGAGTAAACACATGAGGATGGCTGGCTCTGGGGGAGGGGAGGGGAGCAGAGTGGGGACAAGGAGACGAGGCCGTGACCTGTGACCGAGGAGGGGGGCCCAGGGAGGACCCCTGCCTGCCTGAGGAGGGGTGGTCTGGCTGAGCCCAGCCCAGGGGCACAGCGTCTACGTGGACCCAGAGTACACAGGGGAACAGAGGTGTCCCTGGGTCCGCCCGGTAGTGGCAGGTGCCCGGCTTGAGTGGCAACAGGGCTGCGGGGCAGAGGGAAGGCGGGTCCCCAGGGCTTCGCCTAGAAGGCATCTCTGTAGGCTCAGCCCCGCCCCCGTGGCCACTTGGCCACGTGTGCTTGGAGTCCCCGTGCCCCCCGTGTGGTCCTCGCCCTCGCTGGACCGCAGGCCAGGGGTGAGTGGGAACAGGTGATGGGACCCTCAGGGCTGCCCCAGTTCTCAGGGCGGGCACTGCAGGAGTCACCTCCTGCTCCCGCTCACGGAGGTTCCCCCGGTCTCTGCCAGGTCCCCTGGGGCTGGTCTTCCATTCTCAAATAACTGCTGATCACCTACTGTGCGCCAGACTCTGGTCTAGGTGCTGGGGATGACACAGGGAGCAGGGCGAAGTCCCTGCCCTCATGGAGGTGACCATCTGGGCAGGAGCCAGATGACAAGCAGGTGACCATGGACATGGGGGGACTCTCGAATCTCCACAACTCAGGCCGCCTTGGGGCGGTCATAGCCTCCGACCCCACAATCCCACTTCTAGGAATTTGTCCCAAGGGCAGAATCCAGAATAGTACAAAGAACAAGAACTGAGGATGTTCACTGCAGTGTTGTTTACATCAACGAAAACGCTGGGTGGCTCAGTGGTTAAGAATCCGCCTGCCAATGTGGGGGACACGGGTTCGAGCCCTGGTCTGGAAAGATCCCACATGCCGCGGAGCAGCTAAGCCCGTGTGCCACAACGTGCGCCTGCGCTCTAGAGCCCGCGAGCCACAGCTACTGAGCCCGCATGACACAACTACTGAAGCCCATACCCCTAGAGCCTGCGCTCCGCAACAAGAGAAGCCACCACAATGAGAAACCCGTGCACCGCAACGAAGAGTAGCCCCCGCTCACCGCAACTAGAGAAAGCCCGTGCGCAGCAACGAAGACCCAAAAATAAATAAACAAATTTATAAAATAAAACACTGGAAATAAGACGGGACTAGTTAATTAACTGGACGCTCACGTATCGGTATCTAATGCAGTCATTAAAATCCACATAATAGACAAGTATCAGAATCAGGGAGAAAGATATTCATGGTTGAACTCCTAGGTGCCAAAAGCCAGTTGCCAGCCAGTAAGAAATGGGGTGATTCCATTTTTTCTTTTCTTTTTTTTTAAAAAAGCAAAATATCCATTTAGAGACCCAACCCTGTCGTGCACACAGAGGTGTGCGTGCAGAGTCTCTGAATAAAAAGACACCAAATGTTAACGGGAGTGACCTGTGGTTGTCGGATTACACTTGGCTTTTGTCCCTGTGTTCTTACTTAGGTATCTTTTCTAGTTTTTCTAAATTAATTTGTATTCATTCTATAATAAATCATTTTAAACCACATTGACATAGGCACAGAAAAGAGCCAGGAAGGCTTTAAAACAAAATGTAAACAGTAGTTATGTATATCTAGGTAGTGGGACTAGGGGTGAGTTTTTTCATTTCTTATCTAGATAATTAAAAAGTTATTTGGTAAAACCCCTCTAACGGCGGCCCCACTCCTCCCGCCATCTGCAAGGTGTCCACCGAGGGAGGAAGATTCCATTGAACATCTTGAATCGTTCACTTTTGCGGACTGGACATTCCCTGGCCTCAGGGAATGTGCAGTCTGGGGGGTGGGGTGGGGTCGGAGGTCTCCAGAGAAGGGGGCTGCAAGAATCCCCAGGGGTGAGAAACGAAAGTGTTAGGAGTTCAACACATGCTTGCCATCCTTTAACGTGGCCATTTTTGTGCAAGCTTTATAATATACACGATCCATGGATGCTGTAGACCTTTGTATGACTTTAGTAATAAAATTCATATATGTATATTCCGACAGGGATGTGGGTCACATCGTTTGGAGACCAGTGGCCTGGGAGATGAGGTGAGAGACACACGAGCAGACAGGTCCAACCAAGGGGTCCACTCAGACCTACAGAGTCATCCTCTCTCCTTCTTTACCCATATCCACTTTGCTGGAAAATCCTGTGGTCTCCACCTTCAAAACAGACCCAGGGGCTTCCCTGGTGGTGCAGTGGTTAAGAATCCGCCTGCCAGTGCAGGAGAAACAGGTTCGAGCCATGGTCAGGGAAGATCCTACATGCCGCGGAGCAACTAAGCCCGTGCGCCACAACTACTGAGCCTGCATGCCACAACTACTGAAGCCCGCATGCCTAGAGCCTGTGCTCCACAAGAGAAGCCCGCTCACTGCGATGAAGAGTAGCCACCGCTCATCGCAACTAGAGAAAGCCCGTGCACAGCAACAAAGACCCAACGCAGCCAAAAAACCAACCAACCAACCAAACAAACAAAAAACACCACCAAAAAACAGACCCAGAATCTGTCTGCTTCCCACACCTCCACCGCAACCAGTCTGGGCCAACCTGGGGCCACCAGCATCTCTCTCCTGAACTCTGCACCAGCCTCCGAACAGGGCTCTCTGCCATCGCCCTTGCCCCTACAGTCCCCACACCTTGGCCAGAGAGAGACCCAAGTCAGAGCCCGTCTGTCCTCTGCTCAGAGCCTCCCCTGGCTCCTGTCTCATGCAGAGAAGAGCCCAAGTCCTCACTGTGACCACGAGGCCCCTTTGTCCCATCTCTGTCCTCATCCCCCGCCCTCTCCCCATGGTTCACTCCGCTCAAGCCACGCCAGGCTCATGGCTTTTCCTCCTACACACCAGGCAGGCTCTACCCCAGGGCCTTTGCACCTGCTGCCCCCTGCCTGGAATGCCCCACAAGGCTCCCACCATCACCTCCTCCAAACATTTGCTCAGATGTCACCTTCTCCATGAGGCCACCCTGACATCCGTGTCTTTTTTTTTTTTTTGGCGGATCTGAGTAGCTTGCGGGATCTTACTTCCCCGACCAGGGATTGAACCCGGGCCCCTGGCAGTGAGAGCACCGGGCCCTAACCACTGGACCACCAGGGAATTCCTAGAGAACCACTGTTTTAAAGGCTTTTGGTCAATCCCCTGTCCGCGTGCAGGCCTCTCCTATCCCAGCCCATAGAGCCAGGAGAGAAGAGGGCTCAGAGCTAAACTTCCCCTCCCCCACTGCACATCCTGGTCTGACCCTGGGGAAGAGGAAGGGATCAGGGCCCCCATCTGACTGTCCTGGACAGCCTGGGGACCAGAGCCCCCCTCTGTGGGGGCAGAGAGGGGACCTCTTAGGGGGTCAGTGCCAAGGGGACTGCCAAAGGGAAGGCTGTCCCTTCCTGGGTGGCCGTGGGGCAAGGACCACTGAAGCTGGAGTTGCGTCACATCACCACACCCCTGCCCCTGCAGGACTGTGTCCCCGGGCTCCAGGCCCACCTCACCAGCTGCCTCCACCTAGAGGCTACCTTTTCTGCTCGTGTGCTCTGAGTCAGCCTCACACACATCAAGCTGCAGTCTCAGCTGCTCTGTCCATGCCTCCCTTTAGGGGGCGACACCCTCCCTTCATTCTCACCATACACCCGCCCCCTTGTTGCCGGTACTCCATCCATCCTTTGTGTATTCATGTGACAGTCCACAGACGCTGCTAGGACCAGCTCTGGGCAAAGCCCTTCCCTGCCCCTGAGTGGCTTACATTCTAGAAGGGAAGAGGCAATCCACCAATAAACAGGGTGGCACGCCAGGCTGGGATAACCGGGAAATGGGAGCCGGAAGCGGGGAGGTTAGAGCATCAAGGATTGCGTCTGTGATGAGGAGCCACTGAGTTCCCACCACCAGCAACATCCCTTTGGAGGAACCGGGCTGTTTTCTCTTTGGGGGGCTCAATGAACAATTCGGTCCCACCAATAGCTGCTCAGTGCCCGGCCCTGCGCTAGGCGCCCGCGCCCCAGTCCAGTTCAGGGCACTGGCTGACATGTGACAGCGACCAAGAGACACGGGTGCCACAGCTCCGCCACCTAACTGCATACATTCAACCCATCCTCCCAGGGGCCACCACACAAGCCTGATGGTGCCCTCTGCCTAAAGCCTTCCAGAGCCCCCTGGACTCTGGCATGAAGTCCAGCCTCTTCCGTGATAACCAGTCGCCCTCCCAGCCCTGGGGAGCTGCTCAGACGATCCCTCTGCCTGAATACGCCTCTCTTGGGACCTGGGGTCCCGCAGGCAAACCTCCCCTCACCGTCTTCCTCTCCGGGCCCAAAGCACCCCAGCATCCCCGTCCTTCCCCTGAACGCTTTGGTCTGTTCAGTGTCTCCTGGTTGACTTACACATGGGAGGCCGTAGTCTAGGCACTTGGGACACATCAGTGAGTAAAACTGACAGCCACACGCGCCCTCCCTGATCCCGCATTCCAGGCCTCTGTCTAGAAGTAAATGGGCATTGTGTTAAACGCTAAGGGCCGTGGGGGACGGAACTGGATGGGGGAAGTGGGTGGTGGCTGCAGGAGGAGGGGTTGCTGGCTGCAGCTTTAAAGACATGGAGGTCAGGGGAATTCCCTGGTGGTCCAGCGGTCAGCGCTTCCACTGTGGTGGCCCGGGTTCAAAAAAAACCCAGAAAACAGTGGTTCTCAACTGGGGGGGAGGGAAAATTCCCGCTCTCCCCAGGGAATATCTGGCAACATCTGGAGACACATTTGGAACTGGGGGGCGGGACGCTACTGGCCTCTAGTGGCCGGGGGTGCTGCTTCACACCCTGCAGTGCGCGGGATTCCCACCCCCCAACCCCACCGAGGAGGATCCAGCCCCAAAGTCAGTAAAGCAGAGGGGAGACCCTGCTTCCGAATAGCACAGCTCTGCCCCCAAAGCATCACTCATGGCCCATCTTAATGACAATTATAATCGGATGGCAACTGCCCCGTCCGAGTGCTGCCAGCCAGGTACTGGGGAGCGCTGGGCTCTCACACCAGCTCCGGGAAGTGGGGGTGTGTGTGAGCCCCGTACCGCACAGCAAGTGAGCGCTCGCCCGGGGCCAGAACGGCTCTAAATCCTTGACAAGTGTGACACCCATCAGTCCTCGCACCAACCCCTTGGGGCAGGGATCGTATCATCGCCATTTTCCAGGTGAAGAAACTGAGGGGCAGAGCCATGCATCATGTGCGCCCGATGCCACGCGGCAGGTGCGGTGGTGCAGGTGGCCCAGGGGCCTCAGGGAAGGGTCACTCCCAGCACGACCTGTGGCTCCGGGGCCAGGCTGAGGGCTCACCTGTGCCGTGCTGTGGGAGGAGGGCAGATGGTCCTGCCCTGGGGCCCAGCGTGCTGGTACAGACACAGGGAGCCTTGTGCCGAGGAAACCCAGACAGCCTCGGCTCCAGTGACTAGGGTGCAAACAGCATCTCATCAGTGCCCAGGGTACGGGCGTGAAGAGCTGGTGCGGACGCCCAGGAGGCTCTGCCAGCTCAGGGGGGAGGGACTGGCCACCGCCTGGGCCCCTCCCCCACCCCCACGGGCCGCCAGCCCCGCTCACCTGGATGCCATTCTCCTGCAGGTTCAGGTACCGCGTGTTGACGGGGATACTGGCCGGGACCTCGGCCAGCTCCCTCCTTGTGCAGATCACCCGGCTGGCCTGGTTGCTGCAGGAGCAGGCCGCGGGGCAGGAGGTGGCCGGCGGGGAGCCCCCTCCGGCGGCAGATGTCCCGGCCACGCCGCCCCCGCCGGCCCCCAGGGGTGGGGAGAAGAGCCAGAGGAAGAGCAGGGCCCCATGGGGCCAGGACATCCTACTGGGCGGCAGTGGGGGGCACGGGGAGCCGCGGGCACGCGCCATCCTCAATGTTCATGCTCCGCCTGGGCGCCGGGGGGCTGTCAGGGAGAGAGAGGGAGAGGCTCAGTGAGGGACGGGGACCCCCCGAGTGGCCCAGCTTCTCCCCGACATCCAGGCCGCTCTCTGCGGCTGCTGCCACCACCATCACCTCCCTGCCCAGGCTCAGGACCCAAGGGGGCAAGGCTCCTGCAGGCCCCCTGTGGGGGGAGAGGCCACCCCTGATGATGAGGGCCCAGCAGGACGAGGGGTGCAGAGAGGAGGGCTAGCCCTGCGCACCCTACACTCATCTCACCCTCTCTGTGCTGGGAAGACTTTATGCCCATTTCACAGAACAGAAAACTGAGTCTGGGGGAGAGGAAGTGCTCACCCAGGGGCGCTTGGCCGGCAAGTGGAGATGTCGGCCAGATTAAAAACTTGGTTCTTTGCATGATTTCAAAAAGGGACATAAATAGGTCGAGATAGAGTGAGAGACAAGACAGACAAGACATAAGTGACAGAGAAGAGGTGAAAAGCCAAGCCGGGAAGTCGGAGTGAGGATCTGGCTCCTGTCCCAGCAGCCACCCAAGTCCCCTCTCCACCTGCACGCACCTCTGGGAGGGGACCAGCCTCCTGGACGCCCCCCACCACCACCACTTCTCCCTTCAGGGAGTGTTTGTAGAGGCCAAGTTTCCCAGCAACCCGGACTCCCCGCCATCACCCATGGTCCGTGCGCCTCGCAGCAGCGGCAGCAGCTGGAGGGATCTGAGTTAGACTCAAAGGGGGAACTGGAAGGAGAAGGTGAGGTGCCAGACAAGGCAAGTGGGGAGGTGCCGGGTGTGGGCAGGTGAGGCAGCTGGGGAGGGAGGACACCGGAGACGATAACGGGGGAGGAGGAGGTGGAGGGCGGCAGGTGCTCGAGGCCACGATGGCGGCTGGTGGGTCCGTGCCAGCGGCTGCTGCGCGCAGGATGGTGCCGGGCCCGCCCGCTGGAGAAGGGGCTGGGGGGCCGGAGAGCCTGAGCCTGAGCTCTGGGAAGGGAGTGGGCAGCATGGGGGTCAGGTCCTCCCACCCACATTTCCACAGGACCAGAGACGGAGAGGGGGATCGGCTAGTCATGACAGTAACAATGAAAACAACAACAGTAATAATGGCTCCGGAATTGCGCGAGTCTGCCCCTTCTCTGCGCCAGACCTGCACACGCTCGTTTAAGCCTCCTGGGAGCCCCAGGGGGAAGCTGTTAGGACGCCCAGCTGACAGATGAGGCCACTGAGAAGCACGGAGCTGGCTGGGCAGCGACAGAAGGGGTCTGTGGTCCTGGCTTTACCCCTCGGGCTCCCAACCCGAACCCTTCCACGCAGCGTCTCCGCCTCGAGCGCACGCAAACGCGCCCACGCCCGCGAGCTCTGCTCCAACACGGCTGACCCAAGAGTTCCCCACGAGTGGGGCGAACAGGGGGACAGAGGAGCCGTCTGCACAAACACGCACAGCAGCAGCGGTGCCGGGGCGCGCCCTCGCGCTCCCAGACCCACGGACGCAGGGCCGCCGGGCCTCCCCACCGCCCCGCACACGCACGCGCACACACACGCTCCCTCCCGCCGTTTCCAACATCATTTTAACTCAGATAAAAGGACATGTGCGTATGTCTGTGTGCCTGAACGCATGTGTGAGGGGAAGAGCAACAGCTAGACGGAGACACAGAGACAGAGACAGAGAGAGAAAGATGGGGGTGGGATGGGGGCAGGGTTGGTCCTGTGTCTACACTCCAGACTCATTTTTCTGCCTGGAGGACTGGGAGCTGTGAGCGCCTCTATCTACGCGGCCTGTGAGGGCGGTGGGGTCTTTGCATACCCCTGAGTGACAGGGAGCGCTACGCTCTGTCCCTGTCCTGTTCCCACCTCAAGACACTGGTGATAAGCCAGCCCACACCCTCGGAGCCAAGGGCCGGCGCAGCCCAAGGGGGCCAGCCTTCGAGGCCGGGGCACCCCCAGAGCGGGATGCCCTTCGGGTGGTGGGAGCCCACAGCGCCCACCCCAGGTCCAGACCCGCCGCCGCTGTGTCTCTACCTCCGCCTCGGTCCCCATCTCGCCTGCTGCCAGCCCGCACCACCGCCGCCCCCCCCTCACCCCGACCAGGACGGCTTCTGCAGAGCCTGGGCCTCCCTCCCCTCCCTCGTCGCCCTCCGCCATCTCCATCCTTGTCTCCCCCAACAGAGAGCGACACTCACCCCAGTGGCTCGGCTTCCGCTGGGCCTCTCCCTGCGCCCCAGGTCCCCCCCTCCACATGCCTCCAGCCGCTGGGGGCTCTGCCTCCCCAGTTCTCCAGGGCTTCCCGTCGAGGTTGTGCTGGGGGGGGGGCGCAGGGGCTTTTGGGGTCTCCCCGCGCCCCCCCCTCCTCGCCTGTCGCCCTTCCCACCCCCCCGGAGGCCCGTCTAGGCCACTGCAGCAACTGTCTCCTCCTCCCCTCCCTGCTCGCCTCCTCCAGTCTCTTACCCTCTACCTCCACTCTCCCCCCACCGCCAGCCTCCTCTCCCCCCCGCTGACCTCAGCCCCCTGCTCTCTCCCTGCCCCTCTGCCTCTGCGCCCCGGCCCCCTCCTCAGGTCCCCCCCTCACGGTCTCGCCACCCTTGGGACCACCAGGCCCCCCTCTCCTTCTCCATCTCCTCCTCACTCTCTCTCCGTCCCCATCACCCGCTCGCAGGTGGGTCGGGGTGCCCGTCTCGGTCGGATTCTCAGTCTGTCTGTCCGTCTGTCTGTCTCCGTCTCCCTCGGCCGGGCTCTGTCTGTCTCTCTCTCTCCGCGATTACAATTTCTAGTCACACGGCAGTGCAGAGCCAAGCTGTGCCTCAGCTCCCTCCCTCCCCACCCCCTCCCTCCTTCTTTCTCGCCTCCTGAGCGGGGAGGGCGCCTCTCCTCCCTCCTCCTCCAGCCCCCCTTCCCAGCGCCGGAGGCCTCCCCCTCCCCCGTTAATCAAAGGCTCCGTTATCTAATTAACCCATTGGTTCTGGGCAGCCGGGGAAGGGCGGGGAAGCCGGGGAGGAAGGTTGAAGGCTGGGCTGTCCAGGGAAGTGGGGGGTGGGGGGCGTCTGGGCTGTGCCAGGCCTGGCCTCCTGGCACAGACAAACTCATCGGCCGCATAACCAGGCTGGGCCGGCGCTGACCCACCGCCCCTCATGCACCTGCCCCCCATCCCGAGTGCAGACAACCTGGCGCGGGCTCCTCTGCAGGCAGGCGCTCCCCCAGGACCCTAGGAGCCCCCCCAAAGCCCCCCACCACACCGCACAGCCAGGCACCCTGACTTCCACCCCGATACACCAGCGAACCTGGGCCCGTGTCACCGTCACCCCAGTCCTTCAGCCGAGGGCCAACCCCTGTTCATGCCACAAAGGAACCCATCCCCAGATGCAGCCCTCTCCCCTGGACCTCAGCTATATCCTGCTATCCGCCTCCTGATACACTTCTGCAAAATGGGCAGGGCAGCCTCTTCCATTCATTCGATTCATCGTTTTTAATCCATCCATCCATCCAACAAATATTTTCTGCGTCCCTACTGTGTGCAGACACTGGTGTAGATGCTGACTAATGCTGCCCCCACCCTCCAAACCCAACATGCACAGGCCCCAAAAGACAAGTAGCAATAATAGAGCACATTGATCAAGTGCCAGGGGGCCTGCGTTTCGGTCCTGGATCTGCTGTTGGTTTGCTGTGTGACCTCAGGCCAGTGACTTCATTTTTCTGAGCTGCAGAAAAATGCTGTGAAACAGGGATAATAATAGTATCTATCTCATGGGGCCACTCGGGGACTGGCTCAGTAAATGGCTCTCTCTTTACAAAAAATGCAGATCTGACCACTTCTCATCCCTGCCACCATCTCCCCTAGATGATCACAGCTGCCTCCTCAGTTGTCTCCCCACTTTGACTCTCGCCCTCCCTCCCACACGGTTCCCACAGGCAGCTGGAGGGGTCCTGACAGCATCCAAGTCAGATCCTGCCCCTCCTCCACTAAACAGCTCTCACGCCCTGTCTCGTGGGGTGTAAGGGCAGAGACTTCACCGAGGTTTAGCAGACCCCTCTCCCCAGGATGGGCTGCTCCTCCCCTGCTCACCCACCCACCTCAGGCCACACTGGCCTCTTCACTGTTTCTGGAATGGCGCGCACAGTCCTGCCTCAGGGCCTTTGCACGTGCTCTTCCCTCTGCCTGGACCGCTCATCCTCAGGCGTCCCTGTCCTCCTTCAGGTCTTTGCCCTTCAGGTCTTTGCAGTGAGGCCTCCTTGCATCTCACAGCACCCCTACCCCACACCAGAACCTTCTCTGCGTTGTCTATATTGCCTTTGTTACCCTCTGACCTCTTAGAAGCCCACACACTTGAGTGTAAGCTCCCCGAGGGCAGGGACTGTGTCTGTTTTGTGCACAGTTTGGTTCCCAGCACCTACGATGGTGCCTGGCACAGGGTAGGTGCTCAGTGAACATCGGGTGGAGGCATTAGTTATCAGCGCCATCATTTAGATCCCTCCCCAGTTTCCCCACCTTCTCTCCTATAGTCACACAGAGACGCACCTGCTTGGCCACATGCCCCTCTCTGCACACCCAGCCCAGGACACACTCACCCAGCTGCACATCTCAGGCTCACCCCACAGACGTCCAGACCCCAGGGTCCCCTCCCATCCCAGGAGGCCCCTCCCATCCCAGGAGGGTCCCCTCCCATCCCAGGAGGCCAGCCTGGCAGACTCAGCACCTCCATACGCCGCTGTGAACACACTGCCTTCAGCTCAATTTCTGCACCCACAGCATGGCGCCATCTGGCTGGCAGGGTCCCAGATACTATACCGTAGGTCCCCAGGGCAGCTGCATGCACCCCACTAAATGCAGACCCTGAGGGGAGCCACACCTCAGATGCCACCTGTGTGGGCTACCTTCCTGGATATGGCTTTGCGCCGAGGGGACACCTGGCCCCAGTTACAGCCCTCCAACACAGCTAATAGGGGTGCTGGCTAACTCTCTTCTTCTGAGCATGTTCTCAAAGCCAAGGGCTGTGTACATGCCTGACTCATACCAACTCCTTGAATAACCCCACCACCAGTAATGGTAATGTCCACCATGTGCCTGGCACCAACAGGGCAGAGTCCTGGGAGTTTCACTTGCATTAACTGTAGTTCTCCCATTGGCCCTCTGACAGGGGACTGCTCTTACCCCCACTTCACAGACAGGGAAGCTGAGGCACAGAGAGGCAAAGTCACTTGCTCAAGGCTAAATACACAGCTGGGAAGTGGCCCCTCCCTGGTCAGCCTCCCCAGAGCCAAGGGGTCCCAGAGACGCTCAAGCTTGTCATGATAGCAGGGACAATTCCCTTGGAGGTCTCCTGGGGGCCTGTTGAACTGTGACCTGCCTTCTGTGATCCTCATTGGCCACGGTCTGCCCCTGATAGTGACGGGAATCTCTGTTGGGCATTCACTACGGGCCTAGGGCCATGCTTAGCCGTGCCCTCGTCTCCAGATGCTGGCTCCCCCCCGCGGCCCTAGGAGGAAGGCATTGTCCCTGTGTCCATTTTCCAGATGGAGAAGCAGATCCTGAGGGCTGAAGGTACTGGCTGATGGTCACACAGCCTGGATACGGGGCAGCTGGGATTGGAACCCAAGGCCCAGCCCTGGGCCAGGTCACCACACTGCCTCTCTCACCCCAGGGCCCTGGGAGAAGCCTCAACACGAGGGTCCTCCACCCCCACCTGGTGCAAGGGACCGAAGCAGACAGAGATGCAAGAGGCCCCAGAGAGAAGAGGTGTGAAAGGCAGAAAGGGGCAGAGACACAGCAGGAGAGAGAAACAGAGACAGAGGCCAATGCGAGCCCTGTGAGGTGGCAAGAAAGAGGGAGAGAGGCTTTAAGGGGGAGCAGAGGAACCTAGAAAGTGAGCCGAGATCCAGGGGAAGGCGGAGGCATGGAGGACCAGGCACTCGAGGCGAGGGCCCGAGGCCTCACCAGCTTCGCCATCCTCCCCAAGTTCTGGGAGATCTCGGGCATCGTGCCTGAGAGGATTCAGGCAGATGGCAGATCGGAAACTCAGGGGCCCAGGAGAGGTGGGACGAGGACAAAAGGGGGGCAGGGAACATTCCACTCAGGCAGACTCATCTTTTTCTGGGGGAAGTTCAGGAGGTGAGAGAAAAGATAGGAAATTGACTGCCATCGCAGCAAGAGGGATGGAGGTTAGATCTAAAGAAGAACTTCCCAACTGTGAGGGACTGGAGCCAGGAGGGTGGAGAGACATCAAAGCCAGGGAGAGATGAACACTTCTCTCTCTGGATGTCTGTCATACGGGCATGGCCGGGAGCTGTTACGGTGGGGGGAGGGGGGGGAGGGTACAGGCAGCACAGGCTTCAGGGATGGATGAAACAACTTCACACATGTGTCCCTCTGAGCCGGTCCGTGTCCTGAACGCTTTTAAAATAAAAGCAACCCCAAAGCCCCGAGAATTGACAGTCCCCTAACTTTTGAGATAGAATCACCCTGGGAAAAGGGTGGCCCAGGCCCCTCATAGCTGCTGCGGAGGAAACAGAGTTGGGGGCTCAGCTCAGGACTTGCCCAGGCTTCCTGAGGCAAGGGTGGGCTGGGGAGAGGTGACTTGCTTGGTGAGGGGGACTGTCTTCTCCTGTCTTCCCCCAACTCCCGACCGAGAAGCACTGACGGGTCATTTATTTGGTCTTTCATATGTTCATTTAACAAATATTTACTGAGTGGCTCCACCACCCCGAGGCTCCGCCCACACACCGGGCACGTTCCCACCTCAGGGCCTTTGCCCCTGCTGTTCCCTCTGCCTGAAGCGGTCCTCCTTGGGTCTGCGTTGCTCTGTCTCCATTCCAGACTGTTCCATGCCACCTCCGGGAGGGTTTCTTTGCCCCCCGCCCCCCAGCCCGTCCCTTACACTTCTCTTCCTTTCCTTCACAACCCTCTCATCAGCTGGCCCGACATCATATGATGGATAACGCCCGGTCCTGCATATTGTCTGTCTCCCCACTAGAAGATGAGCTCCCCAGGGAGGGAGTTTGTCTGTCTGGCTGCATCCCAGGTGCCTAGGATGCGCCCGGCTCCTACAGCGCCTCATCAATATCCGCAGAATGAAGGAGCGAGCGAGCGCCCCCTACCGGTGGATTCCCTGCCGGCGCCGGGGGCGCAGGGGCGGAGGAGACCTGCCTTTGTCTTTGGGGAGTTAGTGGTCCAGAGGGGAGACATACAAAGGCTGAGTGAGAGGGTGAGCACGGGGTGGAGGCCCTGGAACGTCTGCGGGAGGAAGTGACGGCAAAGCTGAGAGCTGAAGGACCAGCGCGAGGCCTGCGGGTGAAGAAGGGCGCGTCAGGCAGAGGGACCCCTGTGTGTAAAGGCCTGGGGGCCAGAGAGGCAGATGGGGGTCGGGGGTCTGCGGAGTCCAGCTCAGTTACAAAGACGTCCTGCTCCACAGCGGGCTGAGAGGCGGGGGTGCTGGGAGCTGAGGGTGGGAGGCTGTGACAGGAGAGGGGCAGGGTCAGCTCTGGGTTGGAAAGACCCCTCTGAGTGGACTCTTGGGAGAGACTGAGGCCGGGCAGGAGCTGGGCCAAAGGTCCAGGGGGAGAGGATGAGGCTGGGACCGGGCCACAGGGGTGGCGAGGAGGAAAAGAATGAAAAGATACTGCCAGTTTGCAAAAAGCGGCACAACTTGGAGATGAGGCGGAGGGAGGGGGCAGGTTCTTCTTATAGATTTGCGGGTCAAATTCTTAAAGCCAGGAAAGGGGAGAGGGCAGGGAAGAAGGTTGGGGAGAGGAGACTGGAGCGGTCCAATCTTTGCTTGTAGGTGGCGAACCCGCTCATGCCAGCACCCCAGATGCTACGGGTGGTGCAGGGACCCGAAGCCTGGTTGCCATCGGTCGCTGTGGCTGTGTTACCTTGGGCCAGGCCCTCCCCCTCTCTGGGCTCCCATTTCCTCCTTTAAATCAGGACACCAGTGACAGTCAGCGCTGCCCGGGGCTGGGGAAAGGGGGCCCGGAAGATGGTCTAGTCAGCAAGTGACCAGCAAATGTGAGCTGGGACTCGAAGTCCTCCTGGTGAGTGGGGAAAGAAGCAAACCCGCTCCAGTCCCAGGCTGCTGCCAATTTTCTGCTGGGAACCATAGCTTGCTGTCCCCATTTCTTCGTCTGAGAAATGGGAATTGATAACAGGTAGCATATGACAAAGGGCTGGAGGCAGGGGGTGGGGGGAGAACAGCAGCTGTTTGCCAGCCGGTGTGGAACCGGTTCAGTATTTGAATGAGTCGCTGTCCCCCACTGTGCAAGTGCTATCAGCACTGTCGGGTATGGTGGCCACCAGCATATGTGGCCATCAGGCACTTGCCACGTGGTGAGTGTGAGTGAGGAGCTGAATTGTTGATTTACTTTAAATTAATCGAGAATTTTTTTTTTTTTTGGCTGCGTCCTGCAGCGTGCAGGTCCTTAAGTTCCCCGACCAGGGATCGAACCCGTGCCCCCCTCAGTGGAAGCTCAAGAGTCTTAACCACTGGACCGCCAGGGAAGTCCCTCTTTAAATTAATCTAAATGTCGATGGCCACACACGGCTGTGGCCGTAGTGGTTACTGGATCGGACAGCGCGGTATGGCCATCCCAGTGCCTCCCGGTTCAGCCTCGGTCCCGCTTGGAACCCTGAGTCCCCAGAGCTTGGGCTTCTTCAGCTCAGAGGCTCCGCCCACAACCTCACAGGGCTCTCCCAGGATTCTGGAAGGACTTGGAAGGAGATCAAAGTGAGAGAAACAAACTCAAGTGAGAGTAGGGCACCCAAGCCAGGCTGGCTCTGCCTTTGTCATCTGAAGCCTGCTCTGTGCCAGGCCTCTGCTGAGGCAGCCTTGGGCCCACAGGGGAGGAACTACAGCAGTTCCACTTCACGGAAGGGCAGGCTGAGGCGTGGTGAGGTCCTGAGTCCTTGTTGTACCCATGACCGCCCGGACCCGGGCAGGAACCAAGAGATGGAAGGAAGCCGAACGTCCAGGCCCCCTATACTGTGTGACTCTGGGAGGTGGGGCGGCCGCTGAATTGAATCCACCGAGGGAGAGAGCTAGGACCTAGCCTGGTGTTGGCGGTTTTCCAAACAGCGGTTATTGCCAAGGCTTCGCAGGGGTGCATGGGGGTGAGTTTGCAGGTGGGGAGGGCCCTGGTGTGAGCCAGCCTGACTGTGGCCTCCCGCCCCCCTGCTCCCCTCCCTGTCCCCTGGAAGGGCAACGTTGCCATCTGTTTTCCATCTCAGGGCGTGCAGAACTACTACACTTTAAAAAAGGGGGCGTTCTACTAAAAGTAACCAAAAGCTGAAAACTCCTTGAACGGGATCAGTGTTCCTTAGACATCGGCGCGCATCCAGTTGAGCTGGGGGCTTTGTGAAAGTGCAGATTCTGATTTGGTGGATCCAGGACCAGGCCAAGATCCCACGTTTCCCAGGGATGGTGGTCCTGGAGCAAGGGGTCAAGGGTCCCCTAAGTGTGCCATCCGCTCCCACGTTCCATTTCCAGAAGAGTAATGAACCCTCCCCTCCCCCACCCTGTCTAGGGGTGTGCTGGGAGGGGATGCAGACTGGGGTTAGAACGTCGATTGTCACTCGTATTAGACATGGGGCCTTGGAAAGGGGACATCGCCTCTCATGGCCTCAGTTTGCTCATCTGTAAAATGAGGAAAATAGCTAATCGACCTCCTCGGATGGTGGGGAGTCAGTGGTCCCATATCTGTGATGTTGCTGAGCTCGTGCCTGGCTCATAGAAAGGTCTCAGTAAAACTCTTCTATGACTGTGACTATCCTCCTCCTCCTGGATAGTGTCACACTGTCACTTTAGGAAGGCTGGACAGGTGGAAAGAGCAAGGGTGTTAGGGAGACCTGGGTTTACACCCTGACCCGCCGCTTTCTCGCTGTGTCCCCCTCCGGCCCCCCAGGCTCTGTCTGTGAAGGTAATGACACCTAGCTTGGTGTCATTACCTGCCCAGTGCTGGGCACTTCAGTGACAGTGTTATCAGTAGTAAATCATTAATAACAGTTATCACTTATTCTCACTGGGTCAGAAGAACAAATCTTTTCCTCCTTTTTACTCTACCCCCACCCCCCCCCCTTATGTTAATCCAGTATTTCTGGCTGGATCAAAAACACCCATTTATCGCTGGTGGGGGACCCACAGAATCACCTGAAGGGTCTTTGTTCCCCCCAGACCCAGCTGGACATGAACACCCCCACCCTGGGAAGGAAAGTCCGCCGCGACAATGGGCCTGGGTACGTCCTCTCCCCTCTGGGGTTTGAAGGGCATAAACAAGATCGAGAGGCCAGGAGCCTGCGAGTTACCAGAAGTCCGATATCTCTTTTAAACTCTAACCTTCTGAATCTATTACTCTTAACAATCTGATTATTGTTATTATTAATGATCCTAATTTCCACTCGGAGGGCCTGATGGGCCAGCATGTTGCCCTCTCTGTTTCCCCCTTTGGAAAGCAGTGATCTCAGCTGGGGGAGGCAATCTGCAGAGTGGCCAGCACCCAGGTTGCAGCCCCAGCTCTGCCACTTCTACCTTGGTGATCTCGGGCAAGGGACCTCATCTCTCCCGCATCAGTTCCCCCTTTTGTCAAACTAAAGATGATGATCGTGCCTCCCTCCCAGGACTCCTGTGAGGAGAAAACAGAACAAATCCATATGGACTCACCAGCACAGAGCCTGGCCCAGGGTAAGCGCTAATGAATGTCAGCTCTTGTCATCATTATCTCCGGCCCTGTGTCTGCGGGTTCCAGGCAAGTGGACGGCAAATCTCCACGTTTACCGCCTGGGGTTGCCCCTCTGGGAGGGTTGGGGCTGCCACTGCTTTCTGACCTTTGTCACAGTGCTTGAACAAGAGCTCTAGGGCCTAAGCTCAACACTCTGACAGGAGTGTGGGCTGAGGGGTTCAGGGGGACACAGCTGAGACAGGAAGGGAGTGGCCTGGGTCGCTGCCCCAGCCCTACCTCGCTCCCTCTCTCTGCTTGCCATCTGGGTCATACACAGGCTTCTCAACACCCCCACCAGGACCCAGCGTTCTCTCTCTGCAGCCCTCTTGAGGACCCAGCCGCCCCCTGGGATGGACTTCTGCCTGCAGGGGCCCTACCAGCCCATCTCCCAGGCCTCAGAAGCAGCCCCTCCCCTCCACCTGCCATGACAACAGTTGCATGTAGGTTTCCAGGCAACAAGGGGGCATCTTGGCGCTCTTTTTACTCTCCTGCCACCCCCTCTCCGGCAGAGTCACCCCGCTCTCAGGGACTGGGAAGGGAAGGGAAAGGGGGTTTCTCCCCAGCAAAGACGGAGGGTTCCTAAACTCAGGGATGAGGAGGCTTCCTACACTCTGCCAGAGAGGAAACACAGACATTCTCCCTACACCCCGACAAGGGTGACGGTGGAGGAACTGATGGTGGGGCTGAGCACCGTCATGGCACAAAGGGGACCCCTGTCATCTGCACCCTGACCCGGAGATGAGACCGAGTGAAGCCCTTCCTCCCCCAGAACATAGCCTCACGTCCTCTGAGACCTGCACTGGGACCAGGTGAACTTTCAGCTGTGTACCTGCCCTCCCTTCAACACACAGGGAAACCCACCCCTGCCTGGGGGCTGCAATCTGACCCACTGGGGGACAAGGGTGGGGTCTGGGGCCCACCCTGGCTGTCAGCCAGCCAAGGATGGGCTGCAACAGAACTTGTGTGTGCTCTGAAGCCTGGTGGCCTTAAGAGTCTTCCCGCCCTTGGTGTGGCAGGGAGGCAGGCCCTGGCTCCTGGGAGGCCCAGAGCTGGGGCAAAACTGCCCCAAAGAATGATGGGGCAAGAAGGGCAGGCAGAGAGAGCCCCTGGCAAAGGGGCTCTGATTCTGGAAGAAAACCAAGGGTAGGAGTGTGGAGAGAGTGACGGGGGGGTGGGGTGGGGTGGGGGAGGTGGGAAGAACCACTTGGAGAGGAAAGAGAAGAGAAAATAGCAGAGGTGGAAAACTCTATAGTGCTGGGCAGGTAAGAAAGATGGATGAAGCAGGTTAGAACAGAGGAGGGAGGGTTGGCCCTTGGGGTACCTGAGCACAGGGCACTGCTACCCCAGGGGGAGAATTATTCAAAAGAAGCTGATAATCTGGAATTCTGAGATATAATTGAATATAACATTATATTAGCTTTAGGCGTACAACACAATAATTCAATATGCGCAAAATGATCACCACAATAAGTCTAGTTACAAATCACCACGCGAAGTTACACATTTTTTTCTTGTGATGTGAATGAGTTTTTATGTGAAATTGCTAATTTTTTTTTAAAAAGTTGGCAACACATTAAACACTTTGAAAGCAGTAGGGGCAAATAACACTCGTGGCCCACAGGACAGCGGTGTAAGTGCTCAGGGCTGTGGGGAGGGCGAGTGCAGGGTGGGGGGGGGGGAAAGCAGGGAGAGGAGGAGGAAGGACGACGGGGTGGGGGGGGGTCGAAACAGATGGCTGGAGGTGAGGGACAGTGACAACAGAGAAACGGAGAAGAAAGTGCAGGGAGCAAGCGTGGCTGAAAAGAAGTGGAAAAGGAAGCAAGGGTAGACAGAGGAGCCAAGACCAGAAGGCACTGGGCTGGGGGGCGGGGTGAAGGGTCAGCCGAGGGGAGAGAGATGGGAGATGGAGGTGCGGAGATAGAGACACGAGGTCCAGGTGACACCTCAGGACAGATGCCCAGCCAGACCAGCCAGAGAGGTCGGGGAAGGGAAGGAGGATGCGGAGGGTGTGATAAAGAGAGGGTGTACTGTCCTGTCAGAGGAGACAGGTGAGCCGTGGGGGTGGGGAGGAGAGAAGCCGGGGTGCCGGAAGAGGCTGCGGACTCAGCGCTTCTCCTCCCCGCCCCCCCCCCCCACCCTGGCTGTGCCCCACAGCACCTCGCCTGGAGACCTGCCTCTCTCCACCTGGCCTCGGTGCGTGCGCTCACGTGCGTGTGCGCGCTGGGCCCTGGCTCCGTTCTCCTGAGACGTGTCAATGGCCCTCTGATGCCTGACGTCTTAATTCTGCCGGAGCCCTCTGACTCGGGGACCCCTCTCCCATCTGATTCTGGGTGGGATGCAGGACGGCTGCTGGGGTCCCTCCAGCACACACGGAGACCCCTCACGCTGGGATCTGAGCATGTACCAGCAACACGTGGGGCTGCATCTTCACAGCTCTGAGACCACCTCCGTGCCTCTCGATGTCCCAGTGACACCTCTTTGAGTCTCTGTGAGTGCGAGGTCACAGGGCGACCAGGAGTGAGGGCCTCTCTGGCAGGGCGTCTCTCCAGGAGGTGCTGCCTTTGTCTCTCCCTCCGTGTCTCTGTGTATGAGGGACTCTGTGTGTCTCTGTGTGTCCAGGTCTTTCTCCCGGCCTCTGGCTGACTCTGGGTTCCGAAGCCAAGTTCGTAACTGGGTCTCTCTGATTCCACATCTGGGTCTCTGGCTGCGAGTGAATGACTCTGTGTATGTGTGTTTGTGCGTGTGCGCCCACGCACGTGTGCACCTCTGCCTACACATGCCTCTGTGTCTTTCTCACCCTCTCCCTCCTGCCCTCCACTGATGGCTGACTCACTGTGGCAAGTTGGGCCCGGTGCCTCTAGCTGCCCCCTGCACCTCTCGGGTGCTGAAGTGCCCTCTGGCTCCTTCTCACCTGCGCCCTGGGGCTCTCCCCACGTGCCCAGAGTCTGCGGCTCCCTGTGGCTCCCTGTGTCTCTGCCTTGCCTGGTCCCTTGCTCTGTGTGTGAGGATGATGTGTGTTCCCCTCCCTCCCCTACTTTCCTTTCTTTTGGAAATTGAGTAACTCTGTGTAGGTCTGGCTCCCTGGTGATGCGCCCTAATTGTGTGTCTGTTTGGAAGTCGGGTCCCCCTCTCTCATTCTGGCTCTGCCTCTGTCTCGCTGGCTCCCACCCTTCCCAGCCTCGTCTGAATGTCTCCCTCTCACCTCTTGGCTGCTTCGCTCTCTGTCCCTCCTTTCTGAGTGTGTGTTTGAACACTCAAGTGCCAGTATTAGAGGAGACCCAGAGAAGAGCGGGAGGAAGATGGGGAGGGGAAAGGAGGTGCAGGTTGGAAGGAGCAAGGAGACAGGAAGAGGGCGGGGCTGATCCTGGCCACTGCGGGGTGGGGGGAGTTTTTAGCGGGGAGAGGATCCTGCCTGCGCCTGGACCGGGAGGGAAGCGACTCTGGCTATTCCCAGCTGCCGCTGGAGCCCGAGTTCCTGTCTGGCGGCTGCGCGGCCGGGACTTGGGATGTGAGGTGCATAGCAATGGGGCGCTGCGGAGGCTCGACTGCAGCTCCCAGCTGGGGAGGGGGTGGGGAGGGGGCTGAGGGGCAGCCCTGTGGCTCCCTTCCCCCTCCCCCTTCCCATCTGGGCTCTCCCCAGGGGATTTCCTCACCCTGAGAAAGTCTCTTCCAGAAAGCAAGGCCCGAGGCTGCAAGGAGCAGGGCGGGGAGAAGGGGCCGGTGCTCCGGAGAAGTGGCAGAGGTGGGGGCGGGGAGAGAGGGGGAAGATGGGAGTGGCAGAGACAGGATGGGGCGGGTGGGTGAGGGGGCCCCATGGGCATCAGGACCCAGAGTCCAGGAGAGAGACTGGCTGGGCCCCTGGCCGGAGAGAAGGAAGAGCCCATGGAGGTGGGGGCTTGGAAATGTGGGCGGAACCCTGGACAGAGCCTGGGTCACGGGCTCCCCAGGACTGATGGGGAGTTGGAAAAAGCCGAGGGAAAGAGAAGGAGAGTTTCCAGACAGGAGGCCCCTAGGACTGGGGGGGTCTGGGATTGGGGGATCCCATGAGGTGAGGAGACAGGGATGGGGGGCTCTAAGTGAAGGAGGGTCACAGAAGGGGGTCCCGGACAGAGCAGGATGTAGTGAAAGAGGTTAGGTGGGCTAGGGAGAAGCTCCACCGGCCCCCGCCCAGGTGAGGGTCCTAAGCAGAGCGGGGAAGTGATACGGGGTCCTGAGAGGAACAAGGTAGGGACTGGGGGCTACAGGAAAAAGAGGCTAAAGTTGCGGTCTCCTGGAGAGGGGATCAATGGGGGATACCTGGGGGGAGAGAGTGAGAGATGGGGGGATGAGGGGATCCTGAGGGGAAGACGAGGTGCAGTTAGAAGGTCCTAGAAGAGTAGGTATGAGGGTGGGAAGGCTTGGGAGGGCAGCAAATGGGGGAGGGGAGGTCCCCAAGAGGAGAGGGCTAAGGACGGTGGGAGGCAGGTAGTGGTCCCAGAGAGACACGTGCCCAAGGATAGAAGGCCCCGAAGCAGAATGGGGTCAAGGAAGGGGGTCTTGGGAAGAGGGAGGGGCAGGGGTTCGGTTGCCCATCAGTAGGGGTTGGGGGACCCCAGAGCGAGAGGGGCTGAAGATTGGGGAGAGGGTTGTCTCGTTCCCCAGTCACCCCCTCCGTTTTTCCCATTCTCACTTCCCAAACTCCCCGGTTCTCCCCGGTTGCCAGGGCAACCGCTCCTGCCAGGCGCGGTCACCAAGGAAACCCCGTGCCCGCCTCTCTCCCCCCTCCCCATCACTGGCGTGCCCCCCCACCCCAAGCAGTGGCGGTGTGGAAGGTGGGAGGGGCAATGGGGGGGGGGGAAGAACCCGAACTCCCGCCCCAGAAAGAGGGGCCCAGACCTACACCCAGTGAGCCACCTCCCCTCCCCCCGCCCCGCAAGCCTACATCCTCAGCCCTACAGCTGGATACACAGCGACCGCCGGACGTACATCCCCCCCCCACCCCGTCCCTAGGCAGCGGCGACCCCCGCCCCCAACACAGAACTAGCCTGGCCCGGAGGACCCCCACCCGACTACCTCCCCCACCGGCTGCTGCTCTCCATCAGGCCCCGCCCACTGTCCTCTGCCGCCGGCCCCCCAGCCCCGAGGAGGCCTAAGACCACGGTCCCCTAATTAGAGAATGCCCCCCCCCCCCGCGGTTCCTCCTCCCGCCCCCGCCCGGGCCCTTCGGCGGCTACTCACAGCGAGGAAAGGGGCTCCTTCCGGGGGGCAGCATGCCCGGCCCGCGGGGGGAGGACCCCCCCAATGAGGCACAGGGATTCGGGGTGCGAGGCCCGCTGCGGGGAGGCGCGGGGGGCGGGGCTGCGTCCGGGCCCGGGTCGCTCGCGTTCTCCCCCCTCCCCGGCTCCTGGATGGGGAGGGGGCTTCCGCAGCGGCAGCGGTGGGGTTCGGGGGCCGCTCTGCCTCCTCGCCCGCCCGCCCGCCTGCCGCCCGGCCCGGCGCCCTCGTCCGCCGGCCCGCCTTCCTTCTTGCCTTCCTTTCTTTCCTTCTTTCTTTCCTCGCTTCCTTCCTTCCAGCCTTCCTTCCTTCCTTCCTCCCTCGTCGGGCCGCCGGCGCCGCTCTCCCCCCACCCCACCCCCCCCAGGCCCCGGCCCCGGCCCCGGCCCCCGCCTCGGACGGTGCGGCAGCGACCGAGAGCAGCCGAGAGCGGCAGAGACGCGAGCGGAATACTGATGATGGAGGGGGAGCGGGAGGGAGGGGAGGGAGGGCGCCGGGAGGGGGGAGGCTTTCCGGGAAGGAACGGAGGGGGGAGAGGAGAGAAGGAGAGGAAGAAGGGGGGGAAGAAGGGGAGGGAGGAAAAGGGAGACGATGGGGAAGGGAGGGAAAGGGGGAGGGACGAGAGGGGGAGGGTGGGGGAGGGGTGAAGCGGTGGGAGAAAGAAGGGGAAGAAAGTGAGAGAAAGAGAAAAGAGGGAAGGAAAGAGGGGGAGGGAGGGCCGAGCGACAAGCAGGAGAGGGAGGGACCGAGGGAAGAGCAGGGAAAGATGGAGAGAAGGGGAGAGGGAGGCGAGCTTGTCCCGGACAGGATGGGAGGCCAGGGGGGGGAGAAACTCCTAGTACACCTTTGGTAAATATGTGCGGGGTGAATGCGGAGGGAAGGGGAAGGCAGGGCCAAAGCGAATGGATGGAGGGGAAGCCGAGCTGGGGAGCAGGAGGGAGTAGGCAGAGGACAGGAAAAAGAGGGTCTGAAAGGAGAGAGATGGTTAGGGGGCTGGAGGAGGCCCAGGAGCGGGGAAGTGGGGGAAGGGAGGAGGGAGGGGAGAGGTAGGAGAGGGCGGGAGGAAAGGCGGGGAAGCTTTGGGGGGATGTGGGGAGAGGGAGGGAGCAGGGCGGAGGCGCTGGCCTGATGGGGAGAAACAAAGCTGGACACAGATGAGAGGACTGAAGGGGGGGGAGACCAAGAGAGGGATGGGGGGAGAGGGGAGATCCAGGGCAGGGGAGAAAGGAGCCTGGGAGCTAGAGCTGTGGAGGTACAGGTGGGGTGCAGGAGCCTGAGGGAGAGCACGCAGGGAATGCCTTGAACCCTCACTGTGTGCCCACCTCGTCACCACCCCCCGCCCCCGTTTCAGCAGCCAGACAGAAAGATCCTCTCACCCATTTCCCAGATAAGGACACTGAGTTCTCAGGGGAACGAGGGCAGAATCCAAATGCAGAGTCCAGGCTCTGGACGGGGTATCTTGAAGGAGCTAGAGAAGAGGCTGGGCCCTGGCGAGGAGCCCCTGGCCCAGCCCTGTCAGGTGGAGACGCGTGGGAGAGGGCAGAGAATGGGGCCCACAGCCTCCCCCCACGGAGTTCTCTCACCTCCTCCAGGTGTTGGCAGCAGGTGCTGGGGATACATTTAGAGCTGTGAAGCCCGCATTGCACCTTGGGTGCAGGGAGGCACGGAGAGGATGAAGGGGCCTCGGAGAGGTCACCTTGCCCTCCCTCTGCCCCATCAACTCCCCTGTCTGCTACCCCTAAAGGCTCAGCCACCAAGGATGGGGGGCATGGGGAATTAGGGGGCAAAGAAACTCAGAAGGGGGCTGAAAAGAGGCAGCCCATTTCCAGTGCGCTGAATTTCCTCCCAGGCAGGAATCTCACCTCTTCTTTGTCCCCCCAAAAAGTCCAGCTACTAACTTTGGATATGGAGGAGAGAGAAAAGATAAAGTGCCAATCTGCCCTTCTTCCGAGAGCCCTGGGAGGGGCACGTGTGTCCCCTTCATCCCCACGGGCAGAAATGGGGCGAAGTGGAAGCCAGTCTGGGGAAAGAGGGGGCTGGGAGGCGGGGAGGGAAAGTGGGTCACATTTGGGTGCATGAGAAGCAGCTATGGGTGGGGGCCGGTTAATGCGGAGACGGGAGAACTACAGAGAGGGGAAACTGAGGAAGGAGAGAGCGACCAGGGCCTGGGAGCAACAGGTGGGTTGTGGAGCGCTGGGTCCCCACCTTGGCGCTACAGAAATCTGGTTTAGGAGGTTGGAGGTGTGAATGCGTGCACCCCAGAGCACAGCATAGCGCAGGCCCAAGGTCAGTGGCAATGCTGGTAAAACAATAATAGTAATAACGGCCAGCATGTCATACGTGCTTGCTTCGATCAGACTCAGATGCCATGCCAAGCGCTTCATGAACATCTAGCTGATTCCTTACAACCAGCCTCAACTGGACTTTTAGGGATGTGAGCACGGGTGGGCACAGGCAGAGCAGGCTCTTGGAGGCCCCTGCTGTGCCCAGCATTAACCCCTTAGTTTCTAGACGCTTGCTGGGGAGAGGCCAGAGCAGGGAAGTAGAGAAGAATTTCCACATCTTACCAAGTCCTGAGGCTTCCTGGTCTGGTCTGAACCTATTTCAGAGAAACAAAAGAGCGCTAGGAAGACAGGGGCGGGCAGGGCGGCAGGCTGGAGGTGATGGGGTGGGGGGCCTCACAGAGGAAGTGGCTTTGGAGCAGAGATCTAAATGACAATAAGGAGGCAGGAGATCTAAATGAGAGAAGGAGGCAGCTGCCAGCTTGTGCAGGGAAGAGCCCCCAGGCAGAAGAGGTGTGGACAGCAGAGGCCCGGGGAAGGCCACAGGCTTGGCCTGTTTGAGAGAGGAAATAAGACAGGTGTGGCAGAAGCAGGGCGAGACACAGGGAGAGTAAAAAGGGGGAGGAAGAGCCCCGGATTAGCGCAAACACAAAACCAAGCCCCACGTGACCATCTGTCCCCTAAACTTTGCCCTAAAGCTTAATTAACTCAAGCAGCAGTCCTGAGTATCCTAAGCACTGATCCCCATTTTTCATTCACATTTCCAACACTGATTGGGGCCTATGATGGCCTAGGATGGGCCAGAATCCCTATTACCTAAGAAGGGATGGCAGTGACCTGGGGACCCCACCCCCCCATAGTAATGGAGACTCAAAAGGTACGTTTACTATTTCAAACAACCAAATGTAAAGTATACATTTCCTTTGGGATGGCATTTCAGAGGTTAACCCAAAATCAAATCTCTCTGCTTCAGGCTGTAAAAAAAAAAATTTTTTTTCTTTTAATCCACTCAGTGTGTTAAATACTCATCTCACCCTTATCAGAAGTTCTGATGGACAGTTAGGTTTACCTTTGATAAAGAAAATATGGGCCAAGGAAGGAAATTTTCACTTAAAGTAGTTTGGTTTGCTCAGAAAACTCTCTCAAAGTGGGATCCATGGGGGACAATGGCTAGAGGTATCACCGCCCCCCCCCACCCGTGTTCAGGTATTTTGTTCAATACACTCCCACTGAGCAGCTACCTACCGTGGGTACATAAACAAGAAATAAACAAGATCCTCACTGACTCAGAGTTCTAGGAGGTGGGTGAACATCACAGCAGGTGCTCAGCTAAGCCCTAGACCTAACCCCCAATTCTGACTTTCACTGTGCCTCCAACCTAATCCCTAACTCTTAGGAGAGATGGCAACTGCTGACCAAGGAACACAGAGTTGGATGCAGAGTAACACCCCTGTGTCCTGCTTGTCCAATTTCCAGAACATCTGTGTTTGTCCTGTGTCAGCGTGGCTGGCCATATTTCCCAAAGGTGGCTGCAACACTCGCCCCCATCCCACACGCTCTGGCACTCCTCCACGTGCACGTCCCTCAAAACTGGGAGGGCTTTTGTGACCTTTTCAACCAAAGGAGTGTGGCAGAAGTGATGCCATGTGACTTCCAAGGCTAGGTCATAAAAGAGATGCAGCTTCTGCTTTACTTGCTGGAAATTGGCTCTTGTGCCTTTGGTGGCTTAATAAGCTCACTGACGGCCCTGAGGCCACCATGCTGGGAGGAAGCTCAAGCTATCCCACAGGGAGAGGCCACACAGAGAAGCCCTGACGCTACCTGAAGAGGGAGGAATTCCTGGCCAGCACACGGCTGCGTTAGCTCCCCTTCTCTTGCAGCTCTAGCCACAGTCTCACTGTATCCACTTTAGAGCCAGAACCGCCAGCTGACTCTTCCCCAAATTCTTGACTCACAGAGACCTGAAGAGATAATATAATGATTTTGCTGCTTTAAGTCACTAAGTATTGGGTGTGACTTACTGTACAGCAACAGATAACTGCAACAGTCAGTGACACAGAGCATGACACTCTAGTCCTTTACTAGACAGGACAATCTCAAACCATCTATATCCATCAGTGGTGGAAAGTTTGGCTGAAATAAACCATGTACCATCCTGGTCTTGGTTTCTAGATATCGTTCCCCCTAAGACGAACCAGACTTCTTGGAAAAGTGGCTGCTTCCAGGTTTGGGGGCAGGGCAATTACAAAGTAAGCATGGGACATCTTTCATGCCAAAAAGGCAAGAAAGTATTCACAATACTAATGGGGTCAGGTCAAAAGGACACAGTAGCCAGCTTGAAGGGGCTCCCATTGGCAGCAGTTGGGACAACTGGAGCACCAAAAAGAATGACTGTGATGCTGGTAATGTGTGAGTGTGTGTGAGTGTGTGTGACGTAGTTCACAGTTTCGACATTAGATTTGTGCTACGTTTTTTGAGATGACTTATCTCTGTGAAGCTGGGTTTTTGGCAGTTCTATGATTAAAAGCCAGCACTGCCCTGGAAATCTTTGTGGAATTGGAAATGAGGGTGGTGGTGTCTAATCCGATTCTGAAGTTTGAGAGGTTGTGCAGTGCCCAGCAGGTGCACACATCCCATTAGTGAGCAATTAGAATGAAATAAAATATTTTTCTTTCAATTTATGTGCATTACTTTTTCAGCTGGTGCTAACTCATTAGGACATGAATACTTCTTAAGTTGCATGGACCTAACTACTTAATAAATGGAACAGTTAGGTATTCCTTTGGGGCCTTCGGAACACCATGAAAAAATTATTGAGGCACTGAAGGTACTGTGAAGTGAGAATATTTGGGAACCTCTGCTCCAGACTTGATTTCCATCTTACAGAAAATAGGATGGAGGAACAAGTCACCATGAAGAAACAATCAGACAAATCCAGAATGTGGAGCATTAGACAAAGTTATTGGCCTGGTCTCTTTAAAAAGTCAATATCACGAGGGAGGAAAAAAAGGGTAGAGTAGTTGCTCTAGATTAAAAGAGATTAAAGAGATACAACAACCAAATGCAATTGCATAGACCTTGCAATGGATCCTGGTTTGAAAGACAGTCTATGGGCAACTGGGAAAATGTGAATTTGGATTTGATCTTGAAAACCTCAGGGAATTAATGTTAATTTTCTCTGGTATGATAAAAGATATGATATTGTGGTTATGTAGGAGAATGTTCGTATTCTTAGGAGATTCAGCCTGAAGTATTTACACCTGCAACTTACTTTCAAATAGTTCAGCATTTGAAATGTTAACAATTATGGAATCTAAATGGTGGGTATATGAAGGCTAATTCAAATTTGTTGTTCAATTTTTCTGTATATTTGACATTTCTTTTTCATTAAAAAATTGGGAGAGGGGCATTCCGCTGACAGAAGTAACAATAGGGAAAGTTGTCACTGGCAATGAACCCCTTCCCCTTCCTGCATAAATAATGTCTGCCTCTCTACATCAGCCTTTAAGATTGCCCTAAAAAAAAAAAAAAAAAAGGATTTTCCTGCAGGTCCAGTGGTTAGGACTCCTGCAGGGGGTGTGGGTTTGATCCCTGGTCACCGCAAGCCCGGAGGTGCGGCCAGAAGTTAAAAAAAAAAAAAAAAAAAGATTGCCCTAGTAACTCTCATCTTAAAAATAGTCACCCCAAAGTTCCCTCCTTTGAGAACACATCTCCTTGCACCTCATTGTTTGTTCTTTTCAGCAAAACTTCTGAGACAGCTGGAAAGACTCACTATCTCCACTTCTTCCTGTTCTATTCTCTCTTCCAACACGGCTGGGCTTCTGCCCCCCACTACACTAAGCCGCCCTTGTCAAGGTCACCCACGACCTCCATGTTGCAAATCCAGGGGCTACTTCTTGACCCACATCCTACTCATTCACTGAGCGGCACTTGACACAGTACCTCCTTGAAACCGCTTCTTCTCTTGGCTTTAGTGACTCCAAACCCTCCATTTCCTCCTCCCCCACCAGACTCCTCTGTTGGTCTCTGGATGTGGGAGGAGAGCCCGGAGGCCAGGCCCTCTTCGTGGTCTTGGCTCTCTCTCTTGAGTGATCTCACCCAGTTCATGGCTTTAAACTCACAGTCAGCTGACGACTCCCCGGTGTGGGGTGCGCACAAAGGACCGCTGACATCTCCATTTCTCAAATGCAGCAGGTCCAAAACGGGGCTCTCCACTCCCGCCCCACGCCCACACACCTGTTTTGCTTCCGGCTCCGTTATCTCAGCAAACTGTACCACCTTCCACTGAGTCGTCCTGCGGTTCTACCTCTAAAGAGACTGCACGCAGATAGTCCCTTCTTTCCATCTCTTCTGCCACCACGGCAGCAAAAGCCACCATCCTCACTACCGTCCATTCTCCATACAGTGGCCGGAGTGATCTTGTTAACATGTAACTGAGATCATATTATCCCCCAGTTTGATACTCTGAAGACTTTCCACCCTGCTTTGAGTTAAATCTGTACTCCTTACTGAGGCCTCTATAGCCCTGTGTGGTCCGGGCCCCTGTGCCTCCTCGACATCTCCTGCCGCGGTCTCCTTCACTCACTGCACTCCAACTTCTTCCTCTGCAGTGGGCACCTTCCCACCTCAGGGCCTTCGTACCGGCTGCTCTGCCTGGGAAACTCTTCTCCCCTCCCGGACAGTCACAGGGTTGGCTCCCTCCATATCATCTCCCCAAAGAGGTCTTCCTTGTCCAACTTATTTAAAGGCACCCTCCTACCCCTTCCTGGTTACTCTCTATAACACACCCCCTGTCTCTTTTCTTCATAGCATTTATTGATAACTGAACTTTTCTTATTTTTTTACCTACTACTCTCACTCACTGTCTTCCCTCCCTAGAAGGCAGACCCCATGAGGAGAGAGACCCAGTCTATTCTCAGTGACTATTATATCCCCAGTGTCTAGAACGTGTCAGGAAAAGTGTCCATTTTCATTAAATTTATTGAATATCATACATAATTCATCCAGTCTTCTGGGTACTTCAAATGCCCTTCTTGAAACAAAATCATCCTTCAACATAACAAAACATGAACTGTTTTTGTTGAGTCTACTATGCATTAGGCAGGCACTCAAGTTATCCCTTCCAAAATCCTTCCCAAAATCCCCCAAGGAAGATGCTATTATCCCCTCCCCATTTTACAGAGGAGAGTCAAGTTCAAAGAGGTGTTATTGATACAAGACCACACAGTAAAGAAGTGTTAGATTTGGATTCCAAACTTGCTCTGTTTGACTCCAAAGCACACATTCTTCCTGCTCTGCCATATTGTCTGGGACTTAACTGAATCACAATTTCTTTTCATTATAAATGTAATACGTTGGGAACTCCTGCCTATGGCCATGATGGGGTAACTAGTACCAGAACTGCCCTCCCGTGATAAACCACTAGAAAGCTGGACAAGATATACGAGGCCACTATTTTCAGGCATTAAACAGATAGGAAGAGAACTATGGTCCTATAACCTCTGCTATTACACAGTAATTTCACTCTCAGGTATTTACCGCAAAGAAATGAAACCATGGATGCATACGGTCCACACAAAGGCTTAGGTCAGACTGTTCGGGGCATCTTTGTTAATAATAACATAAAACTGGAAATAAGGGCTTCCCTGGTGGCGCAGTGGTTGAGAATCCGCCTGCCAATGCAGGGCACACGGGTTCGAGCCCTGGTCTGGGGAGATCCCACATGCCGCGGAGCAACTGGGCCCGTGAGCCACAACTACTGAGCCTGCGCGTCTGGAGCCTGTGCTCCGCAACGGGAGAGGCCGCGACAGTGAGAGGCCCGCGCACCGCGATGAAGAGTGGGCCCCGCTTGTCGCAACTGGAGAAAGCCCTCGCACAGAAACGAAGACCCAACACAGCCAAAAATAAATAAATAAATAATAAATAAATTTAAAAAATGTGAAATTCTTAAAAAAAAAAAATTAAAAACAACAACAACAACAAAAAAAACAAAAAAAAAAAACCAAAAAAAACTGGAAATAAGCCCAACTTTTATCACCAATGGAACAGATAAACCAATTGTAGTGTATTCATAAAATAGAATACTCTTTAGGAATAAAGGAAATAAACTATTGATAGATTCAACAACATGAATGAATCTCATAGATGTTAGGTGGAGCGAGAAAAAGAGACACAAAAGAGTACATAGTGTATGATTCTACTCATATAAAGTTCAAGAAAAGGCAAAATTAATCTTTACTAATAGAAATCAAAATAGTAGTTGCCTATGGGGTTAGGGATTAGTTGGAAGGGGGAACGAGGGAACTTTCTGGATTGATGGAAATGTTCTGTTGCCTTGAATGAGGTGTTGGTTACACGTGTATAGATTTGTCAAAACTCACTGAATTGTAACCTTAATATCTGGGCCTTTCACTGTATGTAAATTGTTCCTCAAAATAATTCATTGGTATAAAATAGATAACCAACAAGGACCTACTGTATAGCACAGGGAACTATACTCAATATTTTGTAATGACCTATAAGGGAAAAGAATCTGAAAAAGAATATAGATAGATAGATAGATATAACTGAATCACTGTGCTGTACACCTGAAACTAATACAGCATTGTACATCAACTATACTTCAATTAGAAAAAAATATATAAATAATTATATATATATAAATATTAAAAATATATATATAATAAAAATATATAAATAATTATATATATAAAATATATAATATATATAAATATAATAAATAAATAAATATATAATAAATAATGTAAATAATTGGCCTCAACCTCCTATAATTTACAAAAATAAATTCTACATGGGTTACATATCTAAACCTAAGAGGTAAAACAATACAGCTTTTAAAAGAAAGCATAGGGGAGAACTTCCATTCATCAAAAGACACCATTAAGAAGATGAGAAGGCAAGCCACAGACGGGGATAGATTCTTATGCAGAATATGCAAAAAAAAAAAATTTCCTTCTAATCAATAAGAAAAAGTCAGAGAAACCAACAGAAAAACCGGCAAACTCTTTCACACCGTTGGAGGGAGCACAGATCGGTGTAACCACTCTGGAAAACAGGTTGGCAGAATCCTCCAGAGCTGAACATCTGCACACCCTCTGCCTCCTAGGTCTGTATCCACCAGAAACGCATGCATGTGTTCACCCAAAGACACGGATAAGGGCTTTCACAGAGACACTGCTTACACCAGCCAAAACCTGAAAGCAACCCAGATGCACATTGACGATAGAATGGCTGTGTAAACGGTGGTCCATGCACAGAAGGGCATCCCACACAGCGAGGAGAATAAATGACCCACAACCACATGCAACAGCATGCGTGGGTCTCACAAACATTACACCGAACGAAAAAAGAAGCCAACCACCAAGGAGGCAAAAATAATCTACGGGGTTTGAGGTTAGGCTAGCGAGCGCCATTTGAGGGAGGGTGGTGCCTGGATGGGCTCATGAGAGGACTCTTGGGGGCCTGGGATGTGCTCTTTCTTGATCTGGCTGCTGGGTACACAGACGAGTGCACCTTACAGAAACTTACTGAGCTGGACACGTATGATTTGAGTGTTCTTCTCTGTGTATATTACACATATTTTAAAAGATTTACTTTTTAAAGTAAAGTAATTCATGATTGTATTAGTTTTCCATTGCTGCTCTAACTACCACAAACTTAGTGGCTTAAAAGATACAGATTTATTCTTACAGTTCTGGAGACCAGAAGTTCCAAATCAGTGTCACTGGGCTGGAGGCAAGGTGTGCCCCTTCTGGAGGCTCCAGGGGAGATTCTGTTCCATAGCCCTTTCCAGGTTCTAGAGGCGCCTGCATTCCTTGGCTTGTGGCCTCGCCTCGCCCCAAGCTCTGCTTCTGTTGTCACCTTGCCTTCTCTGATTCTGATCGTCCTGTTCCCTCTTATGAGGACCCTTGTGATCACATTGGGCCCCACTGATAATCCAGGATAGCCTCTCCTTTTCAAGATCCTTATTAACTTCATCGTATCTGCAAAGTCCATTCTGCCACGTGAATCCAGGGATTAGGACGTGGGCATCTTTATTCTGTCTGCCACAGCGAGCATCAGAACACAGGTGGAACACAGAGAGAAGTAGGAAAAAATGTCCATACTCTCACCTTCTAAACCCAGTCACTCCTTAACAGTTCGGTGCATTTCCACTTAGTCTTTAAAAGCATCGTTATAGCCATACTTCATATAAAATGCGAGCATTCTGCTTTTGTTCACTGAACATTACCTCGCCAACATTTCCATGCTAATATGTATTCTTCAAAATGTCCTTTTAAACGGCTGTGTAATATTCTATCGAGTGGATGTAGTAGGGTTAACTTAACCGTTCTCGTCTAGTTTGGGTACCCCGGTAATTTCATTAAAAAAAAAAAACCATTATAAATAACATCATGATGAACCTCTTTGTAGATGAGTCTCTGTTTGACTTGCAGGTGGATTCCCAGGCTGTAAAAGCTGAACATTTTTTCCTGCACTGACATCTACTGCCAAATTGCTTTCCAAAAGGGTGGTGGCAATTTACATTCTGACGCCGTGTATGGGCATGAATGTCTGTTTCGCTGTACTCTCACCAGCATTCAGCAGAACCTTAAAACATTTGTTGCTCATCTGAAGGCCAAAAAAGAATCACTACCTTGTTTTAATGCTATGCCCTTGGGTTTTATCAAAAGGAACGAAACAAAACAGTTAATATGAAAAATCACTTTGGCTTTTGCTGCAAAGTTTTGTTAATCACCTAGTAATTCAACTCCTAGGGACGTATATATTAAAGAAATAATCAGAGACGTAGACAAAAACATTCACGCAAAGATGTGTATCATTGCATCCTTTGTAAAAGCCAAATTCAAAAACGTAAATGTTAAAAATTAATAGAGGATATGTGATCCTGGGGATGTCGCTGTACCTGTATCCTGTTGTTTTCGTTTTGAATCACTCTTGCCCTATTTATTTATTAATCATTCATTCATTCATCTCTTATACGGACTAAGCTCTCTGCTGCCAGCTGGGAATATAGTGATGAATGAAACAGTGGGGAACTAAAAAACTGCCTTCGTGAAGCTTACATTGTTGTCTAGTAGATGGACCTACTTCACTGAAGGATCCCTTCACCTCAGTTTTCCTGTCTTTCTTTCTTTCTTTCTTTTATTGGCCGCACCATGAGGCTTGTGGGATCTTAGTTCCCCAACCAGGGATTGAACCTGTGCCCTTAGCAGTGAGAGCATGGAGTCCTAACCACTGGGCCGCCAGGGAAGTCCTGTATCTTTCAAATAGAGGAGTCGGAATAGATACCATCTGTGCTCTTACAAATCCAACTTCCAAGTCTCTAGTTAATCTACTTGTTTATTATTCCCCTGGCTAGACTGCAATCTCCTTGAGGGAGTGTCGTGGGTCTCTGCTGTCTTATCAGCATGGCAGGTAGTTCCTCCTCTTTCCGGTAATAGCACCATAATTTCCACTGGGAACTCTCCCTGTCCTACGTTCATTCTATGGGATTTCAGTGGCGCTAACCCACCCTAGTTATTAGGAGAAGGTACACGACCTAGGCCTGGTGTCTCCCAACCTCAGGACCTTTTCTGGGGTTAGCTGCCTTGATCCTGGGCTTGCTTAGCTGTAGAAATGAAACCTGGAACTGCCAGTGACCATCCTGCTACCCTCAGGGCCACTGCACACGCTCCGGCAATCTGTGCTCTGCACACATTCAGCCTGTGCTCCTCTTGCCAAACTTATGTCCTGGATGCAGGACTGTGCCAGCGGATGGAAGGGATGACTTTTTTGAAATGCATCTACCCAGAGTTGGTGGCTTTTTGTCATTTGTCCATCCCAGGGGCCTCTTTTTGTTGTTGTTGCTTTGTAATTTTTCCATACGACACCTGGTGACCCTGCCCTAGTGGAAAAGAAGCTGCGTGACCATGAAGGCAACACAGAGGAAAGCAGATGGGAGAGATGGGGAGACATGCTCCTGGCAGTGATGTCTGAGTGCCTGATCCAGCCATTCCTGATGCTGGCCCTAGCCCTGAACTTTTTAGTTACATGAACTAAGAAGTATGCACGCTCTCCCCGCCGGCCCCAGGTTTTTGTTTTTTTTTGTTTTTTTTTTGTTTTTTGCTTAAACTGGTTTTCACTGGGGTTCTGTTACTTGCAAGTGTGACAGAACTGACCGATATTGGGAGGGACTGCCTGCTATCTCTTCTCATACAGCTCAGCACACTCTCATGTCCCCTCTATGGGTTGTCAGTTTATCTAACTCTAAAATGAAAGGGTTGGGACTTCCCTGGCCATCCAGTGCTTAAGACTCCGCGCTTCCACTGCAGGGGGCACGGGTTTGATCCCTGGTGGGGTAACTAGGATTCCTGCATGCCGCATGACGCGGCCAAAAAATACATAAATAAAATGAAAGAGTTGAATCAGCGGCCCTTCATATTTCGATGCCGATTGTATATATTTGATTTTAGAGGAATCTTGTTACAGGAAGTAGAGAAGGCAGAGTTTATCGACCCCATTCTACAGTTGAGCTAATGGCAGCTGGGGGCGATTAAGTGATTTGTTCAAAGTCACATAAAACAAGCACACAGAGCTACTGGGATTCAGACCTTGGGCTATATGGCTCCAAGTCCTGTGTTCCATTGACAGGTGGGGAAGCTGAGATCTGTACAAAGGAAGCAACTTTAAAATCACAGGGAATGACAAGAGGGCTAATTCGTGGCAGGCTCTTCTAACTTCCACCTGGTGCTCTTTCCTCTGCATTGTGCTGCCTCTTGGCTGGTAGTAGCCATAAAGCCATTTTGGGGAAAAAAAAAAAAAATCAACATACATTTCTCCCACAGGACTGGCAAAAACTAAGTTGACTGGTGTATAAGTGTTGATGAGGATGTGGGAAAGCCCTCTGTCCCATGGCTTGCAGAAGTGAAAACTGGTGTGCCCACACTACTGCCACACCCTTGCCGTGGCCTCACCCTTGCCCTTTAAGGCTGTGTGTGGTCACGTGATTGCTTTGGCCAATGGCATGTGGGTGGAAACAGTGGTGTGTCAGTTCTGAGTCTAGGACTTAACTGGCCTAGCGTGTTGCCGTTTAGTCCTCTGTGTCTCTGCTCTGGCCACGAGACACTTGCTGTCGTAGCTGACCCTCCTTTGCCTGGACCCCAGAATGAGACACCCAGAGCAGACCTGAGCCTGCTGGACCCTCAATCCACTGCAGAGCAGCCCTAGATAAGCCAGGCTAGATCGTCCGACATAGGATTACTGTTATTTTTTTTTTTAATATTTATTTATTTATTTTGGCTCTGCCGGGTCTTAGTTGTGGGATCTTTTAGTTGAGGCATGTGGGCTTCTAAGTTGCGGCATGCACGTGGGATCTAGTTCCCTGACCAGGGATCAAACCCGGGCCCCTTGCATTGGGAGCATGGAGACTTACCCACTGGACCACCAGGGAAGTCCCCCAGCACAGGATTATTATTTGGAGTTGCTGAGTTTTGGTACTCATTATATAGCAATAGTTGAAAGTTACAGGAAGTGTTGATTAAAATGAAAATGAATATACCCATGTGACCTGATGATTCTGCCTCTTCGTACTGACCCTAAGGCAACATACATGTACCTGAGGAAACCTATATAAAGATGTTCACAGCAACATTGTAAGATCAAAGAAACCAAAAATAACCCAAATGTCCAGCAACAGGAGAACGGATAAAGAAACACGAGTTTTTTTGGAACACCACTGCAGCTCTTAAAAGAAATGGTACAGAGCTATTTAAATAAATCTGGATAGATTTCCAAGACATATTGTTGCATTAAAAAAGCAAGTTGCAGAACAATATGTACAGCATGATCCCATTTATGTTAAAATACACTCACATGCTTGCTAAAAACAATACTACTCATTTACTATACAATACTATGCATACACTATATTACTAGATATATGCACCCACGTATAGACAAAGATCTAGAAGGACCCACTATAAACGGATAACAAGGATTACTTCCAGGAAAGAAACCGAGATTGCAGAGAGGCGATCAAAGGAGACTTTAGCTTGATCTGTTATACTGTTTTTAAAAAGCAAGGACACCCTATCCATACATTACTCGTACATTTGAAAAATAATTTTCTAAAAGGGAAGAAATATATATGAACATATATACATGCACACTATGAATACAAACCTAAGGTTCTATTTTAAATGTCTTTTAGAGGCAGACAGGCCTGACTTCTAATCCCACTTCTGCCACCAGCAGCTAACTGTGTGACACAAGTCACCCAATCACTCTGAACTTCTGTTTTCTCATTTGTAAAATGAGGATATTCGTTTCTTAATAGGGTTAAGAACTTAATAGGGTTGTCATAAGAAGTAAATAATAATGTATATAAAGTTCCAAGAAGAGCATCTGACAGGTAGTGTGTGTTCAGTTAAATGTTAACTCCCTTTCCTTCCATTTCCCAGCCCCTCCTTACCCTAACCTTGCTTCTAACCCAGCAGTCAGACAGTAGTGACTGCTTTGTGGTCCCTCCTCAGCATTTATCCCTCCTGCAGTAGGTAGAATGATGGCTCCCCAAAGATGCCCTAATCCCCAGAAACTGTCAGTACGTCAGGTTAGATGGTAAAGGGGGATGAAGGCAGCTGAAGGAATTAAGTTTGCTAATCTGCTGACTTTAAGATAGGGAGAGTAGCCGGGATTATCCAGGTGGTCTAATATAATCACAAGGTCATTTCCATGAGGAAGGGAGAGCCCGTGTGAAGATGAAGCCAATCAGAGGAAATCAGGGCTTATCAGAGGCATCCAGATGACATCATGCGAGTGTCTGGATCTGTGCTTGAAGTTTTGGGGTTGCCACGACTTTTCATTTATATGCGGCAATAACAATTCCTCTTCCTTTTTTTTTTTTTCAGCCAGTCTGAATTGGAGTTTTGTTCTTTGCAAGCGAAATAGTCTTTTGAGAATCTGATGAGCTAAAAACACTTTGCCTGGAGACAAACACTCGCAGACAAACCTTCATATACAATTTCAGGGAAACTTGTGACCCCCTGAAGTCTGGCCCCAGGTTATGAAGTCCTGCTCAGTTCCAAACAGATCATCAGGGAGGCACCAAAGGGAAGGAGAGAAGAGAGAATGTCTTCAGGGGGTCTTGGATCCCTCCCTCCATTCCTGTAGAGGAGCTTTGGGTCACAGACAAATGACTGGTTCAAGGAATTAAAGGTGGGAGCTCTCTGTAGAAGGTACAAAAAGCTCTTTGGGATAACTTCACTCTTCTTTGAAGGAAATCTCTCAGCCCCTCTTTTGAGATCCACCAGAGGGAGGGTGGGAGAAAATGCAACGTCTCTTGAATCTCCTTCCTGGATTATTTCTCTCTTTCTTCTCTCTTCCCACTCTTGGGACAACTAAAGAATCAGAGAGGTACAGTGAATTGCCCAAGATACACAACAAATGTATATAGAAGGTTTTGAATTCTGGCCTAGTCAGCTCATGGCTTTCCTTTCCTCTTAGAATAAAAAGGAAACATCTCACTATGGCCACCAGGCCCTATATGATTTGGCCCCTGCCTCTCTGCCTCTATTTTGAGCCCCCCTCCCTCTCATTCACTATGCTCCCTCTGGCTATTCTGACTTTCTTTCTGTCCCTCAAACATGTCAAACATGCTCCTTTTCCCAGCTCTCCCTTCTGCCTGGAACCAATACTGGATAACTCAAGAGGCAGACCAAGTCCATGTTCAAGGGCCAGCAAAGTATGGGCTCTCCAAAATTATTTTGGCAAATATTTAATGCTGCAAAGGAGCCATTATGGGAAAATCCAGAACATGGATTCCCATACATTCATTCTATTATTTAGCATTTTAAAACTGAATATTGGCCTATAATTTTCTTTTCTCATACTCTCCCTGTTAGGTTTTGGTATCAAAGTTAGGCTTGCCTCATAAGATGATCTGGAGAACGATTACTCTCCTAGTCTCTGGAAGAGTTTGCATGATACTGGGATCATTTCTTCCTTAAATGTTGAGCAGAACTTGCCAGTGACAATGTCTGGACTCAGAATTTTCTTTGTGGTTTATCTTTTTAAAATTACTGTTTTGATTTGCTTAAATGGTATTAAGATTAATCAAATTCTATATTTCTTCTCATGTCACTTTTGGCAGGTTATAGTTTTCTAGGGATGTGTCCATTTCATCTATATTTTCAAATGTATTAGTATAAAGTTGTTTTAATATACGATTTTTTTTTTTTTGGCCTAGCGGCCCACCTTACAGGATCTTAGTTCCCTGACCAGGGATTGAACCTGGGCCCCCTGCAGGAGAAGCGTGGAGTCCTAACCACTGGACCACCAGGGAATTCCCTGATCTCATTCTTGAGATTTATTTTTCACTGGGTATAAAATTGGCGGTTATTTTCTACCAGCACATTGATCTTATTCTGGCTTCCATTGTTATTGTTATGAAGTCAGTTGTTATCTAACTATTGATCTTTTGAAGGACGTCTGTTTTCTCTAGCTGCTACTGAGATCTCTTTGCCTTTTGGTATTCTTCAAATATACAATAATGTTTCTAGGTGTGGATTTCTTTATTTTTATTTTGCTTGTGATTTATTGGGCTTCTTGAATCTTTGGGTTACAGTTTCTCATTTTTAATTTTGGAAAACTTGAAAAATCCACCATTATTTCCCTAAATATTCCTTTTGCCACATTCTCATTCTCCTCTCTTTTGGGGACTCAGAATAAATATAGATAAGACCCTCTCACTCTATTCCCCATGTCTCTTGACTTCTTTTGTATGTTTTCTACCCTGTCTCTTCAAGGTTCATTGTGAATGATTTCTTTGACCTATGTTCCAATTCACTATTTCTCTATTCAACTGTTGATTTTAATTTAAAATCTATTCCCTTAGTTTGAAGTTTCTACTAGTTTTGTTATTTTTAAAACATCTAGATAAAGTTTCTGGTTTCTTGGTTTATGAAAAAAATGGCAATCTTTTATTTTATCTAAACAAAGCATATTGTTTTTATGTTTGTCTGATAATTCCAATAACACAAGTATTTTGATGGGTTTATTTCTAGTGTCTCTTATTTCTGCTGGTTCTTTCTCCTGGCACTTTGTCCACCTGGTTATATCTGACTGTGTGCTACTCCCTTTCCTTGAAAATATGTTTACAGGAATGATTTGGGCCTTTAATGAAGGTTCTTTTCACCGGAGAAAACTTTTTGTGTGTGCTATTGTCAAGAGCCTAGAAACACTCCCAGTCTGAAACCAAACTAAATTCACAGCCTGAGATCTTTTGAACCATCCAGGTAATGGACTGCAAATTCACAACTGAGGGTCCATGTACTTCCCGCTTCCTTTACCCTGAAGGTGTAGCCATTGCTTTCCCAGTTTAATGTGGATTCCTACCTTGGGTGGGACCTGAGCTGTTTTTATTCCCTTCATCTAAGTAAAAGTTCAAATTCCCTCAGGGCAGAAGTACTCTGATTATTTCTCTGGGTTCTTGATTTCTCTTCAGTTATGGCCTGATGAATCTTGTGAGACCTACAATGCTTTTAAGACTTAAAAAAATTTTTTTCCATCCAGCAATTTTAATGTTCCAGTGGGAGGATTGATCTGAATAACCTAGCCTGCTATTATTAACAACTTCAATTACGCTGTCCTCTTAGCTTTGCTTAATTTTTCTTCTTAGCACTTAACACTACTTGACGTTATGTATTTATTTGCCCACCGACTGCGTTGAAATCTCTATGGGTGCATGTACTTCGTTTTGTCCACTGCTGTTTCCTCAGCACCCAGAATAGTGTCTGGCACATAGTGAGTACTCAATATTTGTTGAATGAATGAATGAATGAAAAAAAGCGATTTTACAACCTCTTTTGTGCTGTGGCTAAAGTGGGCCAAAGCGAGATGACTGGGGGATTTAGAAACACGGACACAAATCTAGAATCTGTGTGGAGACCTTTCAAAACACAATCCCAAATCAAGGTCACAACTTACCAAAGTGGCATAAAGAAGAAAGCTTGAGCTTCCCTGGTTTGCAGGACTTCCCAGGATCAGGTATTAGCCTGGGTAGTGGGTCTCAGTTGGTATCCATGGGTGGGTCTGTCCCTTTTACTCTCTCGAGAACTTTGTTCACTTCCCCACCCATCTTTGTTTCATCTGTCGACCTTACATTTCACTGAGCCTCAGGTGACTCTGACCCTCTCATTTCTTTTCTTTGCTCATCTCGCTGTTCATCTCTATGACTTGGTCTCTGTCTTTGCGTCCCTATCTTTTTTTGTTGTGCCTTGGCCGTGTTCTCCTTCTGTCTCTATCCTCCTCTGTAAGATACAATTCCAACATTTCTGACTGCCCACAACCCTGCTCCCTGGCTTTATCTCCAGGACGTCTGCCAAGCCAACCTCTATGTTGGTCATCAATCCCTCTATCTCTGCCCCACTCCCCTTTCTGGTCTCTATGCCTGTTATGTTTCTGCAATCTGTCTTCATCATCTTCATCACTCCCTTCTGTCACCATCCTCTCTGTCTCGATTTCTTCACTTGTCACTGTGTCACTGAATGTGCTCTGTTACCCCACTCCGGTGCTGTCACCACTTTGCTCTCTACTCGGAGTCTGTGCATTCTGTTTCCGTTCGCTCTCAATCTGTCTGTGTCTGGGTCTCCACCCACTCTGAATCCTCCATCTCGGTCCCCCACTCTGCTTCTGTGTTCTCTGGTCCTCTATTTCTGTCATGGTCCCCTCTCTGCCTTTGACCCTCCTACAGCTCTGTCTCTGCACCCTCTACTTCTGTTCATCTCTCTCTCTGCCACTTTCCATTCTCTCTGACCCCTCTGTAGATTGGTCCACTCCTTATCTAATATATATTGTTTTCTCTAACATCGTTACCTTCCTTTATCTCCGCCGCCTCTGCCTGAAGTTGTTCTCTTTGCCGCTGTCCTTCTTGCCTTCAACTCTCACACCTTTCCCTCTATTTTTGTCACTTTCCCACACATTATTTCCATCTCTTATCTCTGTCTTCTCTTTCTCTGTCACTATCCTCTATATCTTGATCACCTCTGAGTCTGTCTTCTCTCTCTTTGTGATCATCACCTTCTCTATATCTGCCACTGTCCCTTTGGTCTTTGTCCCTTCTGTCACCGTCCTCTTCCTCCCCATGACACTGTTCTCTCTTTTTGTATTATGGTCCCCTTGGTCTCTCTCCCTTCTTTCTTAGACCCCTTGCTTTCTGTCCAGGACTCTTGGGGTCTTAGTGTCTCAGTCCCCTCAGTCTCTGTTGACCTCTTCTCCGTGTCCATCACTTCTGCAACTTCTACCTCACCCTGACTCACTCTCTTCTCTCTCTGCTACTCTTCCTTTGCCTCCGATGATCTTCTTCATCATGGCCGATCCCACTTCTCTCTCTCTCTGCCGCTGTCCTCACTCCTCTCGCCTCGGTCCCCCATGCCTTCAGGCCCTCTGTGACCATGGACTTACTTCTGTCCCCTCCATCTCTATAACAACCGCCCGTTATCGTTCCCAATCACCGTCACTCTCTCTCTCGCCTCTGGGCCCTTCCCCTGGTCGCGTCATTTATGTTCCTCTGTCGCTTCCCCGCTTCTCCATCACTGCGATTTTCTATCGTGTCTGAATCGTGTTCTGTTCCTGTAGGTGTGCATATGGGGGGAGGTCTCTGTCCCTTTGGAGTTCTTTCTTCTAATCAGTCTCTGGCATCTCTGGGGCTCTGTCCCTCAGAAAGATTTTATGGGGCCACACCGTCTCTCAGGCCTTTTCTGGGACCAAGGGGGGCCCCCCCTCGGTCCATCTGTCAGTCAATCAGCCTAGCCGTCCGCCTTGTGCCTCTCGCCTCACGCCTCGCCTCATGCCCTTTCCCGCCTTTTATTGCTTCCTTACGCTTAAAAAAAAAAAAAAAAAAGGAAAAAGGAAAAAGAAACACGAGCGCATGCGCACCAACCGCTGTACTGGAGAAAGTGTGCGCGACCCGCCAGCGGGCTCGCAGGAGCTCACACGAACTCGCCTTCGAGCTCACGCTCTCCAGGCACCGGCTCCGCAACTAGTGACGTCACGGAGGCTTTGCCCCGCCTTATTGGCTGCCTTCAACTAGCGGGCGCTTGCTGGAGTAAGTGGCCAAGAGTTGCCGAGCGCCAGATGGCGCTCAAACGTTTGAGCTTAGGGACTCTGCAAACTCTATAGAGACTCGTGTTGTCATGGCAACTCTCCTCTGTCTAAAGGGATACCTGCGCTATTTGGTTGGATCGCTAATCTGATTGGATGTCTGTTGAGTTAATTCCTGTATCTGATTGGATCCAGGGACTCTTGATCTTTCCTTCCTCTCAGCATTTCTCTCTCCTGGTAGGGTTTCTGGAGATGGAAAGTGACTTGAGTTGCCAGGGGGCGTGAGGGGTGTTGCACCGGGCGCTGGAACTCGGCCAAAGTCAGCTGACCAGATTGGTTCTCTCTCGGATACAGCCTCCCTTTTCCCCGCCAGAGGGCGCCACGGTGTGCTGAGCCCTTGGAGGCCTTGGTGACTGGTGACGTCACTGGCGAGCCACTCTTGATTGGCTACATCTTTTCTGCCCTAGCCGTCGTAAGAGAGGTCTAGAGGACGCAGGAAGAAAGAAACTGTGTGCCCAGGAATAAGGAATGACCTTGGTCTCAAATACTTCAATATGCAAAGGGCATTCGCCTTTATTATCCTTTCCAATCTCCATAATCATCCCCAGACGTGCATACTATCGTTAGAGTGGACACCTACTGCAACTATGGACCCATATAACGGACACCTGTGGTTTTTGCCTGATTGGCATCTGTTATCGTTTAAAAAGAAATTAATAGGCTTTTTTAAAAAGCAGTTTTAGGTTTACAGAAGAAAACTGAGCGAAAAGTACAGAAAGTTCCCGTATACCCTAAGGGGAACTCTGTACCCTAATTCTCTACACCCTGATATGCCCTCTCCTAATTCCCTTTATTATTAACATCCTGCATTAGTGTGGTACATTTGTTACAATTGTAGGAAAACACTGTATGATTCCACTTACGTGCGGTACCTAGCATGGCGGTTGCCAGGGGCTGAGGTGGGTGGGGGTTGAGGAGTTGTTTACTGAGTGATCAGTAAAAGTAAAACTTTTACTGAAAGTTTCCGTTTCTGCAAGATGAAAAGAGTTCTGGAGATTGGTTGCACAACAATGTGAATGTACTTAACACTACTGCACTGAACCTTCAAAAGGGTTAAGATAGTAAATTTTATGTTATGTGCATTATTTTTTATTTTTTATTTTTTTTGGCTGTGTTGGGTCTTCGTTGCTGCACACAGGCTTTCTCTAGTTCCTTCGAGCGGGAGCTGCCCTTTGCTCCGGGGTGTGGGCTTCTCACTGCGGTGGCTTCTCTTGTTGTGGAGCACGGGCTCTAGGCATGCAGGCTTCAGTAGTTGTGGCTCGGGGGCTCAGCAGTTGTGGCTCACGGGCTCTAGAGCGCAGGCTCAGTAGTTGTGGCGCACGGGCTTAGTTGCTCCGCGGCATGTGGGATCTTCCCGGACCAGGGCTCGAACCCGTGTCCCCTGCGTTGGCAGGCGGATTCTTAACCACTGTGCCACCAGGGAAGCCCCTGTTATGTGTATTTTGCCATAATTTAAAAGAATGCACCAATTTTAAGTGTACTCTTCTATGAGTTTTGACAAGTATATACAGTGTACGGCCACCTCCACAATCAAGATACAGAACGGTTCCATCATCCCAAAAGGTTCCTCCTTACCTGTGTATAATCAATCCCCCATCCCCACTCCTTGGCTCCAGGCAACCCTAATCTGACTTCTGTCCTTAGAGATTAGTCTTCCCTTCTTACAATTTCATAGAAATGGAATCATACAGTTTGTATTCTTTTCTGTCTGGCTTCTTTCACAAGACACACTGTTTCTGAGATTTATCTGTGATGTCACACATATCAGTCCGTAGTTCTTTTGATTGCTGAGTAGTAGTCCATCCTATGGACATACAATTTGTTTACCCATTCCTGTTGATGAACATTTCCATTGTTCTCAGTTTTCCAGATTGGGGTTATTGTGAATAAGGTTGCTGTGACTATTTGTGTGGACATATGCTTTTACTTCTCATGGGTAAACATTACTTCGGAGTGGGATTGCTGAGTCACATGGTAAGTTTATGTTTAACTTTATGAAAAACTGATAAACTGTTTTTCGAGCTGATTGCAAGAGGTTTAATGGTGACTCTCAAAAGATATGTCATTGTCGTAACTCCCCAGAACCTGCAAATGGGATCTTATTTGGAAAAGGGGTCTTTGCAGATGTAATTGAGTTAAGGATTTCCAGATGAGATCATCCTGGATTTAGAGCGGTCCCTAAATCCAATGACAGGTATCTTTATAAGAGAAAGGCAGAAAAACAACAACAACAAAAACCCCCCACAAACCCTATGTAGGGTTGATTGTAACCAACTTATGCCTATTCAAAGCAAATTAGTGATTTAAAAAATTGTCCTGCTTACATTTCCTTACCCTGAAACATCTTTCTCTCTTCTGGAACAGCTGATACTTATATTTTAGGTCAGTCAATATTAAAGTGATTATGAAGATTCCTAATGCATAAATGTATTCTAATAATATATAATAATTATTAGTATAGTCACCATTATTATCCATATTATTAGCTAACATTTGAGTCAGTTACTATATACGAAATACCACGCTAAGTGTCTCACGTGTATTATTTCATTTAATCTGCGTAACATTCTTGTGAAGTAGGCATTATCATTTCTCTACCCTACAGCTAAAGAAATTGAGGCATAGAGAGGTTATATACTTTGCCCAAAGTCACAGAGCTAATACATGGGGAGGAGAATTTGCGTCTAGGCTCAAATTCAAAGCTCACTTGTAGGGACTTCCCTGGCGGTCCAGTGGTTAGGACTCCGCGTTTCCACTGCAGGGGGCACAGGTTCGATCCCTGGTGGGAGAACTAAGATCTTGCAAGCCGCGTGGTGTGGCCAGAAAAAACAAAAAACAAAAACGACAACAAAAAACAAAGCTCACTTGTGTACCAGATAAACTTGCTGAACGTAGTGGCATCATCAAAGTTGGCAAAAAGAATAAACGAGCACCATGCCCAGTAGAGTATGACATTAATTTAAAGGATAAGTTTGGCATGATAGACTGTCTCCCTAAGGGTATTTTCAAGATATTTATTAGGTTAAAATCAACTTGCAATCCTTGTGGATGCTAATAGGCTGCCTTGTTTGCCTTTAAGCTGAACTTTACAAATAGTATTGTACCTTTCTAACCTTGACATTTATTAGAGTTTTGAAAAGTGCTCATTCCTCAAGAAAAGAGAGTACATGTACTCCTATTAGAGTGCAAAAAAAAAAAACCAAAAAACAAAAAAATCAGTGTTCTATGTGCTTTAAAATACAGGGAAAGGGAGAGGGAGATTTGAGATACAGAGACACAGGGGACAAGGCGATATGAAGACAGAAGCAGAGATTGGAGTGACGCATCTACCAGCCAAGGAACGCCAAGGATTTCAGGCAGCTACCAGGAGCTAGGTGAGAGGCATGGTACGAATTCTCTCCTAGAGCCTCAGCAGGAACCAACCCTGCTGACACCTTGACTTCAGACTTCTGGTCTCTAGAACTATTAGAAAATACATTTCTGTCGCTTTCAGCCAGCCACTTTGCGGTAATTTGTTATGGCAGCCCTAGCAAATGAATACAGTGGCTGTACTATTTTTTCATGGTAGAATTTTTTGAAATGGTGTGTATGGGCAACTGGGTGTGAATTAATGTCAACTAGTCATGTAGTGGACATTCACTACTTTGAAGGACGGTCCCCTGACTACTGCCATGTGATTCTTTTTTAAAAATTATTTATTTATTTGGCTGCGTTGGGTCTTAGTTGCGGCATGAGGGATCTTTCGCTGTGGTGCACAGGGTCTTCCTTGCGGCGCGCGGGCTTCTTTCTAGTTGTGGCGCGTGAGCTCCAGAGTGTGTGGGCTCAGTAGTTGCGGCACGTGCTGCCATGTGATTTTGTTGGGGCTGTCAATCAAGGGACCCCCCATGTTCTCTACTAACAAACCGTTATGACTTCAGGAGATGAATTCACAGCTAGGCAAGAAGGGATGAGTTCCTGAGGGGGTCTGAGCCAATCCAGGTGAGATGGGCAGCGGAGGAAGAATCAGCCATGGCAGGGGGAAGGCTCAAGAGCAAGCTTGCCAACTGGACACATGCTTAGCTTGAGGTGATGATCCAAGGCCAAGCAGGACCAATCAGAATCCTTTTCCTGAATGATATGGAAGCAGGGAGAGAGAAAGAGAGAAAGAGAGAGAGACTATCCTAATTTTGTTTCCAAGTTTTTTGCAACTGCAGCAGGTCCTGTTAATTTCCTACCCAACAATCATTCCCCTTTCTGGGCTTCCTTGCTGGCAAGGGCTACATCCCACGATATAGACTAGAAATGACAGATGCTCACTTTCCAGACTGCTTTGCAACCCAGGCTGGCCATAGAACCCACTCTGGCAAATGAGAAGGAGAACTCTTCTGGGGAGGAAAAAAAGCGAACACATAAGGGGAGGCCCCTGTCCACATTTTCTGCTTTAGATGTCACCGTCTGAGAACACAGCATGTGGTACCGTTGCAGACAGTTTGTACCCATGAGGGGAAAGCAAAACAATTCTCACAGACGCCAACGCATGCCTGACACTGAGCAGCTGAACTAACCCTGTGACTTTGTATCTTTAAAATGTTTGTTAGATGAGCAAAAGAAATCTCTACCATTTCAGCTCTTTCTGTTTTCTGCAGCTGAAGGCATGATGGCAGATGCAGCTTTATAAGCCTGCAGTTCCAAATGGCCATTTATTACCACCACAAAGACCTGCCTGAGAATGAAGTCAATAAAGGACAAAGCAGAATCACTCGAACACCTGGATCCAACCATGCCTGAAGTCCTTATGTATGCTCAGACTTGCCTGGATGTCTTTCCATTCTGCTTGTGGCTTACAGTAGTTTGGGTTGCCTTTTTAAATATTAATTAATTAATTAATTAATTTTTGGCTGCGTTGGGTCTTCGTTGCTGTGCGTGGGCTTTCTCTAGTTGCAGCAAGTGGGGGCTACTCTGTGTTGCGGTGCGCGGGCTTCTCATTGCAGTGGCTTCTCTTGTTGCAGAGTACAGGCTCTAGGCGCACGGGCTCAGTAGTTGTGGCGCACCGGCTTAGTTGCTCTGCAGCATGTGAGATCTTCCCGGATCAGGGCTCTAACCCGTGTCCCCTGCGTTGGCAGGCAGATTCTTAACCACTGCGCCACGAGGGAAGCCCCCGGGTTGCATTTTGTGTCCTATAATCACAGTGGTCCTGGCCAATGTGTAATTTAGAAAGGCTCAGATAAATCAATTAAGTTGCCAAAGGTCACCCAGGCAGTGAATGAAACATGTGTCTGAATGCAGAGCCAGGATGTTCCAACCCAGCTTCCCGGTCCCAGAAAGGACAGGAGCCCTAGATGCAGTGAGACCCACGGTATGTATTTATTCTGGCATTGATAGCAGCAGCAGTGGGGGGATTGGCCAGACGGGGGATGTGGTGAACAGATAGGGTAGACACAGGTGTGCGTGTGTCTAGGGGAACACGGAGGATTGGTCTGTTGACATTCACGGTGAGAACAAGGGTTAGGACACCAAGTCTTGTACAAACAGCAAAGAGACACACAGACTGACAGAGGTTTGGGGAGGGGTCGGGGTCCCCCAGACATGCACGGCCCCTCGCCTGGATGGGGAGCCCCGGGGAAGGGAGGACAGACACAGTGGAGACTGAATGCCCCCCACCCTGAAACAGGGAGCTGGGCCCGCCTGCCTTCCATCCCCACACCTCCAGGGGTAGAAGGATGGGCAGGCCCAGGGCTGCCCCGCACCACGTGGCTCGGACGTTATGGCTTCGAGGAGATGAATTCACAGTCCGGGCAGGAAGGGATGGGGTCCTGAGGGGGCCTGGTCCGATCCTGAGCTTAGGCCAGACCTGCAGGACCGGGCAGGGAGGAAACATCAGTGATGGCAGAGAGCTGGCCCATGACCTGCTGTAGTTCCATCACCACCCCAGGGACCCAGGAATCCCAGTCCCACATCTCTCCATCCTCAGACCCAGGAGTCCAGCCCCTCCCACCCCCGGTCTGGTTTCCTTACCCCTCACTCTGAGTTCTCTTTCTCTGACAATCCTTTGCTGCCTTTTGTGAAGCTGGTCAAAGTCTTTTCCTGAAAGGGGAAATCCAGAAGGCTCAGGAGTGGGGGACAGAGACAAAACAGTTGCTAATAATCAATCTAATAAGACATCAAACCTGTTTTCATCTTTTTTTTTTGGTTGCGATGCGCAGCTTGTGGGATCTTACTTCCCCAACCATGGCTTGAACCCTCGCCCTCGGTAGTGAAAGCGCAAGTCCTAACCACTGGGCTGCCAGGGAATTCCCTGTTTTCATCACTTACAGTTCTCTTTTTTGCCTGGCTCTGAAGTGATGGGACAAGCGGTACAACAGTCCCATTCTACAGATGCAGAAACTGAGACACAAGGAAGCAGTCAGGGGAAATGTGAGGAGAGATGAGGATACTGGGGTGATGGGGAAGACCCTGCAGGGCCTCGGAGGAGCTGAGACCTAGTCCTGGGGTTGCCGTGGAGCTATGGGAGGGCTGAGCAGAGAAGGGGCAGGGTCAGCTCTGGGAGTAGAAAGATGCTGTGGGGCCACATAACACTACTGGCTGAAAGTCAAGGTCACGGCCAGACTCTGCCGGGGTTCAGCTCCTCTCTGCTGAGGAGCACGAGCAGGGCACACAGGAGCTTCCAGAGAAGTTTGTGAATAAATGAGTGAGTGAATTAGAAGAGTGGGTGACGGAAGGACGGAGAAGCTGCCATCTGTTTATCCAAGTAGAATCACAGTCTTTTCAAAACTCACATCTGAGTTCTGTGCTCAGCCCTTTAAATCCCCCCGCCCCCTCAACCCAGGAAAAAAGTCCAAAGCAGGGCCAGACTAGTCAATTCCAAGTGAGGAACTGACTCCTAGTGTAAAATTTAAGGTGCATCCAAACTCAGCAATCAAGATAAATGCTATTGTAATGCAATTTAAAAAAAAATCAAAATTAATGCAAAAAAAATCCATGATGAGCAAAATATAAATTTTAAATAAAAGCCAGTCCTGTGCCATTTAAAATAAATTTTAAATGAAACTTGTTTTATTTAAAATTTATTTTATTTATTTAAAATTAAAATTTATTTAAATTGTAAATAAGGGTCAGTTCCTGGGCTCAAGAACTGGAGACGAAAGGAGAAATATGCACCTGATTTTTCTGTATTTAAAAATTTTTTTTCCTGGCATATTAAAATAATTGAGAAAATGTTGAAAAAAAAAGAAGAGTAAGTGTATTGAAATTCACATTGTCTTAAGTTTAAATGTTTAATTTATACCCTACAAAGAATTTAGTATAATTTTACTTTCTTGGCTTTAGTGACAGCAAATTCATCAATAGTTTCAAAATCTACTTCTTTGCTTTTCTTGGTTTCAAATGAGAGAACCACGTTTGAAAATTTCTCTTGACCAAGTAATGATCTTAAGTGATCTTAAATTTTTAATTTAAAAATTGTCAGGCTGGTTCTTGCATGACCCACAAGGCCTCTTGGGATCTGCTCGCACCCCTTCTTCGTCTGCTCCAGGCTCACCGCTGACACCAGCCTCCTCGATGATTCCGAAGAACGGGCAGCCTTGCCCTCTCCCTACAATCTTCTTCACCTGAGCCCATTCCTTTTCAACCTCCAGGCCTCTGCTCAAATGTCACCTCCTCCAAGAAGCCCTCCATGACCCCCTAATCTAAAGGGCATCCTCCATCCCCCATCCAGATTCCCTCTACCTCCCAGATTCCAAAACGTTTGGAATCTGACAGAGAGAAAAATAAATTAATACTATTATCCTTGGTTTGCTGCCCTGTGAAAATGTCTGTTCTGTTCTATTTCAACTTCATTTTCTTATTCATTTCAAAAGAAAAATTGTTGATCCCTACCCAGTAAACCACAATCCACCAATTTTCACAGCCTGCTTTAAATAACAAATAAAGAAAACCCCCGCTCTATTTTATCACCTAGTGTTTTCCTTTCGTTTGGGACTTAGCACCATGGGTAATAATTATAACAGTAGCTATTTACTGAGCCCTTACTAAGAGGCAGACACTTAGTCCTGCATTAACTCACTGAATCTTCGCATCTGTCCTAACAATAGGTGCTATTAATGGTCCCATTTCCCAACAGAGGAAATTGAGGCACAGAGAGTTCAAGTAACTTGCTCTAAATCACACAGCTGGAGATGGTAGAGCGGGGATTGGAACCTAGGCTGACTCCGCAGCCCACAGAGGCGTGACGCGCTGCGTGAGTGAGGGGGCGACCGGCGGGGGGAGGGGCCTCGGGTGGCGCCCACGCACCTCCACCAGCTGGTGCCAGCGCTCCACGGGCTTGCGCGGGTTGGCCAGCATCTCGGCCCAGTGCTCGCGGCCATGGGGGTCGGCGGCGTCGGGACCCACGCGGCACACGCCGATCACCTCGTTGTGTCCGATGCTGGGGGTCAGGGGTGGGGGGTCGGTGAGCACCTGAGAGGGAGGGAGGCGGGCCCGGCCCCGCCCCCTGCTCTCGCCCCGCCCCTCACCCCCCCCCCCAGCCCTCACCAATCATAATCCACCACCGCGATGCTGAGCCCCACGTTCTCCACGCTCTCGGGGGCCACGTCGAACACCAGCGCCTCGTTGTACGTGGGGTTCAGCGTGTTCTTCTTGATCGAGGTTTTCCGCTTCTTCAGACGCCGCCCCTCGCTGATCAGAGAGGCCTTCACGTAGGGGTCTGGGGGCGGTTGTGGAGAGCACTGAACCTCGACTTCCTCAGACCCGACTGCGGACCCCAGACCCCTCTTCTCCCAGACCCAAGGGTCTGGATCTGCAGCCTTTTTCCCCCCAGCCCCTCCTCCCTCAGACCCAGGGGTCCAGGCCCCCGGCCCCTCCTCCCTCAGACCCAGGAGTCCAGGCCCCCGGCCCCTCCCCTCTCAGACCCAGGGGTCCAGGCCCCCAACCCCTCCTCCCTCAGACTCAGGGGTCCAGGCCCCCAACCCCTCCTCCCTCAGACCCAGGAGTTCCCGCCCCCAACCCCTCCTCCCTCAGACCCAGGATCCAGACCCCCGGCCCCTCCTCCCTCAGACCCAGGATCCAGACCCCCAGCCCCTCCCCCCTCAGACCCAGGATCCAGACCCCCGGCCCCTCCTCCCTCAGACTCAGGATCCAGGCCCCCAGCCCCCTCCTCCCTCAGACCCAGGAGTCCCAGCCCCCCCCCCCTTCAGATGCCAGCGCCTTCCCGGAACCCACCTGAGAAGCCGGTGAGGTCCATTGCTTTGAGGTTAGAGGCTTTGATGATGGTCACGGTGAGGCGCCCGGCCGTGGGGAGGTAGCACAGTGAGAAGTTGAGCTCCCCAAGATCCGCCTTTTCCTGCAGTTGGGGAAAGAGGGTCAGCGATGCCCTGCCTCAGCCTCCCACTGTCTCTCCCTGACTTTCTCTCCCATCCCCAGACTCCAGCTCTCCTCCCACATCTCCAGGGCTCAGGTTTCCGATCTACTTAACAATCTGACTTCGGGCCAAACCTGGTAACTCCTCGGCCACAGCTGCCTGCCACCGTCAAATCCTATTTGTTCTGCAGGGAAGATTGGAAGAGGCATGGGTTGGGGGAGAGAGCAGGAGAGGGACAGAAAGAGGGAGAGAGAGAGAGAAGAACACGGTGAGAAATAGACTGAGACAGAGATGCAAACTCTGAGAGATATAGTCAGAAAGACAGACCCACAGAGTTCTAAAGTCAGAAAGACCCAGAGGAGAGAGGGGTGGTAGAGCCCCAGAGAGGGGAGCACAGAGGGGGTGGGTAGGAGGAAGAGGGGCATAGACTCAGAGGGAGCACCGAGGCCTGGGAGGGGACAGAGTCCCCAAGGGGCAGGACTAGAGATCCAGAGAGGGGGACAGAGACTTGGGGGGGGGGTATGGAGACCCAGAGAGAGTGACAGAGACCCAGAATGAGAGGGGAGGGGAAAAGACCCAGAGAGAGAGAGAAACAGAGGCAGAGACCTACATCGAGAAAGGGACAGAGATCCAGAGAGAGTGGGGCAGAGAAAAGACACAGAGAGGTCAGTCTTAAGGCAGGAGACAGCTAAGAACCAGACAGAGGTTACAAGGAAGGCAGACCCTCCGCTGTGACACACACAGATGGACCTGGAACAGTGGCCAGAGCTAGGGGACCTATGACCCGCCTGCCCCATCCTTCAGCCTCATCTCGGCCCCTCGCCTCCCACCCACACTGATAGGAGCCCAGGTCCCTAGACTCCCCACTCAGTCCCCTGAGGCTTTGCCCAGGCTGTTCCCTTGGCTTAAAATACCCTTCCTCCCCATCTCCTCTCAGCCAACAAGCCTCAGCTTAGCTGTCACCTCTTCCCACAAGCTCCCAGTTTCCCTGCAGCCCTGAGCAGATTCTCCCCCTGTGTGTCCCCATAGTGCTGACCCCTGACAGCAAACTGTGTGACAACCTAGACCCACAGTTCCCGAGGACTGTCTGGGGTCCCCGGGTCTTGATCCTGAAAAAAAACAGTTGTTGAAGGAATGCATGAATAAATGAAAGAATGAGCGATACCTGGAGCGATCAGGAGGGGGAGAGAAAACGAGAGGTGACCAAAGGAGACAAAGATGGATGCAGGAGGGTGCCTTCGGGTGGGGCTGCCTCGGAGAATGACAGGGAGCGGGGGTTGGTGGGACAGACGTGGGTCCTGGGGATCAGGACCCTACAACTAGGCACGTGGTTCTCAGAGGCTGGGCTTGAGGGACTGAGCAAGCAGGCTCTGGAGAGTCCAGTGAAGGGTACTTTAGGAAGAGCCATGGGCACCTGGTTCAACCGTGTCATTGTACATATGGGGAAACTGAGGCTCGGAGAAGGGAAGGACCTTGAGTAGGGCCATCAGGTGGGCAAAACCAGCCCTCTCGTGATATGAAGACAGGGCTCACCCACCCCTGACACACACAGCTACCCCAGATTGGCAGAGAGCTGGAATGTTGGGAAACCCACAGATTGGAACTGAGAGGGCTGAGGAGTTGGGAGGGTGTGAAGTTTGGGGCGTGGAAGGGGTCAGGACACCCAACGAAGACCTAGGAGCTGGGTTTGGGGAAGGATTGGATGTACAGGAGAATGAGGTTGTAAGAAATGAGGAAGGGGCCCATGGCGGGTGTTGGGGGAATTGGGGAGATGTCAGGATATTGGGGATCCCAGTATGTCCGAGGCTTAGGGCATCAGGCTATCAGGATTCTAGTGGAGACCATGAAGAGACAGAGGATTAGATTATATTAGAGAATCTGAAAGTCAGGGGTTTGAAACAAAATGTCCAGAGATCAGAGGGGTTGGGGGAGTTCAGGAAGTCTGGGAATTGGAAAATTGGGAGGTTGTGAGGGGAAGGAAGTTGGGAAAACAAAAGCCAAGAACTTTGGGCTTGGGAAGTTGTAGGGTCAGGAATCTAAGGCCAGAGGGCAGACGTCATGGGGTCATGGCATGGAAGTTTGATAAAGCTGGCCGGTGGGTACATGGGCGTCTATTATAATTTTCTCAATGGTCACCATCAGATGTCAACGGGGTTGGGGGGGTGAGGTGGTGGTGTCAGAAGTTGGGAAATCTGGGGCCCAGTTATGATATTAATATTTGACAGAGTGCGGATGGGGAATTGGGGTCCATTATATCAGTCTCTATTCTTGCTTGTACGTTTGCAATATTTTACAACAAAATAAAGCTAAAAAGAAAACTCCAGGATCAAGGAGTTACGAGGTTATGAAGTGGAGGGCAAGGAGATGGCAAACTGAGGGGTCCCAGGTCCCCCGGGGTGGGGGATGCAGGAGCCACTGACCGAGCCACCCTCCACGATGTCCCTCCAGAGCGGGCGGTCGGGGGGCTGCTCAGCCAGCTCCAGGAGGTTGTCCAGAACCACCTGGCCGATGAGGTCGTGCCGGGAGAAGCGGTCAAAGTCATAGACGCTGAAGTGCAGTTTGCGCTGGGCCAGCTCAGCCAGGGGCACGGAGAACTGAAATGTCTCGTTGAACACGGGGTTCAGGGTCTTCCTGTGTACCTAGAGGGGGTGGGCGAGGAAGGGAGACAGACACCATGCCCACCAGCCCCTCCTGCCCGGGACCCAGAAGTCCGGACCCCTGCCCTCTCCTTCCTCAGACCCAGGAATCTGGACCACCAGCCCCTCCTCCCTCAGAATCAGGAGTCCCGGCCCCAACCCCTCCTCCCTCAGACCCAGGAGTCCCCGCCCCCAACCCCTCCCCCCTCAGACCCAGGAGTCCCCGCCCCCAACCCCTCCCCCCTCAGACCCAGGATCCAGGCCCCCCAACCCCTCCCCCCTCAGACCCAGGATCCAGGCCCCCCGGCCCCTCCCCCCTCAGACCCAGGAGTCCAGGTCCCCGGCCCCTCCTCCCTCAGACCTAGGAGTCCCCGCCCCCAACCCCTCCTCCCTCAGACCCAGGAGTCCCCGCCCCCGGCCCCTCCTCCCTCAGACCCAGGAGTCCCGGCCCCCAGCCCCTCCTCCCTCAGACCCAGGAGTCCCCGCCCCCAACCCCTCCTCCCTCAGACCCAGGAGTCCCCGCCCCCAACCCCTCCTCCCTCAGACCCAGGAGTCCAGGCCCTCAGCTCCTCCTCCCTCAGACCCAGGAGTCCCCGCCCCCAACCCCTCCTCCCTCAGACCCAGGAGTCCAGGCCCCCAGCCCCTCCTCCCTCAGACCCAGGAGTCCCTGCCCCCAACCCCTCCTCCCTCCTCAGACCCAGGAGTCCCCGCCCCCAACCCCTCCTCCCTCAGACCCAGGAGTCCCCGCCCCCAGCCCCTCCTCCCTCAGACCCAGGAGTCCCCGCCCCCAGCCCCTCCTCCCTCAGACCCAGGAGTCCCGGCCCCCAGCCCCTCCTCCCTGGGACCCGGATGTCCAGCCCACCGCTCCGGACCTTGGTCTGAAACTTTTTCTTGCGGTCAGGCAGCAGGTAGATCTTGACGTAGGGGTCTGAGAAGCCATTGGAGTCCTTGGCCGGGAGGTCCAAGGCCTGCAGGATCCGCACCACCAGCTGGTCGGAGCCGTAGAGGTACCTCAGGGCGAAGCTGATGCGGCCGCAGGGCGCCCCCGCGCCGGCCTCTCCGGAACCTGGGGCCCCGCCGCCCCGCCGGCCACCGGGTCCAGTCCCCTGGTACAACTCCGGCTTGATCTGTCCGATGAGCTTGGCTTTTTCCTCACCGCCTGGTAAGGGTAAGGGTAGGGCGGGCGGCCGCTCCTCACTGCCCGGATCAGGCTGGGGGCTCAGGGTCTGCTGGGTGAGGGGCCGGGGCAGGGCCGGGTACCTGCGGGGGTGGGGAAGACAAGGTGCAGTCAGTGGCTCCGATCTTTGCTGCATCTGAAGACCTGGGAGGCTGCTCCCTGCCTCCTCCCCAAACCCCATAGCCAGGTGTCCACAGATCCCCACCTGTGCCCACTGTGACCTTGAGCAAGGCACTTGAATTCTCTGAGCCGCAGTTTCCCCATCTGTGTGAGGAGGGTGACCTATCCCCTTTTCTAAGCTAGCTGCACCCCAGACCTGGGCTTGCACCAGCCTCTAGAAGCCTCCTTCTGACCTCAAGGGGTGACCCAGAATAACTTCTCTATGGACCCCTGGGGCCTCACACAGCCCAGACCCCCTGGTCCTGCACCTGCCCTTCTCCAAATCTCCCTAACCCGTCCTAGTCCCAGCCTCATCCTCTCCCACCTGACCATCGCTCCCCCTGGGCTGTTCTTTCTCTCTCAACTTCTTTTTCTGGCTGTCTGTGTTGGTAGAACACTCTGGAAGCCCAAAGCTCCATCCTTAACTGTCTTTGCCATCTTCTCCCCTTCTCACTCACACGCTTTCCCTGGACAAACTCAGCTGTGCCCCAGGTTTCCTCGACCATCAGCAACCTGATGTCTGCTAAATCTGTCTTCTGAGCTCCAGCCTGGTTCAGCCCCCAGCCTCAGCTGCCCATCAAACACCACATACCCCTCGTGTTCCCTGCTGGGCTCAGTGCCTCCTCCCAAGCCCACTTCCTCTCCCAGTTCCCCAGAATCCACCTACATTTGCAGGTCAGACACCTGGGGCCATCCTCATCTCCTCTCTCCCCTCCAATCCCTTCCCTGCCATCTCCTGAATTTCCCCATCCCTGTGGTCCCTGCTCATCCATCCTCTCCTGCATGGACCATCACACCCGGGCCCCTAGTGATGGGCAGTCATGACTGGACATGGCAGCCCCAGATGCGCTGAGAGGCAGGCATGAGGCTGGGGGAAGTGGGAGGGTACCAAGCCATGGAAAGGGATGCCGGGTGAGATGCCTTCAGCTACTGATCAGTGGGCCATTCCCTGCTCCCAGAGTGACTTTGAGGAGGTCATTAACACCCTCTGGGCCTCACTTTCTTCATCTGTATAATGGAGGAAGGAGGAACTCAGACTGGCGTATCCATCAACCTCTGGAAGGCATCCCCAGAGACCTCAAACTATATTTTCCATGAGCCCTTGGCCAGCCCCCTGGACAAGAATCACCTATGAACCTCTGGGGCCCAAGACAATCCTTCCGGGAGGCAGTTTTCCCTGGACGCTCCCCCAGGCCCCTCCCATTCAACAAGACCCAGATAAGCTCAGGGTCTCCCTCAAACCCACTGCTCTTCCTAGATCCTCTGATGGCCCCACCATTCACCCAATCCATCACCAGGCCAGACCCCTGGGTGCTGTCCTTACCTCCTCCCACCCCCTTCTACCCACAGCTGTCAGCCCCCAGTTCCATCCCTGACTCTCGGCCCCCTGACTCTCTCTACCTCATCTCCTCCTCCACCATCCCCAGTTCAGCCTTGTTCTCTCCTGCCTGAACTCTTGGTATCCAATCTGTCTCTCCAGTCTGTCCCCTGTGTGGCCCCAGAGAGGTCTTTCTACACCCAGAGCTGACCTCTTCTGCTCACAGCCCTCTGTGGCTCCCCAGTGCCCTAGGACAAAGTGCCAAGCCCTCAGTCCAGCATTCAAGACCCTGTGTGATCTGGTCCTGCCCACGTCCCCTAGGCTGCTTTACTGCAGCCCTGGCCTGGCTGGATAGGGACAGCTGATTTGGGGACCCACTTCCCCTGGATTGCGAGTGACATGAGGGCAGGGTCTGTCTGCCATGCTCACCTCTATTCTTTTCCAACACCCAGCTCAGCTCTAGCTCATATTAGGTGCTCAGTATACATGTACAGAATGATGAATAATGGATGGATGAACTGCAGGTCCCACCACCAATCCAGGCTTAGGGAGAAAGAGATGAATTGCTTTGTGCCTCAGGGACTCAGGGGTCTGATCTCCATTCTCTTCCACCTTCCTGCTCCCAGAGTCCTGTCCTTGGCCTCCTCCTTCCTCTGGATCCAAGAACCTAGACCTCTAGCCCCCTCCTCCCTCCAACTCAGGAGTCTGGAGCCCTAGCCCCCTCTTTCCCCAGGATTCAGGAATCCACACCCCAAGCTCCCTCCTTCCCCAGGACTCGTGAGAGCCATAGATGGGAAAGAGACACATAAGAAGACCAGAAGTTCAGAGTGGACCCCCAGCCCAGTAGCCTGTCTCACCTGGTTGTGGGTGCCAGGCTTGTGACCTGCTGATGCGACTGGGCACTGGGCAAGCCCCCACCACTGGGGGGAAGCAGGAGCAGCCCAGAGCCTGCGCCGCCCTCAGAGGGTAGCTCAGGAGATGTCTGGCTCGGTTTGACCCCAGTGGCTACTACGGCAGCTGCGGCCTCTGGATACGAGTCCATGTCCAAGTAGGAGGGCTCTGGGGGGTCCGACCCCCCTAGGCTGCCCGGCTCCAGCAGCTCAGCGAAGGGCGGATGGTGGGCAGTGTGGGCGTGGTGGTGTGGGCCCCCCAGCAGGGGATGGCCACCCAGGCCAGCCCCTAGGTGGTGCCCACCGCCGCCTACCAGGCCTGCCAGCCCGACCCCAGGGCCTAGGTCTTTGCGCAGGGGGCCACCGCCCACCGCTGAGCCTCCCTTGTCCCTCCAGGGCACCCAGCACAGCTTCCAGGACACGAAGAGGGAGACACCCAGAAGGACAATGCCACAGAACGTCACGATGACCGACAGCAGGCTCACGGAGATGTCTGGAGAGAGTGAGGACAAAGGTCAGGGGTCAGGGCGGGGTCAGAGTTTATCCTCCCATTGCTGTCCCCAAGAGCTAACCTTTAGTATTTGCCACTCACCGTCCTAAGCACTCTACCTGTAACACTTAGTATAAACTCCACGACTACTCAAGGTCGGTGTTTCTATCTAACCATTTTAAAGATGAGGAACCTGCGAGGTTGAGTGACCTGTGTAAGGCTGCACACGTGGTCAGTGACAGATCTGGGATTTGAACCGGCAGTCTGTCTTCGGATTTTAATCTTTTTATTCTCTTGATTGCTAGCCCACAGTGACTCTCTGTAAGGCAATACACGATCCGAGGTAGGACCAAGGTTCCCTAAAATGCTAAGAGTTGATCAAGGAGAAAGGAGACTGTATGGCACAGTTAGGCAGGTCAGGGTTCAAATCCCAGCTTGCTGTGTGGCTTTGGGAACATATCTTAACCTCTCTGAGCCTGACAGTCCCCATTTGACAAATGGGAAAAATCAGTTCTGCCTCTCATGGTGCTTTTAAGGAATGTGGGGAGTAAATGGTGTGCAGAGCAAGCTGGGGAAGATAATAGCGAACATTTCTTGAGAGGTTACTATGTTCTGGACACCTAAGTGCTTTATAGGCATTAGCTTTCTTATGCCTGACAGGCACGCTAGGAGGCTGGCAACATTATTACGCCCATTGTTATTTTCCACAAAAGGAAACTGAGGCCAAGAGACACGAAGTTACCAAAGACACAGAGCCCTAGAGCTGGAACAGAGGAGTCAGCCTTCGAGTCTAGGTGCCTGGCTTTACCGTCTTCACCATTATGCTACCACACCTCAGTATTTCCCTATAAATGGTAGTTCAAACATGAATTTTTGTTAGAATAGTAAATCTTATTGCTGCTGCCACGTGTATCCAACACCACCGCCACCGCAGCTAACACATTCTGAATGCCTACTATGTGCTAATATGCCTTTCAGAGAAACCCAAGGACAGCCCAGATCTTGAACTGCAGGTTTCTGGTTCATTCAGTAATTGGTACCAGGAGTGGGGTTTTTCAAGGAAATGTGGATTTATTTGGGGTTGACTTCTGGGTGTCAGCGAGGTGGGACATGGGGGAAATTCCTGCTCTGTGCAGACCATGGATTATGGGGGGCAGGGGGGAGGAACAGGTGACTAAACCATTGGCAGCGAGCTCAGCTGGGTGGAAGGGCTGTGTCACCTCAGGGAGCTCTTGGTGGCAAGGGGATGCCCTCTAGTCCTGAGTTGCCCAGTGAATCTAAGTCAGTGGCCCATAGCGTTAATCCTCAGGATCCTATGTAACCTAAGGATGATGGATCCTATTTTATGAATAAGGAAACTGAGTCTCTGAGAGAGAGGACGTGACCCTGCAGGCCCACATGGCGGGCAGTGGCAGAACTCTGAGTTTCCCACCCCACCTCCAACCCCTTAGGGTGTTCCTTTCGAAGTGACCGACATCTACTTAGAGTTCTGGGGGCCTGTTAGAAACCGGAGCAAGGACTTTCTGGCCTCCTGAACATGGAAAGAATTGAGAAAAGGGGGCCTTCTCTTTTGGAAGAGAAGTGGGGAGAAGAATTGAAGAGATGCTTTCCCCCACTGTCAGCCTGACCCGGACCCTCTCCAGGTCAAAGCATCAATCCTCCAAACTCTGGCAGATTTCTCATTCCTGTCTGCCTGGACTGGGGAGCCATTTGGGTTGGGCAAGGCAGTGTAGTTGTGCAGTAAAATATTAACCTTGCCCAAAGAAACATTTGGCCCTTGATCAGCTCCTGGGGGTGAACCTCTAAGCCCTTGGAAGGTCCTGCCTGAGCGTTTTTATTTACCCGAGAAACTTGGGCCACATCAGATAGTCTGTGTAACAATGTGATGGATGGTGGGGTCTTTGGGCCACGTGTTATCAGCTTGACCTTCGGAGGGGCTAAGACTAAGTTCAGCCACATGGACAGTCAGCCCTGTCTGCATGACAGAGGCCCAGTAAAAACCCTGGACACCGAGGCTCTGGTGAGCTCCCCTAGTGGGCCCTACTCTGTGCATGTTGTCACACATTGTTGCTGGGAGAGTTAAGCGCTGTCTGCGTGACTCCATCAGGACAGGACAACTGGAGGCTCATACCTGGTCTCTCCTGCACCTTACCTTGTGCCTCTTTTCCCTTTGCTGATTTTAATCTCCATCCTTTTGCTGTCATGAAACGTAGCCATGAGGATAACAGCTTTTCTGAGTTTTGTGAGTCCTAGAAATCATTGAACCTGAGGGTGGTCTTGGGATTCCCCGCCCCCCATAATTGCAGTAGTGTACTAGACTTCCTGGGGTCAAAATCTGGCTCTCCTGCATATGGGCTATGAGATTCTGAGCGAGCTGCTTCAGCTCTCTGGGCCTCATTCCTCATCACTGTTCTGTGGACATCCTGCACTCAAGATGCTGAGCCCCGCCCTGGCACTCAGCATGTGTGACTGTCATTGTAACCTCCCAGCTCATGCTTCCTGAAGGTTCTTCATCTGGACGAGGGCACTCATGATATTCCCTAGCTCTCAGAGCCCTGCTGATTCCCAGCTGGGTTACCTGGAGCCAATCACTCACCTTCTGAGCCTCAGTTTCCCCCACTGAAAATAAGGATTATAACTATTTAGTATTTTGTAATAACCTATAATGGGAAAGAATCTGAAAAAGAATATATATGGATCACTTTGCTGAATCACTGTAAACCAACTATACTTCAATTAAAAAATAAAATTAAAAAAAAAAGAGAAAATAGGGATTATATGTACCACAAAGGGTAGTGGATCTTGTATACTGTCTGGTACACAGCTGGTGCTCAGTAAGTATATTCCAACATATACTGAATGACCACTGTGCGCCCAGCTTGTTCTTAGCACTTCACATGTGTTATATCATTTGAGTCTCTCAGATGCCCCATGAAGTCGTCACTTTTATGATCCCCATTTTCCAGATGAGGAAATCGAGGCACAGAAGAAGCCATTCATTTCGTAAGTGGAGGAGGTGGGATTTGAACCCAGACAAGTCAGACAGACTGACTGAAGAGCCTGAGCTTCTAAGCACTATGTGAAATGCACAAAGATACCTGAAGGGGATGTATGGCAGCAGTGGGGTGGTGGCGAGGGAGGGCGGACAGCAGGCCCACAGGTCAGATGGACCACAGAGCTCCTTCTTCTTAGATCAGAGGTTTGGGGGACCAGCAACAGGCAGGATGGAGGCAAGACTGTAAGAGGGTCTGGCCCCATAAGGAACAGAAAGCTGAGCAGGGCTGTTGTGAATCTCTAAAACTCCTGGCTATAGTGGAAGCAGGGGGCTGGCCAAGACGGCTGGGGATGCTGACCTGCGTCGGGGCCCCGGGGATAGCCTCTGATTCGCAGGTCGTTGAACTCTTGGCACCTGTCACTGGTGTCGGCATCTCGGACCCGCGCACAGAGGTCCGAGACCAGGATGAGTGCCCGACGGCAGAGGTCATCCTCGTAGTCTCCTGACATGGTGGCCAGCGGGTCCTGTTCTTGGGAGGGGCCGGGCAAGGGTGCAGATGGGGAATGGGATGGGGGAGGGGGGTGGATAAAGGGCGGAAAGAGACAGAAAAAGGATAGGCAAGGGGACAGCGATTGGGGGTGGATGGACAAGGGGATGGAGATTAGGGGAGGATTGGACAAGGAAAAAGAAATTAGGGGCAAATGGACAAGGGGGAAGAGACTGGGAAGGCCAGTCAAGGGGCAGAGATTAAGGATGCATAAATAAAGGGGTGGACAGACAAGGAGACAAAGATTAGGGTTGCACAGATGCAGGGACGGAATTTCGGGAGGGAGAGACAACGGAACAGCCATTTCTCATTCGTGCATTCAACAAATATTCACTGAGCACCAACTACATGAGAGGCACTGTGCCAGCTGCTGCAGATCCAGCAAGGAACAAACCCCACGCGGTCTCCAGCTTCCTGGTGTCACAAGGCAATGAGAGGAGACAAGGAGTAAACAAATCAACAAACACACATAAACAAACAGGCACACATAAACACATAGCCCTCAGACTGTGAGAAGTGCTCTAAAAGAAATAGTTGGAGGATGTGTCACAAGGGCACCTGGAGGTGGGCAGTTGGGGGAGCTCTCTGAAATCTGAAGGATGAGATGGAGCCAGCCATGGGCAGGGGGCAGTGGGGCTGGAGTGAGGAAAAGCATTCAAAGCAGCAGGAAGAGCGTGAGCCATGGCCCAGGGTGGGAAAGGGCTTGGTAGGTCCTGGGAACAGGAAGATGTAGACAGGGAGAGAGGCGGGGTGAGAGAGAGATGGATAGAGGTAGAAAGATAAGAGATGGTTATGTGTGGTGCTGGCTGGGGAGGGATGGAGATGAAAGATGCAGAGATAAGGACCAAGTTGAGAGAGGGAGAGATAAGGGGAGGGGAGACAGAGATAATGGGAAGGGCAGACTGGGGCCCAGAAGAGAGGGACGGATGAACAGACAGAGGGAAAGTTAAGGATTGAGACGTGGGATGGACAAACCATAAAGAATAAGCTGGTGTGTAATTCATGGGAGTGTGAGAGATGGGTGGACAGAGGGGCAGTGATAAGTGCCAGGAAAGAGCATGGACAGAAATATCTTTGAGAGACAAGCAGCGGACAAGAGGATGGATGGGGTGCAGAAATAAAGGACAGAAAAATCATGGCCAGAGATCACAGATGGACAAAAGGATACAGAGAAGGACCGGGCAGACAGACATGGGTGCAGAAGGAAGGTTGGATTGGTAGGGGGGAGCATAAAAGAGAGGGGACCAGGAGAAATAGGTGGCTGTGGGGAGAAGGGGAATTAGCGACACATGGTTTGGAACTAGACATCAGAGATGGGCTGGAAGGAGGGCGCTGGGGAAATTAAGGACAGACAGATAGGGCTCACAGAGGGATAGGTGTCCTGGGGTGCTGCAGAAGGCCAGGACTCCGAGACAGGCATATCAGACTCACCTGCACTTATCCCTGCTGTGTCCTGGATGGCAGCCGAGGCGGCGGCTGGCGGTAGCCCATGGGGGTTGTAGGGTGGACACGGGGCTGCGGGCCTGTCCCTACGAGCCAGGTGGTGGGAGGGGGTGCTGGATCTGGGGGTCGTGGTCGTGAGAAAAAGCTCAGTCCGAGACTCACATCTTGTCCTACTCGGGCCAGACGCTCGACCCCAGGCGACCCCCGAGAAGTCCAGCCACCCCTTCCCACCTCCGGGTCCCCAGCTCCGGGGAGGGGGGCCTTAAAGACTACAATTCCCTGCAGGCCTTGCGCTCGCGTTGCTGCGGCTTCATAGACCAGGCTCTGCAGGGACTGATGGGAATTGAAGTCCTTAGTACCTCTCCCGGCTGCAGAGAAGATGGGAATTTTTTTGGAGGTGGGGGGGGGGGTTATGAGATGCCGGGGTCCCAAGGCGCTGCAGGGGAGAGGAATAATGTCTGGGACCTCGAGAAGCCGCGGAGTCCTAAGTCCTTAGGGGCCATGGAGTGGGTAAACCATCCCCACGCTCGGGGGATCGGTGGGCGAGGTTGGGGTACACCCAGGTGTTTCGGGACCCCCCCTTCCAGGGCCACGTGCCCCTCCCCCGGGGCGACCAGCAAACGCTGCAGCACTCCCACTCCCGGGCGGGAGATCCGCGCACCTCTGCACCGACCCCCGCCCCCACGCGCCGTGACCGCCCCCCGGGATGGGGCTGGGGCGGGGGCTGTGGCAGGGGGAGGGGGAGGAGCAGACTCACCCGGAGCTGCCGCCGCCGCCGCCGCCGCCGCCGCCGCCGCCGCAGCCCCGCGCGCCGGCCGAGGTGCCAGCTCGGCTCCTCCCCCCGCCCCTGTCGCAGGTCCGCGGCTCCTCCCCCTGCACCCCCTCCTTCTTCCCCTCTGAACCTGAGGCTTCAAAGCCCAAATAGCGCGGCCGCAGCGAGGAAGAAGGGAGATTTCCCGAGACCGAGGCGTCTGAGACGCAGCGCTCTTCCACAGACGAGGATGCAGAGATCTGAGATCATGACCCTCTGCTCCCCCAGGATGCAAGGGTCCTGGACCTCAGCCCCTCCTCTCTCAGAGAAGTCCGGGACCCCAGTCATCTCTTCCCCCAGGACCCAGGGTACTGAGCTGCCAACTCCCTCCATTCTCAGATCCAGGAATCCACCCCTCCTGCTCCCTCCTCCCTTGGGGACCCAGGAGTCCCGACTCTCCAGCCCCCTTCTCCGCAGGACCCAGGACTTCCAGTCCTCCCAGCCGAGGAACTCTGAGGGATGGTGGTGGGGGGGTGGAGGCAGAGCCTCAGAATCAGCGGTCCTGAGTCTCAGCCCGATGTGGAGGTAGAAACAAGGACCTGGATTTCAGTCCTTCCTGGGCCGGCTCCTGAGTAGATTCTCAGATACTTGCTGAGCATCTACTGAGCGCCAGCCACTGCCTCTGTGACCTTGCACTCTTTGCTATGAGTTCGTTTCCTCATCAACAAAATATAGACAATAAACCTGTTTCCTAAGGGACCCAGAGATTTGAAAAACCAGTCAATATAGAGGGAGAGCATTGACACCAAGTAGGTGCTTAATGAGTATTTTTTAAAAGCAGCAAATATACCTTTACCGGTATAGTAATAGCAGTGAATGACAATTGCCACTGTGATCTGGGCACTGCGCTAAGTGCTTTGAAAGCATTCTCTGAGTTAATCTTCACTCTGGCCCTCTGAGATGGGGGCAGTTATGTTATTCCCATTTCACAGAAGAGACAACTGAGGCCCACAGAGGTTAAATCCCTTGAAGAAGATCCAGAGCTACCTGGTCTCAGTGGCAGCCCGTAGAGGTGACTTGGAGCCCCCTCACCACCCCCAGTCTTCCTCAGTGCTGCCCCCTGCCTCTCAGTGACACCCATATAAATATAATCTCCAAGTAAAAAATTGCTGCTTCTTCTGCAAATACTTTAAGACGAGTCCCCTAGGCCCTCCCTTTAATTAGATAATCCGCCCAACGCATGCCTATGTATACATGTTGCAGTCACCATCATATTTTTGAATGCCCCAGAAATGCCTTCCGGGTTCACTCCGAATCCTATCCTCAGTGCTTCTTGTATTCTCCCGGATGGACCTACATTTGCACCCAGGGAAGCTTGCATGGGGGGGTGGTGCATCCACAGATATGTGCACACAAGTGCAGGCACCCCAAATACCACTCTCACAGCCAGACCTCCGCCCAGGGTCCACAGGCAGCTGTGTTCCACAGGGAGAGACACACAGAAGGAGTATGCAGCAATGCACACTTTCAGAGATGTGCACACAGGGCTTGTCAGACTCCCATGACATGTTCCCAAAGAGGCACTTGGGTATCAAGGAATAGCTGTAGTGCATTGGTTGTGTGTGTGACTTTGGAAGTGGGGTACCTGAGTTCAAATCCCAGTTCTTTCATCATTTGTGGCCTTGGGTGAAACATTCTTGGTGCCTCAGTTTCCCCATCTGTAAAAGAGGGTAATCTTTTTTTTTCTAATTTTTTTTTATTGGGAGAGTAATCTTTTTTAAAACCCACCTCATTAAGTTATTTCGAGGATTGAATTAAATTCACCAGAGATGCTTAGAGAAAATGGTTAATGTTTACTGTTGTCATAATTAGTAATTACATGCATTTGCTCATGGACTCCTTCACTGCATTTTACAAGTGAGGAAATTGAGGCTCAGAGAGGGGAAGTGCCCTGCCCAAGGTCACACAGCTGGGAGGTGTCAGAGTTGAGATTCAAAGCCATGTGGTCCGACTCTAGACGTCTTGCATTCAGCCACTACATTGTTTGCATATAGGAAGTTTAAGGACCTTGCCTGTCATCACCACCAGGGGTGTAGAAGAGCGCAGAGCACTCGACAGGGAACCAGGAGACAGAGACATTCGTTCAATTCAATCCATGCACCCAATTTGATAGATACTTACTGAGCATCTACTGACTGCCAGGCACTGTTCTAGGCACCAAGGATTTGGCTGGGAACAAAGCAGACAAAAATCCCAGCCTTGGGAGGGCTCACGGTCTAGTGGTGGAGACAGGTGGTCATTAAATAACTCCATATGGGTATCAGTGTTAGGAAGGAAAGTCCAGGGTGCTGTGTGCCTGAGAAGGAGGTCAATGGAAGGCTTCTCTGAGCAAGTGACATTTGAGTTGGCATAAGCCAGGTGAAGATGGGGGAAGGGAGAGGACTGCTCCAGGGAGAGGGGACAGTCCATGCAAAGCCTGGGGTAGGAGCGAGTTTGGCACATGGAGGAGGACTGATGAGCACGTAAGCTCCATGCGGGTAGCACTTTTGTTTACTGCTGTGTCCCCGCTGCCTGACGTGGTGCCTGGCACACAGTAGGCACTCAATAAATATTGGTTGGTTGAATGAATGAACAAGTGGATGGATAACTAGAGAAGTGTATGTATGTATGTATGTATGAGTTGGATGGGTGGATGGATGGATAGCTGAATGAGGGGATGAGTGGATCGTTGGATGGATGCATCCATGCAGGAGTGAACGGATGAGTTTGCAAAGTACCTACAGATTCACACACAAATGTGCCTGCAAACAAACGCAGACACACACCCAGAGACATGCACGTTGTGTGTAAACACAGATTCACCTCTTCTCCTGGTGCTCCCCTGGGAGAACAAACACCAAGAACAGAGGTAGACCAAGCTGGCCATGGCCTGTGTGGTTGAGGATGAAGGAAGGCAAACCCTCTAACCAGAGCTACAGCCAGCCCCCCCCCCCCGCCCCCAACTGCGGCGCTGACATAATTTCTGGAATAGAAGGAAAATGCTGATTCAGGGATTTGTGTCCCGGGCTGCCTGCCAGGCCAGGGAGTGGGACAGGGATGGCCCAAGAGAGTTGGGGTGAGTGGCAGAGGGAGGCAGGTGGGGCTAAGGCAGAAAGACCGGGAAGGAGGTAGAGAGAGAAACAGAGAGATGGCAAAATAAAGTGATGGACACAGAGAGAGACACACACACACACAGACAGATAGAGACATGCAGAAAGGTATAGAGACACAGAGAATGAGAGACAAAGAAAGTCAGAGGCACGTGATGTAGAAATTCAAATTCAGACACACAGAGAGATGAGGAAGGGTTCCAGAGACAAGTAGAGAGAGGAAGAAAAATAATGGAGACACAGAGAGATGGGAACTTAAAGGACCAAGACACCAGAGGGAAAAAGAGAGAGAGACAGAGCCAGACGCACACACACACATACACACACACACACACAGATGCAGAGAGAGAGAGAAAGACAAAGACACCCAAAGAAGGAAGAAGAGAGAGGTCCAGAAGAGGCAGCTAAAGCTGGTCACAGAGATAAAGAACTCTGGAAAGGGAGCAACCTTCAACTGAGTGCCTCCTGTGTGCCTGGCTCATATGAGGGGGCTTGCTGTATCGTGCTTTATTTAAGCACCATTAGCCCTTCAAGGCAGCATTATTGGTAAGAGATGAGGAAACCAAGGCTCAGAGAGGGAAAGACATTTGCCCAAGTTTGCACAGACTGGGCATGGCGTTTGATGCTAGCCTGTTTGACTACAGAGTCCATATTCTCTTCTTCATCCTATGTTACCTCATGTAGACCAAGAGACACAGGGCAGTGGGCTTAGGGGGTACTGAGTGTGAGTCACAGCGATAGAGGGAAATCGTCACTTGTTTATTCATTCAACATACATGTTCTGCACTTCCCTGATGCTGGAGAGCCAGAGATGAGTCAGGGGCCCTTGGTCTGGAGGGGGAGGCAGACACAGGCCCAAATTCCTGAGCAAGACAGGCAGAGTGCACAGTGTTCAGAGGTCTGAAAAAAAAAAAAAAAAAGGAGCAGATAAAGAACGTGCAGAGGACGGAGACAGGAAACACAACTGGTAGGAGGAGGAGTCAGAGAAGGCTTCCTGGAGGAGGGGGCACTTGAGCTTCTTATGAAAGGATGAGGGCGTTTGGGCACCAGGAAAAGGGCAGAAGGCAGCATGTGGAGAGTGGAGACAGGAGTGAGGGGTGGGAGGGATTAATTAAATCTGAAGAATGTTTGAAGGTATGAGGTGAGAGAGGAAGCTGGGACCAGATCATGCAGCTCGGAGCCATGGGAGGGCTGAGGGCAGGGGAGGGGCAGGGTCATCTCCAAGTGCAGAAAGACCCCTCTGAAACCTTGTGGGAGGGGAATGAGTGGGGAGAGACTGGAGGATGTGAGGGCAAGAAGGAGGCTGGGGCGAGGGCCCAGGAAGGAGAAGACCTTGAAACCTGAGTGGGTGTTGTGCTGTGTGAATGAAGAGAAGAAATAGCAGAGTCAGGAGGCAGAAGGGATAGAGTTTGGAGACTGATGGGCTGTGGGGGCTAGGTGTGCCTGTGGTCATGAGAATGAAAGATGTCTCCTGTCCTATGGGGATGGACTTGGCAACTGGAAGTGAAGGACAGCCTGTTAGGAGAGAAAAAGACATAAGGATGCCAACAGGGAGTCAGGGCCACAGAGGAACTGGGTCTGGAAATTAGTCCATTTAAGTCTGGACTGTTGTAATTGCCGATGACAGAAACGCAAATAACCTGAGCATAAGAGGGAATTAATTGGGTGGATGAGGGCTTGAGGGACAGCTGGATCTAGGTGTCCTCAATCATCCTCAGGAATCTGTCTGCATCTCTGGTTTCTGCTTTCCTCGTGTTGTCTTTGCTTTCAGGCAGGCTCTCTCCCCATATGGCGATGTGATGGTCCCCAGCAGCTCCAACCTAGGCTCCGACCAGCCTGGCAACCTCACTGGAAAAAGAAAGATCCTCTTTTGTAACAGGTCCGGCAAAAGTCCAAGGGTTAAATCTGTATCCTACGTTGATTTTTTTTTTTTTTTTTTTTTAAACTATTACTCTTTTTTTTTTTTTTTATAGCTACTTTATTTATTTATTTATTTATTTTTCGCTGTGTTGGGTCTTCGGTTCGTGCGAGGGCTTTCTCTAGTTACGGCAAGTGGGGGCCACTCTTCATCGCGGTGCGGGGACCGCTCCTCATCGCGGTGCGCGGGCCTTTCACTATCGTGGCCCCTCCCGTTGGGGGGCACAGGCTCCAGACGCGCAGGCTCAGTAGTTGTGGCTCACGGGCCCAGCTGCTCCGTGGCATGTGGGATCTTCCCAGACCAGGGCTCGAACCCGTGTCCCCTGCATTAGCAGGCAGATTCTCAACCACTGCGCCACCAGGGAAGCCCCCTACGTTGATTTTTAAGCTCATCCCTGGACAAATGACTCAGAAAATCAAGGTGCTACTGCCTAACAAGCAGAGAATCAATGTTTATCAAGCAGGAATAACTGACAGTTAAGGCAGAGACCAGATGAATTCGAGAGAAGACTAGAGATACAGGTAACAGAGACAGACTGGGGAGATAGACAAAATAACTGAAAAAGTCTGCGCTCCTCTCCCATGGTTCCTGCTGAGAGCTCTGCAGACACAAAGAAGGGATGCCCAGTGGGCACCTCTGTGGCTAAACTCCTTCACTCCTGCCCTTGGGGTCAGGAGCCCCCAGCCCCTCCCCCATCCACTGGTACCATGGCAACCAGGCCCCCTGCTCACCTTTCCCTCCTCCATATAGAACCCAGTTTCTGTTTGAATCTCACCTGTACCTAACCAGTTCCTGTGTGAAACAGGGATGAGTGGAAGGCAAGTGGGAACAGAAAAGGGATGACAGAGGGAAGGAAGGCAAGGAGCCCAGCAGAGGCAGCCATGGGAGAAGAGAGATGGGGAGAGAGGGCAAAAGGAGAATGGGAGAGATGGGGAGAGAGGTAGGGAGGCAGAGAGGGGGTGATAGGGTTAGAGAGAGGCAGAAAACTATGAAGAGAGAGAGGGACGGGGTGGGGGGCTGGGGAGATGTTGGGGAAACTGATGGAGGAGACTGGGGAGATGGAACAAGGGAAGGGGAGAGATGTGGGGAGAAAGAGGGCAGAGAAATCAAGGGAAAGAGTGGAGGAGAGATGGGGAGAGATGAGGAGAAATCAGGATAAAGAGATGGGGAGAGAGGGAGGGAGGGAGTGGGGCAGAGAGATGGGGAGTGGATGAGGAAGAGAGTGCGAGAGAGAGGGGTGGGGGAAGAAACTCGAGGAGACTGGGAGACATTGAGGAGGAGGCAGGAAAGTGGGAAAGAAATAATTGGGGCACACAGGGAGTCCCAGAAGTTAAGGGAACCTGGATTTCCATGTGGTCTCAGCCTTCCATATTTTTTTCCCGGGGAGAAGGAGCTGGGGTGGGTGGCCCAGGCAGAGCTCCTCTCCCCATCCTCCTGAGACAACCCCTACCCACTTTCTCAGGATGCAACACGAGGTGGAACCCCTCTGCTCCTCCACCGTGGGCAACCCCAGCATGCACAGGGAGGCAGGTACTGAGCTGTGTCTGTTTGTTTGTTTGTATCCAAGTGTGGGGTTGGGCGGGCGGGGTCCTTCATCTGAGCATTGTGTCACAGCCCTGGCTTTCAGTGTGACCTTAAGTGAGTCACTGGTCTTCCAAAGAAAGAGCTACCCCAAATTCTTATGTCTACCAGATTCCTGAGCAGTACCCTTTAGACCTCAAACTACATTTCCCATGAGGCTTTTCAGTTCCCTGACCAATGTTCTGGACCCAGAACTACATTTCCCATGAATCTCTGGGGCCGTAACAACTCTTCTGAGGCCATTATCCCCCATAGACTCCCTGCCCTGGTCCCTCACACTCTCCTTGTCTCCCGCACTGACCTCAGCATCTTCTCCCAAAGCTACTCCTCCTCCCTGCTTCCCATGTTTGAATGGTGCTAAGACCCCAGTCTAGACCCAGTCTAGACCCCAGGCATTGTTCCCCCACTCCCATTACCTCCACAGCCATCAGTCCCAGCCCCATCTTCCTGCTTACTCTCTCTGCCCTGTCCCTACTTCTCTTTCCCCACAGCCCCAGCTCAGGTCTTGTCCTCTTCCACTGGAACCTTTCTCCACCTAACTCCCTGGTCTCCAGTTTCTCCCCTCCAGCCCATCCCCCACATGGCTCCAGAGGAGCCTTTCTGACACCCAGCACTAACCCTGTCTCTCCCTTGCTCACAGCTCTCCCATGTTGCCCATCACTCCCAGGATAGAGTCTTAGCCCCTCAAGCTGGTGTTTGAGGCCCTGTGTGGCCTGACGCTAGCTGACAGGCTCATATTCCAGGGTTCCCTACTTCTACTCTACTTTAGCACAGCTCATTCATTCATTCACTCATTCAACATTTCTCAAGTAATATCTTGGTGAGGATTCATTTGGCTAGCAGGTAATAGAAAATTGGACTTAATGCAGTATAAAAATAGGAAAGTCATTTGTCTCACTCAAAAAGAAGCCCAGAGGTGGATCAGGGTTTGTGTTTGGTTGGGTCAGCAGCTCAGTGAATGTCACTGAGAAGCCAGTTTCTATGTCCCTGCCTTTTGGTCTGGGATATATCCCCTTTGCGCACCAGCTTGCATACCTCATGGTTACAAAATGGCTGCCACAGTTTCAGGCATCACTTCCAGAGGTCTTCACTTTAAGGACCCCCAATAATCTCTCCTCACATCTCATTGGCCAGCACTAAGTCATCCACTCACTCTTGTCTCAATCCCTGGCAAAAGGAACGAGATTATCATGATTATTTTAGTCAGTGGGGCTACGCATCAGGTGGGAGAAACTTTTTAAAAAAACCTATACCTAATCCTACTTCAGGTCCCAATTAACCAGAATCTCTAGCGCTGGGGGGCCTAGCAACTATAGTTTTTGAATGCTTGCCAGGTAATTATGATGAACAGTAAGGGTCAGAAGGCATTGGTTTACACTGGATGGGATATCCCTGAGGATACTGGGGCTTGGTCAGCCTCACCGGGTTGCATGGGTGGGGAATGGACACTCCTCAAATGGAGGAAGAAGGATGGGAATGGCTGACGGGGTCTCCTTTCTAGGTGTCGGCTATAAGCACCTCTTCTGTGCCAGGTGCTAGGCTAGGCATAGCAAATGCTCTAGTGGCAAAACAGACAGTTTCTCTGTCCTCAGGTCTCTTTTAGTGTCTTTGAAGACCTCTTTCATTTGGAGACGCCCCACCCCACATCATCTCTAACCTAGACTGAGGCACCCATCTGATAAGTATACTTTATGTGTAGCTCCAGAAAAGATGAGTGAAATTGAGTTGACCAGTTGGCTCGTTTTGCAGATCAATATTTGTTCATTTCAGTTTTGCTGTTTTCTTTGTGGTGTTTTGGAACCAATAACATTTTTAGCTTGTCAGGTTGCAAACTTTGGCTTAGGCCATTAGAAAGCCTATGGGTCCCAAGTGTTTTGCCTATAGTAATGAATGAAATGACCCAGCTGGTTCTCATGCAAGGAGGACAGACATGAAACACACCATCTCACAGATAATTAATAACCTACAATTGCAATAAGCACTCCTTAGCCTTGGACCTGAAGAGAATTCTGGGAATATTCTCTTTCGCTTAAAGACCTTAGCACCCACCCCCCGCCCCCACCCCGTGGTCCCTCTGCATAAAACATCCCTTTCTCTGCCATTTCTTTATTTGGCAAACTCCTCCTTTATCCCTTAAGTCTTTTTTTTTCCCACTATTTTTAAAATAGATCTTTATTGGAGTATAATTGCTTCACAATACTGTGTTAGTTTCTGTTGTACATCAAAGTGAATCAGCCATATGCATACATATGTCCCCATATCCCCTCCCTCTTGAGCCTCCCTCCCATCCTCCCTATCCCACTCCTATCCCTTAAGTCTTGCTGTAGACATCACCTCCTCTAAGGAGCCTTCCCTGATTGCCCCCAGACTGGGCTTCCTCTCCACCTCGTGACACGTCCACTGTAGCAAGTATTGACCTTTATAGTGAACACTTTCCCCACCAGACTGGAAGCTCTTGGAGGGCAGGCTGGGGTCTCATTAATCTCTTGGTCTGCAGCAGTCTCCAAGGTACACAGGAGGCCTTGGAGATGCCTGTTGAAGTTTGAAAGTGTCGTGTTTCCTCAATTATTCAATAAGTATTTATTTTTAAATTTATACCTTTACTAAGTTACACATATACATTGAAACAAATATATTAAAATCACGGTTGTAATTTAGAAATCTTTATTTCTAATGCCACATTTCATGAGAAACAGTTTTATTCACATTTTAAACATACACCTTTGATGCTGCTAGAGTCAGTTTTTTAGCCATTTCACACACATTTCCAGGGCATATAATTTTATTTCTAAGTTACTTGTGATAGACATTTAAAAGATTTTTTTCTATTATGGAAAATTTCAAACATACACAAAAATAGAGACAATGTACATTTTGCTAATCTTGTTTCATCTAAGCAACCCCCCCCACACACACTTTCTAGGGGGACATTCTATAGGACAAATTTGTTTTAAAGAAAATCCCAGACATAATTCCTTTTCACCCATAAATACTTAAGCATGTGTTTCTAACTGCTAAGGATTTTTAGAAAACAGACCTACCATGCCATTAATTCCACCTAACAAATTCACAATTTTTCTTGAATATCATCTCATACCTAGTACATATTTAAAATTTCCCTAATTATTTAAAAATTTTATTTTCCACAGTTGGTTTGTTTTAATTAAGACCCAAAGTTGACATATTGCATTTGATGGTTATATTCCTTCAGTCTTTATTCAAGAAATACTTACAACTAGGTGCCTGGCGCTTTGCTAGATGCGAAAAGCGAAAGACAAGTCCCTGACCTCATGTTGCTCACATTATAATTAGAGACTCATAGAAGTAAATGTAAAATTGCAACTGTGATGAGAGCAAATACATGGTGTCATGAGTTCGTGACAGGAACTGTTCACACACTTAGGGAGACTTGATGAGCTAAGTGAGGGGGAAGAGAGTTCCACGTGGAGTCAGGGCATGTGCCAAGGTCCTGTGGCAGGAGGGAGCATGGAGAGTTCAAGTCACAGAAGGGCAATGTTTCTGGAATGCAGCAAGTGAGGAGGACGATAGTGTCTGATCAGGCTTAAGACATCAGCAGGGTCTGGTCATGTGTGATCTTGGTCTTAATTTATCCCAATGACAATGAGAAGTCCTGGGAGGGTTTTGAGGAAATGGAGACGGCTATGTGGTCAGATCTACATTTCAAAATGCTTCTGATGGGGTGAATGAAGAGGGAGAGAGAAATATATATTGAGAAGTTAGGAAGCTGTTGTCTAGACAATAGTGGGGTGAGAAGCAGCAGACTGGGGGATTGAGAACACAGATTCTGGATCCAGTGCCTAGATTTTTATCCTGATTCTATCACTTGGCCTGTGTGACCTTGGGCAAGTCACTTAAGTTCTCTGTGCCTCCGTTTCATCATTTGTTAAACTACACTATCTCAGAAGGCTGTTTTGAAGATTCAGTGGAAAAAACTTTCAAAGGTGCTTGGCTTTTTAAAGGGGGCTGTAGACACGTAGTTATTATTATTGTTAAGTGGACAGATTTGAGAAGGAGATTACTATGTTGGAGGGATGGAAGGGAGGCCAGTATGGCTGGAGAAAAATGATCAGAGAGGTCATCAGAGTGACCACATGCAGGGCAGGTGCTTCTCAAAGGGGATCTTGCTAAAATGCAGACTCTCACCCAATAGGTCTGGGGTGGACCCTGAAATGCTCCCCAGACCACACATTGAGGAATGAGTCCCCATCACAGGGAGAACTTTATCCTGAAGGCAAGAGGAAGCCTCTGGCGGTTTGTAAGCCTCTGGTGGTGCTGAGAGGAAAAGATCACCCTAGCTGACCTGCTAAAACAGATGGGAGGTGGAAGAACAGGGACCAGAGAGGGGGGCTTACTATGGTACAAGCTGAGCTGTGCTGATGTGCTGAAGCCAAAGACCACTAGGAGCATAGCTGGGGCATAGCCCTGTGCTGGAGAGAGCCTGTCCCAGCTCACAAGAGCCGAGTGGTGAATTTTGCAAGCTGGTTGTGAAAACCATGGGTAGCATAAAATTGGTCAGGAAACTGGCAGATGCTGAGAGAGAGAGAGAGAGAGAGAGAGAGAGAGAGAGAGAGGACATTTACCAGCACGCCACTGAGTTTACTGAATGAGGGTGATAGTAACACATCAATGTCTGAGTAAGAGGTTTTTAGACACCTGGGCTGAGTTAGGTGACTTGGGGAGGAATCAGGAAAGCAGGCTTTGCTCTGGATCGGATGCTGGCAGGAAGCAGAGGCAAGTCCATGACATGAGAGCAATCAGAATGGCACTAACACTGGTTGGGAAAAAAGCAGCATCAGCCCTGAGCCAAGAGGGGGATATTTGGTCAGTTTTGTGGTTTGGGCAGCGTCGATGTTGTGTTGTGTTGAGACATGACTCCAGAGGGGTCTTATTTTTATCTTGGTCCATCATGGTCACAGAGTGACCTTGGCTGCTCTTGGTATTCTGTGAAATTCCTTATGTCCGAAGGGAGGGCACCAGGGTCTCTCTGGGAGTGCCAGGCCAACTCCTGGCTGTCAGGGGTTGCTTTCTGCTTTTTTCAGCTACTGTAACAAAGAGACCCTCAAACTCAATGGCGTTAAGAAAACAGTTGGTCTCTCTCTCGTGTAAGAGGAGGAAGGTGGTCTGGATGGGTGGGATATCTCAGCCCCACGAGAATACAGGGACCCATGGCGCTCCATCATCTCTAGCAAGAATAAAGCTGGCTAATTGCTACATGCACATTCCAGTCCAAGGGAAGGGGCACTGAGTCTAAGCCAAGAAAATTTCTCTTAAGCAAATGATTCCGAAGTTGCACGCCTCCCTTCTGCTAACAATGTTGGCGAGAACTTGGTCATGTGGCCACACCTAGCTGCAAGGGGGGCTGGGAACTGTTGTTTCCAGCTGGATAAAACTCTAGGATTGTAGAGGAAGGGGAAATGGATTATGTGGGACAACTAGCAGTTGGCCATAAAAGAGACCAGTTAGTTGATGGAGGGGTTGTGTAGAAGAGCCCAGATTTGAGAGCTGTTATGAATCAAGTTCCAATCAGGAGGCCAGTTCTGAGAGTGTTGGAAAAACCACAGACTGGATTCAAATGCTGCTGCAGGGAAGAAGCTAGGCTGGGGTGAATGGAATAGGAAGCAAAAAGGAGCAAGTCCTTTCCTTTTCCTCCTGCCTTGCAGTCTCCCTCTAGCACCCCCTTTAGGCAGAGCCTAACAGGACCCCAACTGTCCGAGTGGAAATGGGGTTGGTAGAGTCCCAGCCCTGGGGTATCGGACAGCTGGGTGGTGTAGGTTGGAGTTTGGGGCTGAGAGACAACAGCTTAATAACTGGCAGAAGAGCCAGCCTGGGGGTGGCACGGACAGTCATTTGGTGATGCTGTTTAAGTGGGATGATGTGCGAGGAGCGCTCAAGGCAGCTGAGACTGGGTTTTCCATCCGCAGGAGCACTTCTTGTGGACCTAGAGACCCTAGAGGAGACGCAGGCTCGGAGCCTGGGCAGACCTGTTAAATCCTCGTGAGTGGTCCCTGGCCCCGTGATTTCTGATCTCAGCTCCTCTGAGTGCGATGGCATGGACCCCTGACTTTGGGAGGTCCCTGTCCGCTGGCTGTCTTCCCAGGAAGCAGTATCTGCGCCAGGTCATTGCAGAATACGAGGCGCTGGACCGAGAGCTCCCATACATCCGCAAGTTCCCCGTGCCACCTGCCGCCCAGCCCCTCTGTCTGTGCATGGAGACCTCAGTGAGTGTCCCCCCCCCCACCCCCATGATCCCAGGCCCCTGGTGGCATGGTGGGAAGGACACAGGCTCAGAAGTGAGGTGGACGGGGTTTGAATCCAGGCTCTGCAGCTTATCGGCTGTGGGCTTGGCACCAGGATAAGTGGCTGAGAATTGATTGTGAATTTGTCAAAGCGTTCATCATCAAATTTATCACTGCTGACCCCAGAGGGGAGACCGAGAGGCAGAGAGAGGGGACGCTGAGGACAGAGGGAGTCCCGCTAATCCACCTATTACGAAATTCTGTAAAATTTACAGATATCGCAAAAATTCACTTCAAAAAGCCCTTTTTTGGACAAATTCAGTGACGTGGTTATTCGGTGCATGGATCCTTTGGGCATTCCTGCCTCAGAGGAGGCATCTATTAAGGTCTCACCCATTTGAGGATTAAACAAGGCTTGCCAGGCACAAGCCTCGGAAGTGTTGCCTCAGCTGATCTGTGTGACTTGACCTCAACACGGGGATTGCTGTTCTTGTTTATGGGACCAGTGCCCACCCTATTGCTCCTCTTCTTTGTGTTTTTGAACATGAGACACACACACACACACACACACACACACACACACACACCCAACATACACATCCAAGGCTTGCCTTCCTGCAGGTGACCAATTTCATGATTTCACTGTGGTTTCTCAGCAATTTTATATGTCATGACATATGGCATCGCCTTCGACATGGTGATCTCAGACCGAAGGCGTGGTTAATGATCAATATATGTTTCTGAATGTAAAACAGATTGACAAGATGTCAAATCCTCCTACGATCCTTATTTTTTGAGAACTGAATAGTTCTTAAAATGCTAATATGACTATAAAAGGACACATTTACGGCTTAAATCCTTGCGGAAATCTTCAAGGTCTGCCAAAATCTCGCCATCCAACGCAGGTTGCTGGAAAAGTTTTCAGTAGATCGGCAAAGTTGGCCAAATTGGTGAATCATTCAGTCAACTGTTCATTGACTTTTGGCAAATCGGTTTGGTGAGAACTGATTTTTTTTTGGAGAATGACCTAGAATGGCAGTAGATGCCTTTCTACCTGAAAGATTCCTATCCTCCCCGCTCTGGCAGGCTCTGCAGGTGGGGTCTCGGGTGGGGACTTCTGCACCCGGACTGAACTCCGGGTGTCACTGACTGAGGTTCTCTCTCCGACCTCCGCAGCCCGAAGAGGACCTTACCCACCTGGAGGTGCTGGAGGCGCTGGAGGCCGAGTTCCCCGGGGCCATGGAGAGCGGGCGTGTGAGCAGCATCCGCTTTGAAAACATGAACGTCATCTGTGGGACTGCCGGGCGCCGGGACCGGTGAGCCTTTGGCGGGGGGCAGGGCCTGGAGCGACCGGGAGGGGCAGGACCGCAGTGAACGCGATGGGGGAGCCGGGTGGGGAGTGAGGGCGGTGAGAGGTGGGGCGGGGCGGAGGCTCTGAGTGGGCGTGGCCGGGAGCTCATAGGCGATGTGAGCCAACAGTAAGCTCCGTGAGGGGCGGGGCGGAGAAGTGAGGGCAGTGAGGGGGCGGGGCCAGGGGCGCCCGGAGAATGGCGTGGTGGGTATAAGGATCCAGACCCTGCTGAGACTGAGAGCCGAGAAGGGGCTAAGGCGAGAGCGGGCGCAGTGAAGGGGCAGGGTCAGGTGAGATCGGAAAGAAGGTGGGATTTGGAGTGAGGAACCGGACTTTCAGTGACCCGGGTGGTGACGGGGATGCGCAAGACCGAGGTGTGTGGTCGGAGCATGAGAAACAGCTCTGAGCGGGAGCGTAGCCGGGACTGGGCGCTTTGCAGGGGCGGGGCCAGAGTGATCGGGTGGGCCTGGAGTGTCTAGTTGGGGGCGGGGCCGGGCCTGAAAGCCACACTGAAGGGGCGGGACCTGGAGTTGCTGGATGAGGATAGGGCCCTGGAGCGGCGGTTTAAAAAGATGGAGCCTCGACAGAACCAGGCTGAGAGAGAAGACGGGACCTAGACTGACCCAGGTGAGGGTCGAAGTACAGATTGACCTCGGCGAGAGTGCAGGGTTGGAGAGTTTAGGGATGTAGTGACGGGTTGAGGGACTGGAGTTGGTAAACGAACAGGGACCAGGCAGGGACTCTGGGACAATCAAAGCCAGCGATTCCCCTTCCGTCTCCGCCCCGCCCCTCTCCTCTTGGCCTTGCCCCCTTGCAGGTGGCTCATCACGGTCACGGACTTCCAGACTCGCTCGCGCCTACTGCGCTCGGGGCTCCGCCTCCGCGGGCTCCAGCACCCTCTCGTGCGCCACGACGAACTGCTGCTGGGCGATTACCGCCTGCACCTGCGCCGCTCCCTGGTCCGACGGCGCATGCTCGAGGCTCTGGGGGCGGAGCCGACCGAGGAAGACTGACGTTTGGGGGCGGGCCCCGGCTGCGCCTGCGCACCGCCCAGCGGGGCTCAGGCGACCCACCCGGAACCCCGAAGGAAAGGGGCGTTGCCTTCCCAGGAAGGAGGCGGGGTCGGCTCGAGGGGGTGGATACTGTGAGTTTAATTATAAAGAATGACCTGGTACAAAAGCCATTTCTCTCTGCAAAATCTTGGTGGGGAGTCAGGGGGTGGGAGGTGATGGGGGGTAGGGACGAACCCCCATGATATAATCCCGCCTCCCTAATCTTACCCCCGTCCCTGGAAATGGACGCCTGGGTCCCAATCCCTTGAGGGATGAACTCTGAGGCCCGAGAGAGGGAAGACCCGGGCGCCGGGGCTTTGAACGCGTGCGGTCCTTGTCCCAGCGAGAACCAGACGTCCTCATCCGCCCCCCTCCTCTTCCTCCTCCCACCCCCCTTGGAAGACAATTCTCGGGCTTTTATTTCAGGTTTTTTTCTGGATTTTTTTGTGTGTGTTCTAGTTTTTTTTTTTTTTTTTGTATTTTCCTTTGTTATCGTTCCTCTTTTTGCTTTGTCTCTTCTCTTCGCCCCGCGCTGCCCCCCGTCCAGTCCCTTCCCCCTCCCCACCCCAACCTCCCCTCCCCCCTCCCCACCCCCCATACCCTCCCCAACCCCGCGGCACCCATCCAGAATGAACAAGCCCTTGATAGACGGGTGCCGCGCAGGCCCCCTGCGGACGGGGGGCATCCTGCGGACAAGGGGGAGGGGGCGGGTAGGGGCCCAGCGCGACCTCCGCCCCCCTCCTCGCCACCCCTCCCCCCTCCCACGACCTTCCCACACGGTTCCCCGCAGATCCCTGACGTGGTGAGGGGAGAGGGCTGCAAGCACCCTCCCCCCGTGGACGGAGCGCCCCCGCCTCGGGGGTAGAGGGCAGCAGAGGGGGAATGGGATTGGGGGAAGGAGGGGGAGCTTTCTTCTTTGGCAGCTGAACATGGGGGGGGGGGGACCTGAGGGCGATGCCCTCCCCCATTCGCCCACAGTAGGGGAGGGGGTTTTCCAGGGGAAGGGGTGGCTTAAAATTCCCAAGCCCTAGGAATAAAGGGAGGGGGAGGCGTGCAGGAAGGAACAGCCATGCTGGAGGGAGGGGTTTCTTGAAGAGCCAGAAGGTTACGAGATGAGGGAGCGGTGTCTTCGTGCAAAATGGATGGACCGGAAGGCTGGGAGAGCGAGAGGAGGAAGGAGGGTAGAGGGCCAAGCCTGGGGCAGGGAGAGGAAGAAGTATGGAAGCAAAGTGGGCAAGAAGTGAGTGTGCGTAGGGTCTTATCTTGCCAGAAGGAGAAAAAGAGCGGAAAGAGCTGAGAGAATAGGCAGAGTGTGAATGACCGGAAGAGCTGGTCTTTCGGGACCAAAAAAAAAAAAAAAGTGCCAGGAAAAGAAACAACAATACAGCCCAAGAGCGCGTGTGCAATGAGATGAGTGTGCAAAAAGAAAGAGGTAGTAGAGTTCCCCCAGGGAGATGGAAAAAGTCACCCAGGAGCTGACAGGAACAAGTAGAAATTCAAGAATGAGTGTGCCAGCAGGGCCATGGAAGGCAAGAACATTGTTGAAGGAAGAGAAGAAAGCTTCGGGAGAGCAGTGGACGGACGTGCTGGGGAGGGTGAGTGCGCAAGAGCGAGCATGCAAGAAGGTTCACCCAAGAGTTGACAATGGAGACGGACAAGGATTTGGGAAAGAAAGGTGCAAGGGAGTCGGGAGCCTGGCAAAGCAGAGAGGCATGAGCACTTGCGAGAGATTAGGTTCCTGGGGGTTCCTGGGAGGCACGGGTGCAAGCAACAGTGGGAGAGGGGGAGGGGCAAGGAGGGGCGTCAGTGCCCCTGTGAGGGAGGGGTGAGTAGGGTGAAAATGCGGGGTTGCAAGAATAAGAGGGGAAAGTGCTTGAAGAGAATGGAGGTGAGAGTGTCCGGGAGAGGCGCACAGTCTGTGAGAGGGTGAGGAAAAGGGTGTCCCAAGTGTGTCTGCAGCAAGGGCCCAGAGATTTTTCGGGAGTGAGGGGTGGAAGGGAGGGCGCCCCGGAGGAAGCGTGTGCAAGCAAGAGTCTGAGAGAGCAGGGGGTGTGGAGCGTGGGGAAAGAGACGCATGGCGTGCCAGGGAAACAGCATGAGCTGGAGAGCTGAGGGGGCCTCGCAAGCCGGAAGTGAAGGCGAAGTGTGCAAGACAGTGAGAGGGCAAGTTTGTGCAAAATTGTAGCCCAGGGAGGGGGGAGAGGTGAGCAGGCGTGCAAAGGAGCGTGCAAGAGCCTGGGGGGCTGCTGTGTGTGCTGGGGAGAGGGGAGGGTGGGGAGAGCCGAGGGGCATGGAGGGGGGGGAAGGGTTGTTAGAGGGTGGCAGGTGGTGGAATCTGAGGGCATCCCCTTCCCCTGCGGCCTGGGGGACGACCCCCATCCGGTCAGGCTCCGGGCTGACCCTCTATGGCTCTGTCTGTCCCCTCCTCCCCAGAATTGACCCTTCCCTCCTTCTTCATCCCCCTCTGTGATTTCTTCCATCCCACCCCCCCCCACTCCACTCCCCGCTTCACACACACACACACACACACACACACACACACACACAGTCTTGTGTCAGCTGCCCCCTCCTGTGAGGTGCCAATGTCTGGCCAGATCAGGCCACCTGGTGACCTCCGGCCTTGGGAGACAAGAGTCAGGGTGCAGTTTTAGCAGAGTCCCTGGCCCGGGGAGAGAATGAAGGTCAGGGTTCAGAGGTCAAGAGGCCAGCAGGCTCAGGGGTTCCGTGGACGGGCTGGTCCGTCCGGGCCAGCCATCACCTCTCCAGGAAAAATTTGAGAGCCCGGTCGATGTTCATGCGGTGGCCCACCCTGGTCACCCCCAGATCGACGTAGTCCTCCTTGGTCAAGGCGGGCAGGTGGGAGCCATCGATCTCGTGGTCCAGGAACCGGGCTCGGTGCTCAGCCAAGCCCAGCCACTCAAGCCAATCAGCCACGTCGAACTTGGTCCAGAACCCCAGAGGTTTAGCGCTGAACGGCTTGTCCGGGGGCAGGGAAAGCAGGCGGGTCGGTGAGAGGGAGCGGGAGGCCCCTGACAAGGCCCCACCGAGCCCCCCGGACATCCCGGGGTGCGGTGGCACGAAGACAGGGGCGAAGGGGTCAGCCGAGCCTCCTGCCCCTCCGGTGGGGGAGCCGCGCATGTCAAAGAGGCCCGGGTAGAGGGGTCCAGAAGGCAAGATGGGCAGGGAGGAGGGCCGGGGTGCAGGGCTGACCTTGTGCTCCGAGGCGGGCAGCAGTGACGGGCTAGGGGCCCGGCGGAGCAAAGGTGGCCGCATCTCGAACTCCACGCCCTGGAGGTGGCGGGCAGACGTGGAGGAGGAGGAGGCCGAAGGCGAGGTGGCCCCCGGGGCTGCAGCGGCTGAAGCGGACACCCCGGTTCCTGTGGGGAGTGGCGGCAGAGGTGGTTTGGACCAGTTCTGAAACAGGCTGCTGACAGGTTTGGAGAGAAGCGAGGACTGGGAGTCTTCAGAGAGTCTGGAATGTGACAACGGGGCAAGGGTGGAGGAGAAGGGTTGCGGGGGGGGGGGGGGGGCAAAGGCGGGTGAGAAAGAGGCAGAGGTCAAGATATAGGGAGAGGAAGAGAGACATGGGGCAGGGGTAGAGAGTTGGAGGAGAGAGATGGGGAGAGATCAAAGGAGCAAGCGAGGGGGTAAGATGGATGTCAGGACAGAAAATGAAGGGAGAGAAAAATGAGAGGACAGGGAGAGGGTGACAGTCAAGAGAGATGAAAGAAAAAGAGACATTAAGTGATAATAATAATAATCACCACCACTTACTGATGCTCACGTGTGCCAGGCATTGTTCTAAGTGCTTTTACATATCGCCATCTCAATGGAATCCCCGTGACAGCCCTGATGCAGGTTACTATTATTATCAGCAGCACAGAGAGGTTAAGTAACTTGCCTAAGGACACACAGCCAGGAAGTGGCAGAGCCCGGTTATATGGCACCAAAGTCTGAGCTCTTAACCACTACCCTATACTGCCTTTCCGGGTATGGCCAGTCACAGCAGAGTGGAAGACAGGGAGACAGTGAGAGAGGAACAAAAAGAGGATGAGCATTCAAGGGAGAGAGATGGAAGGGGACAGGGGACAGAGAGAGAGAGAGAGAGAGAGAGAGAGAGAGAGAGAGGTGAGGAGAGGGAGATGAAAGAGAGAAGAAACAAGGGGAGGAAAAGGTTCCCCTCATCCCTTTAGCTCCCTCCAGAACAGTCCCTGCCTCAGGGCCTTTGAACAGTTCCCTCTGCCTAGCTCTCTCTTCCCCCAGGGAGCCAAACGATTTGCTCCCTTCCCTCCTCCAGTCTCTGCTCAGCTCGCCTGTTATTTGAGAAACTTTCTCTAACCATCGCGTGATGGCATTTTTTCCCCTAGGATGACGACAGTGATTTTGTATATTGCCTGGTCCCCAGCTCTGCCTCATTAGGCTGTGAGGTCTATGAGGGAAATGCTTTGCTTGTTTTGTCCATTGTGGGGTCCCTCTCACCCTGAAGGGCACCCGGTACAGAATAGATGGCAAATCAATTGTTGGTGGATCTGTTAACTAAATCGAGCGTCCTTTCCTCTACCCAGAAGACTTAAGAATCGTCAATGAGATGCCTTAAGATCTCAAAGACCTCAAAAACCACCTCAGGATATCACCGTGTGGATATCAAACCCTCGAGGAGAATTAGAGTGAGTTCTGCAGAAGAACAAGAGGATTAAAAAAAAAAAAACCTCTCCCCACTCGCTCTGTGTGTCTGAATCAGGAATGTGACTCTATACTTTCCCTAAGATTAGAAGGTCTTGAATGAGCTTGAACTCTGTGGCAATTCCAACTCGCTAGCTGCTTTAGAAAACTTCTGCGTCTTCCCGGATTTCTCCATCTATACTTGCTGGGCTTTTGTAAGAGACCCCTCCCCTCCCCCATCTCATGGTACAACAATGGCCTCAAAACCCCTTTTAGAAGGGTTCTATGCTGTCCCTCTTCTACAGAGAGGTGGATTCCTTTGCCTAAGGTCACCCAGTTAGAAAGTGCGGGGCTGGAACCAGGATCCAAAAAAGCCTGGCTCCAGAACCACACTTGTAACCACCGACCGTGCCCTAAAGCATCTTGTCTTGACCAACGCGGGGCTCAAGGGACTTGAAGATTTCAGGGATTGTCAGAACTGACAACCCACCAAGGAAACAGACATTGGGCAAGTTGTGCTCCAATCTCCTTTGTTGATCACTCTTTTTGTTCATCATGGAATGTGGGTTGTCATGGTGACGGGAGACGACCACAGAAGCTACTGAGATAAAGGGAAATTTAAAGTGGCCGGGAAAGCATGCTTCTTTGAGGGCAAACTTCTCCAAGCCAGCCCGGCCTCTGTGTCCTTTCTACCACCTGGGACCCTAAAGGGACACAGCTATGTGGAAGACGGTCTCTGCTACCCACAGCCAGCCCCTCTGGCCTCCACTGCCAACCTCCAGCCCCCGGCTCACCTCTGCCGCTGCAGGGAGGAAGTCCTCTCGGGGACGTAGCTGGCTCCCCCGTGGTGGCCGTCCCCGCTTCCCCCGCCGCCTCCCCGGGCCCAGGGCAGAGCGCCACCAGCTGCCGAGGAGCCCCCAAACTGCTGAAGCTTGGAGCTGAGTTCACTGATGATGCTGGCTTTTACTGTGGCCAAGGCTGAGGCCTGAGGCTGGGCTAAGGGCCCAGGCAGGGGTGGTGGCGGTGGACCCGGGCCCTCCTCCCAGGGCAGCAGCTTCCGAGGCAGGGAGGAGGCGGATGGCAAGGGCACCGGTGGGCCTTCTGGCTCTACAGCCCCTGGACCGCCGGCCACACCTGCCGTCGAAGGTCCTGAGCAAGCACTCAGCGCCAGCAGCCCATCGGTTCCAGCCCCCGTCACCGAGACCGTGGGGCTGGTGGGAGTGACAGGGTCTCGGAGTCCCCCACCGGGGCCAGGCCGCAGGCCTCCACTGGCCCCAAGCGCCCGGCCCCGGAGCTTAGAGGGAGTCATGAGCTGCGGTGGGTATGGTGGGCCAGGAGGACCGCTGCCCCCGAAGGCCTGGCCGTCCAGGTAGGCCACGTACGTGTCCAGAAGCTCCGGCCCACTGGCCACACTGGCCACCCCGCCCCCAGCCCCGCCTTCGGCAGACAGGCTGCTCAGCGTGGACGCGCTGCTGATGGTCTCCAGCGGGTGGTCACTGCTGCTCCGGCTGTCCACCTCCTCGATACCAGAATCTGTGCCAGCTGGAGGGTCCGGGCCAGGCTGTGGGGCAGGGGGAGGCGGGGCGGCTGGGGCTGCTGGGCCCGGCGGAGGCGCGTCCCCAGCAGCTGCGGGGCCCGCCTGGGTCAGCGTGGCCACCTCGCTGTCATAGGAAGTCAGGCTGGATGCGGTGGAGTCCAGCGTGGGAGGGGCGGCGGCCACGGCAGGGGGCGGGGCAGGGGGCGCTGGGCTGGTCGGGGTGGGTGGGTCCGGCAGCGGGTGGGGAGGCCCAGGCGTGAGGGGCGAATCGGGCTTCTCAAAGCTGTTGGAGAACTCCAGGGGCGGGGGCAGCGGTTCCACAAAGAGAAATTCGCCGTCTTCCACGTCCACCGAGGGGGCGGGGGGCGGCAGGACCAGCAGGGGGAGCCCGTTCTCGTCACTGCCCCGCGGGGAGGTCGGCGAGGGGGCCACGGACCGGCGTGGGCTGGGCGGCGGGATCCCCGGCCCGTCCTCCGAGGGGGGCCCCCTTCCCCCCGCCCCAGTGGCCCGGGGCTGGCAGTTCTCGAGGAACCGCACGTGGAGGGGCAGCCGCTCGGGCTCCTCCGGGGCTGCGGACCTCCAGGCCTTGCTCACCCCGGGGTGCGGGGCGGGGGGCTCGGACCCCAGCTGCAGCAGGAGGGGCCCGACCCCGGGGGCGGTGGGGGGCAGGCGGTGCAGCAGGGAGCGTCGGGCAGCTGGCGGGCTGGCCGGAAGGGACTTCTCCTGGCTGCCCAGCCCGGCCCGGTAGCCCAGCTCCCGGCGGGCCGGGTCCGGCGGCGGGGCTCCCCAGAGACGCAGCACTGGCTCGTGGTGGGCGTGGGGCGAGTGGTGGTGCGGCGTGGGCGGCGGAGCCTCGTAGCGGGGCGACGGGGGCCTCGGAGGGGGCTGGGGGGCCCCAGCGCCCTCCGCGGACTCCTTCAGCGCCCGCTCTCGGGCGGCCAGGGCCAGCCCGAGCGGGGAGGCTGGGTCCAGGGCCTTGCCGGTCAGCGGGTGGACCAGGGGCCGCGGCGGCAGGAAGCTGGTGAAGGCGCTGCTGCCAGCGCTGCTTCCGTAGGCCCGGCTGCCGGCTCCGTAGCCCCCGTAGCCGCCGCCACTCCCGGCGCCTGCGGACTCCAGCCGGAGGTAGGGCTCGGCCGAAAACATGCCTTCATCGATGGATTTGGAGTGGCGCAGCCGGGGGCCCGGGGGCGCCCCCGGGCCCAGCGAGCTCTCGCCGCCATCCTCGTCCCCCGTGTCGGTGGAGAGGAAGAGCGTAGACCGCCGGCGGGCTTCGTTCTGCCAGCCCCCCTCTCTCCGAGCCGCCCCGACCAGGGCCGCTCCGAACTGGCTGGTGAAATCGAGGGTGGCCGGGCCGCTGGGCGAGGCGGGGGCGGGCACGGGCGAGGGGGGCGGTGGCACTGGCGACATGGCCGGGGCGGGGCTCGGCGCGGAGGAGCCGCCGCCGCCGCCGCCCCCTCCGCCGCCCGCGGTCTCGGGCTGGGTCGGGGGCTCCGCCTCGGTGCTGCTGCCCTGGCTGCTGCGGCCGCTGCTACTGGTGGATGGAGCCTTGATGATGATGGTGGGGATGGGGATGGAGTTCTTTTCCGACGGGGCGGCCGCGGCCGGCGGCGGCTGCGGGGACGCCGGAGACGTGGGCGAGGGCGTGGGCGGGAGGCCGCCGCCCTTCTGGGGCTCGCCTTCGACTTTGGTCTGCTTGACGAGCGGGCCCTTGCGCCCGCGGCCCGAACGGGCCGGCACGTACATGGCCGCGCTGGCCGCCCGGGGAGGCAGCTGGAAGTAGCGCAGGGCCGGGGCCTGGGAGGAGCCGCTAACCCCGCCCCCGCTGCCGTGGTGCGACGGGGACAGGGCCCCCGGGGTCGCGCTGGGCCCGCCGCCCCGCCAGCCTCGCAGGCTGGGCTGGGGCCCCAGAGCCAGTCGGGGAGGGGGGTCTTCGGGGGAGCCGCCTGTCTCCATCTCCGGGGGATGCGGCGGGTGGGCGTGGTGGTGGTGTGGCTGGGGGGGCGGAGCGTGCGGCAGGTGGGGGGGCGGCGGGTGGTGCGCAGGGGGCAGGGCCCCGCCGTGGTACAAGCTCTTCTCACGGCTCCCTACACGGGTGTCAGGAGGGCAGGGCCCATCGAAGGACGACGGCGACGAGGCGGGGTGGGGGCCACCTGAGCCGGGGTTGAAGGGCGCTCCCCGGGGAGAGGGAGTGAGGCGGCCGGAGGAAGAGGGGGCTGGAGGTGTGCTGTAGGGGGGCTCTGGTGGGGACGTGGTGGGCGGCGGCGGGATGTCCTCCGAACCAGGCACAGACAGGCTGCGGCTGAACTTCATGGCTGGAGGTGCTAGGTAGGGTCTCTCATCTTCTGTAGCCCCTGGGAAGACACAGAGGATCCAGAAGCAGGGTGGGGATGGGAGGGGGTGGCCTCTCTGTTCCCCTGTCCCACAGAACTTCAATATTACAATGATAATAATGACACCAGTAGATGCTAAGAAGAACGTGGGTTAGTCTAGAGCTTACCCAGCTGTGATCAATCCAAATCCGCTTGATACAGTAATACAGGTTGTGCACTGCACAACAGCAAACGGCAGAGGGAGCAAGAGAGGTGTGTGCGTGTGTCTGTGTGTGTGGGGTGGGGGGGGTGGGGGGGAATTCAGCTGAACTTCCTTCCAGGGCCAGGAGGGGGCGCCTTTTCTAATTCGCCCAAAGGCACGATATATGCTGGCAGTCGCTTGGGATGAGCAAAAATGGCTTGAGCCAGGAAGAGATATCGTGTTTCTGGGCATACTTATACATTTCTTTTCATGTACATGCAGAAGAGAAATGGAATTAGCACATCAAATCTGTGACTTCACAGCACTGCTTAGGATGAGGCTAATATTTAAAAGAGGGAGCCAATTCATAGGTAAGTAATGTCAGGTAGATGTATAGGTAACTGATATTAGGCAAATGACACACACTGGTGGACTATGGACACTGAAGCTGGGGAAAAGCTAGATCCAAAGAGCAAAACAAATGGAGGAAACTGGAGGAGTGGGATCTTTTGCCTACTTATCAACGGCCAGGGCTCAGTCCTTGATTCCCTTTTCCCCTCTGACTACTCGCTCTCCGTTGACTATCTCAACCAGTGTCACGGCTTCATTCACTGCTTCCCTGCTGAAGACTCCCATGCTTGTCTCGGACCCAGTCCTTGCCCCTGAGTTCCGGGCTTCTATATCCAAATGCTGCATCCACTTGGATGGATGTCTCACTGGCATCTCAAACTCAGCAGGCCCCAAATTGAGCTCCTGATCTCCTCCCACGATCTTCCCAAGCTGCTCTCTTAGCAAATGGCAGCTCAGTCTTACCTACCTCAGGACCTTTGCACTGGCTGTTCCTGCTGTGTGGAATGCCTTACTTCCAGATAGCCCCATGACTCCCCACTTCATCTCCAAGTTTCAGCTCAAACCTGCCCCCCAGCACTCCTGACCTCTCTCATTCTACTCTTTTCCTATTTTTTTCCATAGCGCTTAACACAGCTAACATACTATATCATTTTCTTATTTCTTATCCTTATAATCTGTTGTCTGTCTTCCCCAGCTAGAAGGTAAGCTCCCTGAGGGCAGGACCCTTTAGTCTGTTTTGTTCCCTGACAAATCCCCAGCAGTTTAGCCTGGCATATGGTAGTGCTCAATAAACATTTGTAGAATGAATGAATGAATGAATGGATGGAGTCTGGTATAAGAGAGAATGAACCAGAGTCTGTGGTGGCTTCGACTTAACAGCATCCAGGCAGGGGCAATGATGTCCGCATTTTCTAGATGCAGAGCCCTAGGCCCAGAGACGTGAAGCTGTCTGCCCTGGGTCACACAGCCAGGACGGACAAGAGACAGGATTCAAACCCAGGTTTGCCCAGCAACAAAGCCTGAGCTCTTTGCCCAACTTGATGGTCACATATGGAAGAAGGAAAGAACATTCCCAGGCTCCCTTGTTTTCCCCGTAAACTGTCACCCTCCCAGCCTCCCCTTTCCCCACTGGCATCCCTTACACCCACCCTTGCAGGTGACATACCAATAGACTTTTGCCGGAGCATGAGCCCAGGTCCTGGAGGCAGGTAGGAAGGACGTTCATAACTTGGCTGGGAGCGGTGGTGGGGATCAAAGCTCGACTTTGGGTTGGCAGTCAGAGGAGGAGAGAGAAAAGAGAGCAGAGAAAAATCAGTCAGGGCATGAAAATCCATGGATTCCCCACACAGCCATCCTCCATTCCTTCCCCAGCCTCTGCAGGAAGGGACAGGGGTGTGAAGGAGATGGAAGGGAATTCTGGGGTAGGGAAAGGTTTCTGAGTCCTGACAGCAGCAGCGGGGAGAAAGAGAGGGGAAAAAAGTCAGATTATCAACTGAGCCTGTCTGCTCTGCTTCCCAAGCCGATCACTAATCTGGGCACTTTTCTCCACCCCTGCTGTCGCTGCCCAGGTCCAAGTTACCACCATTGTCTGCCTGGATGACTGCAGTAGCCTTTTCCTTGTCTCCTGGCTGCCACCCCTGTCCCGCCACCCCTTTCTGGTCTGCTTTCCACGCAAGAGTCAGAGGGATCTTTCTAGAAGAAATTCTGGTCATGCTGTTGCCCTGCTTAAAATCCTACAGTCGCATCTCACATCAGTTAGGAGGGGATCCGAATTCCCAAGTCTGGTCTTCAAAGCCCACTGCGGTAGACACTGCCTGTGCCCACCCAGATCTCCTCAGCCAGGATGCTGTGCCCATCCCCAGCCACTGTGAGTGTCACCTGCCTGCAACACTTGGCTGCCCCTTGCTCTGAAGAATCACTCCCCCTCCAAAGGAGTTGACGTGCCCAGGCTGTTACGTGCCCCCACTTCTGGGAGCAGCCTGCAGCCAACTGACAGGAAGGTCTACGGAGGGATTATCTCCATCCTGCAATTCACACTCCCGAGCTCCCCAAGGGATCCCCAAGGGATCAGGCTGAAGGCAAACTCCAGTGGGGACCAGGGTTGCTGACCTTCTCTGCAACCCATCCTGTCTCCCCCATGCCCTTACAGGTTCCCCCTTAGGAAATCGTTGTCTCAAGCATCCTTATCTCAGGCTCTGATTTTAGATTAAGAATCACGGTGATTAAGACACTGTGTATGATCTAGCCCTTGCCTATATCTCCCACTCTGGTCCCACCACGCCCACCTTTTCTTGCTCCTGCAGTGTCCCAAGGTTCATCCCTGCTTTAGGACACCGACAAGTCCTAGATCTTCTCTCTGCAATGGTTTCCTCCTAATCGTCACAGATTCCTTTCCATCTTTATGTCCTCTGCTCAAATACCCCTCCCAGTCACTGCCTACTGCATTTCCCTGTCCTGTTTTCTTCATGACATTTCTCTCACTTCTTGCTTACTGCCTGTCTGTCTCCCTGGCGAGAATGTCAGCTCCCTGAAGGCACCAGACATTATCCCAGGCACCATGGGAACAGGGTCAAGGGCCCACAATACTTTCAGGGGAAATGTTTTAATTTCTTTTCAAATAGGAAGGAAAAATAATTATAATTCAGCCTGGATAATATTCAGCTTTGCATCAACACAGTCATAAAACATTGATTTTTAACTGTTTTTTTTTTTAGGAAGGAGGGGCTCATGAAGGCAAAAGTGCCTAAGGCCCACAGAAGTCATAATGCAGCCTTCCTGAGGGTAGTGACTTTATCAGTCTGGTTCACTGCTAGGTCCCCAGTCCCCAAACAGGCCTGATGTTCTATAAGCTTGTGTCAAATGAACAAGCCAATGTCAGGCACTCTGGGGCCCCGACTCCCCTGCTTCTGCCAGGTGGCCCCATGTGTCTTCCTTCTCCGTCTTTGAGACCAGAAGTTCATAGAAAGGAAGGCCTCTTTGGATGGGGTCCCCACTTTTGGGGTGTGGCCCTAACTGCCCTCACCTCCCCACCGTGCCCCCTCCTGTCTCCCTGCTCTAACCACTCCCCGTTCTCTGAATTTCCTGTGCTGTTTCTCACCTCACAGCCTCAGCATCCTCTGTTCCCTCTGCCTGGAAAATCCCTTCCCCACTCTCTGCTAGGGGAAAACTCCTTGTCGTCCTGGCCCCCACCCTGGCCTGGCCACCCCCTTCCTCTAGCCCTGCACTTCCTAATCCAGTGGCCACTAGCCATTCAGATGTAAATTTCAATTAATTTGAATAAATTTAAATAAACTGAAGTTGAAAATTCCCTTCCTCCATCACACTGGCCACATTTCAAGTGTTCGATCGTCACTCATGGCTGGTGGCTGCCATATTGGACAGTGCAGATGGAGAACATCTCCATCATCACAGAGAGCTCTACCGGACAGTGTTGCTCTAGACCTTCACAGGGGTAGCGCCTGTGCTACCCCTCTCACTGCCCTCACCTTGGACTGGGACTATTTCTGTCCCAGTTTGCATCATTTGCAAAATGCATGAATGTTTGCATCATTCATTCATTCATTCATCCATTCCACAGATATTTATGGAGCACCTGATTTATGCCAGGGACTGTTCTAGATGCTGCAGATGCAGCCGTAAACAAGACAGACAAAAGTCCCTGCCCACATGAAGGGCAGGCAGACCATAAACAAAATAAATTAGTAAAATACAACGTGGGTCAGATGGAGGTAAGCGACAGAAGAGAGGGAGATTATAATTTAAAATAAGGCAGTCAAGAAGACCCCGCTGAGAGGGTACAACCTGAGCAAACTCCTGAAGGAAGGAGCGAGGGATGTATCCAGGGGAAGAGTATTCCAGGCAGAAGGAGCAGCAAGTGCAAAGGTCCTGAGGTGGGACTGAGCCTGCTGTGTTCAAGGAATAGTTAGGAAGCCAGTGTGTCTGGAGTGGGTGAGCCAAGGGCTGAGGGGTGGGAGGTGACATCAGACAGGTGGTAGCAGGGTGACATTGGGTGGGATCTGGTAGTTTCAGATGTCTCCTCCCTGGAAAGCCTTCCTTCTATTAGTCTGCATCATAATTTCCTCCACCTATCCTAGGTTAGAGTTATTATAATTATTTGCTTACTTGTTTATGGTCTGTCCCCCTGGGCATGTAGCCTACCCAGTACCCATTCTACTCTTCTTCTTTGATAAGAAAACCCCAATCTTATTTGGCACCTATTGAGAGACTACATTTCCCAGCCTCCCTTGTGGCTAGGTGTGGTCATGGGACTAAGGCTGGCCCAGATGCATAAGTGGAAGTGTTGTGTGTTACTTCTGGGAAGTCTCATCAGAGGTAACACAAGAAGCAACAATGTGCCCTCCTTTGCACTTCTGCCTTTTCACTCTTCCTTGTTCCTGCTGCCTGGAATGCTGGTGCAATAGCTGGAGCTCCAGCAGCCTCTTGGACCATGAGGTGACTTTGTGGCTAGGGTGAGGAGGATCCTAGGTCTTCAAGACCATGGAGGCTACCACACCTGCCTCAGACTCCCTACTCCAGACTTGTTCAAGACGACAGAGATACAAGCATTTGTTTGTTCAAGCCACTGTTATTTGGGGGTTTCTCTTATATACAGCAGAACCCAATTCTGCAAAATACCCCCACTCCCCCGCCAGTGTCAATTCTCTAAGGGAGGTAACTTTGTTTGGCTGGTTCCCTCCTATACTCCCAGGGCCGAGCAGCAGGTCCAGCACATAGTAGTTGCTCAATAAATATTTGTAGAATGAAGGACACCTTGACAAAATGGGGGGAGCACCCCGATGATGTAACCCTAGTCCTGTTCCTTTGAGAGAGTGATGGGGAAGGATCACAGTGACAGGGGAGGGGTCAGAGTGACAGGGGAGGGGACCGAATAACGGGGGAAGGGTTAGAGTGATAGAGGAAGGGTTCCCCTAGCTAAGGAGGGTCCAGACTCAAGGGAGAGGCATCAGATTGGCACACTGGCAGAAGACCTTCTAAGTGGAAAAAGAGGGATCAAATAATGGGTTAGCTTGGCACAAGAGGGATCATAGCAGCAGAGGAGATGTCTGACTGACAGAGGAGCCATAATAGCGTCTGAGGAGGCTAGGAGTGACTGCCTGAGGGGTGGACGGACTCAAGGTGAGACAGGCTGACCTCCCTCAACAAACGGGGAGCGCTATCTCCCACGCAGAGGGGGCAGCCAATCAGAGTGTGTCAGGTGTGTGACGTCACCGACTGCCGGGCAGACTCCTCCCCAGCGAGTTGACCAGAGGTCCCGCCCTCCTCCTGTGCCACCTCGTGGGTCGGCTGTGGGTCGCGTGCCTCCATGGCAGAGTGTGCCCTGGTGCTGTGCACAGGCTAGAGGCTGAAGATGGGCTGGGAAATTCGCGTTAGGGAGCCAGCCCCTGAAAGGGGTGAGGGGGAAGAGATCGGAGGGGGAGACAGATGGAGAGACAGAGCAAGACAAAGACAGAGGTGGGGAGACAGAGGCAGAGATGGGGCTCCAGAGGTGTCGGGGAGAGACAGGAGGGGACATGAGACAGCCATGGGAAGAAAGAGGGACCCAGTAAGGCAGGGAGAAAAAGGCAGTCCTGAGAGAGTCTGCCATGGAGAGGGCCAGAGCTACCCTAGGAGGGAAAGACATGCAGCCAGGAGGTCCAGACATGCCCCGGGAGGGGAAGAGGCAGAGGATGCAACCAAGATGATATGGTAAAAATAGCCAGAGGGAGAAACTGAGTCCAGAGAATGGCTGAAACCAGAACCCAGACCAAGATGTGGGCGGTGGGGATCAGGGGACCCACCCCCCCCCCAGGGCGGCCAGTCACCAGGTAACAGACAGTAGCCAGGAAAACCAAAGCCACGCAGAGGGGAGGACAGACAGATGAACTGCAGAGCCCTAGGAGAAGACAGAGCCCAAGAGGGGCCTTGACCTTCAGCGGATCTGCCTGGGGTCTGTACACCCACTGTTGGTGCAGTGGGTCCTCCTCGCCCCCCTTAGGTTTTACGCAGAGGTGTGTTTTTCAGGGAGGGTTGAAATCTCTCCATCCTTAAGTTTTTAAACAGTGGCGTCTTGCACAATCTTTTGCTCTGTCCACTGTGGTGCCGGCCCGTTAAAAGGAGCCTGGGGGGCCACATTGGGCTTCCACACTGCCTGCTTGCCCCCCTGGTTTAGGTGCAGCGGAGTCCAAGTGGGAGAGTGAAGAGGGGAGAGAAGCCGAAACAGATGGGAGATGGAGACCCCATGAGAACAAGACCACCCACTGAGAGAGGCACGGAGATGCAGGAAGGTCGCAGAGGGGTCCCTGTGTTGACTCAGGGGTTAAGATCAGGGTGGCTGGTGGGAGGTGGGGGCAGAGATGGGGGCAGAGAGAGCCCGCAACATGAGAGTGAGGGCTTGGGGGAGGCCCAGGGACAGACCCCAGGAGGGAGAAGAAAAGGGGAAACGACCACTGGCCTCCAGGATCCAGAGGAAAGGGAGGCCCCATGAAGACCTCAGGTGTTTCATTTCTAGGAGATGGGGGCAGGCGGGCAGCTGATTATATTATTGGCCGGTGTCTGGGCCCACCTGGGGGTGTCTTTGGAGCCAGGATCTTGTCTGTCCTATAATGGAGGTTCACACAGCGAGGGGCTGGCACCCTGGCAACCTGGCACTTGGTGGGTACTCCATGCATTTGTTGAATAAATGAAAACAGGACTGGCCCTAATCTGTTACTAGAGACTCCGTACCGAGCCTGGAATGTTGTTGCGGGGTCTCTGGGGCACATGCGGGGGTCACAGTAGGGTCTGCAGTTTGTTATTTTATGGCTTGGGGAGGCTCACCATCCCTTGAGAGCCCCTGTGCTAGAAGCTGATCTCATTCAGTCCTCCTAAGAACCAGCAAGATTGGCTTTACCCCTATTTTACAGAACAGGAAACTGAGGCACAGAGAAATTAAAAAGCGTGGGCCAAGTGACATAGTAAGTTAGAGGCGGTCAGGTTTTGAAGGCAGGTTTGCCTGGGTCTACTGCCCATGTACTTTCTTATTTTTGGACAGGACTTTTTTTTTTATATATATCGGAGTATAGTTGATTTACAATGTTGCGTTAGTTTAAGGTGTACAGCAAAGTGATTCAGTTTTTCTGGTTCTTTTACATCATAGGTTATTACAAGATATTGAATATAGTTCCCTGTGCTATACAGTAGGTCCTTGTTGTTTATCTATTTTAGATACAGTAGTGTGTATCTGTTAATCCCAAACTCGGAATTTATCCCTCCCCCTTACCTATGGACTTTTGATCCTTACACTGACCCTGGGGGGAGGTGGGCACGGAAGATGACCCTAATAGGGCCAGAGATTTCAAATTCCTCGCAAAGCCAAGGACGGGTGTGAAGTGAGGGCTCCTGCATGCAGGGCCCTCTGCCGAGCCCTGAGAAGTGGCCAAGGACCCTCTGCCTCTAAATCTGGGAGAAATTCTAGGAGTCTCGATACAAAATTTGCCACTTGCATTTGGCTCTTGTAAAAGTACTAGGGGGCTTCCCTGGTGGCGCAGTGGTTAAGAATCCGCCTGCCAATGCAGGGGACATGGATTTGATCCCTGGTCCGGGAAGATCCCACATGCCGCGGAGCAACTAAGCCCGTGCGCCACAACCACTGAGCCTGCGCTCTAGAGCCCGCAAGCCACAGCTACTGAGCCCGCGAGCCACAACTACTGAAGCCTGCATGCCTAGAGCCCGCACTCCACAACAAGAGAAGCCACCGCAAGGAGAAGCCCGCGCACCGCAACAAAGAGTAGCCCCCGCTCGAGGGAACCAAAGAAAGCCTGCGTGCAGCAACAAAGACCCAACGCAGCCAATAAATAAATAAATAAATAAAATTTTTAAAAAAGTACTAGGCCTTCTAGAATAGGTGGTTGAGCCCTTAAGAGGGCTATGGATAGATTTCAGGGGGGCCCTGCACGCTTACTTGGATGGGGGAAAAAAAACCTACATCTTTATTTTCATTATTCTCCAACTAAAACACAACATTTTCTCAGTTAAGGATGTAGGCAACAGCCCACGTCAGTCTTAGCAAAACCTGTGACTGTATCCCCAACAGAAATCACAGGTATTTCTGTATCCTTCATTGCAGAGGCTGCAGATTTCTCTAAATAGTGTTTATGCTTCTTAGGACTTCGAAATTAGAGTAGTCAAGATCCACCACCAGATCTTTCTGGCTACCACGCGAAGAAAAGGCACCGACATTACTATATCGCAAATTTTGCTTTCAAAAAATATTTTGATAACTGTATTTCGGTGTAACTGACTTCTTTTGTTACCTTATGTAGTTTTTTAAATTCTATTTTTGGTTCAAGGGACTTGTAACCTAACTTCGTCCACTCACAAGAGACGAACTCTTTGCTCAGGCTGGCACCGCCCTCGAGTCTACACCCTTCCATTGTCACTCCCCATGGTTATGTACTGTTCTTGACCCTTACGGATTATGTTTTATTTTATGCATTTATAAGCATTATTATGAGGACTATGCCAGCCTGCCAAAGGGGTCCATGGTCCCGCAAAAGTCAAAGCACCCAGTTTTAGAGTCAGTGGTCCCTTGGTCACCAGTGGTGGGTGTGGCCTGTAAAAGGAGGGAGTCAGAGGGTGGGGTCAGAGGGCAGGGCCTGGGCAGAGAAGAAGGAAGTGCTGAGACAGAGGTAGGGCCCCGTGTGGCCTCTGGAGGGTGGAGGGGGGGAAGCGCTGGCAGGGCTGGTGGGGGATGTGTCCCCATGAAGGGGCACAGTCCAGTGAGGAGGGCAGCCAGGAAGGGACCAGCAGGTCCCCACCCGAAGAGCCAGGGCCGTGGCTGGATCACGGATCCAGTTGCCTGACTGCCTGGGGTTGAAATCCTGGCTCCCTCTCTGTGCCTCAGTTTCCCTTCTGTATCACAACCGAGTGTACCTCACAGGATGATTCCAAGGAACGAATGAGATAAGCCACGTAAAAACGTCGTGTCAGAAATGTGATCAACACCCACTATAGGTTAGCAGGCAGAGCGCAGACAGAGATGATAATTAATATTTTAATAACTACCACTTGTTGAGCACCTATTATTATGTGCTGTGCCTGGGCCAGGGAGCGCCATCCATGACATCGTTTTACCTTCCCTGAGACCCTTGAGGTGGGATGGAGATGAACAGAAAGAGTTGGGCAAGAGAGGCAGCACATGAGGAGTCAGGATGGAGAGTGGAGGGAGGTGAGAGAGATGGGATCTGGGGGGACAACAGGGAGGAAGAGGATGGGCCGAGAGGAAAGGGGACGCCCAGAGTGGGGAGAACGGAGGGAACCCCAGGAAGCGCGGCGCCCCGTAGGACGGGCATTGAACACGGGGGAGTCAGGAAGGATTTGCAAGGAGAGAGGTAAAGGCTCCAAGCTGCCCTGTGCACCCCTCAAGCTTCCTTCCCCCCAAGGGCCCAGTTCCCCAAACCAGGCTGCCTACCTCAGTGGCAAAGAAGCCTTTGGGTCGGTGTTTGCCCAGGGACGCGAGGCCACCAGGCCCAGGACTCTCACTTGCACTGATGGTCTGCTGAGCTGCCGCCAAAATTTCATCCAGTTTGTCTAGGGGGAGGCGGAAGAGGGAAGGAGAGCCAGAGAAATGAAGTTTGCTTTGGCCTGGCGCAGAGACAGAGCTGCCGGGAGCCCATTCAGTGTCTTGTGTGAACCAGAAAAGGGCACCCTTGTCTCCCTCCCGGTGGCCCGACGGCCCTGCTTGGAGACACAGTCTCCAGCCCGGCAGGCAGGACCCAGCGATGGGAAGGGGTGAGGGCGGTGAATAGGACAGCCATCGTGTGAGGGAGGGTGGAAGGGAGGCAGAAGGTAGTGGGGAGAGGCTCAAAACAGAGGTGGGAACTCAGACTTGAGGGCTGGGGCCAAGTTGAGGCGTGAAGGTGATCAGGGCGGGGGTGGCTGAAGGGGGCGCGGGCCTGGAGAGGGATGGAGCGGATGCGGCACCCCGAGGGGGGGGGTGGGGTCGGGGCCCTGGACAGCCCAGGGAGCAGGGCCGGGCCATCTTACTGAGAGCCATCTGGTACACGGTCCGCTTTTTCTCCATGCTGGGCACCGGCGCAGGTTGCTGCTCGTACTCTGTGGGCAAAGGGTGCGGATGAGGCCCAGGGGCGCCCCCGGAGGGCGGGGCGGAGCGGGCTCGGCCGGCGGGCGTGGCCGGCGGGCGTGGCCGGCGGGCGTGCGCAAGCGCGAGTGGGGCAGTGAGGGGCCGGGGCGGGGGAGGGGCGAGTCCGCCGGCGGGGTGGGGACGGGGGCCCTCCCGCCAGTCCTGTGCCCACTCACCACTCTTCTTCTTCCAGGGCGAGACTAGCCCGGGGGAGAGGCAGTAGAGGAGCCAAGAGTTAGGACTTCAGGGGGAGGCGAGGGGCCCCCTTTCTGGAACGCCCGCCTCCCTCAGGGCCCTGGGGTGAGGGCGGTCAGCTAGCGGCCTGATCCGCCCCCGGCAGGGGAAACAGGACCCCCCAGGTCCACTCGGCCCCGTCTGGAGGGAGGGGCTCGCCTTCCTTTCTGTTAGTGGGAGTGAGGGGAGCTGGTGGAGGGGGAGATGGAGAATGGCGGTGGGGTTGAGGTGGGACAGAGGGAGAGAGGGGCTAGAAAGGAAACAGGGACCCGCAGAGAGGAACGTACGGACGCAGAGAGAGACCCCGACAGAGAAACAGATGTAAGAGGACGAAGGAAAGTCGACTGTCAGACGCCCTTTCCCAGCGACACACACGCAGGCCAGAGAGAGTCTGACCCATGGACCGGGGGACGGGATCAGGACGAGGACCCCTGGTCACTAACAACACTAACAAACTCCAGGGATGGTCCCGCCTCCCTCTGCCCCTTTCCCTCCGCAGCACCTGGGCCCCAGCAGCCCCGCAAGCTCACCCATCTCCTCCAGCTCTGAGGTCATAGACTTGGAACGCAGGGAGATGGTTGGGGGCGGGAGCCGCTTAGCCTGCGGCGGTGCTGCAAAAATGAGCGGGGTCCGGCATCAGTACCACGGAAAGAAAGCCCATGACCTTCCCCCCCACCGTTCACCACGCGGCGCTCCCAGAGCTCGGAGGAGAGATGCCATCCGCATGTTGAGCCCTCACTCAGTTCCTCTCCAGAGGGTCATGCACAAGCAGCCTTGGGGGAGGGAAGGCTGCTGGTGGTGGTAGGGGCCATTGGGCCATTCGGGCTCCTGAGGATTGTAGTCTAGCAGCAGTGGGGGACCCGGGCCCGGCCACACAAGTGGGGAGAGGAGCACCTTTCTTATGAAGAGCCTCATCCATGTCCGGGTGCCGGGTGACCATCACCACCTTGACCATCAGCGTGTTGCCCCCTTGGCGGATCATGTTCACCACCTGCCGGTGGCCGACCTTCACCACATTCTGCCCGTTCACCTGTGGCACAGACACCCCCAGAGCACATCCAGTAGGTGAGGGGAGGGATGCTTTCCACTTCAGGGTCCCCATTGAAGTGGCCTCCTCCTGCCTTGCCCTGTATGTGGCACTGGCGGTCACTCTTCTCTCCCCTTGACCCTCCTCTGCCTTGCAAGCCCCCAACTCGCTGTTCCTGTAACTCTCCTGGCCTCAGGGTTGGGGAAGGGCCTGGGCCCACCCTATTTGCCTCTCTCTCCCTCCTTGCCCTCCAGCACTGTGTGTGTGTGTGTGTGTGTGTGTGTGTGTGTGTGTGTATGTGTGCAAGCGCGTGCCCCGGGGGGCAGCTCTGTCATCTGAGATACTTCAGAAACGCTTTCAGATCGAATCACTGAAGAAGCAGAGGCTGGCTGCGGGGGGCGGGGGGGGGGAGGGGGCGGGGTTTGGGAAGCTTTGGTGCCAAAGGAGAATCTGGATTTGGGCAGCCGCATCCTGGCATAGATCACGAAGGGTCTGAGGATTTGTTGCTAGGGGCCCAGAGGAGAGCGCGGTGTCTGTGGAAGGTGGGCCAGGGGTAGGGTCTTCGGAGAGGCCTTTGGGGCTCACCTCAATGAGGAAGTCTCCCATCCGCAGTCCGGCTCGCCATGCCACGCCCCCCTCGTCCACCGACTCCAGATACTGCAGCGCCGGGAAGGCCGGGGTGGGGGTGAACTCCTCGATGGGGGTCTGCGCTGCAGATGGGGAGGAGCCGGCGGGGTCGGAGGGGAGGGGGTGGAGAGGCCGAGCAGGGGATGGGGCTCAGACCCAAGTCACGGAGGCCTCACCGTAGCTGAGGGACCAGCACCCTGGGGTGGGGTGGTGGGCAGGCTGGGGGTCCCTTTCCCTGTCCTTCCCCCTGGGTCAGAGGGCCCTTCTCCCGTGCCCTCCCCGGCCGGCACTCACCCTTGGCCCCCCGGAGCACGAACCCAAACCCCTCACTGTCCTTCTTCTGCAGCAGAACTGTCTTCTCCTTGATGATGTAATCACTGGCGGGGAGGGTGGGGGAGGGGCAGGGGTGGGGCGGGTGGAAAAGGGCTCATGAGACCCAGAGCCCGTGCCCCACCAGCCACCTGGTGACCTGAGCCCAAGCTCCAGAACGAGTCATCCCCCCTCCGAGGAGTTTCCTCACCCACTCCACGTGTGTATGCTCGCAGCAGCCCTGACAAGCCTCCCCCTCAGAGCCCAGAGAGCTCGCTCTCCCACTCAGTCTTTCCTCATTCATCCATCGGTGCATCCATCCACCCATCCATTCAGCAAAGCACAGTGTGGGGAGTGGAGGGCTAAACTGCCAGATCGCCAGACAGCCTGGCTGGAGTCCCTGCTAGCCACTTCCTGCCGGTGACCTTGAGCCCACGACTTTAACCTTTGGCGCCTCAGTTTCCTCATCTATAATGCGCAACAATAACAGGCTGCACCTGACGGGGTCGCTGTGGAAGTTCCCTATATATAGTATGTATAGTATTCGGCACAGTGCTGGGTACCGTAGCACATGCGCAATAGAATTCATTCGCTGTCTTCGGTCAAGTCTTTTGGTCTAGAGGACACATGCACTTGGATAATACCTCTCCCAACTCCTTGACTATATATATGCTCCAGTAACTACTCCCCAGGTCCCCACACATATTGTAACATTGCTTATTCAGCATTGTCCAATATGGTGGCCACTAGCGGCCTGTGTCTATTTATATGCAAATTAATTAAAAATTAAATCAAAAAATTCAGTTCCTCAGTCCCACTAGCCACGTTTCCAAGTGCCTGGCAGCCACATGCGGCTAGTGGCTACCACGCTGGACAGCACAGATACATAACATCTCCATCGCCGCAGAAAATTCTAGCGGACAGCGCTGACATCTATTTCCCGGTATATCTCAAATGTATCTCCTTCATGCAGTCAGTAGATTCTAGCAAAATGCGAACTGCGTGTGAATACGTGGATGGTCCCCAGTAAGGCCACCAAAGCCCACCAGCACATTTAGGCAAGGCTCACATACCCGGCAAAGTTCAGTTAAACTCAAACCTATTCCGTGTATCTCAACAGCCGCCCGGGGCTCACTCAGATAACAGCCCCAAAGCCTAGACGTCACCACTGCGTACATCAGGATTACACATCCATTCCATTCCGGGCACCCCAGTATACAGCAGGAATACCCAGACACCCCGGCTCCAGGCTCCTCAGAATACCCACAGTCACCCCACCCCAGAGCCACCAGGACACGTGCCTTGCTGTATCCAGAGCATCCTGCAGTCAGGTCAGAAACCCGGCCCAGCACACACACAGACCCCCTCACCGTACCCCAGTAATACCCACGGGCCCTAGCACACTCCAATAATAGCCAAGCATGCTCCCTGCGCGCTCCAATTACCTGCCCCCAGAGATCTGACAAAACAGCCCTCCACGAATACTCCAGTATATTTCAGTAACACCCCGACACATCCCAGTATGCTCCAGTAGTAACTCCCCTTCGCTTTGATCTCAGTCTGTTCCCATAACACGCCCCCTGAGCACAAACCAGCACACGCCAATAACACTTAAGGTGCTCCTGCTGTATTTTGGTGCCACCCTCCCTCCACACACACAAGCACGCCGGATACTCCCACGACCCCCCAGGATGTCCACTGTCAAATCCAGGCATTTGTACCGTAGGGACGTCCCTGCTCCCACCCTCCTTATTATAATCTGGTGGGCCCAACAGCAGGCATGCGCGTGTAGACGCAGCCCACCACGGCCCTTGCTCAAAGTTCACGATGGTCCCATACACACGTCTACACCATACCCACTATGTCTTCCTGACCTTATATTCAACCCCGGGACCGGCCACCTTTGTAGCTGGGTAGATGGGATGTTGGAAGAGAAGGAGGGAAGGGGTTGAAAGGGATGGGGGAGGGGAGGGGAGGGGAGGAAAGAGGCAAAGAAGGCACCAAGAGCGAGTGTACGGGGCTGACAGAAATTGGTTGAGAAGTCAGAGCTGCCGGCTCCTGACCATGAACTCTGTGGCATCCTTGTCCCCACCTCTGTGCCCACGGCGTAACCTGACATGCTCCTTTGAGCCCTCATATCCTTGCTACCCCCATAGCCCTTCCAGATCTCCAGGGCCCCACCCCCCAGTGGCCAGTAATGCTATTCAGATCCCCTTTATTCCTCATCTACAGAAGTTTCACTTGTCTTCATGCATGCCACAAACCCCTACTTTTCCCCCAATTTCCCCCTGCCCCTGGAATCTCTCACCCACACATTCTCCTCACACTTCATACATAAGCCTTCCCCAAACATCCCATGCTCCATACAATTCAACAAAACTCCCATATCCTTTAGATGCCAAGAAGAAGCACTTGATATGTGCGAGGCAGTATTTGAAACCCCTCATGGGTAAATGACTTACTTGTCTCCCACAGTCAGCCCCCAGGTAGGTGTGGGTACCATTTCCACTTTACAAGTGAGGAAACGGAAGCACAGAAAGGTTAAGAAACTTGCCTGAGCTCACACAGCGAACAAAAGTCTTCAACAATGCCCCAGAAAATACCTGGGTAACTCAGTAGTAATACCCTCCACTCCACTGCACCCAAATAGCCCAGCACAAAGACATCTGTCCCAAATTCACCATGCACGTGCCCCACCCCCCACCCCCCCCCCGTGCCTGAAATTTATCCCAGGCTATGCCAGTAACACAACAAGGAGTAACATCTATTGAACCATTGCTGAATGCCAGATGGCGTTCCAAGCACTTTACATTTATTTATTCACTCAGTCCTTACAACACCCCTGGGAGGGGTTGACTGCTATCATTCGCGTTTTATAGATGAGGAAACTGAGGCACCGAGAAATAACTTGCTCAAGATCACACCGCCAGAAAAATGTCAAAGCCAAGATTTTAATTCCCCGCAGGCCACCCATATACCCCAATAATATCCAAACACCCCCGGACCATCGAAGCACCCCCTCTGTCCCTCCCTCTCAAGTCTCCCCATCCTGGGCATATGCCTCTCTCCTTCCCACGAATTTCTCACACAAATCCCAGCTCTGTGTGGCGTCTCTCTCATCCACCACATTCTTCTTGAGCTGTCTAATGGCCCTCTTGCCCTCACAGCTTCCTGCAACTCTGTACTCCTTCTCCCCCACTCCTGTGTATGCCCCCTCCTCGCTCTGCACCCCGATCCCCCCTCCTCCAAATCATCTGAAAGCTCCACAGGACCCTAACCCACCCCCCATCAGCCCTCACTTCCGCAAGCCCTCATCACACCCCACGGGGTCCTCCCTTCACCTCCCATTTTGCCCTCACACACCCCACATCCTCTTTCCCAAAGTGTCTTCCATTGATTTCTGTGACCTCCTCACCCCTCTCAGGCCACCTCTCCCCCTCCTTTGCCCTCCTCCCTCCCACATCCTCTCGAGCCTGTGTACAGAACCTGCACTGTGGCCCCTACAGCATCCTAGGTTTCTTTCATACTCCCCAGTCCCCCCCCCCTTCCATTCTCATCCGTGGAAACCTCCTCCTACTTTTGCATCCTCAATTCACTTCATCACACACCCTTCCTTCCGCCTCCTTTTGCTTGCAGCTGCATTTCATTTACATTCCCTGCATCCTCTGTCTGTGCTCTCCCTAAACTGCCTAAATCCCCACCCCCAAATTCTCTTCACATTTCCTGCGTTCCCTCCTTACCCCGTTTCTCCGCACACTCCACACACGCTCTATGCTCTGGTGTTCCCCATGTCCCCCCACTTCAGTGTCCCCCCCGCCACCGCCGTTCCATTCTCATCCTGTCACCCTCCTACCCAGACCCTCTAACCCCACCCCTGCCCTAGTGTTCGCTACCCACGCAGCACCCCATTCATGCTCCGTAGTGCTGACTACCTGCCTTGCAGGAGCGCGGACAATGCTCTCCCCCAAGCCATGCCTCGGCGACCCTGAGCGGCCTCTGGAGCTCAGCGGCCAGCTCTTGTTCACCAGATCCCACACACAGAGACTGCGGCAGCATCGACTCCCTCCACCCCCACCCCGAAGGTCCCTCTCACACACCCAGCATCCCACAGCCCAGAGCCTGCTGCTGTACATAGCGCCCCCCTCTGGTTCTCAGCCCCTCCCCGCGTACCCATCTCCACCGGCCTCTCCAGGGCCTGCACACAGGCCCCCACGCGGGGAAGCCAGCCCCCTCCCATGCTGAGAAGCGGCACACACAGGCAGATGCAGCTCCCCGTGCAGAAGCTCAGCCGTGTCTCAGCACACGTGCCCCACACAGGCATAGACCCCCAGGGGGCAGGGAGAGGGGCGCATGGGGATGGAGACACACGGAGTCACTGGTGAAGGGGGGGAGCTGTCGGGGAGAGGACAGGCCTGGCAAAGGAGGGTGGGTGTTGGGAAACATAGCCGCAGTCCCTGGGACAGACCCCCCCCCCAAACACACACAAACACACACGAGTCCCTAGAGAGCCTCGCTATCGCTCCAAGTCACACACAGAGACAGACGCCGTCAAACAGGGACACCCAGATGGACACAGTTGGGGGGTGGGCTGGGAGCCCACCATCTCTCCATCCCTCTCTCTCTCTCTCACACACACGCACGCACACACACACACACACACACACACGGCTGCAGGGAGCCACACACGCACGCACACACACACACACACGCACACACACACACACGCACGCACACACACGGCTGCAGGCAGCCACACACGCACGCACACCAACACAGCCACAGGGACACACGCACAGTCTCACAGTGACACGCAGCGGAAAAAGAGGAAGGGAGGGGAGGGGAGGCCGGGGGCGGGATGCGTGTGTGATTGGGGGGGGGGGAATGGCTGTGAATGGGAGAGAGGGGTATGAATGGGGGGACTTGCCAACTCCTTGAAGGGGTGTGGGGATACAGGAATCAGAGAAACGCGGGCCTGGGGTGTAGGCGCCTGAGCGGAGGGCTCCAGAATGGGGGCGCTAAGGGTGGCAGAAAGGACAAGTGGGGCCCGAAACCCGGAGTGGAGTCCGTTTGGAGGGCCTCCCTTGGAGGGAGGTCTTGGAGGAAGAGCTGAAGGGGGCCTGGAAGGGCCTGCGAGGGGCCTGGAGAGTGCGTGTGTGCGTGCGTGTGTGTGTGTGTGTGTGTGTGTTGCGGGGTGCTCGGGGAGAGAGGCCCAGGGAGGCGGATGAGAAAAAGAAGGGTAGAGATGAGGGGTCCGGAAAGGCTTTAGTGCTGAGAGGTTAGGGCAGAAGGGCGGAGGGGGCGGCTTGGGGGCGGGGGAGGAGTCCCAGGGATGGGGGATTAGCGGCTGGGGGAGGGTCGTCACAGCGGGCCGGGGCCTCCTGGTCGGGCCGCGGAGAAAAGGGGCGGCGCGCTCCGTTACCTGTAGATATACCAGACGCTGCGCCGCCGGGGCCCCAGGGCCGGCCAGCTGGAGGAGAGCGCGGGGGGCGGCTGCGGCAGGGAGCCCCCACCGGGGCGGCCCCCGAGACCCCCGGCGCCGCCGCCCGCAGACAAAGCCATCGCCGCCGCGGCCCCGGCCCCGGCCCCGGTCCCGGTGCCGGCCGCCCCCGCCGCCGCCGCCGCCGCCGCGTCCCCGTCCCCGCTCGGCCGAACCCCCGTGTCCGGGCCCCCAGGCCCCGCCTCATGCTGACCCGCGCCGGGAGGGGGGAGGGGGAGGGGGCGCGCCCCCTCCCGCGGGAGGGAGGGCAGGGCCGGGGGCTCACATGCCGGGGGGCGCGGGGGCGCGGGGCGCGGGGTCGGGCCGCGGCGGGAGCGAGAGGACCGCGGACGGCGCCGGCTTCAGCACCGCGGACAGCTCCGGAGGCGGGCGGCGGGCGCGAGGCTTAACCCCTTGCCGTCCTGCGCCGGGCGGTGGAGGGGGCCGGACAGGGGGGAGGGGAACGTGGGGGCCCCCTTGGCGGGAGAAGGGGGAGGGGCGAGGCGCGGGGGGGGGGGGGAGAAGGGGAGGCACTTCCGGTCTGGCCCTCCCCCTTAACCCCCCCTCCCCCCTCCAGAGCCCTCCCGCGCAGGTGCAGAGAGAGGGAGAGGGGGGAGAGGGACGCACAACATCACACAAGATGCCTCGCAACCGCGTGCAGGGACGCGCGGAGCAAGCCCCACTTCCCAAGCAGGGACAACACGGTGAGAGAGACCCCAGGAGGGGACACACAGCCCCCCCCACCCCCGCAGACAGACACACAGTGCACCCCAACACAGTCTGGAAGGGCCGGAAAGGGAAGGCCAGGACGTTCAGACTGGGCGCCAGAGCAGCGAGAGACACCCCTCCCCCCAAAGAAGTCCAGGCGGAGGGACATCCACTCTCCACGGCTCACACGAGAGCCGCAGACCCCCAGGGAGAGGAGAGAGGGCAGCACAGGCTAGGAGGACGGTACAGCTCCAGCTGGGATGCGGGGTCACAACACAGGCCAGGGCACCCCAGACAGGGGGGCGGAGAGCAGGGGGGGGGGAGGCAGGAGAAGGAGAAGCTCAGACACGCCGCAAACACAGCAGCACATGCCAAGCGGGCACAAGGAGTGGAGGAGAGGGAAGAAAATGCCCTCGACGAGACAGAGCTAGAGAGAGGAGAAGGAAGTAGCTGAGGGCCAGAGGGACCACCCCCATCCAGCTGTAGAGCAAGTGACCCCCAAACCAAAGCCAAGAGGAGACCCAGAGAGACACTGACAGAGACAAGAAGCAGAGGCTGATGGGGAGACTCCAGGTGGTGGTGGGGGGGACCTCGATACTCACCCAGTGCCCAGAGCCGGAGACGTGCCAGGCGAACACGCACAATGGTCAAGCGCCTCGGACACTTGGGGCGCAGGGTGGGACCCCAGTCCCGCCCTCTCTTCTCATATTGTCATTTCTCCCCCCCCACCCCCCCATCCATCCCCACTGGCCAGAACACAGACACATAGGTTTGGACACATTTAATGGAAGGATGCCATGAACAAGGAGACCCTTCCCTGGATTAGGGGGAGCGGTGGGGGAGGGGAGGATTCATCTTTCAGATGCCCGCTTACGACCATCCCTCCCCCACAGCCTTGCCCTTCTGGAAGCTCAAGCCCTGGAGTCCTCCCCTCTTCTGCCCTCCCCTCCCCCAACACCCCAGGTCCTGAATTCCAGATCAGACAGGTGCAAATGCATGCACACAACTTTATCTGTTAATGCGCCGCACACACAGTGACATGCGTTAAGAGGGACAAGCATGTGCAGAGACCCAGCTGCCCACATGTGGTAAGCAGGACATCTCTGGAAACACTGGCCCTCATTCTCAGACACACAGATTCAGGGAAATGTGCAGAGCCAGCTGCACGATTAGCCACAATCGTGCACCCATAAATGACAGCCACAAATGCGCCCATCTATACAGAGCAGGACAGACCCTCTCGCTGTCACGGGCACATGTGCAAGGCTAGACATCTAGGGGCCTCCAGCCACACATGCACACAGACACGCGTCATGCGCACCTACAGAGACACACGGGCAAGAACACGCTCGGGGAATCCGTACAAGGATGTTCGCCTGTGTAAGATGTTCACGCACAGGGAAACTCCAGCTCTGGTGGTGCACACACATCCATACAGCCCCCAGGCACCCCTTCCTTCCCATTCCTAACCCCATCCCCTCCCTTCCCCTCCCCTCTCACCTCCCTGGGCCAATCCCATCCATCAAGCTTCAGAAGCAAGTCAGCCAGCAGCCAGGGAGGGGAAAGGTGTCAGTGTGCCTTCTCCCCGCCCCCACCCCGCCTGGCCCAGCTCTGCCCGCCCCCCTCCCTACGCCAGCACAGGAATGCATACACTTCTGCTGCACAGGACTGCACAGAGATGTGGCACATGAAGGAGACCAGAGCCGCCAGCCAGCCACACACATGAGCGCCCCAGCCCCCCAGGCACCCCCACCTTGCCCCAATCCATTTCATCGGTCTCTGGCTACCCCAGAGCTGGGCAGTCTCAGTGGCTGCCAAGGACGGTTTGGGATTGGGCTATGTAGTCTGAAGCTAACTCTGCCTTCCCCCACCCCTGGATCAAAGTTTAGAGGGAGCAGATGAGAAAGGAGGCTTAGAGGCGGTGGAAATATTTAAAAGGTGGAGTGTAAGGGAGTTGGGGCGGGGGGGGGGGGCGCCCGAGGGTGTAAGGACATTTACCTTGGGGCATCAAAGCTGTCGTAGGAGCCCACGGTATAATGCCGGAAGAGTCTCTTTGCCTTGTCACTTCGGCTTTCTGCAGGGAGACAAAGGATGACCTTGGACCTTCACTCTGGAAACCATGGGCCCACCCCCTGGGGTCCTGGCCCAAGCCTTCCCATCTACCTCCCAGCACCCCACCCCCATCAGGAGGGGGAGGGAAGGGACATGAGAACCTAGAGTAAATCGGGGACAATTGGGGGCTCCTCGTTACCTTGCTTTGCCTCCTGGGAGCGGTTGGCCACCTCTTCCAGGCAGTCAGAGGGGAACCAGCCGATGCGACCTTTGACCTGGCCTTCCCAGAAGCCTCCTTCCCCGACGCTAAGCACTAGATGGGGAGCAGGGACATAGAAACATTTCTGCATTTCTGTGCTGCCCACACCCCCACCCGCTCCCAACACTTGATGCACGGCCTTTCCAGAATTCTCAGCACCTAGCACAGAACCTGGCCCAAGGGCATCCTTAATAAATGTCCAAGGAAGGGGCAAGGGGGAAGGGGGAGATACAAATCATGTCGCTTCTGCATACTAGCTTCCTGGACCCAGTGGCGACATCAAAACGGCACTGGGGAAAAGGGCTGTGTCCCATGACGTGGTCCTTGGAGGTTAGGGACACGCCCACAACTGGTTCTCATCTCCCCCGGTAACCAGTCACAACTCAGTTATTCCAAAATTTCCCTAAACCCTCCTAGGCTCCTAGGTCAAGTTCTACACCCCCATCACTGCCCCTGCCGCCTCCTGCAGTCTCCTTGCCACTTAATCTTTTGTCATCTGTTCCCAGACCCCTCCTTCCATTTCTCTTTGCTTCCCCTGGCTCTAGAAGGGACAGTAGAATCACCTCTTTCCTTCTCTCCACCGCTCGTTACTGGAGGCCACTTCCTGCCACCCTCACCCCTTAACCATCAAGCACACATTGACCGACAGCAAAGATGGGCAGCAGGGGCAGCTAATGTTTATCCAGCTCTCACTTGGGGCCAGGACCCTAAGTGGGGGGGGGGGCACTTTCATTCACCCCATTTTACTGGTGGAGAAACTGAGGCTCAGAGAGCTGAGGTCAACTGCTCAAGGTTTTGCAGCTTGCAGTCGACAGAGCCTGGATTTGAACACGGCGCTGTTTCCAGAGCAGATGCTTTTAGTCATTTATTTTTGCTACCTCTCTGTTCCAGCACTTTGCTGCTGCTGTTCCTGATGACGATGAGGGCAAGCCCAAAGTCATCCATCTCTCCAGCACCTTTCACAGCTCTGTTCCCACTCGGCCCTTCACATCCTTTGCTCACTCCATCCTTACACCTACCTGGTAGGTAACAACTGATTTCCCACTTCAAAGATGAAGTTGAAGCTAGAGCAGAACAATCTCTTGCCCAGGGATGGCTCAAGCCACGCTAGGATTGGGGTTGGGGCCATCTGATGCTTTTCCCTGCACAAACCACCTTCTCTGAGAGGGTCTGGGGAAACCAAATGGAGGAGATGCTCAAGGTCATGGAAGAGAGCAGGAGATGTGTGTCAAGGCGTCTGGGTTCTTGGCTGGCTCTGCCATGTCTGGCTGGGTGGTCTTGGAATCAATCATTTGTTCACTGAACAAATATGTATTTAGTGCCAGTCATGAGTCAGACATCAGGCTAGGAACTGGGTAGAGCTGTTGGACAAACTAAATGTGGTTCCTGCCCTCACAGAGCTTCCAGACTGGCAGCCATTAGAGGTATAACTCTCCAAGTGACCCCATGATTGGAAACTGAGGTCAACGCTTGAGGGACAAAGGAAAGGGTATTTGGAGAAAGGCCAGATGGGAGTATATAAATCCGATGGCAAAGGGGGACCACAAAGGTGTCTCAGAGGATGTGACATATAGGCTGAGACCTGAAGGATGCTAGGAGTGGAGGAGGCAAAGAGAGGAAGGAAAGGTTTTCCAGGCAGAAGGAACATCATGTGCAAAGGGTTTGTTGTGGAAAAGGACTTGGGGAACTTCCCTGGTGGCGCAGTGGTTGAGAGTCCGCCTGCCAATGCAGGGGACATGGTTTCGAGCCCTGGTCTGGGAAGATCCACATGCCTCGGAGCAGCTAAGCCCGTGCGCCACAACTACTGAGGCTGCACTCTAGAGCCCGCGAGCCACAACTACTGAGCCTGTGTGCCACAACTACTGAAGCCTGCGCGCCTAGAGCCCGTGCTCCGCAACAAGAGAGGTCACCGCGGTGAGAAGCCCGCGCACCTCAGCAAAGTGTCCCCCGCTCGCCGCAACTAGAGAAAGCCTGTGTGCAGCAACAAAGACCCAACACAGCCAAAAATAAATAATAAATAAAATAAATTAATTAAAAAAAAAAAAAAAGGACTTGGAGCATTTGAGGAATGGAGAGGAGGATGAGGTCCCTGGAGCCCTGTGGGTGAAGGAAAGAGTAGCATGAGATGAGGTTGGTGGGCGGGCAGAGGAGGGGCTTGCAGGCCAGGCTAAGGCACTAGGCTTGGGTCCTGAGAGCAGAGAGAGCCCGCTGCCTCATCGGGCTGTGGCAAAGGTCAGTGACATTGTGGATGTGGGTGTGCTTCGAGGCAATTAAGCATCTTTTAATGAAAGGAAAGGATAGGAAAACAGGGCAGTGCATAGAATTGCTGGGCTTGACATTCAGAAAGACACATGGAAGATACAACCCATGGCCCTCTGCCTGTGCGAAGGTCCCTCACACTTGGCCTCAGCTTCCCTTTCTTCTTTTGCATCCTTCAAAGCACAGACCTGACCCCACCTCCAGACCCACACACATACACACACAAACATACACACCCATACACTCGCTCCCCAGGCACGGTGCCTCCAGAGGCACTGCCCCTGCCCCCCACAGTTAACTTGGGCATTTGGTCATTCATCCATTCATCCCTTCACTCAGCAGGTGTGCACTGAGGCTTCCTGTGTGCTGGGTCATTAAACTGGGCCCTGGTGACCCAGCCCCTGGTGACATGTGACCTTGTCTTCAGGAACTCAGGTGATAGGGAGACAAGACTACAAAAGAGATGCAGTTACACAACCTGCCTGATACTCTGATCCCTGCACATGCTTCAAGGCCCACTTAAACTCTGTCTCCTTTGGGAGGACACCCCCCTCCCCCAGCTTCCTCGGTGCCCAGGATCTCTCTCTTCTAAGTGCCCGTAGTGGGGGTCGCTTATGGTAATGACAGCTGGCGCTTATGATGTGAGAATCATTGTTCTAAGGGCTTTACAAGAACTGACTCTAATCCTCGCAAGGGTCCCATTGTACAGACAAGGAAACTGAGGCCCAGAGAAGTCACTCACCTGAGGTCGCCCCGCTAAGAAGTGGTGGAGCTGGGATTTGAACCCAATCAGCCTGGCTCTCAACCACTACGCTACTCGGCTCCTCTGCAAGCGTAGAGTCGGGCAAAGAATTGCTCCCCCATCTCGAATTAACTACTGCAGGGCACTTCCTGTCTCCAAAGCACCATTCTGTCCAAGAACACGCATCCACAGCCCTGCGAGGTGCGAAGTCTGCACATGGGTGATACTGGCATGGTTTTCCAGATGAAGACAGGAAAACCGAAGACAGGCAAACCCCCATGACAGCAGCCTCTATTTAGGGAGCCCTCAGCATGGACCGGGCTTCGCACACTGGCCGTCTTATCAGAGCCCGGGGAAGCAGGCACCACCCCGTGTCTCAGATGAGAACTCCTGGCAGAGGCAGGAGGTGAAGTCAAGGCGGCGTGGCCTCACTCTCCAAACACGAGAGCGGGAAAGACCCTGGGCTCAGATTGGGGACCTCAGGCAAGTCATTTCACCCATGTGAGGCTCTGCTCCTTCAACTGTGCGATGGGCTCCTGACAGCTGCCTGGAAGGGCGATCGTGAGTGAGATGGGACCCCGCAGGGGAAGCGCTCGGGCCGTGCCTGCTGGCGTCAGCTTCTCACAAATGCTCATCGCCCCTCTTTTGCCTGGACACCACCTCCTGATGGCCTCATCCCAGCTACGCTTTATGCCCCTCCGAGGTGGAAGGGGCATTTAGGTCTCTCTGAGGTCTCCGGCGTTCACTGGACATGCTAGGTGCTGGAGAACTGTTTGTCATTGACCGGTCCCTTCCTGAAGGGTTAGTTCACCTGCCCGACCCTCGTCCACAGCCCAGCCAGGCCCTGCCCCTTTACCTTTGATCTTCTCGCCCTTGCTCAGGGAGATCTCCCCCTCGGCTTGGGCCTGGTAGGACTTCACAGCCATGAAGGAGCGTCCGGGGACCGCTGAGTAGAGCTTCCGCCGTCTCCCGCGGCTGCCCAGGGAGCCCCCGGGGCCCCCGGAGCCCCCTGTGCCCCCAGCTGGCCCGTCCCGGGGTGTCCCGCTGGAGCTGCATACACAGAGGGTGTGAGAGGCAGGGGACAGTGGAGGGAGGGGGCACCTCTGGGAGAACAGGGTTCCTTGGGTCGGGGGGAGATGGAACATCAGGGTCGGGGAGGGGGTTTGAGTGCGTTTTCCAGCTCTGGCGTCCTCAGGGAAAGAGGGCACTTGGGGGGGTCCCCCTGCTGGACGGCTGCTGGCCCCGTTCCAGCCCTCTTTCTTGCCTCCTGGCTTCCGGCTCTGTCCCCTCCCACGGTCCTGCATGCCCTGCCTGATTCAGCTTCCTGAAGCTGAGCTCTGACTGTGTCATCCCTGGCTCACGGGCCTTCAGCGACTCCCAGCTTCCTCCTGGGTTGAGTCCAACCCCTCTGCCTGCCATCCCCGCCCCGCCGTGATCTTCCTCCCGCCCACGTCCTCAGGACAGGCCGGCCACAGCACCCCCTTCCCGTCCTCCTCTAGCCAGCCTGGCCTCTTTACCCCAGAATGCTCCCTGCCCATCCCCCCCACCTCTGGTCTCACCTCCAAGCCTGGAAACCCCTCCCCGACTCCCTCGCCCACCCCCACTCTGTTTGGCTTCCTCTCACCTTGCCCAGTCTGTCTGTCTGTCCAACATTTCTTTTGGGCCCCTCCCCCCCCAGGCCCATGGAGTAGGTGCTCAGCTAAACGCTGGTGCACTTGGACCCGGGTGCAAGACTGTGGCTCACGATACCCTCACTTCCTCAAGGGTGAGGAGAGGGACTTGGTAGTCTGAGGTTGGGACCAGTGAGGTGGATGGATGGGGGACCAGCCACATGTGGGACGGGAGGAAGGCAGCTGGGCTGGCCCGGGGTGGGGCGCGGAGCTGCGGCTCTGAGGAGGGGATCTGGCTGGGATGGGGTCTGTGGGATCAGGGCTGAGCCTTCCCCTACCTGGGCCGTCCACGGGGCTGCCTCTTCGCCTCCTCGGGGTGCCTCCCTCGGGATGGGGAGCGGGCCCGGGCGCCCCGGGGGCTGCTGGCACTTCGGAGGGTCCCACTGCTGAGCTTGGTGCTGGGGGCCGAGGGCTGCGACTGGCCCTGGGGCCCTGAGGTAGGGCCGGGGGCCCCGGCAGACGAGGTCCCCGGGGCCGCGAACACCATCCAATCAGGCAGGGCCATGCTGGTATCACTGTTGGCCCGCAGCAGCGCGGGGGGCACCGTCAGCCCCACGCCGGGGGGTCCCCGTCGCCGGGCTGCGTACTTGGGGGACTCCTGGAAGGGCACTGAGGGGGGCATGGTGGCAGGAGGGTAGAGGGAGGCAGAGGCAGGTGGGGAGGGCATAGGGGCGAGAGATGGTGGGGGAGAAGCGTGAGGGGAGAAAGACAGAGATAAGAAAGAGTGGGGTGCCTGGAACCCCACCCCCACCGCTGCTCAGTGGTTCGTGCTCCTCTAAGGTGTATTTGATCCCATCCTGGCCCCCAGATCAGGTTTTCTGACTCCCCAATCCCACCACGCACCCCCCAGGCCCCCAGCTTCTCCCCTTAGCTCACTCACCCACGTCCTGTTCTCGATGGTTTCGAATCAGCTCCCCAAGTTCAAAATTCCCAGCAATCACTGCCACCTGGTGGGAGGGGGTACAGGGAACCCAGGGAGGAGAGAGAAAGAGACAGAGAGAGAGAGAGGAAGCAGGAAACACTGTGAGGTCTCTGGCCAGCTGCCCCCCCAAACCTTCACCCCGGTAACTTTGTCCTTCCTCCTCTCCCAGACCAAGTGCCTCCCTCCCAGCACCCCAAAGTCTCCCACCTTCCTTACCCCCTCTGTGTTCTTCATGCCCCCTCCCAACCAGCCCCGACAGCCCCAGACCTGGAAGGGGGTCTGTCCGCTGTTATTCTTCACGTCCTTGTTGGCCCCTCGATAGAGGAGGATCCTAGCACACGTCTCCTGATGGTCAGTGGCACAGGGTGAAAGGAAAAAAAACAAACAAACAGTTAAGGTCACCATGAGTGGACACAGACACGGTGCTAAGAACTTCCAGAACCATCTGATGGAAACCCGTCCTGCCCCGGACAGCAGCCACTTGCCCTTTAAATGTGGCCAGTCCAAACTGAGAGGTGCCGTGCATACAAACTACACACCGGATTTCAAGGACTTGGCATGAAAAACGTAATTTAAACATCTCTAATATATTTTTTTCATTTTTTTAAAAGTCCTAATTGAATTTGTTACAATATTGCTTCTGTTTTATGCTTTGGTTCCTTGGCCACAAGGCATGTGGGATCTTAGCTCCCAGACCAGGGATCGAACCCACACCCCCTTCACTGGAAGGCGAAGTCTCAACCACTGGACCACCAGGGAAGTCCCTCTAATAATTTTTATACTGATTACACACTGAAAGGATAAGATTTTGGATACATTGGGTTAAATAAAATATGCTACTAAAATTAATGTCACCTGTTTGTTTTTTCCTTTTTTTAAAAGTGGCTCCTGGGACATTTAAAATGACACGTGTGACTCAGGTTATAGCCTATCGGACAGCACTAACCTAAACCAGGGGTTTTCTTTATTATTATTATTATTTTATTGAAGTATAGTTGATTTACTATGTTGTGTTAATTACTGCTGTACAGCAAAGTGATTCAGTTCAGTTACACACACACACACACACACACACACACAGAGACACACACATATCCTTTTGAAAAATTATTCTTTTCCATTATAGTTTATCATAGGAGACTGACTATAGTTCTCTGTGCTATACAGTAAGACCTTGTTGTTTATCCATTTTATATATAGCCGTTTGCATCTGCTAACCCCAACCTCCCAATCAGGGGTTTTCATCTTCAGCACTACTGGTATTTAGGGCCCAGACAAGTCTTTGTAGCGGGGGCGGTGGTGGTGGTGGTGGTGGAGGTGTGTGTCATCCTGTGCATTGTAGGGCTTTCAGCGGCATCCCTGGACTCTACCACTAGATGCCAGTAGCACTCCCCTCCCCAGTCGTGACAACCAAGAATGTCTGCAGACATTGCCAAATGTCCCTTCGGAGGCAGAAGCATCCAGTTTGAAAGCCACCAATTCAAACCTCTTGGAGGGCTTACTATGTTGCATGTCTGGTGCTCAGCACTTTCGAGGAGGTAGCCACCGAAGGGCCCAACAATTCCAAGAGATGGAAATTATTGTCCCCATTTTACAGATGAGGAAACTAAGGCTTCAAAAGGAGCTCAAGGTCACGTGGCTGGTGATGATCAGCACTCAGATTCGAACCCAGCTTTTTCTGACTCCCAAGCCTTTGCTCTAATCACACACTCTGCTGGACCCAGAAGGAAGGGGGCAGTGGGACCAGGGTCAGGCAGTGGGGGAAGGGATATCATCCAGATCAATTCCTTACCAATGTCAATCACAACATGTCACTCTTTGGGTCAGACCCAATGTCCTCGCCCTGGCCTAGGAGGCCCCTGCTGATCTGCCTGCCCTGCCCCCCCCCCACCCCCCAGCCTCACCAACTTCATCTTCTACCACTTTTCCTTGCTCCCTATGCTCCAGCCACACTGGCCTCCTTCTTCCTCTGACAAGCACGCTCCTGCCTCAGGGCCTTTGCACCTGCTGCTTCCTCCGCTTGGAATTGTCTGCCCCTAGATCTCCGTACAGCTCACTTTCTCACTTGATTCATGTTTTTGCTCAGATGCCACTTCTTCAGAAAAGGTCCCTCTGACTATCCTGTTGAAAATAACCCCTTGTCCAGTTCCCGGCTTTATTTTTATTTACATGATACCTGCTATGTGCCGGGCATTCTTCTAAGCCAGAATTAACTCATTTTCCACATAACACTGCCTCCCTGAAATTACATTTCTATTTTATTCGTCTCTAGCATCTCTCCCCCACTACGTTGTCCGTTTCAGAGAGGCATGGTTTTGTCTGTGGCACCCACCACCTGGCATAGTGCTTGGCCCGTAAGAGCTGTTCGATAAACACTTGCTGGATGAGGGAGTGTCCTCCCCCTTCATCTTGGCCTGGCCAAACGCAACCTGGCCCCCAGCTCAGCTCCACTCCAGATCCCCAAGATGCTAATTTAACCAGAATTCACAAAACACCTGCTTGGTCTCACCCTCTTCACGTGACAAACCCATCAAGGATGCTTGTACGGGTCCATCCTACAGGACAGGCTCAGAGAGGGCAAATCCATGGCCAAGGTCACACAGCCAGTCAGTGGGGCAGCTAGGACTCAAACCAAGCCTTCTAATCTATCATCTGTGTGAAAGCACAACTCCGATTGCCCAAGTCCAGTGGTCCTCCGATTGGACAGTAAGGTTAGCCTGGTTCGTTTTCTGGATGTGTTTGTGAGTGCGAGTGTGTGTGTCCATGTGTGCACATGCTGTCTCCCCAACTAGACTGTAAATTAGTGCCATGTGTGTTTTTGCATATCTGCCAGCCCCCACTGCCACCTTGCCTAGCACAGGCCCAGAGCATCTCTTTCAGCTTAACCAGCAATTCACTACACTCTTAGAGAACCTCGTATTTACTGGTGTGCTAGCACTTCTCATTGTATCGCAATTATCTGTTTACACATCTGCCTCTTCACCAGACTGTGAACTCCCCCCACCCTCCCGAGGACAGGCGCCGTGCCGTATCTGATTCATCTCACAACCGGGCACACAGTAGGTGCTCAAGAAATGTGCACGGAAAGGATAAGGATGGAGGATATGGCATTGAGTCATTCAAAATTCAATTCGTTCAAGTCATTCATTCATTCATTCATTCATGGAGTCATTCAATCTACCTCGAAGCAAATACCTGTTGAATGTTCTGAGTTGGGTGCTGTGCGTGGTCTTGGGGGAAATTCAAGGCAGCTGATCCATCATTCATTCATTCACTCATTCATTCATTCAACAAAGATGCATCTAAGCCTAGTATATGCTGGGGCCTTGGGACAGAGCGATTGATCAGACTTAGGCCCTACCCCTGAGGAGCTCACAGCCTGGACATGGGCCTGATCTTCACCACCAGAGGCTAGACGGGCATGCCAGGAGGCCAGAGGGGCAGAGAGTGAGGAAATCTTTCGGACCCAGCTCTGGGCCTTGGGAAGCTTAAAGTCTGGGAGGGAAGACAAGGGGAGAGAAAGTCGGAAAAGAACCTGCATTTGTCAAGCATCTATTTGCTAAGCACCATGCCAAGAGCAAGCAAAACATTCACACCCTTGATCCTTTGCAAGGTAGGTGTTACTGACCCATTTCACAGATGAGAAAGGAGAAGCACAAGGTGGGGAAATGGCTGGCTCATCTGACCCACTTAGAGTAATTGTTCCCTCTGTATAACTATATACGTGCTACATTTTCCCTATTCAGATTACTGGTATGGTTTCTGTCTCCTGACCTGATCCTGATTGATAATGGTAATGGTAATGATAATAATAATTATTATTTGTATAGCTGCCTTCTAGGGATGAGCACTTAATACACATGATCTTTCATCCCCTTCAATCAGCTGACGTTATTCCCATTTCGGAGAGTGGGATGGAACCTCAGAGAGGGGACGGGACTTGTTTGGGGCATCCTGGCCTGTGCACAGGCTACTGAGTCAGAAAATCCGGACACGAGGCCCGTGTCAGGGAGCAGGAGAGACAGATGCACTGGGAGGGGGTGGGGGCGGGGAAGTGACGGCAATCTGACAAACACTGAGTTCTCCCTCTGCGGGCGCAGAGCAGACTGCTTGCTGCCACCAGGCAGCACGTGGCTACCTGCCACATCCTGGCACTGCAAGTTCTGATGAGGCAGAAGGGACTGGGGCTGTTCTGGAAGACTTCCTGGAGGAGGGGGAAGAGGCTGATGGATCAGCCACAGCATGCCAGGCCCTGGCCTCCGAAGTCCTTGCAGCAACTGTCTAAGGGCAGGGAGCCTTGGGAAGCAGGTGGGGAGACTGAGGCACCGGAGGCGGGGGCTGACCTGCCCAGGATCGCCTGGTGCACAGGTGGCAAAAGTGGCCGGGGTCAGCCGGCTAAGAGCCTCGGCTCTTGCCAACCCAACTGGCCACTACATCACAGCTGGAGTGGGTACGTGAGACCACACCCCCTTCTGCCAGTTCTTTACTGCTCACCTCCACTCAGAACTCCTGAACTGCGGACGGTCCACCCAGCCCTGAATTGCTACAACTTGCGACACGCTCTTGTCCCCTTCAGGGGTTGCGGTTTGGCCTTTCCCCTGTCCCCTGCAGTGGGCGGCGCTCCACTGGCAGCTGAATGGAGACCCATTAGAAATAGGACCCTCAGGGATTAACATATACACGCTACTACATGTAAAATAGGTCATCAACAAGGACCTACTGTATAACACAGGAACTGTACTCAATATTCCGTAATAACCTAGATGGGAAAAGAATTTGAAAAAGAAGGGATGCATGTCTACGGATAACTGAATCACTTTGCTGTACACCTGAAACTAACACAACATTGAACGTCTGCTCTACTCCGATATAAAATAGAAATTAAAAATAAAAGAAATAGGACCCTTGGAGTTTCTTGCATTTCCAGGAGCAATCCCGACTCTCTCCCCTCTGGTTTTCTGGCACAGGCTATGCCCTCTGCCTGGAACACCCTTTCTGCCCTCTTCTACTTGGCCAACTCCTCATCTTAGCACTGATGGCACGTCCTCCAGAGAGCCACCTTCACCCCAGCCCCAAGGCCAAGCCCAGATGTGGGCTCCCACAGGGACCTGGATTCCCGGTGGCCGCCCTCTGAACACTCGGGATCATAACGGCAGGGTGTGTCCCTTGATGGAGGGGCCGCCTGTCTTAATCACTACTGTGTCCTCAGCACCCAGGTCTGAGCCTGACACAGGGAAGGTGTTCAGGAAATATCTGCTGAATGAATGAATGAATGAAATAGTGAAAGAACAGAGGGCACAGAGAGGCTGGGAGGCTGAAGTCAGGAGGAGGGCCCGGGGCGGGCGCTGCAGGGCAGACCTTATTGTAGAGGGCGCAGATGTGCAGGGCCGTGTTCCCCGAGGCGTTCTGGGCTCCAGGCTCAGCCCCATAGAAGAGCAGGTGTTCCAGGTGCTGAGAATGGCCCCTCTGGCAGGCCTGGAGAGGATTGGGAGCTGAGGAGGCTGGAACAGACCCACCTGACCATGGCATCTGTCTGTCTCCTTCACCTCGAGGCCAGGAAGCTCTGCGTCCACCTCCCCTTCTCCTTTCAACCCCCATTCCTGCTTAGGAACTCACGCTGCCAGCTTCACAAGTCATTGCAAGGCCCAGGGCTCTGGGCTGGCTCCTTGGGAGGGTCGAGAGGCCATCCCCCCTCATCTCAGGGATCGAGGTTTCCAGGTCCCACGCCATCCCCTTCAGGGTCCCGGTGCTGACACCCTCCCTCATCTTTTCCTCTTTGGGGACCATGCTACTCCCACCCCTCCCCTCTGTGAGGACGCCAGCATCTGGAGCCCTAGCTCCTTGGACCGGGGTCCCTGATCCCTGGCCCCCTCCGGGTCCAGCAACCACCCATGCCACCCCCAGCCTCTCCTGGCCGAGTCAGGAGCACCTGGTGGATCTCCTGCCAGCCGTTCTCATCAGCTATGCCCAGCTGGGCCCTGCTGTATAGAAGCAGCTCACAGCAGCGGGGGTCGCCCCCCACCATAGCCGTATGGAACAGAGGAGTCAGCCCCCGGCGGTCCTTGTAGTTGGGGGAACCCCCAAGATCCAGGAGCGCCTAGGAAGGGAAAAACGAAGACAGTCAGACAAGCACCGGCTCATGTTGAAGGGCCAGTGGGGAGGGGAGTCCTGGGTGACCCACACTGGCCAATGCCAGAGCTGGTTCTGCCATGATGCCCTTGAGCGACCTTGATACTGGTCCTTCCCCTCTCAGAGCCTCTCTCATCCCTGTGAACAATGAAGGGATTGGGAAGATGCCTCCAGAGGACCCTCCCACTCTGAAATCCTGCCCAACCTTCCCCCATGGGCGACGTTTGGTGAGACAAATTTGGGGGACAAATGAGAGAACGGAGTCTGGATGCAGGGTGGCCCCTGGCTGGGTGGGAGGGGTTATTAGGACCAGGATCCCGAGGATGAGGCACAGAATGAAGTCTGGGAGGGGGCAAGCTTGGGTTAAAGCCACTTGGGCCAGCCTCACAGGGGCTGGGGGCTCGGGGGCAGGGAGTGGTCCCACTCAAGTAACGGCTCTGGGCCTGGAAGGCTGGCAGCATCGAGCACGTGAGGAAAGAGTGTTTGTTGGCGGCAGCCCTGTGTGAGGAGAGTCTGCAGCGGCACTGTCCAACAGCACATTCGCACCATTTGTGGTGATGGAAAAAGTCTACAACCGCACGATCCAATATGGCAGCCACGTGTGGGCTACTGAGCGCTTGAATGTGGCTAGTAAGCCTGAGAAACGGAAGTTTTCATTTTAGTGCATTTGACTCCATTGAAATCTACACAGCCCCATGTGGTTGGTGGCTGCTGGATTGGACAGCGCAGGCCTGGGGGGTAGGGGTGGGGTGCGAGCAGGTGCGGGGTCTGGGGGAGGGGTGTACATAAAGAGGGTCTGTTGATTCCAGGGCTGTAAGGCAGATCTTTGTGGCTGGTGTTTAGGGATCTTCAGGAAAGGGTTGGAGAAAGCAAAAGAGGCTCCGTTAAGCTGGAGCATCTATGAATCCTGGTGTTTATCAACAGCTTTGGGGGCGGTCTAGCCTGACCTGTGTATGAAGAGGGATCAAGTGCCCTTGGGTGGGGGGAAAAGAAGACTTTTTAAAAATTAGACCGGGAGAGCTGACTCCGTGTATGTATTTTGAGGGTCTACGAGGTTCGTCAATTTGGGAAGGCACATTCTAGACGCTGCGCTGGAGGAGGGAGCTGTGAGAGAAGGGGGTGTGTTTGGGGGGTGAGCTGCTAGGTTGGGAAGGGTAGATGGAGGGGCGGAGGGCCAGTGTCTGGAGGAGGCAGATGAAGGGGCTGTGTCTGCAGGGTGTGTATGGAGGGGGGTCTGTATTTGGGGGCAGAGCAGGGAGCTCATTCTGTATTTTAAAGGCCACCAGGAAAGTCTACACGTCAGGGAGACAGAGGTAGGTGTTGGTGTAGAGCTGGGTCAGAGGGAATGGAGAAGTTCTGGGTGTCAGGAAATTAACATGATCTACTTGCGTGTAGGGCAAGGGTCCACGTGACCATCAACTACAGCTGATCATGAGCCTTGAGCTGGGGCGGGTGGGCGCTCCTGGAGGTCCCAGGAGGGTATCAGATTCAGTCAGAGGAGTAGCAATGGAGGAGGGGTGGAGGAAGGGTCTGGGTCAACTGGCCCAATGCAGTCTGGGCGAGAAACATGGTAATCTGGGGGTGCCTCTGAGCTCTAGGGAGGGTCCCGGGAGGATCTGGCACCTCACCGTGAGAGCGAGGCAGTGACGGGCACACGCGGCCTTGTGTAGAGCTGTCATGCCATCCCGGGCCCGGAAGTCGATGTGGGCCCCGCCCAGGCACAGGGTTCGAATCACCTCTACAGAGCCTTCTGTCTGGGCAGCCAGCGTCAGGGGGGTCTCTGGTAGGGGGGGGGGATGGGAAAGGCCAGTCACATGCAGCCCCTAGGCCTTGTTCTTGACTCTCCAGCCCTCCCAAAGCGCCCGGCCCCCTCCCTACCTCCTGAATCTGAGTCATGATAATTGGGGTCCAGCCCCTTGTCCAGCAGCCGTGCCACCTTATCGGATGTCCCGAGCTGCACATACTCCAGGAACTTCTTCAACCCCGTCTGAGGCATAGACAAGAGAGAGAACACAGGCCGGTCAGGGAGGAAGGGAGCAAAGCTGGGTTCTGGGGCAGTGCTGTCCAGTGGAAATACACAGGAAGCCACACATGTCATTGAAAAGTCCCTAGTAGCCGCCTTTTTTAAAAAAAAAAAAGGAAGGGGAACTTTCAATTACATTGAAATTCACTTTAATGACCTATCTCTTTTTAATCTACTCTATCTACAAAATTACCTTTTCAACAGGTAATCCACATGAAATTTATTAATGAGATATTTTACTTTTGGGGGTACTGAGTCTTGGAAATCCAGTGTGTATTTCACACTCACAGCGAGGCTCAGTTCGGACCTGCCACACCGCAGGTACCTGGGGAGCCGTATGTGTCTGGAAGCACCTGCAGTGGATGGTACAGGTCTGGACGGATGGAATATTTGGGGGAGGACAGAGACAAATGCATGGTGGGGTGGGGATGGGGATGAGAAGATGCCGCCTGGGAGCTTTCTTCCCAAGTGTCAAGGATCCTTCACTTCACTTCTGACCAAAGCAGCCCCCTGGCTTCTTCCCAGCTTTTAGGGGACCAGAGGAGACGCAGGGGACATATAGTCTGAGAGCTGGAGGGCAAGATAGCAGGAGGATAAACGTGGCTGGGGAGGAGAGCATCCTTGGATCTGGTAGAGATTTAGGCTCTGGGATTGTGGGAACTGCAGGGTGTCTATGAAACAGCCCCTAGGCAGAGGGATGCTAGATGTCAGAGTCACAGGCCAAGGAAGGGGGGGTCCTGAGTGGATATAGGGGACCTAGGAGATGAGAGGGGAGAATCCAAAGATGAAGAAAGTGGGACCCAGGTGGATATGGTGTGAGCCTGAGCAGAGGCACAAGGAGGAAAGAGAGGAGATTTAAAAGGCTATGATAGGGTTAGCAGGGGCATTTGGGGTTGTCCCAAATGTGACACAGCATCCCAAATTAAGTGGGGCACCCTGGCAGAGGCAGAGAAGGGTTGGAGGGCTGTTGGGAAGAGATAGGAGAGAAAATGGTTGGGCAGGGAGCTCCAGGTGGGAGGGCAAGTGTCCGCAGGGTTCTCTCACCTTCGTGTGCAACTTGGCCAGCTGCTTCTCATCCAGGTTGGTCTGTTTGTAAACTCGGGTCTTGTATCGGAACTGAGGCCAGGGGTGGGGTAAGGGGAGAGACAGAGACTCAAAATCAGGGGTCTGGACCCCCTTCTGAGCCAGGAGTCAACTCTGGGTCAGGGTGGAAGCAGCCCCAGAGCCTTGGCTGGGTGGGCAGAGCGGTGCTGGGCCACTAGGGGCATGTGGACGGCAACCCCTAAGGAGTCTGGACCCCATGGGGAATGTTCTAGAATACCTACTGTAATTGGGCATCCTTTCCCACTTTGATAGATAACGGGAAGCTTGGGGCTGGAAAATGACTTGCCCAAGGTCACTCCACCGGTCAGAGGCAGAACGCACGGTAATTTGAACCCAGGCCTCTCTGACTCTGATTCTTAGGTGCCCCCCCGAATCCAGAAGAGCCCACTGGGTTTTCCCTTGTCAAGGTCTTGGCTGGGAGAAAAAATGGGGAGGGGGCAGATGTGTCTCAGGACACGTCTTCTGTCATCTGTGAAGGGGCCAGGAAGGCCGTGGGCCTCACCTCCAGGTAGGGCACCCCCTTCTCGAAGGACTGGGGGTACTCCCGCAGCAGCCGCTCCTCCTCCAGGAAGTTGGCGTCGCGGCCCGAGGTGGCCGGCTGGAACAGGCCGTAGTTGAGGACATCCTGCAGGCTCTCACTCAGGGCGCAGAGCACCTGCTGCTTGGCTGTCCAGATGGTGGCATCTGGGTTGAAGCGCAGGCATTTCTGGTGGGGGAGGCGACAGGAAGGGGCCTGAGGTGGTGCGGGAAGGGGCTGTGGGTGATTCCAGGGACAGAGTGGGTGTTGGGGGCAATACATGGGGGTCTGGAAATTGGGGGCCACGTGTGAGGACACCCAGTACCGGAGGCCTCCCCGTGCGGGCTCGGGTCCCCCCCACCCCCACTCCGGCCAGCCGGCTCACTGTTTGGTGCAGGTCAGGGATGCCAATCCTAAACACCATCATGCTGAAGTGGGCGTCGTCTGGGACAGACATGGAGCGGCCCTGGAGGCCTCGAACCGAGGCCAGGCTACCAGGTCCCCCGCTGCCCCGGCCCCGGGTCCCCCGGGGGCCTCTCCCTGGCCCGTCTGGGGAGCTGTCGGATTCTGAGCCCCCCTCGGGACACTCGCTGGCACTGTGGCGTTCCTCGTCCTCGCTTGTCGCGGGGCTGTGGGTCATCATGGGGCCACGGGGCGACAGGGGACGGCAGCATCACAGGCGGCTGCGGGGGGCCAAGGGCGGCTGTCAGACTAGGAGCCCGGACCCCCTGGAGGCCACAGGCGCACTCAGTGGACAAATGATCAAGGGCAGCCGCCCCACCCTGCCCGAGGGAGGCAGGAAGGAGGCTGGACACACCCCCCAGACACTCCTACGGCCTCCAAGCTCTCTCTCGCACGCGCACACACACACACACACCCCCAACCCTGCCATGCTGCCTGCACATCTCCTTCCCTGCCCTTGGCCTTGCTCGCAGCCCCCCGCCCCTCCTGCGCCCCACTTTGCCGCTGACCCAGCGTGGTGGTGTCCCAGAAACCGCAGAATCACCGCGGGAGCTACTGGCCCACTTTGCCAGGCCACGGATAAGGCAGCTAAAATTAGCTGAGGACAGACAGGTGGGCGACCCACCGGCATCCTGCCCTCCTGGCCCCAGCCAGGGCCCTCACCTGAGGTCCTCCCATCTTCCTCCTGGGTAACTGGGGTGAGGCTGAGATGTAGTAAGGGGGAGAGGGAGGTGCCTTGAGCCTAGGGTGGAGCTGGTGACTTCACTGAAGCGCGGCTGACAATGTGTGCAGAGGGCTGCTGGGGGACCGGTGTCCCGGGGGGCAGGGGCACTGGGACGGGGGTGTCACGGGGCAGAGTACCATGCAAAGGGTGTGCGGGGGGAACCACAAGAGGTTGCCTATGCAAGTTTCTGGGGGCATCTTGAGAGGGTGTGTGTGGGGGTGGGGAGGCTGGCCCTGGGAGCGCCGTCCAGGTGACAGTCACCCTGTCGGTACCGGGTGGCTGCAGATGACCTGTGAGTGTGTTTGAGGCCTGGCGCTGCCGGGTGGGTGGAGTGGCATTGCCTGGTACTACTGGTGGCCCCACTGTGAGGGAGACTGGGGGGCTGGGAGGGAGGCTAAGAAGGGGGGTGAGACTCTGGGGGACTGGGGTGAGAGATCCTCTCCAGATCCCCACTATTCTTTGCCCCTGAGGGAGTCTTATAAGGGTGAGTCCCAGATGGGGTCCTTTTCTCTCATTTTCTCCCCCCCTCCCATCCTAGCACCGGAAACCAGAATGTCTGGTCTTGTCCCTCCCCCCCACACCAGGCCCGGCTCCTGCACGTTGCCATGGAGATGGGAAGCAGTGGAGGGTACTGCTGACTTTGGGGGAGTGGGGATGGGCTGGGGGGTTGGGGGAGGGAAGACAAAATGTGTGGCGGGGAGGAGAGTTCTAAGAGCTGTGGGCGAGCCAGCATCTAACCGTGGGCAGTCCAACCCCTTCCTCAAGCGTGGCCACGGCATTGAAGGCCCCTCCCCCTCTAGGTACCCCGCAGAGCTGCCCCTGCTTTACCCTTGCGGAGACCCCGGCCTCCTCCTACCCTTCGACTCCACATCCCACCTCCGGACCTGGAGCTGGCAGCCACTCCCCCTCCGCTGACCCTGGCTGACCCTCAGCCTCAACCGGACACTAATGGGGTGGCCAGTGGCCTGAAAGCAAAGCTAGCCGGGTCCCCCCGCGCGTGCGGCTGCCCCCGACTCCCCGGCCCCTCCCCCTCAGGCCCAGCGGGAGGGAGCGGGCACACTCCGCCGGGGCGGCATGAATCAAACGCTCCGCGGCTAAGAATAGCTGGCACGCAGCTGGTACTGAGACGGGGCTGAGGAATCGGCGGGGTGGGGGGGGGAGAAGGGGAGGGGGGGGTGCCCTGGGAGGCTGCGGGGGGGCGGGGGGCGGCTGGCTTGGCCGAGAGCCGGCCCGGGAGAATGAATGGAGGCGGAGAGAGGCGGGGAGAGGCGGGGAGAGGGAGCCGGGGCTGGGGCCGAGAAGCTGGTGGGGGAGAGCCCCGGTCCGGGGAGAGGGGGCGGGGGCACCCGGGAGCGGGACTCGGGGGCAGGAGCCGAGGGGGCGCGCCGGCCGGCGGAGAAGGAAGAGGGGACGGGGGGGATGGGGGGGAGCTTGTGAAGGGGTGGGAGGGGACTGCAGGAGTCTCGAAGGAGAAGCAGGAGCTACAGGGGGTCGAAGGGGGCGGAGGAGGCCAAGGCCCAGACCCCCCTGGAGGAGACGGGCACCGGGATGACCCGGGGAAGGGGCCTCGAGGGGTGGGGCCGCAGGAAGGGTCGAGGGGCCGAGATGGGCCGGGATGGGCGAGGCGGGGGAGTGGCCGGGCAGGGCCAAGAGGCGGGTACAGCGACCGAGCCCTTGGCCCAGGAGCGCGGGGAAGCGGGTTCGGGCAGGGGGCTCTGCCGGCGGCGGACGGGGGCTGCATCCTCCCACCAAGTCTGCGATCTGGGACGGGGCACGGGGGACCGGGGCGTAACCTAATTTGACGTCGCCCGGGGCCACGCTCCCCTCCTCACCCCCCCGCCCCCCCCCCCCCCCACCGCACACCCGGGCCGGGAGCCCGGCGCTCAGCCAAGGACGTCCGGGGCGCCCCCGCCCCCTCCCGCGGCCCCGCGCCCGCCGTTCCCCCAGACCCCCGGTTTTCGGCCCCCTTACCTGCCTGGCGGGGCTGCTGAGTCCCGGTCGGCGGCGCCCGCGGCCCCTCCCCCCTCCCCCCACCCCCCACCCCCCCGGAGACGGGGGACCCTCAGGCCATGCCCCACCGCCCCGGAGGGCGAGCGGGCCCGGGGAGGCGGCGGGCGGGGGCCGGGGGGGCGGGCGGGGGGGCCGAGGACCTCACCCCCCCCGCGGGCCGGGCCTGGCCATCCGCAGAACGCCCCCCCTTCCGCCGCGGCCGCCGCGCCCCTCTTAGCTAGCCCGCCCCCGGCTCGGTCCGGCCGGCTCCGGGCGCCGCGTCTCCGCCTGCTCTTCCTCCTCCTCCTCTTCCTCGGGCCGCCGCCGCCGCCACCGCCGCCGCCGCCGCCGCCGCCAGCTCCGCGCCTCCTCTGCCTCCCTTCTCGCTCTCTCGCTCTCGCTGTCTCTCCCTCACCCTGTCTCTCTCTCTCTCCCTCCCTCTCTCCCCTCCCTCCGCCCTCTCCCCTCCCTCCGGGAGCCGGCGGAGGAGACATCGCCCCTCCCCGCGCCCCCAAACCTCGCCCATCCCCCCCCACCGCCGGCTCCGCCCCCTCCCCCACCACTCCTCTCAACCGCCGGATCCCCGAACCCTGACTCCACCCCTGCTTGCCCCTGTACCCCGACGATGGGGACCCGCCCCCCAAGGGTACCTCTCCTCGCACCCCCAGGACCGCCCCTTCCCAGATCGCCCCCACCCCCTCTACACACCGTAGGGCACAATTAAATATTTGTTGCTAGACTCTACCCCGCCCAAATTGGATGGTGAGAGCTACAGATTCCTGTCCTGTCCCCCCAAACACACACACACACACACACACACACACACACACACACACACACCTTCCTCCGAGGCACAGGTGCAGAGAGTCACTAGCTGGCCCTGCCCCTGCAGACATCTCCACATATACATTCTCTCCAGGGCATGCAGGGCTCTGAGTGTACATTACCATGAACACACCCAGCTACATCATGTACATATCACACCCGTGTGCCGGAGCATGCACACGGCAGAGCACACGCATTTACCCACCCCACACACACGGGCACGCAGCCGGCTGTGCTTGCTCAGAGCTCCAGCTCACACGCAACCCTGAAACAGAGACACAGAACTGGAGGGAGATGTGTGCTTACATCTCCGTCACACTCACCCACCTCGCCCTCCGTCCCACAGGTGCGCACACGCCCATTTAGAGGCACGACCCTGCGCCTTCGCTCCCCTCCGTGAGGATTATTGCTGACATTTCCTGAGCACTCCCTGTGCGCCAGCCTCTGCTCTGGATTTACTCTTCAGCGTCTCACACCAGTCCTCTGGGCTGCGGACTTGCGCCATCCCCATTTACCAGAGGGGGAAACCGAGGCCCAGAGAGGTTAAGGAACTTGCCCAAGGTCACCCAGTCAGAAAGAGGTGGTGGATCAGAGACAGGTAGCCTGGCTCAAAGTCTTCAGACCGCTGTGGTCCAGCACTGGGCCCTCCATAGCTGCCTGTCCTTCCTCACACGGATGCCCCCAACCATCTCAGCAGCTCGGCTCCTTGGTGCGTGGGACACACCCACAGAGACGGGGCAGATCCCGTAGGGCAGCGGTGAGAGCACCGCCACAGCCCGGACTCCTACCCTTCTCCCCGCTCCAACAGGGCCACCAGCCAGAGCACAGGCACCTGCAGAGGGCAGTTCTAAGCAGCCTGTGGGTGCACCTCCAGCTGCAGGCTTGTGGGTACCACGGTATGAGCTGGAGCAGGTGCTGGCCCAGCCCCAGGAGGCCCGGTCCTGGACGCACATCCACCGGCCCAGGTGGTGAGCAGCTGGGCCTGGGGAGAGAACAGCTGCCCCGTGTTGGCACCACCTGTGAGAGGGCCTGTGTACCCTTCCACGGCCTACAAGGCCTTTCCGGCCTGTGTATTCTCTCTCAGTGAGGGGTCCCCAGGCCCTTCATGGGCGCCTGAGACAGGCCCAAGCTCTGAGGTGGTGGGCAGCCTGCCCAAGGTCACACTGCCCTCTGCTTTCTTGGAAAATGGAAGCCTGGATGAGTTGATTTCCAAGGCCCCTCCTAGGGCTCCCGGCAGCTGAGGGCAGATGCCCTGCTTTTGCTTAGAGCCAGAAGCTTTGGCTAGCTGCCACCACGCTGGTCACCTCCAGCACGCTGAGCTGGCCCCTCTCTGAGCCTCGGTTTTCTCCCTTGAAGAGTGGGCCCTGCGATCCTGGCCCGTGAGCTCCAGGTTTTCTTGCACAACCAGCCGGGCTGAGGGTGGGAAAGCCCTACATGACGCGCGGGCCTGACATAGAGTGGGCATGGCCTGCCCTCCTGCTTCCCTTGCCCCTGCAGCCTCTCTTCCACTGCCTTCACCACCTCTACCCTGGCTGCCTACCCCAGTGCCACGGGGAGCTCGAGTTGCCACCTAAACACAACCATCCGGTGTTCAGTCTTTTGGCTGAGCTCTTACCCCGCAGGAAAGACTACTTCCTTCCTCTCTCAAATGATTGAGTACCTACTGCGTGCGGAGTTGGCCCTGTTCTACCTCTGGGGATACAGCAATGAACACAGATGCCTGCCTTCATTGGCGGGAGACAGACACTGAACAAGTAAACAAACAAACAAGGCAATGCCAGTCTTGATTCAACCAAAAAGATAAAATGAGGTGTTTGAATAAACTAACTTGGGGAAGGCCTCTCTGAGCCGAGACCTCAATGATGAGAAGGAGCTGGGGGAAGAGCCTTCTAGAAGGAGGAAAAGGCTAGCGCAAAAACTCTGAAGTGGGAAGGAGCTTAGCGTTCAGGAAGTAGCGAAGAGGCCAGTGTGGCTGGAGCTTGTGGAGGGTGGGGGCGGGATGGGGGGAGTTAGGGCACCAGGGGAATGAGGGTGATGAGCTTTCAGAGGTGTAAAGGACCCATCGTTCCCAGCCCCACTGCTGGGCAGGTCAGGCCTGTGCAGAGGACAGGGCTTGGCTTCCCTCCCACATATGATGGGAAGCTGGGGGGAGCAGGGGAGCGGGGCGTGATGTGATGTGATTTATGGTGGTTTGGAAGCATTGCTCTGGCTGCGGCAATCTGTGTGGATTGGAGGGGCTTGGGAGGAAGGAGGGGGAGAGGCAGGAGGAGGCGACTGCAGTGGTCCAGGCGGGAGATGAGGTACCTTGCTGAACGCTTAGAGCTCTCTGTGCACCCAGCCTGGCCATCTGTCTACTCCACCTCCCGGAAGAAGCTTTCCTGACCCCACCCACCCAGCCTCTCCCCTCCCCTCTGCCCCAGCCCTTCACCCTGTGGGTCTGTCTGCCGGTCTGTGAACAGCTGGAATCCCCAGTGTCGCCCCACCCAGGACCCGGCCTGCAGGAGGTTTCCAGGAAAGCAAGGCAGATGGATCCAAAAGCCCCACCTTCTAGGGCTACACACACAGCCACACGCGTGCTCTTCGCATGTGTCCCCACAGACAGGCACAGACACTCATTTGCATCTGGGGCAAGGGCTTGGAGGGCAGGATGGGAGATCTGGGGACAGGAGGCGGTCTAGAGCTTGCGAATGGTGGGAATGCCTCCTCCCGCAGGGTGTGTGGGCGACGGTGGCCACAGGATAATAACAACCTTAGCAAGACCTTGAGGTCTCCAGTCCTGAGCAGTGGCCAGGGGGAAGAGAGGGGAGCAGGGCCCGGCCCCGACAATTCCCTGAGGAGGTCCCTGGGCAGAGGCTCTGCCCCAGGATCCCTTGGGGAGCCGGCTCCATCTTCTTCCTGACCTTCTGGAGCTTTGGCTGTGGCAGAAGGAAAGAGCAGGACAGGACGGAAGCAAGCTCTGGAAAGTGGGAAGAGGAGGGTGTGTGTGGAGACCCAAGGCAGGCGGGATCCAAGCTTTGGAACGTTGGAGATTTCCGGCCACAGAGGCAGGGCCTCGGGGGAGCCAAGAGAGGCGGGGAGAGACACACACAGAGGAGCAGAGACCAACGGAGCACGGACGAGACAGGAGTTGGGAGTTGGGAGGAGAGGGACCAGAGAGAAGCTGGGAGAGGCACGGACCAGGGGGCTGGTGATCTGCACACACTCCAGTCCCCAGAAACATCCCTCTCCTCAGGGACATCCTTCTGCAGCCTTTGGTGCTCCGAGCCCAGCCTGATGCAGGCAGTCTGGCTCCTCGGGGCTCTGGTGGTACCCCAGCTCCTGGGCTTCCGTCATGGAGCTTGGGGAGCCGAGAGGGAGTGGGAGGGGGCGTGGGGTGGCTCCCAGGAGGAGGAGCGGGAGCGGGAGGCCCTGATGCTGAAGGTGAGTTAGGGGAGCGCTGGGACTCTAGTGGGGGGACCCGGCTGGGTGGCTGTGGGCTTGGGAGGGGCGTATTTGAGGGCCAGGGAAATGCGCAACGGGAGGGATGGGTTAGGCTCAGAGGATGAGGGTGATGGGTTCAGAGTAGGGGCTTGGGGCAGAGAGCCAGCTTACAGCTGGAAAGGGGTGGCTGGAGTGTCTGGGGGGTCAGAATGCAGCTGCCAGGCTGGCCCTGACCATCCCTCCCCTGCCTCAGCATTTACAGGACGCCCTGGGACTGCCTGCTAGGAGTGCGGACGAAAATCCCGAGGGAAACCCTGAAGGCAAAGGGGCCTGGGCGACTGAGAAGGACGGTAAGGGGGAGGAAGGCGAGGAGGAACCAACCACAACTCCCTACTTCAGCCCCAGCCCCTCTCCCACCTCTGAAGACACCTTCACTTATATCCGTGAGTAATCATTAGCTCCGCCCTGCTCCCAGGCCTCCGTGGTCATTTTCACAAAAACGAACCGTCCTTTCACTGCCCCGGGGTCTTTCAGTTGCCCACTGCCCAGCTCGGAGCCGCTATACCCCCAGGAGCTCCGGGTCCCCGGCCTTGCCTCCCCAGAGCCCGGAGCCACCGGCCCCTACCTTCCAGGGGTCCTGAGTACACACCCCCCACCCCAACTCCGCCCCAGAAGCCCTAGGTCCCGGTCGCCCCAGGTCCTCTGGTCCCCTGGCTCCGCCCCCAGGGTCACGGTCCAGCGTGCGCCCTGTCCATACGCAGTGGGTCGCCTGGCCGGCCTGGACGCAGGCCTGCACCAGGTGCACGTCCGTCTGCACGCGTTGGACACCCGCGTGGCCGAGCTGAGCCGGGGGCTGCGGCAGCTGCGGGAGGTGGCGGGTGACAACCGCGACACCTTGCAAGCCTTGAAGGAGGCGCAGAGCCGCTCCGAACGCGAGCATGGCCGCTTAGAAGGTGAGTCGCACCGTGCGGGGCGGGGAAAGAGGGACGATCCGGGTCAGGTGGGGGACTGGTGGCAAAAGGGGTTCGGAAAAGTCTGAGCAGACGTGAGGACCCTGGGTGCCAGGGGCGAGGGGGTTCTTGCAGATTTGGGGTGTGTTGGCTGATGGGGAGGGTGAATGCGGGGAGCAGACGGGCTGTGGGGAGGAATGCTCCCCACGGTGCTGTTGAGCCGAAACTACTCGGGCCGCACCACGCCCCCTACAGTCCCGCCCCAACAGTCTGGCCCCGCCCCTGGCGGCCCTGACGCCATCTCCCAGCCCCTGGGGGTTCTGAGCCCGCCTCCGCTCCGCCCCTGAGACACTAATCCCGCCTCCGCTCCGCCCCGCCCGCAGGCTGCCTGAAGGGGGTGCGCCTTGGCCACAAGTGCTTCCTGCTCTCGCGCGACTTCGAGGCTCAGGCAGCGGCGCAGGCGCGGTGCGTGGCGCGGGGCGGAAGCCTGGCGCAGCCGGCGGATCGTCAGCAGATGGAAGCGCTCACTCGCTATCTGCGCGCGGCGCTTGCCCCCTACAACTGGCCCGTGTGGCTGGGTGTGCACGACCGGCGCGCCGAGGGCCTCTACCTCTTCGAGAACGGCCAGCGCGTGTCCTTCTTCGCCTGGCACCGCGCCCCCAGCCCCGAGCCCGGCGCCCGGCCCAGCGCCGCGCCGCACCCGCTCAGCCCCAACCAGCCTAACGGCGGCACGCTCGAGAACTGCGTGGCGCAGGCCTCGGACGACGGCTCCTGGTGGGACCACGACTGCGAGCGGCGCCTCTACTATGTCTGCGAGTTCCCCTTTTAAGCGGGCCCGGCCCCCCGCCTCTCCACTCCATCCCACCACCCGCCCTTTGCCTGGGCTGTGCACCCCGCAAAGACGCCCTTCTCTCCTTGCCCGCGGATGAAAGTGTGTTCTCCCTGGCTGGCCGATCCCTGGGGGGCTCCTGCGGGGCGGGAACCCCTTCCTTGCCTGTCTTTCCTGGAAGCGGTGGGCACCAGGCTAGGTCCGGCGCCAATAAAGCCTTGTGGAATCTGAGTTGAGCAGGCAGTGGAGGCACTTTTCGCCTTTATCTCTCTGCGGGGCAAGGCAGGAAGGGCAAGGTCCCGTCCGCCTTTTACAGGTATTATTTGAGCCCCAGATCAGAGTGATGGACAACACGTGCATATGTACACACGGTCATCCGCTACTGCACACACATGTTTGGACTACACGAGTGCACACGCTGCTGACGCCTCCACCCCCATCGTGCCCCACTCAAGGCCTTTGGGACCCAGGGCCTGTCAGTCATGGTCCCAGGCCTTGGCCTCGGTCCTGATCAAAGAGATCTGGGAGGCACAAAGGAGCTAAAGGCTCTGACAAGTCCTGCAGGAAAGACCCCCATTTAATTTTTTTTAGTGTGTCTCAAACTTGTTTCACCAGATGGTACCATAATGTCATGTAAAGTCATGACATTATGGTCATGACTACTCCCTTCCCCTTCCCCCAACTCCAGAGCATGTGTTTAGACACAAACATGAGGAACTACCTAGCCTGGAAGCTTAGGCTCCCTCCTCATCCGTCCTCCACTCCCTGCCTGTGAGGCCATGAGCCAGTCCCTCCCTCCCTCTGAGGCTCAGTTTCCTCATCTGAACATGGGCACATTACCCCTACCTTGTATGGCTCTTGGGATGTTCACATGAGCCCAGGAAAGTGAGCATTTGGGAAATGGTGGAGCATAAGCCACACGCTACATTTTCTTCCTCACCATTCTTCGTACTTTAATCCCCTGGGGCAGTGAGGACACCCAGACCCATCTTGGGCTCAGCACTGTGGACAGCACTCTTTGGGGGAAGAGCTCTTTTGGAAACACCCAGTGTCTCTCCACATACTGGCCTCAGGGTCGGCACCCTGATATCCTCATAGAGCCCAGGAATCGGAGTGTGACCCTGTCCTTCCTTACATCTCTGTCCCTTCCCCTTCATCAGCCATGGCACCACCCACCTAAAGTGTCACCATTGGATCTTCCACTGGGAGGAATGAGCCACTCTGTCATCTCCAGAAGGGGGGAGCACAAGCCACCCACTCCCTTTAGGAGTCATTTCTCAGCCCCACAGGCCCCATAGGAGGTACAGAAGAGGGGGGTAGCCTCTGGTCAGGAAGGCTTCGATCAGGGGACTGAAGACTTTGCTCAAAATTCATCCCCCCTCTAAGCTTGTTTCCCGGGGTTGCAGTGGGGCAGCAGGATGCCTTATAGAAAATCAAAGGGCAGATTAGGCAGACATTGATGAATATCTGATGTTGCTCGGGAGAGGTCCACCCTCACAGACCTGACATTCTGGGAAGTCAGTGGATGGGGGCAGTTCAGTGGTTACCTGCCTAGATTCTGGAGCCAGATGGCCCAGGTTCTAATCCTACCTCAGCCACTTAACCTACTGTGCAACTTGAGGGGGACATAACTTTGCTGTTCCTCAGTGTCCCCATCTGTATAATGGGGGTGATAACATCTGCCTCCTAGAATAGTGCCAGACACAGAGGGGCCTCTGTAACATCAGCTCTGATCCTTACTTGGCTATTTTAACCTCACCTTCACCTCTGCTTGCTCTCTCCAGACACTGTCTTTGCATATGCAAAAGTCCTTCCAAGAATTGGCTAATGTGGCACCCTGAACAACCTGCCTACCCCCTAGCTCCCACAGCAGGGTTAGGTGCTGCCTTTGGTGCTCCAGAACCCCGGACTCCTCTCATGACCTAGCTAACCCTGATCAGCCAGACTGGGGACCCTTGTGGGGCAGGGCTGGGTATGACCAACTCCGTGTCCCCAGCATCCCCTGGCATGTGGGAGTTCTTTGAATGAAGGAAGATGCCTGTGTGGGGCCATGTTGGGAACCCCGAGATGAATTGGATTTCTAACTGCTTCTCTTCCTCCCTGGCGTCCCCCAGGCCTCAGTCAGGCGACTCACCTGGACTCCCACTGGGTCGGGGGCTTTCCTCCTCAAGCCTTCCATCACTCTAGGTGCCACTGTTTGGTCAGTGTCTGTCATACCAGCCCAGGGACAAAGAGTTGTGGACACAGAGACGTCCGGGGTGGGAAGTGGAGGGCATTTGCAAGGACTGTTAACGCATCAGATCAGCTCGCCTGTACGCTGCTTTCTGGGCTGATTCCGGTCTGCATATGGGAACCCTGCTGCCTTCTCCAAGAAGCCCTCCCAGGCCTCTCAAGGGCCAGCGTTTGCCAATGCCACCTCTTTGGCTCTCTGTGGAGCACCTGCCGTTTGAGAGCTCCGAGCCGCGGACCGGAGAAGGCCTCGGCAGTTGGTCAGGATCGATGAGTTAAGGGATCCCAGGGAAGTGATGGAGGAAGGGCGCAAAGCCTGAAATGACCGAGCGGGAAGATAAAGAACCAGGGCTCCACTGGCCTGCCAGGACTACAAATCCCAGGAGGCTGAGCGGCAGGCCCTTCACTTCCTGCCCAGAACAACATTTCCCAGCAGCCATCGGGGGCTTCATACAGAGCCTCTCTCAAGCCCCGCCCCCTCTTCCCACGTGGGGATCGCCTACATTTTCCCTGCAAATTGGAGCACCACACCCAGTCTCCAATCAGAGCTCAGACCCTGGCTCCCCACCCACCAGGTCTCACCCCGAGGTACTTTGGGAAATGTAGTCCGGTCCCGAGTCAACGGAGAGAAAACATGAATCGGCGGAGTCTAACATTCCATTAGGCTTAGAGTGTAATGGGTGCTCAGATCTTTACTACGAGAGTGTTTCAAAATATGGGTGAATTTCCACGGGTGTATCATAAGCATTTTTTAAAAAGTGAAATCATAGAAAATATCAGAATGAAGAAAAAGTGGAAAGAAATAGTTCTCATAATTTGAGTTCTTGAGTATGTACTGAATTACAATATAAAAAACAACATAAAAATTATTCCTTTGGGGGATTCCCTGGTGGCGCAGTGGTTAAGAATCCACCTGCCAACTCAGGGGACACAGGTTTGAGCCCTGGTCCAGGAAGATCCCACATGCCGCGGACAACTAAGCTCGTGCGCCACAACTACTGAGCCTGCGCTCTAGAGCCCACAAGCCACAACTACTGAGCCCGCACGCCACGACGCCTGTGTGCCTAGAGCCTGTGCTCTGCAACAAGAGAAGCCATTGCAATCAGAAGCCCATGCACCACAACGAAGAGCAGACCCCTCTCGCCGCAACTAGAGAAAGCTTGCGCGCAGCAACGAAGACCCAACGCAGCCAAAAATAAAATAAATAAATTACTTAAAAAAAAAATTCTTCCTTGGCCTGCAAAAGATTTGCTAAAAACTAGTCCAAACCAATTTAGCCTCTTTTAAAAGAACCAAAACTTTTTATTTGGAAATAATTTCAAACTTACAAATAACCTGCACAAATAAAAATAATATTTTGTATATGCCCTTTACCCAGATTTATTTATCGTTAACAGTTCACCCCATTGCTTTAGCTTTATCATCCTCAATCTATTGTCAACCTGAAAAAATAAAGTAGCAAGTTATTTTACCAGCAAAATGAGTTTATTCAGGAATAGCAGAAGAATTACAGTTCGAGCGGAGAAAGCTGTGGTGAACCACAGGCAAGTCCGAAGAGGTGGACAGCAGGTCAGCTTTTATTAGGTTTCAGGAGGAAATTGGGGAGGGTTGTTTTGAATAAGAGTTTATTGGAGAAGAACAATACTTTGAGGTTGTGGTGGTTTCTTTCTTTTCTTTTTTTGGCTCTGCCACAGGGCATGTGGGATCTTAGTCCCCCAGCCAGGCTCGAACCCACGCCCTCTGCATTGAAAGCACAGTCTTAACCACTGGACTGCCAGGGAAGTCCCCGTGGTGGTTTCTTGTTGACTGCAATCAGTGGTTAGTGGTTCTCGCTGGGGCAAGGAGGAATCCTCCTCCATTTTCTTAAAACCAGGAGATGAAATTCTCATGTGAAAAAATGTACTCTCCTGTCCCAGAAGGAAAAAAGTAACATTCTTATCATCATGCATAAGAAGTTGAGACCAAGAGAATTTTGTACAAAGAATTCTATATGAGCAGACCTTGTTAAAGTAATTTTTATCTTCCTTCTTCCTTCTGGTTATTCAGGCTGCAATGTGTGGTAGATGCATGAGAGCTCTCTCTTCTGGACTTTCTGAATTCATTTTAAATGAAGTTTTCCTCTATTTTCACTCTATCTATCTATCTATCCATTCAACCATCCATCCATCCACTCATCACCCACTGCTCCATCCTAACCCAATCACCAGGGACAAACCAAAGTCAGGCTTATTGACTCACTGCAATGAAAGAGACCACGTCCCAAAAAAGGAGCTGGATCGAGCTATAGAATTTGGGGGAGGAGAGGAATTTGAATGAAATTTAAGTGAAGCTGTGTTTTAATAGCTTGGGAGCAAAGCAGGGATTTGTATAAATGAGTCAACATCAGGTCTGGACTGCAAAGTGGACTCAGGGTCCTGTTTCCTTGGAAACTACAAAGTTAAGACAAATGTGGCATGTTGTGTCTAGAAACTCTATCTAAAGCTCTGTATTAGGGCTGGAAATGCAGGCTTCTTGTCTGTGTCAAAGTGACTTACATCTTACAGGCAAGAGTAGGATGTTTAATTTTTTTTTTTTTTTTTGGCCACGTGGCACTGGCTTTCAGGATCTTAGTTCCCCAACCAGGGATTGAACCCAGGACATGGCAATGAAAGCACCAAGTCCTAACCACTGGACCGCCAGGGAATTCCCTGTTGAATTCTTATGGATATAATTTCAAATAGCGAAGTTTCCAAAAGCCTATGATTTTTGAGAACTAAGCTTCTCAGTGAGTAAAATAGCCCTAGTCACCCATAAAGGGAGTTATTAGAACACTACAGCTGCAGCATATCCCTGGGAGAGATGTTTCCTGTTAACTTTACAGCTGGCTTTATCTGTGTCCGTAGATGGATGGTGGGGCAGAGTTTTAATCCCAGCTGGTTTTCATTTCTCAATATACATATATTTTCTTTTTTTAAAAAAAATTATTTATTTATTTATTTATTTATTTTTGGCTGTATTGGGTCTTCGTTTCTGTACGAGGGCTTCCTCTAGCTGTGGCAAGCGGGGGCCACTCTTCATCGCGGTGCGCGGGCCTCTCACTATCGCGGCCTCTCTTGTTGCGGAGCACAGGCTCCAGACGCGCAGGCTCAGTAGTTGTGGCTCACGGGCCTAGTTGCTCCGCGGCATGTGGGATCTTCCCGGACCAGGGCTCGAACCCGTGTCCCCTGCATTAGCAGGCAGATTCTCAACCACTGCGCCACCAGGGAAGCCCCATATATTTTCTAAAGCGTGTAAGGGTTAGTTACACACATCATGGCCCTTTACCTTTAAATACTTAAGTGTGTATTTCTTAAGAATAGAGATATTCTCTTACCAAGCCTCCTGTAATCAAAAATCTGTGACTTGTTCTGTTCTTTTACTTTCTTGATAGTGTCGTCTATTGATTAGAAGTTCTTAGTTTTAATATAGTCAAATTTCCAAGTGCTTTCACTTGGTACTTTGGGGGGATCATTTAAAAAATCCTTCCCTGCCCCAAGGTGATACAGTGTTAATACAAAAAAGTCAAGAACAGCATGAAAAAGGAAAATCTATTTCTATTTCTCACATGAATCAAAAAAATCCTAAATAAAAATATTACCATTTGATTTCATCAATATATTAAAAATATGATATTTGATGAGGTTATACCAGATGTGCAAGGTTGTTTAGCATTAGAAAAATCTATTAATTAATTAATTCACCACTTCGACAGATTAATGGACAGATGACAATCTTCATAGATGGAGAAAAAGCATTTGATAAAAACTTTATTCAACAGATATATTTTTCTGCAATGGGTTAAGCATCTAACTCAAATAGTGGGAAAATAAGCAATAAAGCAAAACCACAGAAACAAATGCAAAAGAAATGATTTTAAAAATATGGGCAGAAATCAATGAAATGAATGGGGGAAGAAAAGAAGATTAACAAAACCAAAAACTAGTTTAATTTTTGAAAAAGTTACTAAGATAAACTGACTTTTAGCAAAATCAAATAAGAAAAAAAGAGATAGGCTGCAGATAAAATACAAATTGTTAAAGAGGAAATAATATTGACCAAGGCAGAGATATAAAAAAGAACAAAATAGTGATTATGGCTAACAATGGGCTAACATTTAAAATCTAGGTGAAATGGTTAAATTACTAGAAAAATATAAAATGCTAAAAATTACACAAAAATAGAGAACTTGAGTAAACCAATAAGTACTGAAGTATACGAAGTTATAGTCAAATAGAAAAAGAAAGGTGTAAAGACTAAATGGGAATAGAGAAAGATGTCATTATTTGAACATGGTATAATTATATACCCAGTAAAACCAATGGAATGAACAAACTATGAGAACAAATAATGAGAAATATCACAAGGTCCCCAGTTACAAGATTAACCTACAAAAATCAATTCCTTTGCTTTACACCAACAATAAACAAACATACAATGTAATTAAAGATACCATTCACCATACCAACAAAATCTAGAAACCATCTAGGAACTGGCAAATAAGAAAACATAAGATTCTGTGGAGAAAACTTAAAATCTAATAAATAATTAGATTTATTAGATCTAAAATCTAATTAATCTAATAATTTAAGTTTTAAGAAAACTTAAAATCTAATAAATTTAATAAAACTTAAAATGTAATAAAGGACCCCAAAATGAATTGAATGAAAGCAAAGACATGCTACACTCTTGGTTGGGGTGAGTATATATTATACTAGTGTCAATACCTCACAAATAATTTATAGATTTAATACAATTGCAAAAAATTTCTACTTGGATTATTTAAACAGCTTTATTGAGATTCACATACCATACAATTCCCACAATTAAAGTGTATGACTCAATGGTTCTTAGTATATTGAGATGTGTACAACCATCACCACAGTGAATTGGATTTTCACCATCTCAATCCCTATACCATTCAGCAATCACCTCCCTATCTCCCCATCCGCTCCCAGACCTAAGAAACCACTAATCTATTTCTTACCTCTGTAGATTTGCCTATAATGGACATTTCCATTTATATGAAAGGAATCATATAAATATGTGGTCTTTTGTGACTGGCTTCTTTCACTTAGCATGTTTTCAAGATTTATCCAGGTTGTGGTATGTAAGGTACCTCATTCCTTTTAATGATGAATAACATTTCTTATAAGGCTGATCTACTAGCAAGAAATTCTCTCAGTTTTATCTGGGAATGTCTTTATTTTGCCTTCACTTTTCAAAGATAGCTTTGCTGGGTATAGGATTCCTTGTTGATAAGTTTTATTCTTTGAGCACTTTGAATATGTTACACCACTGCCTTCTGGCCTCCAACATTTCTGATGAAAAATCAGCTATTAATTTTATTGGGTTTCTTTGTATGTGTAAAGTCATTTTTCTCTTTCTGCTTTTAAGATTTTCTCCTTGTCTTTGAGTTTCAGCATTTTTACTAGGATGTATCTGATTGTGGGTCTCTTTACATTGATGCTATTTGAGTTCATTGAGTCTCCTAGATGTGTAGGTTGGTGTAATAAATTTGGGAGGTTTTCAGCCATTATTTATTCAAAAAATATTTTTCTATTCCTTTCTCTCTCTTCTCCTCTGGTATTCCCATTATGCTTATGTTGGCCTGTGTAATGGTGTCAATAAGAGCAATAGTTGTTACACCATCTGCTAGAGACCTTCTATATTTGGGTTCAATATTTAAAAACATAGAATGGTTAGGAGAAAAGAATTGCCTATTCATCATGTCAATTCTTTTAGCTTTCTTGGATTTTAAAATACTTAAAGTATAAAAAGGGTGCAAGGGATTTTGAGGGCGATGGAACCATTCTGTGTCTTGGTTGGGGTGGTGGTTACACAACTTATGCATTTGTGAAAACCCTAGAACTGCATCTAAAAATGTGGATTGTACTGTATGCAAACAATGCCTTCATTTAAAAAATACTTAACGTAGATTTTTTTCCTTTTTGTCTCGTGTGAAGGATACAGATTTGACAACCTTAAATTTAAAACCTCTGTGTATAAAAAACAACTCACACTAAAAATAAAAGAGAAGAAATAGACTTGAAAAAAATTGTACCTTATGTGACAGAGATAATGTTAATAATCTTATCATATAAAGTGACAGAAGAGGGAACACAACAGTTGGATTCCAGGAGGCAAGTGGGCAAAACACATGAAAAGACAGTTCCCAAAAGAGGGAATATAGTGAGTAACCAACCATTTCAAGAAGATAGTGCATCACACAAGAAATCAAAAAATTCCAGTAAGTCAATAACCAGGAGAAATTTTTAAACTAGAAGACCCAGAGGTGGTGGGCGAGACCTGCCCTGTTGTACATCCTCACATCCTTCTGGAAAAAAAAGCCAAGATCTTTTCTTCTTTGGGGGCCACTTCTGGGAATCCAAAGAAATAATCCTAAACATGGAAGAAAGATTTATCCCCAAAGATGTTATTTGCAGCACTATTTATAACTGCAAAACACGTGGTGGGAAAAAAAATGTTTGTTCAGGAATTCCCTGGCGGTCCAGTGGTTAGGACTCCGTGCTTTCACTGCTGAGGGCCTGGGTTCGACCCCTGGTCGGGGAACTAAGATCCTATAAGCCCTGCAGCACGGCCAAGAAAAACAAAAACAAAGAACACACAGTGGTGGTCGTGGTGTCGGGGTGGGGACGGGGAGAATAACTTAAATTTGTGCTGAGATGGAATTGGGTGAGAATGTCACAATCTCTGCACGGGATACTATGATTTTTAAAAGGTTGAAGAATCTACAGCAGCGGGAGAAATACTTGCTTCTAGAAATCAGTTATGCAAAACAAAGCTACCCACTTGAATATATTATTTAGGATTTCACCATCGCAAGAAGCAATCCCCAAATCCAGGCAGCGAGTAGCCTGGTGAGAACAATTATCAGCTTACCAGCTGCCGGCGGTGTTGGTGTTCCCTTTGGAAAAAGGAACTGGCTTTGATAAAGGAGAACATCAAAAAGGTATATCGCATTTGATCTATTCTAAGAATCACACTGTCTCACATCTTGATCCGTCTGAAACGGGGAAGCATCTTCCAGTGACTGGCACCGCTTGATTGCTCCTGGCAAGGCACGGACTCCTGCAGAAGGGGTGTCTGAAGCCTAGAAGAAAATCCTGCAGATCACTGCAGGGCACTCTGAACTCCTGGGAACCAACTGGGTGTGCATGGGGTTGGGGGGTGTGGGTCAGTGGTGAATAAGTCGTGCTTGGAAATGCCCTGGAAATAGAAATCAGTAGCAGGCCACTGTATGCAATTGCAAAGCTGCCTCAAGAGCCCAGGAGCAATGGTTTTTCGTTTTCACCTGTCATCTTGAAAGAAACACTGCCTCACCAAATCTAGACCGGGGCTGAGGTTGGCAAATCATGACCCACTGCCTGTTTTTGTACAGCCCATGTGTGCTAAGCATGGTTTTTACATTTTCATATGATCGCACAAAATCAAAGGAATAATGTTCGTGATACATGAAAATCATATGAAACTGAAAATTCAGTGTCCACTAATAAAGTTTTACTGGCACACAGCCACGCCCAGCCATTCACCTGTTATCTGTGGAAATGCTTCCCACAAGGCAGGGTTGAGTACTTTTGACGAAATTCAAGTGGCCCACAAAGCCAAAACTATTTACTCTCTGGCACTTTACAGGAAAAAGTTTGCCCACCACTGATCTAGGTGGCACAGAGGATGGTGCTGTATATAATATATGGACATTAATGATTCTGAGTGATCCAGAAGAGCTGAGTCCTCTCAAAAAATATCATAATATTTAGGAGACAATTGGAAATGTGAACACTGACAGAACTTATTTTGTATGTGTTAAGGAGTTATTCTTATTTTTTGGGTGTGATAATGTTATTATACATTTAAAAAAAATTTTTATTTATTTATTTATTTTTGGCTGTGTTGGGTCCCCGTTTCTGTGCGAGGGCTTTCTCTGGTTGTGGCAAGCGGGGGCCACTCTTCATTGCGATGCGCGGGCCTCTCACTATCGCGGCCTCTCGCTGCAGAGCACAGGCTCCAGACGCGCAGGCTCAGTAGTTGTGGCTCACGGGCCCAGTTGCTCCGCGGCATGTGGGATCTTCCCAGACCAGGGCTCGAACCCGTGTCCCCTGCATTGGCAGGCAGACTCTCACCCACTGCGCCACCAGGGAAGCCCATTGAACGTTAGATAAACAACATTTTTTTAAGCATAAGTATATCCCATGAAATCTTTTTTTTTTTTTTAAATATTTATTTATATGGCTGCTCCAGGTCTTAGTTGCAGCATACGGGATCTAGATCCCTGACCAGGGGTTGAACCCGGGCCCCCTGCATTGGGAGCACGGAGTCTTAACCACTGGACCACCAGGGAAATCCCCCATGAAATCGTTAAATAAATTTTTGTTTACCTGAAATTCAAATGTAACTAGACATCCTGTATTTTCATTTGCTAAATCTGGAAACCCTAAAAGGAGTACATATTGTCTGATTTCATTTACATGAAACCTAGAAAAAGGGAAACTAATCTATGATATCAGAAAACAGATTAGTGGGGGGCTTCCCTGGTGGCGCAGTGGTTGAGAATCTGCCTGCCAATGCAGGGGACACGGGTTCGATCCCTGGTCCGGGAAGATCCCACATGCCGTGGAGCGGCTGGGCCCATGAGCCACAACTACTGAGCCTGCGCGTCTGGAGCCTGTGCTCCGCAACAGGAGAGGCCGCGATAGTGAGAGGCCCGCGCACCGCGATGAAGAGTGGCCCCCGCTTGCCACGACTGGAAAAAGCCCTCGCACAGAAACGAAGACCCAACACAGCTATAAATAAAAATAAATAAATAAATAATTGAAAAAAAAAAAAAGAAAAATTAAAAAAAAAATTTTAAAAAAGAAAACAGATTAGTGGCCACTTGGGGCCAGAGGGAACTTTGGGGAATAAAATTGTTCTGGGTCTTAATTATAGTGCTGGTTACATGGATGTATACATTTAGAAGAAACCAAATGAATGTATGCTGAGAATGGGAAATTTTATTATATGTAAATTTAACCTCAATGCAATTGATTTTTTAGACTATTGGACCTTCCCAAAGCTGACTTCTTGACTTCTGCATAGATGAAAACATTTCATGCTTCGTATTCTATTGCCTGGGAATCCCTTTCATGTATTTCTTTCCCATATTGGTGTTTTGAGCCTTATAGGTCTGCTGTTTTCTCTTACTTTAAACTGAGGCAATTTTGGTGCTTGGTTTAGGAAATTTCAGCTGTCCCAAACTGCTGGTAAAAGAAATCTCAGCAAGGTAAGAAGGAGAAAAGGCTCTGTCATCTCTGACAGCGATAGAAAAGTGGGTATGATCACCAGGGCCTTTGCAGATGCCATTTCCACTCTCTGGAACATTGCTCCCTCCCTCTTTGCCTATTGAAAACACCTATCAGCCTTCAGATCTCACCCTGAGTGTCACTTCCTCAGCAAACCTCCAGCCATGACACCACTTCCTTTGTTGCAATACTCAGCAAGTGTTTCTTCAGGACACTTAGCCCCATTTGTAAATAAACACATTTGTTGTCAGTGTATTTGTTTCATGTCTGTCTCTCTCAGTACTCAGTGTTTCCTGGAGGCAGGGACCGAGCTTGTGTGTGTTTACCCTGTTCTCCCCAACATGCAGCCCAGTGCCTGGCACACAGCAGGTGCTTGACACATAGTCAATGAAGGTTGAACCAAAGGGGCTGTTTCCCATGTGTATCAGTCAGCCATTGCCGCCAAACAAACCACCCCAAAACTTAGAGGCTTAAAACAACAACCATGTCTTCTCTCATGATTCTATGGGCAGTTCTGAAGGTTGGGCTGGGCTTTGCTACATATCCCTACTGACCCTGGGCATCTGGGGAACTACTCACACCTTAGAGCTTGGGATTCGATGGACCACCAACCCCACACACATACATACACGCATTGGGAGAATTAGTGGGGAGGACACATATTTTTTATGTTGGCTTATAAAAAGGAAAAACCTTACTCACTATTACATCCACCATCAGTTCCTAAGAAAAAGACAATTGGAGCTCCCTAAAGTAGGGAGGAGTAAGCTGAGTTTTCTTCCTGAGGTGGGGCAGGGGGCTGGGATACTAGAAAGGACAGATGAGGGGAATTGGAACAGTACAGCAAAAGGATGTCTCTGGAGCCCCTCTCTTCCTTGGTCCCCCCAAGGTCCCAGCTCCCAGGGCCTATCAGAACCCACATCTAATAACCCTTCATGGGCTCTGATATTGATCTCTGGGGCTCTGATGCGAATCACATAATCCAACAAACTCGGGTCTAATTGCTACTGATCACTATCTCTTAATAGATGAGAAGCTTCTGCAGGAGAGTCTGCTTCAGTCAAGGTGGTCAGGGAAGGCTTTGGGGGAGGGAGGGAAATTTTTGCTGAGATCTCAAGAAAGAGTAAACTTTTAAAAAGTAGAGGGAAAGGAAGGATATTCCAGACAGAAGGAACAGTATGTACAAAGGCTCGGAGGTGGAAGGGAACACGGTGAGTTTCAGTAAGGGAAACAAGAGCAGGGAAGCTGCAGTGTAGTGAGTGAGAGAGAATTCTGGAGGGGTTGGCAGGGGCCCCACCACGCATGCCTCAGAAGCTGTGTCAAAGACACTGGTCTTTATCCCAAGAGCGATGAGGACCCACAACAGTTTTTCAGTTGGACTTTTGAAGGATCATTCTGGCTGCAGTATGACAAATGTCTTGGGGGGGGGCAAGTATAGGAGCAGGAAGTAGGTGGGAGATGCTGGGCACTTGGACGGAGGGGCTGGGGAGACAGGAAGAAGTGCACAAACACAAGAGGCTTTTTGGAGGCAAAATCAACCAGGTTTTGTGATGAATTGGAGGTGGGGGAAGAGAGAGAGGTGTTCAAGGATTCTACACCCCTATCTCAGGTGAGCAAACTGAGGCTCAGAGAAGGAAATTTCTTTGCCCAAGATCACACAGCCAGCGTCTCAACTAGAATTTCCACCTCTGACTGTCCCATGTCTAAGCTCACATGCTTTCTCCAACACTAGATGTCTCTTCTCTCTCTACACTAACCCTTGGTGCTCACACTCAGGCTCAAGGCTGTAAATAACATTTAAATTCTAATGATGCCCACATGTCTCTAGCTGGAAAATCTCTCCTGTAATCTCACTGCCAATATCTAACTGCCTATTTGGATGTCTAACAGGCAAACTCAAACTCAACGTGTCCAACACTCAACTCCTGGTCTTACCCCAAGCCTGTCCTCCCCGCTACTGTCTTCCCCATCGGTTGATGGAGCTCCAACTTCCAGCTGTTCAACCATCTGTGGTCACCCCCCGACTCTGCTATTCCTCTCACTCTACACATCCAGCCCATTAGCAAATCTGGTCAGCTGTGCCTTCAAGATGCACCCAGGATCTGTTTCTTACTACCTCCTCTGATATCTATTACCATGATCCGAGGCACCATCATTGTTCACCTGGATTTTTGCAGAAGCCTCCTCAACTGGCCTCCTGCTTCCATCCCAGCACCCTTCAGCCTAGTTTCAACCCAGAAGCTGCGGTGATTGTTAAAATCTAAGTGAGAACCTGTCCCTCCTCTTGTCAAGAGTCTCTTGTGGCTCCTACCTCATTCAGAGTAAAATCTGGGGGAGTCCTCACTGCGGCCCACAAGATGCTGCATGAACTGACCCCATCCCCTGTCTCATCTCACCTCCGACCCCTCTCCCCATTGCTCACTGACCTTCTCACTGTTCCTTGGACATAGTAGGCATGGGCCTATCTTAGGGTCTTTGCACAGCTATTACTGCTATCTGCAATACTCTTCCTCCAGATATTCATATGGCTTTCTCCCTCACCTCCTTCAAATCTTTGCTCAAATGTCACAGCATTGTTCTTCTGCATGTAAGGTGTCATATTTCTCTGGCTGCTTTCAAGATTGTCTAGTTTTGGGTTTCAACAGTTTGATTATGGTGTGCCTGGGAGTGATTTTCTTTTATTTATTTTGCTTGGAGTTTATTGAAATTCTTGGATCTGTAAGTTAATGTCTTTCACCAAATTTAGTAAATTGTCAGCCATCATTTCTGCAAATATGTTTCTGTCCCATTCTCTCTTCTTCTCCTTCTGAAACTCCACTTATTTGTAGGGCAGACTGACTGATATTATTTTACAGGTGTCTGAGGTTCTATTTACTTTTCTTTAATATTTTTTTCTCTCTTTTCTTCAGGTTGGATAATTTCTATCAATCTATCTTCTAGTTCACTGATGTCATTTCCAATTTTTTTTTTCTTTTTTTGGCCACACCGTGTGGCATGCTGGATCTTAGTTCCCAGACCAGGATTGAACCCCTTGCATTGAGAGCACAGAGTCTTAACCACTGGACCACCAGGCAAGTCCTGTCATTTCCAATCTTTTGTGAAGTCCAGCCAGTAAAATTTTCATTTCAATTGTTATGGTTTTCAGCTCTAGAATTTCCATTTGACTCTTTTTTTTTCCAGTTTCTCTTTCCTACTAAGTTTCCCCAACTGTTTATTAATTATGCATATCTTTTCCTTTAAGTCTTTGAACATATTTGTATTAGGTGCTTTAACGTCTTTGCATATTGCAATATCCATGTTATCTCAGATTTGTTTTCTTTCTTTCTTTCTTTCTTTCTTTCTTTCTTTCTTTCTTTCTTTGCCATGCTGCATGGCTGGCAGGATCTCAGTTCCCTGACCAGAGATTGAACCCAGGCCACAGCAGTGAAAGCCTGGAACTCTAACCACTAGGCCACCAAGGAACTCCGTCGGATTTGTTTTCTATTGACCCCTTTCTTCGTTGAATATGGCTCATGCTTTCCTGTTACTTCACATGTGTAGTGGTTTTTAATATTTATTTATTTATTTATTTGGCCACTTTGGGTCTTTGTTGTGGCTTCTCTCTAGTTGTGGTGCACAGGCTCCAGAGTGCGTGGGTTCAGTAGTTGCAGGGCACAGGCTTAGTCGTCCTGCAGGATGTGTTATCTTAGTTCCCCGCCCAGGGATCGAACCTGCGTCCCCTGCATTGGAAGGAGGATTTTTAACAACTGGACCACCAGGTGGTCCCTGTAGTGGTGTTTAATTGGATACTGGCATTATGCATGCTATATTGTAGAGACTTTGCATTGTGTTTTGTTCCTCTGAAGAGTGATTCTTGTCCTAGCAGGCAATTAAGTTGGCTGGACTCAAACTCCAAACTCTAATCTCTGTGGTGGGCAACAGCTGAAATCTCTGCTTAGTTCTTTCAAATTCCAGCTGTTGCTTTTTCACCAGGCATCCTGGGATCTCCCCTGAGCATAAATAATTTAGTCAGTCAAAGATTTGGATGGATTTCATATGCAGATTTTGGAGTTTACCTTCCCTGGGGCTCCCTTCCTTCCACAATTCCCTCCCTTCTCACTAATTTTCTGGCTGATCTGCCAGCTCATAACTCTCTCCTCTCACACCTGAAGCCAGTGAGGATGCAGCAATTGCAAAATGCTCACACCTAAAAGATGCAGACTCACAACTGTGACCTCATGCAGTTACCCTATCAAGGGTAGACTCTCCTCCAGTTTATGCTCGATTTTGATCACTCTCCAATGTCTTCAAACAGTGGATTGGTTTTTAAAGTTTCGTACAGATTTTATAATTTTTTTAATCTGCCAGACTGTCTCACAAAGCTACTCCGACATAATCAAAAGTCAGAGGCCACTCTTTTTTATTTTGTATTACTTTTTCCCCACAGCACTTGTAATCTTCTAAAGTTGTACATCATGGATTTATTTATTACATGCACTGTGTTTCCCATCTGACATCCCCCATTAGGGTATAAGTCCTATGAGGGCCTGTTATGTTACATGACTCAGTTCCAGTACCTAGAGCAGTATCAGAGTGACATAATAAGCACTCAATAAAAATATATTGAATGGAAAAATGAATGAAGGGGTCTCAGAGGGGGCCATGGGCTCTGAATAGCAGTGAAAGGTAACTTGTAGCTCTGATATGTGGTCCTTCCTCTTCTAGAAAGATGAATTCTACCTCTGCTCCCAAATGCCATCCTCAGGTGACGGAGTGCCTCCACCAGCTGACCACAGTTATCGTGTCTGTGTCCTTTGTGGTAGGTGTAGTGGCGAATGGGCTGGTGCTCTGGATGACTGTTTTCCGAATGCCGCGAACTTTTACTACCATCTGGTTCTTCAACCTGGCCTTTGCTGACTTCACTGTCTTACTGTCCCTGCTTATCACCATACAGAGTGTAGCAATTGGTCAGTGGCTCCTCAACGATGTGGCCTGCAAGCTTTACATGACCTTCTTGGCCCTCAGCTTCTTTACCAGCATCTGCCTCTTGGTCCTCATCTCTCTGGACTGTTGCGTCTCTGTCCTCTATCCTATCTGGTCCTGAAACCACTGCACTGCGCAGCAAGCAAGTTGGCTGGCTGGCTGCTATCACTTGCTGTCCATGCTTGATTTTCCAGACCACTGAAGAACAGAAAGGGTGTGTCTACTGCTGCTTCAGTATTGACATAGAGAATAAGGGGAAGGAGAATCCAGCTCCCAGGATAGGAAGTGAGTGGTTTTGAAGAGGAAAATGACTGTGACCATCATTCACCTCCTGCTGGGTTTCTTGGTGCCCTTGGTGGTCATCAGTACCTGTGCCCACCTCATCTGCACCAAGTTCCAGCAGGAGGGCTGGGTCCATGCCAGCCAGCCAAAGAGGCTGTTGCTGGTGTTGGTGAGCGCCTTTTTCATTTCCTGGTTCCCGTTTAACATGGCGCTCTTGGTCCAGTTGGAGCAACAGCCAAACGAACCTGACCCTAAGATGCTGTTCATCCTCTGGGCTACCTTCTCCCTGGGCTGTTTCAACAGCTGCCTCAACCCTTTCCTCTATGTCTTCATTGGCAGAGATTGCCAAGAAAAGTTTTTTCCAGTCTTTGCCTTTTGCCTTGGCCAGAGCATTTGGTGAGGAGGGTTTTTTCAGCTAGCCTGTCCCCAAGGTGAAGCCCCCAGGGTATGATGGAAACCTTCATGTACAAGCTGGAAAACCTCCTGCTTAGTTTGCAGCCCCTTCCCTAGGCTGACGTCCAAGACTCTGCCAAATCCTGCCTCTTCTTTCAGGAAGTCTTCCCGGCAATCTCTTATCTAAATCTCTCCATTAGAAACATCTAGTTTTCCCCCAGTATCCATCCTATCCTTCCTTTATAGTAAGACTCCTACTTGTTTTAAACGATTCACGTGGTTAGCCAAGGAAAAAAAGACTACATTTCCCAGTGTCCCTTGCAACTAGATATGGCTATGTGGCTACTTTCTGGCCAATAGTATGTGAGTGAAAGTAATCACTGTAATTTCCTCGAAGTGCCCTTAATGGAAGATGCCTGCTCTCCATTCCTCCATTTCCCCCTTTCCATTGTCTAGAATGCAGATGTATCAGTTAGCTTTGCAGTGTAACAAACGTCTCCAAACTTAGAGGCTTAAAATGATAACCTTTTATGATTTCTTTGGGTCATCAACTTGGGCTGGGCTCAGCTGAGCAGTTTTCTGTTTTGGCTGGGCTTCCTCAGGCATTTGTGGTCAGCTATGGGTCAGCTAAGTGACTCTGTTTCTGGGAGGGGTTGTTGACCTTCAGCTAGGATGATGGGATTGATCAAGCCATGTAGTTCTCATTGTCCTGCAGGCTGACTGGGGCTTTTTCACATGGTGGCTGGGGAAGGTTCCAAGAGCAAGAGGGGAAGCATAAGACCTACACTTGACACTTTGCACGACGTGACTAGTTTCAAGGGGTGGGGAAATAGATTCCACCTCTCAAAGGGAAAATCTGCAAAGTGACATTGCAAAGGAGCATAGATACAGGAAAGTGTGCAGAACTGGGGCCATTTTTGCAACCTGTCACAGCATTTGTGGTGGTGAACTATGTGGAAAGTCACTGTGTCCCCGTACTAGGGCTGGAATACTTACATCCACGCTGTGAAGAGAGAGATTTCAATTTCTAGCTCATCGAAGCAACTGTTGTTTTTTTTTGTGTCTCTGTTATAGCAGCTGAATCAATACCTTAACTATTATGCTGCCAACCTCCGGAACTTGTGTGAGCAACATAATAAATATCCTTATTGTTGAAGCCATTTGGAGTCAGGTTTTCTGTTACTCGAAACCAACAGCCGCCCTACTGATACAGATAATAAATACTCCTTTCTGGGAACAGAAATCCTGGTGGTCCTTGGTCACAGTGGACCATTCCCTTGGTTCTGGGTAGAGGCAAACATTTGTTTCATCCTAATCAAAAGCTATCATCCAACTTGTACATAATCAGAAGCAGGCGCTCTGGTCCTACTCTGATTAGCCCTGAGAACTTCCCACCTGGAGCCTCAGTTCTCTCGACTCTGTAAAATAAGACCAAATGCCTTCATCTTTCACGGATAAGGAGAGGACAAAATGATACAATGACTGAGTATCAGGAAGGATAGAAGCATCTTAAAAAATAAGTTGGGAAATTAGTTTATCAAAAAATAAAACTTTAAGATAATGTGGGCACAGAGTAAAAAAGAAAATGATTCTCCAGCTCCTCCGTTCCAACTTCTTTTCACTAGAGACTGTTGTCAGTTTCTTGTGTATCCTTCCAGATATCCCAGGTATGCATGCATAAGCATTTTCAAACAGAACATGTGTATACATTATCTAACATTTTGTGTGTGCATGTGTTTTATTAAAATTATGTCTTGGAGATGGTTGCATATAAATACATGAGGACTGACATTATTTTTCAGTGCTGGTGGTCAAGTATTTCCTGGTCTGGATGTACTGTGCCCAAAGTTATTTCATCAACCCTCTACTGATGAGCCTTTAGGTTTCTTTGGATATGCTTCAGTGATATTTTTGAAACTTAAAGTTATCCCATATGACCCACATTTTGAACAATACAAAAACAGAAGTGGAGGAATTGATTTATCATGAAGCGAACATCCATGCAAGTTTGCAGGTCATGGAATAGAACACTGTCACCCACCCTGGCACTCCTCTCCCTCCCCCTCCCAATGACTCCTCCATCTCCTTCAGAGATAACCTGTATCCTAACTTTTCTTGTAAATCTCTTTTTTTTTTTTTTTTTGCCTTGCCTTTTTCCTCTCAAATTTTTCATTGGAAACATCTCAAACCTACAGTTACCAGAATAATAAAATACACCTTTCAACTAAATTTATCAAATGTTAATATTTGCCCATCCCCATATATTTTCTCTTCCTCTCTCTCTCTCTCTACTTATCTGTGTATCTCTCTCTTTTTCTCTTTAAATATACACTTATCTATCTATCTATTCTCTCCATACACACACATACATACCATGGTACATCTACCATGATGAACAGACCCATAGGGAGATGTGAGTTCTGGGAGGCTGAAGGAAGGAGCCCTCAGCACATTTGCTGTCCTTTGATGGACCCAGCGGTCAGAAGCACCTCTAGAAGTTTTTGAACCTTTTGAAAATAGGTGCAGACATCATGCTACTTCATCTGTAAATTCTTTAATCTGTGTCTCCTGAGAACAAGGCCAGTTCTGCACCACAACCATAATATCATTACCACCCTCAAGAACTTTAACATTGATATTATCTAATGAACAATCCAAATTCAAAATTTCCTAGTTGTCCCAATAATGAACTTTATAGCATTAAAAAAAAATCAAAGTCCTGCAATGATATTCTCCCCCCTTCCCAAGAATAGACCATGGGTCAGAAACACAGCACAGGTTGATTGCCAAAAGCAGAGATAATACAGGCCACATTCAAAATTAGAAATTAATAATGAAGGATAACCACAGACACTCAGATTGTTTTGCACATATCAAAACACTCTCTAAGTAACTCTTGGGTTAAATGGAAGAATAAAACTGGAGTGCCATTCATTTAGAAATGAGCACACTACACAACAAAACTTGTGAGGTGGGGCCAAAGCTGTACTCTGAGGAAAAGCTGTAGTTTCAGATGCTAATTAGGAAAAATGCTCACATGAAAGGAGATGAGCAAAACAATTCAAGAGGCTAGAAAAAGAACAATAAAGTAAGTGCGCTAAAATTTGAAAGAAAGCATGGATAGATTTTTTTTAAAGGAAAGTACTTTTACTTTTTAAAAATTTATTAATTTTTATTTATTTTTGGCTGCATTGGGTCTTCGTTGCTGCTCACGGATTTTCTCTAGCAGCGGCGAGCGGGAGGTACTCTTCGCCTTGCGGTGCACAGGCTTCTCATGTGGTGGCTTCTCTTGTTGTGGAGCACAGGCTCTAGGCACGTGGGCTTCAGTAGTTGTGGCATGCAGGCTCAGTAGTTGTGGCACACAGGCTTAGTTACTTCACGGCATGTGGGATCTTCCTGGACCAGGGATCGAACCCCCGTCCCCTGCATTGGCAGGCAGATTCTAAACCACTGCACCACCAGGGAAATCCTCATGGATAGATTTTAATGAGGAAATTAACAAAAAAGAAAAAAGTGGATAGTATAAAGAAGCTGTTCTCTCTGTCTCTCCAACAATAGTATCCTTTTACAATTGTACCTGTGTACTTTGGTACACACTCCAAGAAGGCAGAATGGCATGACAGCTGCTTATAGCTGGGTGACACCTGTCAAGTTGCTTTCACTCTCTATGCCTCAGTTTCCACCTAAGTGAAATGAGATATAACAGCACCTCTCTCAAAGAGTCACTGGGATGATTACGTGTATTGATGTGGATAAAGCGTTTAGTTCGTACCTGGCACCTCGGAGGTGTGACGTATTTGCTATTATCAATCTTGTCATCTGTAGAATAGATCTTTCCCCGGAGACTGACAGGGTCAGAGGGCGTGTTAGATGTTACTAGACTCCTCCACAGGGAGCTCCGAAAGGCAAGGCGGTTTCCCAGAGCTTCGCCAACGCGACCGCGATGTCAGACTCTTTGATCTCCGCCTTCTCAGAGGTGAATAGTGGGATCCCGGGGAGGTTTTTAATTTGCATTGATTTTCTAATGAATTTGGTTAAGCAGTCTTTCAAGGAGACTCTGTGGTTTTCACAGCCGCTTCAGGATTCTCCTGGGGAGATCGTGGTCTTTGATTGGGGAGAGCCTCGCATGGTTGGTGACGTGGGTTTTGAGACCCAGAGAGAGAGCAGCCTCTCCGCGTGGCCCAGCGCGGGAATCAGCATTTCCTTGATCAACCTCTGTGAAGGGGGTGGGGTGGGGGGAGGTGGACGATGCCCTAAACCTCAGATTCTTACTCTACCAACTAGGGACTGAAAATGCTTCTCTAATAAGATTTCTATGAGAATCTAAGAAGGCGATTCACCCCTTCATTCATCCCATAAGGACAGCTCGCAAGTATTGATCGTGTCCTGGGCACCAGGTCCTGTCCAGAGCTTTATAAACGTGTGAACTCCACATCTCGACCTTATTGAGGGCGGTAGTACGATTATGCCCTCTGATGAGGAAACTTGAAGCTCAGAGAGGTAAAGTCACTTACCAAAGGTCACACAGCGAGTGAGTGGTAGTCAAGACTTGAGCGGTCTGACTGCACTAATCCATCCAATTTTGTTTATTGAGTGCCTGTCAGGTGAAGGGCGTGGTTCTAGTCACTAAAGATAAAAGGTGAAGGAGACAAAGACCCCCACCTTGGAGGCACAGATATTCCTTGGGCGGGGCCGACATTCGAGGGGGCGGGGCCAACATTACGGGGCGAGGGGCTGACGTTCTCTAGCCTTCAGGGTCCACAGCCTCCACCTCCACGTCGTACTCTGTCCCTACATAGTACTGACCGAGCACATAGTAGGTACAAATCTCTGCCATCCCCTGGGATTCAAGCGTTCCTGACAAGAACGCAGCCTCTGCCCTCAAGCAGCTCACAGCCTAGGAAAGACCGTCCTGAACAGCAGGACCCTACAGAAAGGTATTTACCTCCCAGGCAGGAGGGAGGCAATTACGCGCTCTTAATCACTACCTCTGTTTCTCTCAGCAAGGATCGAGGAAAGGCGGCGCCCCGAACCTGGCCTGGTTTGAGATGTTCCCAGACGCGGGAGACAGACAGACTGTTATCAAATGTCGGAAAATAACTGTCATGAGACACCTCACCCCCTGACACCTGAAACCCTCCCCCTGCGACTGCAAAGTCATAGGTTCTACTCCTGTTGACTGAGCACCCGCATGATTTCTAGTTCTCACGCAGCCTTACTGGGGTGGAGACTTACTTACCCGAAGTCCCAGCCGGGGGTCAAGATGTCAGGATCGGGATTCAAACTCAGCACCTTGGATGTCACGGTGAGCTGTGCTCGGATCTCCCGGTCCCCATTCTTGTTCGTGTGGAATAAAACGAAGGGAAGGCAACGTGACCGCCTTACACCCTTGTCTGCGTCATTGTTTCTGTGTCCTCCATGCCTGGGACATGGCCTGTCATGAATCATGTGCTGCCCTACACCCCTCAGACTCACGCTGACCAAGACCTGGGTTTCCAGAGTGTTAAATGATTCACTCGAAAGTGGGGACCCCCCCCCCACCACGTGCCTCCCCTGTGGTGGGTGGTGCTGGGGACCCCGGAGGAGTAAGACCAGAACCCTGATCTCAAAGACGCTGCAGACTGGTGGCAGAGATGGACACACACAGTGAGAACCAAGGTGGTCATGGCTGGGACAGGGCAGGTACCAGGTGTGTGGCGCCCAGAGCTTTAGGGTGAAGCCGTGGGAGGTGAAATCGAGGGCTCTGATGCGCGACAGTGGAACGCCAGGCTGAGGGGCTGGGTCTTTGCCCAGGGGCACTGGGGAGCCATAGGAGGTGTGTGAGCAGGGGAGGGATAGGGTTAACCCTGGGTGCAGAAGGAATCCTCTGGGGCCCCCGTGGGGGTGAACAGAGGCCAGAAGAAGGCTGGGAGGGGGGAGGGGTCCAGGGAAAGAGGAGGAGGCCTGAGCAGGGACCAGGCGGTGGGGATGGAGAAGAGAGAGTGGGACAGACAGGGCTGGAGGGAGGGAAGGGACGGAGAGGCTGGTAGTGGGCTCTAATGCGGGACCCCCTCCTGCTCCTTCCCCCTCCCAGTCGTGGGCACTTTGAAGCCCACAGGAGCCACAAGATGCAGCCTGGCAGAGCACAGCACTCGCATCCCCTCTTTCCCCACAGCCAGCCCCATCCCTCCCACCACAGCCTGACCCCTCCCTCCGTGCTTCTCCTTTGGCCATTCTGGGCCCAGATGCCCCTCTCCTGAGGCCTGTCCCCAGCTTCCTACCCCCTCTTACTGAGGGGGCAAACTCAGCAATTGAGTGCCTGGCCCTCAGAGAGCCTCCAAATGGCTGGTCTATAAAATGGGTGTATTATTTTCCTATGGTTGGTGTAATAAATTCCCACAAACTTAGTGGCCTCAAACAACACACATCTATCTCATGATTCTGGAGGTCAGAGGTCCTAGATGGGTGTCACTAGGCTCTAGAGGAGAATCCATTTCCTTTCCTTTCCCAGCTCCTAGAGGCTGCCCCCGTTTCACGGCTCATGGCTTTTGCCTCCATCTTCAAAGCCCGAAGGTAGCATCTTCATTTATTTATTTGTTATTATGTTCTGGCCATGCCACGCGGCTTGCGGGATCTTAATTCCCTGACCAGAGATTGAACCCGGGCCATGGCAGTGAAAGCAAGGAGTCCTAACCACTGGACTGCCAGGGAATTGCCCTGAAGGTAGCATCTTCAAATCTCTCTCTGCCTCCCTTTCCCACATATCAGGATCCCTATATTGTGACTATACTGGGCCCACCTGGATAATCCAGGCTCCTTTCCCTATTTTAGAGTCATCTGACTAGAAGCCTTAATTCCATCTGAGACTTTCATTCCCCTTTGCCATGTAAGGTAACATACCCACGGGTTCCGGGATGAGGACGTGGACATCTTTGGGGCTATTCATCTGCCTACTACAGTGAACAGGGGGTTCCCTACTCACATTTATCCATTCATTTATTCAACAACATTTATTGAGCACCTACTATGTGCCAGGCACTGTTTTAGGATGTAAATCCCTACTCTTATGGAATTCCTCTGTTACAGCATTGGGGTGGGGTGCGGGAAGGGGTGCAGACAGACAATTAAACAATTACAGTTTAAAAAATCAATGCATGATCATCGGTGCTATGGAGAGGAAAGCAGGATTATTAAGGGGAGAGGGAGTGTTGAGGGGTTTAGACACTTGAAAGAGGCAACCGTTAGCGGAGACCTGAGTGATGTGAGGCAGAGGTGTGGGGAAGGGTGCTCCAGGCAGGGGGCACAGCAGGTGCAAAGGCCTAGAGGTGGGAGGAATGGGGGGTGGGGAGGGTGATGGAGTGCCCTTGGGAGGATCCAATATGGCAGTCTGTGATGTGCTCATTATTCACTACCCAATTTGTCCATGGACACTTGTTCTCCGGCTGAGAAAACTGGAGCTCAGAGATGAGGGATCTGGTCATACGAGGAGGTGGGTTGTCTCTGGACTCCTGGTATAGTGCTCACTCAGCCTGCTCTAGGCCCTGAAGCTCCAGCCATGTCTTTTCTGGAGGACCGCCCTGAGGTTTTGTATGTCTTCCTCATCATTGGATTTTAGCCTCTTCTTCCTCCTGATCTGTCACCAGACAATGAGCTGTGCATGCAAATACGTCCTGAGGTCTCATGTGACCTAGTCCTGAGCTGGGAGATGTTGGGGACACAGATATGAATCAGCCCTCCAGGGGCTCCCAGGCTGGTATAGGAGACAAATAGGGCACAGACAGTTCCAGTCTGGAGAGATTAAGGGGATCCGAGGGAGGAAGAGGGACTGTAGAAGGACTAGGCCTGGAAAAGTCAGGGAGGGCTTCCTGGAGGAAGGGGCATTTGCGTTGGGAATTGATGTATGAGTAAAGTTTGCCAGGTAAAGATGGGAATACCTTCATTCATTCACTCATTCATTTTACAAACATGTCCTGAGGCATTGTGTGGGTTGGTTGTTCAAGAATGATTCGTGCATTTATTCATTCAATATGTCTTTGTTGGGACTTCCCTGGCAGTCCAGTGGTTAAGATTTCACCTTCCAATGAAGGGGGTGCAGGTTCAATCCCTGGTCGGGGAGCTAAGATCCCACATGCCCCAGGGCCAAAAAACCAAACCATAAAGCAGAAGCAATATTGTAACAAATTCAATAGAGACTTTAAAAATGGTCCACATCAAAAAAAAAGTCTTTGTTTAGGCAAAATAATACAATGGTTAAGACTTCAGATCCTGGAGTCGGTCAACCTGGATTCTTTTCTGAGTTGTTTCATTTACTGAATGGCTCATTTATTTAAGTTTGCCTCAGCATTCCCCCTTGATAAAATGAGGACAGCAATAGTATCGTCCTCACAGGGTTCTTGGAAGAATAAATTAAAATGATGCATGTGAAGGTCATAGCACATTGCCCCATACATAGTTGACATTTCATTCCTGCCCTTGGCTTAGCATGAACCTCTCAGAGACCCTACATGCAATGAAGGTGACACCTGATTTAGTCGGGTGGGGTGTGTCATAGTCAGAGAAGGGTTTCTGGGGAGGGTGGCACTCAGTCGGGTTCTGAAGCTTGAGTAGGAGTTTGTTGGCTGGACCGATAGGGTCAAGTCCAGAATGAGGAAATGGCAAGGACAGAGGCTGCGTGTGTACATGTGTGCATGAAACCATGTGGCTTGTTCTAGGAACTCCAGAGCAGAAGCAAGGGAAGTGGTGAGCTAGGCAGCTGGTGATGTGGGTGGAGCCCCAAAAGCTAGGGCTGCAAATGCCAGGCTGAGCAGCTCAGACCTCATCCTGGGGGCAATGGGAAGACAGCGCCCAAGCAAACAAGCTGATCCTTCGGTTCACAGATGGGGAAACTGAGGCCCATGCTCAGACCCTGTGTGGTGGCCCCTCCGATTTCCAGCTCTCTTGATTTCTATCCACTTGTGAGCCTCCCCATTCTGGGTCCTCCAGGGGAGACCAGGCCTCCAGCTCCTGCTCAGACACCCTGGAAGACGCCTGCCTCCCACCTGCTGGTGGGCTCAGGACAACGAGGAAACAGAGTGGGGAAACTGAGGCCTGCAAACAGATCAGGACCCCCGATTTAACATCCTGGCCTCTGAGGTCACACAGATACGGGTGCAAATCCAGGCTTGGTCTCTGTTTTGTCTGCTTTGATTTTGAGCAAGCGAATCTCCTCCTCTGAGCCTCAGTTTCCCCATCTGAAAAGTGGAGCTGTTAAGAGTAGCCACCTCGGGACTTCCCTGGCGGTCCAGTGGTTAAGACTCCATGCTCCCAATGCAGGGGGCATGGGTTCGATCCCTGGTCAGGGAACTAAGATCCTGCATGCCGCGAAGCACGGCCAAAAAATAATAATAAAAACAAATAATAATAAAAATTAAAAAAAATAAGAGTAGTCACTTCGTGGGGCTTGGCACAGCCAGGATCCTGCAGTCCTTGAAGGATACAGGCTTCCTGAGAGGATGGAGGAGAATACCAGGGGTGAAGTGCACAAGACTGGAGCAAGCCTCTAGCTCTGGGAGTGGTTTCATGCAATGATGCATTAAGGACAGGAAAAGGGGTGCAGAGGAGGGTGGGTCAGACCACCCAGGGTCTCCACCCTAGGCTGAGGGGCTGGGACTTTGGCCAGGGGTACTGGGGAACCATGGGAGGCCTGCGATCAGAGGAGGGGTAGGTCTGCTCTGCATTGGATGGGATAACTGGAGGCAGGGAGGACTGGGAGGAGGCTGGGCTGAGAGTCCAGCCAGGTGAGGTGGAGGCCAGGGCGATGGGGACGGAGCGGAGGGGACGGGGCAGAGAGAACCAGAGTGAGACTGTGAGAGGTGAGGGGAAGGAAGGGAGAGAGGACAGCGCCCCAGGTCTGGGTGGACGGTGGGGCCGTCCCTGAGATGGAGGGCACGGGGAAGATGGTGGGGGGCGGGGCGTGGGACTTGCTAACGTGGAGGCCTGTGGGTCCCAACAGCATCATCCAGCCCGTGGAGGACCCTTTGGAGACTTGGCAGCCGTCACCCGCTGGAGCCCTGTGCCCACCGGGGACGGCCCTCTTCCTCCTCTACTCCCTGGCCGCCCTCATCTCCTGCCTCCTGGTGATCCGAGGGGCAGGGCCCCCTCCTGCCTGCCCCTTTGTCCGCAGACTGGTTTGGCCACCAGGCCATGGCCGATGCCGCCTTCACTCTTCTCCTGCCCCTGCCCCTCACCTGGACGCTCTCCGGCTGGCCCCTGGGTGGCATCTTCTGCCACCTGGACCCCGGCCTCGTCTTCCTGACATTCTACGCCAGTGGCGGCCCACTGACTCATGCAGCCGCCGACCGCTACACCTCTGCGCTCCAGCCCACCTGGGCACAGAACCATCGTACAGCCTGGAGGGCAGTTTTCTGGGCCGGGGGTCTTGGGCTCCTTCTTCTGGTCGTGGGCACGTCAGCCCTGTGAACCCTGAGGGGCCAGGTGAACCGGGACGACCCTTTTAACAAGACACCTGCCCGGAGCCTCCCCAGCCATCCTCGTCCTCCAGCCCTGCACTGAGTCAGCTGGCGTTCAGCTTTGGGGTGCCGCTGGCGGTGCTGGGTGCCTTCCACAGCCTCCTGAAGGCCAGGCTGCAGCTGGCGAGGCTCTCAGGGAGGCCCCGGCTTCTGGGGGTGCCATAGGCCACGGGGGCCATGCCGTTTCTCTGCGGGTTTCCTTTCCACCTGCTGCTTCTGTTGATGCTGGTGGGGGTGTGAGAGGCAGGGCTGGACACAGAGGACGTGCGGGCGCTGCTTAGCCCCCTGGGGCTCACCCTGCTAGCGGCCTGTGGCTGCGTCAACCCGCTGCCTTATGACTGAGGGGACCAAGCCTCCAGGCAGCACCTGCGCCGGGCGGGCCCCCTGGTCCTGCCAGGTGGGGGAGTCTGAGGAGGAGATGGGGGGGGGGTCTGGCACTGGGGAGGGAGGCCCAGGTGTCCTGCGGGGACCGGGAGGGAAATTCCTGGGGGGGGGGCTGGGGACATTTAGGGGGAGTGTAGAGGTGGGGGGTCTCCGATCTTATCAAACTCCAGAGAATGTGAGATGCTGAGAGAGGGGGACAGGGACCCGGGGTGGGGGGCAGGGGCCCAGAGAGAGGGAGACAAGGCTGCAAAGAGAAAGCAGGCCAAGTGGAGGAAGAGATGCAGAGAGGGAGGAATGGGCACCGACGCAGACGTGACAGCATCACATAGACGCGGTGACAGACGGAGGCCAAGGCAGGGAAAGGACGCGAGAGACAGGTCAGGCCGTCGGGAGGGACCAAGTGGGAGACAAGACAGAAAAAGATACGGAGACAAAGACCCAGGAGGAGATGGAAATAGAACTAGACTCTGACTGAAGGAGAGGAGAATGAGTGGGGAGAGAGACAGATGGACAGGGAGAGACGGACAGACATACAGACAGACACGGGCCTGGATCTAAAGACAAGACTATAGACATGGGCTAGGAATTTGTAACCGACCATCCTGGGTATGCCAGGACTTAGCAATACAATATCTGGGCTATGGGGCTTCTGGAGCTAAAACCAGGAAAGTCTCATGCACGCTGGGATGCCATGGTCCCTGCAGGTGGAACCGAGTAACACAGGACAGTACTTGGCCACCGGATTTTCTGGGTCTCCAGGACACTAGTTATCATTCGTCTTCTCTTGCTGCCTTTTGAAATATGCACGCGCCTCCTAACCATGCCCCCGCCCCTGGAAAAGGATGTTGTTGGTCATCTTTGGTTTTCGAACTCCCAAATGTTTCCAAACTAAAGGTTAATTTTTGCTCCACGTTCTGAGTCGTTTGATGTATCCATGGTGCTACCTCAGAAACGCACTAAGCTCCAAGGGGGAAAATCTATCTCTTCCGTCTTTGGAAAATGCATTATAGTAGATGCCTCTTGACCCTGTCTGCACATTAGAATCTCCAGAGAAGCTTTTAAAATCCAAATCAATGCCCAGGCCCCATCCCCAGGTGTTGTGGTTTAAGTGGTCTAGGGTAGAGCTGGGCTCTGGGAGTTTCAAAAGCTTGCCAGGAAGTCCCACGGGCAGCGGGCTGAGCCCCATCCATCTCCAAGTGCCTGTGGCTGTGCAAATGCAACCTTGGCAGCTCCCAGGGGATTGAGAAACCCAGCACTCAATGGCTGAAAACCCTGGAGTTGGGAGTGGGGACGAGGGAGGCAAAGATCGATTTCTTTGTCAATATTTGTTTGTTTTCCAAACGTTGATAGCCAAGACCCAAGCTGGTGGTCCAGCAGAAGTCAGATTTATTCTGTGCACCCCCAGCCTCAGGCTCCCAGTCACAGCCAAGAAGGGTGGGGAGGAGGTGGGAGGGAGGGAAAGAGAGGCAGGGAAGCTGACTCTGATTGGGAGAGGTTTTTAGGAAGCCTTCCAGGTGGAGCTGACACACAATAGAGGAGGGAAAGGGCACTCCGGGCAGGGAGTACAGCATGTGCAAAGGCCCTGGGGTGTGGCTTTTTTTTCTTTAAACCATCTGTGAGTTATATATGTTAAGATATATTACAGAGGGGGCGTAAGAGGTGGGTGCGATTAAAAAAAGAAAAAGACGGGAGGGCGTCAGGTCAAACACAGCTTCCGGGACTTCTCTGGTGGCGCAGTTGTTAAGAATCCGCCTGCCAATGCAGGGCACACCGGTTCAATCCCTGGTCTGGGTAGATCCCACATGCTGCGGAGCAACTAAGCCTGTGAGCCACAACTACTGAGCCTGCGCTCTAGAGCCCGGGAGCCACAACTACTGAGCCCACGTGCCACAACTACTGAAGCCTGCGCCCCTAGAGCCGGTGCTCCACAACAAGAGAAGCCACCGCAGTGAGAAGCCCGTGCACCGCAATGAAGAGGAGCCCCCGCTTCCAGCAACTAGAGAAAGCCCACAGCCCACACGCAGCAAAGAAGACACATCGCAGCCAAAAACAAACAAACAAACAAACCCCAAAACACAGCTTCCTATGCCAGGCTGAGGGGCTGGGACTCTTGTCCCAGGGGTTCTGGGGAGGCATGGGAAGGATAGGTCGCCTCTGCTTGTAGAATGACCCCTATGAAGACTGAAGGTCTTCCAGGGAGAGAGGAAGCCCCCTGGGAGAGGGCACGAAGCCTCAAGGACCGCTCACCCGGCTCAGGTCTCAGAATTCTTGTTTTGCGGAAATCGACTTCCCTGCGAGAGCTGGGCCGACCAACTTCTGGCTGGGAACATTGTACAACACCGCCTCCGTGTGGTGATTCTTAGCTTTGCAACCAAGGTCTCCTATAAGTAAGACTGTCTTCTAAATCAGGACGCTTAGGAGAGTTAAAGAGGACACTATTACCAATTAAAATTACAGTGAAACTATAAATTCGTTTCTAATTGGAATTTTCTAGGCCTTTCCTAGGAAGCCCAGGATGTTCAGTCACCCTACTCAGAAGCTGCCTTTTCAGATCTTGAGGCGAAATGAAATTGTTTATCTGATGAGAAAAATGGATGAAACTTGATCAAAGGCTGGGGTGTCACCCATGGCATTCCACCTGCTGGGGATGGAGACAGGGAGTGGGAAGGAGGCGGTTAGTGAGGGAGCTGGTAACTGACTGTATATCTGGAGGTCTGGACAGTTTTATAAGTAAGGGGCATTTACAGTAGGTATTGAAGGCTGAACAGGAGTTTGCTAAGAAAAGAGAAAGATGTGTTGATACAATATAGCAATGAAGACGATCACTACAGACCCTTTGCAACTTGCAAATTCCATTCACACCTTTGATCTCAGACTGTCCTTGCCATGGCCTTCTGGGGCCCACTGGTCCAAGATTTTCACCTTTGTCTGACTGAGAAGAAAACCAAGACTCAGAGAGAAGGAATGAATCTGAAGTACACAGCAGTCGGTGTTGGTACCAGGTGGTGAATCATCCCTGCTTCTTCTATCTGTGTTTTTGCACTCAAAGTTGGAATGTCCTTCCCCCTCTCTAAATGCTCCTGGCAGACTCCTACTCATCCCTCAAAACACAGCTCAGTTTCTGGGCACCTAGCCTCAAACCTGATAGTCTATCCCCCTAGTCCCCACCTTCCCCAGACCCAGGAGTCCAGGCCTCCTCTCTCTGACCCAGAAGCCTGGCCCTCAGACAGAGTTGGCCCAAGGCTGTGTGCCTGCCGGGGTGGTGGGATGGAGCAGGGTGCGCTGATTCAGTCACATTTATTTGGTCTCAGAGGCCAGAGTCACGGTCAGGACAGAGGCAGGGCTCTTGGATTAGGGGTCCTGTGTCTTCTCATTGCTGAGCCTAAGAGAGGAAAAGAGACAGAGCGATACACAGAAACGTGGGACAGAAAGAGAGGCCAAGATGATAACGTGAAGACAAAAGGACCGAGATCTAGCCTGCTACCCCTGCCCTCTTCCCACTCACCTTGTTGAAGAAGTAGATGGAGGTGAGGATGGTGAATACGGCTATGGCCAGGGTCACATTCTGGGTGGAGGGGTCAGAGGTCAGGACCCATCCCTTCCCTTCCCTCTCCCCACCCCTACCCCGGGCCTCCCTCCCCCTGCCGGACCCCTCCTCACTTCCTGAAAATTCATGGTCAGAGGTCTCAGCCGCAGCGTTGCTTGGCCTCCCTCTCCCTTTCCTGGGTCTGTGAGCCAGAGAGGGAAGATCAGCCAGCAGAACCTGAGAGAGGGTCGTCTGGGAGACCAGAATGGTGGCCATGGTGACAAGAGAAGGGCATTCTGGGTAAGGGGACCTTGGGGCAGAGGCTTGGGGGAGAGGGGCATTTGGGTACAGAATGTCACATGGAGTGCGGACATTTGAGATGGGAGAGTCCAGACCTGCAACCCTGGAGGGTGCTGGGGACCCGTGAGAGGGCTGCGAGCAGGGGAGGGACGGGGTGAGCTCTGGGTGCCAGAAATATCTTGGAGAAAAAAAAAAATGAAAAAGAAAAAGTGAAGAAAAAAAAAAAATGAAGTATCTTGGAGCAGGAAGAGACTGGAAGCCAGAGAGAGTAGATGAGGTGGTCCAGGCAAAATTTCCTCCAATGGTATCTGCCAGCTGCAAGATTTAGAGACACAGCAGGGGGAGGACCGAGCCTTCCAGAGCCTGGTCACCAGTTTGGGGACGGGAGCAGCAGTTATAATGGTAGAAATCGTGGCGGAGGCAGCAGCTTTCCCGTCTCTGGGCCACGGGGACGGTGATGTGCCCGGGACTCCCATGGCCCTCTGGCGGTCCCTGGCTTTTACTCTGCCAGCCCTCCCGAGAGTTTGTAGACCTAAATCTCTTTGGGTCCATCACGCCTTTAGAACTAACTTTGGGGTTACCAGAAACACAGAGGACAGAGGAAACCAGTGCAGTCAGCCCTCATTATCCACGATTCCATCTCTGCCCAGAGTGGCTACAAGTTTGAGTCTGAGGACACGCACATTCCCAGCTGTGGTTGATCAAGGTGACAGTTCTCTGCTCTCTTGTTTCAGCTCAAGCAGAGAGCTGCCCAGAGGCTGGAGACAGGAGGGGGCAGCGCTGGGGAGGAGCTCCTGCTCTGGGGCCAGAGGGATGGGTTTGGATCCCAGCTCTGGCACCTGTGAGTGGGGTGGCCTGAGGCAAATTTTCTAGTTTGTAAAAAACAAAAAGAAAAAAAAAAAAAAAGGATCTACCAGGATGAGTAGTGTTTTGGATTTAAGATTATAATCTACGTGACACACACACACATTTTCCCTAGAAGCAACGATTCAGTATTTGCTAATCCCGCGTTCCCAGTGACTTTATGCAACATAAATGCTGGAAATGACAAGAATCAGCTGTGAAATGATACCTGAGTGCACCAACCAGAAAATTCCAGAAGGCAAGACATTGAACAGGGCAACTGGCATGGTCTCTCCAACAAGTCCGTGTCCCCCAAAAAACCAAGGCAAATGGACTTGCTCTATTTAAACAAATCCATGAGAGACGTAAGACCAGATTCGATGGGTGATCCTGAACTGGATTCTGGTTTGGATAAATCAGCTGTAAAGGATATTTGGGGAGATATTGGGGACCTTTGAAAGGAGAGTGGGTGTTAGATGAGATGAAAGTGTTATTGACATGGAAAGGGGGAGATTGTTCCAAAATTGCATGTGCGGTATGATCTCATTTTGGCAAAAAGTACATATATTTTTAAAATGTGGGGATTTCCCTGGCGGTCCAGTGGTTAAGACTCTGCGTTTCCACTGCAGGGTGCACGGGTTCGATCCCTCGCTGAGGAACTAAGATCCCACATGCCGCGTGGTGCGGCAGGAAAAAAAAAAGAACGTGTGTGTTGAAAAATCTGGAAGGATGTGCTGACTCAGTGTTGCAGCAGAAAGCGGCAGGCGCAGCTCAGAAAGGTTTAATTGGAGGGAGTTTAACGCAGGGCCCATGTTCAGAGTTGGCAGGACAGCGCAGCACTGGGCTTAGGAAACTTGGGGAGCTGCTGCCACCCAGCTGGGTCTGAATTGAGTCCCACCAAAGATCAAGTCCTCACCCCTGGTACCTGTGAATGTGACTTCATTTGGAAATAGGGTCTTTGCAGATGTAAAACAAGTTAAGATCAGGTCATAACTGGTGTCCTTATAAGAAGAGGAGAGACCCAGAGACAGACACACACAAAGGCCACATGATGACAGAGTCTGGAGGGATGCTTCTATAAGCCAAAGATTGTCAGCAACACCGGAAGCTGGGGAGAGGCAGGGAGCAGATCCTTCCTCACAGCTCTCAGAAGGGACCAACCCTGCCGAAACCTTGATTTCGGACTTCTGGCCCCCGGAACTGGGAGACAATAAATTTCTGATGTCTAAATCAGCCAGTTTGTGGTTGTTTGTTACAGCAGCTCTAGCAAACCAATACACACCTCTAGGCGTCAAGGGGTGAGATCCATGTCATCAGAACCTCAAGGGACAGGGGGTTCCCCGAAGGAAGCTATACTGCAGCCAGTACCTCTCATCCTAGGAGTTCCTGCTCCCCTCCCTGGCTGACCCCAACGGGGATCCAGAGGGCAGGGGGGCCAGCATGGAGATGAAGACAGAGGCTTCCTCAAGGGCACAGAGCTGGACAGAGAAGGGTGGAAAGTGGATCAGAGGGGTGGGGTGGGCCACCCCCATATTTACTTGTGTGGCGGCCAGGGCGACCAGCCCTGACCTGGTCCCCTCCCCAGGTGTTCCGCCATGGCGACCGGGCCCCGCTGGCCTCCTATCCCACTGACCCGCACAAGGAGGCTGTATCTACCCTGTGGCCACGTGGCCTGGGCCAGCTGGCCGGGGTGAGAAGCTGGGGATGGGAGCAAGGGGTGGGGCAGGGCGGAGAGGGGTCCGCTGAGGCTGCTCTGTCCCCAGGAAGGGGTCCGCCAGCAGCTGGAGCTGGGCCGCTTCCTGAGGAGTCGCTACGAGGATTTTCTGAGCCCCGAGTACCGGTGGGAGGAGGTACTGCCTTGCTGACCTCCATCTTAACCTCCTGACCTTCCACCTCTGACTCCCACTGACTCTCGTGCTTCCCTTGGCCTCCACCTCTGGTCTTTGACCCCCATCAGCCGGACCTGCACCTTATGTCTGATCTCTGACCCCTGAACCATCGACTAAACCACGTTGACCTCTGACTCTGTCTCAACCTGAGTCACATCTTGACCTCTGACCGCCATCATCTCTGACTTTATTTTCTGTCCTCCACCTCTGTGTGCTGACTCCCCCTGACTCCAACCAGACCCTCTGACCTCTGACTCCGAAACTTGATTGATTTTGTCTTTGATCCTCATTGATTCTACTTGCCCTTCTGACTCCAACCTTTGACCTCTACCCTTCCTCAAATCTGACTTTCCTATACCTTCCTCTGTCTCCTGACAGAGCCCCAATTAGGATCATTCCTCCTGACCCCTGACCTCTGACCCCTGATACACATGTACTGAACTCTGACCCCATGACCTCCAATCTGCTCTCCTCATCTTGACTTCTAACTTCCAGCCTCCAGCGATTCTTATATTCCTTTTTTAAAAAAAAATTTATTTATTTAATTTATTTACTTTTGGCTATGTTGGGTCTTTGTTGCCACGCGCGGGCTTTCTCTAGTTGCGGCGAGCGCGGGCTTCTCATTGCGGTGGCTTCTCTTGTTGCAGAGCACGGGCTCTAGGCATGGACTTCAGTAGTTGTGCCTCGCAGGTTCATTAGTTGTGGCTCGTAGGCTCAGTAGTTGTGGCACTCGGGCTCTAGAGCGCAGGCTCAGTAGTTGTGGCGCACGGGCCTAGTTGCTCTGCGGTATGTGGGATCTTCCCGGACCAGGGCTCGAACCCGTGTTCCCTGCATTGGCAGGCGGATTCTTAACCACTGCGCCACCAGGGAAGTCCCTGATATTCCTTTCTGACTTTCATTGACTCAGCTGACCCCCTTAATCCTCCATGTCCACGCAACTTCTGACCCTCAACCCAACTGCTCCTGACACTGACCTCTGACCCTTGATCCCAACTTCCAACATTGAAGGCCAGCCCCTGAACCCACCCTGAGTTTTGACCCCCAACACCTGAACTTTGACCCTGAACTTAATCTGAAGCTTTTGGTTTGCTGCTATAGTTGACCTCTGACCCTGACCGTGGTACCCTGGCCTGGCCTCTCCCCACCGCGCCCAGGTGTACATTCGCAGCACAGACTTTGACCGGACCCTGGAGAGCGCTCAGGCCAACCTAGCACCTAGTGGGGCTGTTCCCTGAGGCCGCCCCAGGGCGCTCCGAGGCCACCTGGAGGCCACCCCTGTGCACACGGTGCCGTCACTGAGGACAAGGTCAGGGGCCTGGACAGGGCCTGGAGGTGGGAGGGATGGAGAGAGACAGGGACCCCAGAGATGGAGAGGGCCAGCGGCTCAGAGGGGAGGCTCGGGGCCTGGATGGGTGGCTCCCGGGAGCCAGAGCACCCAGACCTTCCCTGGGGCTGAGCTGCGCTGATGGGGTGAGCTGCCTAGCCCGCACTGTGCAGCCGGATCTGGGAGAGACGCTGGACCGCAGACAGGGCCCCACAGCCCGACTCCCCCCGCCTGCAGTCGGGCCCCGGCCACGCTGCTGTCCCGTCTGAGCCTCCGTTTCCTCCAGCTGCTGAGGTTCCCTACACGCAGCTGTCCCCGATACCAGGAGCTGCTGAGGGAGGCCACGGAGGCCGCCGAGTACCAGACCGCCCTAGAGGGTTGGACGGCGAGCAGGGCCTGTGCGGTGGGGCAGGAGGGGGCGGGGCCGGCGGGACGGGGCTGGGCTGGCGGGATAGGGCGGGACCTGCGGTGCAGGGCGGGGCCAGTGGAGCGGGGCGGGGCCGGCAGGACCTCGTGGGACCCGCCGGGCTCTGAGGTCTGTCAGGCTCACCCAGCCCAGTCCGGTGCGTCCAGGACTTCTTGACTCACCTGGAGAACTTCACGGGGCTGTCGCTGGTCGGGGAGCCGCTCCGCAGGGCGTGGAAAGTTCTGGACACTCTTATTTGCCAGGTGGGTCCCTGCCTTACCCACGCAGCCAAGTCGTTTATGGCACCTGGGTTCAAATCCCAGCTTTGTTCCCTCAGGCAAGTCACTTAACCTTTAGTGCCTCAGTTTCCCCATCTACACAATGAGGATGGCGACACACGTATCAACACCCCCTGGGTTGCTGTTTAGATCAAAACGGGTTAATTCACGTGATGCCTTAGAACAGCGCCTGGCACACAGTGAGGCCTTTCGGTCTGCGTGCTTGCAACTCCAGTCCCCCAGTTCCATAGTCGGAAAAGCGCCGGTAACTGAAGCTTCGGCGGCAGGAGCTGCGTGAGGCTGGTAGTCCTTTCTTACCCCACTTTATGGGAATGTATGTCTACGGGGGCTGCCCCAGACCCCACTGGGTGTGTTATGAGGTATAAGGTATCCTCACCACCGTACCTTTCTAAAATTCCAAACGTCTGAATTCTAGAACAGCTCTGGACCCAAGGTTTTGGATAAGGCCTTCTGGAATGATGGTCATTCCTATGCTTAATTAATAATCGCTATCGCCCACCCCATAATTTCCTGACCAGACCTAGCCCACGAGGGGTTCAGATGAGGGTTGGGAGAGACGATTGCAGCTGACGGGGGCCACACAGGAGGGCCTAAGGGGAGCATGAAGAGTTCAGGACGTGGCGGTCACTTTGTCCCCTCCCTCTCTCTCCCCAGCAAGCCCGCGGTCTCCCGCTCCCATCCTGGGCCTCTCCGGATGTCCTGCAGACACTAGCTCAGATCTCGGCTTTGGATACTGGGGCACACGTGGGCCCCCCCGGGGCAGCAGAGAAGGCCCAGCTGTCTGGGGCTGAGGTGTGCAGCCGGGAGGCCGGGAGGCTGAGGTGCCTTCCTCTGGAGAGTTCTTAGCCCTCTGTGTCTTGCCCTGTCAGGAATCCTGCTGGATGCCATCCTTGCCGACTTCTCTCGGGTGCAGCACTTGGGGCTGCCCCTCAAGATGGTTATGTATTCGGCTGTGAGTCTTTGGGGAGGGAGGCAGTGCCACGTGGGCGCAGGGATGGGGGGGGGCAATTTGGATGTGGAAGGACTTGTGGTCCCAATGGAACCTCAGCCTAATGCCTTGAGTAACTCATATCTCCAAACCATACTCTTGGACCATATCACTAGAGGCATGGAATCTGGAAGGAGGGAGGTGATGGTGTCATGGGAAAGAATTCAGTTTTTCTGGAAGGACTGGCTTTTTAACTGAGCTGTCATCATATTTCGTGTCTATTTAACCCATCTTTATTAAATGACCACCTGTAACTGGTGGGGCTGCCTCCAGCGTGAGCAGGTTTGGGGGGACTGGTTCTAAGGGGTCTGAGGGACATCTGGGTGGCAGCTGGATGCACAAGCTCAGGAGAGAGGAGACCTCTGGAGGAGCCCCGAGTCAGCCCTGGATCCGCCTGCAGCGCGACAGCGCTCTCCTGGCCCTCCAGGGGGCCCTGGGTCTCTATGACGGGCACACACCGCCTTATGCCGCCTGCCTCGGCTTTGAGTTCCGGAGGCGCCTTGGGGACCCGGATGACGACGCAGGGTGAGGAGGGGGTGGTACCCGGGAACGGGCAGGCCCAGAACTCTCAAGAGGAGTGATGGGGTGCCAGGTAGAGGGCATGGCCCAGACACAGGCTTCGAGGGGGATTTACTGGGGACGGTACCAGGAAGTAGGAGTCGGGGGCCCAGTTCTCCATCCAGCTGCTCTTCTCCAGATTTCAGGCCAGCAGTAGGGACGGCAAGGAGGGACCTGGGTACCACCACCTCCTCTCTCCCTCCAGGGATGTCACCATCTCCCTCTTCTACCGCAACGACTCTGCCGGCTTACCCTTGACCCTCAGCCTCCCCGGGTGCCCGGAGGCCTGCCCCTTAGGCCGCTTCCGCCAGCTGACTTCCCCCTGCCCGGCCTCCGGCTCGCGGGATCCCCTGCCACGGCTTCCACGAGCCCGCCACCCCCGCAGGTGACGGCCCTCGGCACTGGGCTGGGAGTGGGGGGCTCAGGTCTGGAGACTCACACCACCCCGTTCTCCCCGCAGCCACCGTGGCGCCCCTCCTGGCTGGGGCTGGGGCCGTGCTGGCAGCCCTTAGCATGGGGCCGGGCTTGCTGGCCTGCAGAGCCGGCTGCCTGCGGGCCTGGGGGGGCCCCGTGTGAGCCACGGAACCGGCACCCTTTCCCCCGCAGCTGACACTGGGTCCCAACACATCTGCTCACCTGCTGCTCTGGCGTCTGTGACTTACTGTGCGCGCCGGGGGAACACAGGGAGGGCTCCCAGGCCTGGAAGTCACAAGCGGTCCTATGTATGTGTGGGCTTAAGTGTGCATATACGTGTTAATGCACATGCACAGGTCTGTGTACACGTGCACATACGTGGCTGTCTATTCATGCATGTGCTCCTGCACGGATCTGTGTATACACGTATTCGGCGTACACGCACATGCTTACGTGGTGCTTTGCATGTGTGGGTGATACGTGCATCAGTGTTTACGTGCAGGTTTCTGTACATGCCTGGAAGCGCATGGTGTACGTGCGGGAACCTCTATTTGTAGGTACAGCACATGTGATGTGTGCGAGCCTGCGGGGTGACCCCCTCCCCACCGCGGGCCATGCGCTGTCGGGGTCCAGCTCACTCAGCCTGGCTTTGGCGCCCGCCCGGTAGTGGGAGAGCCAAGGTCGGGGTTCGGAGCCTGGCCGCACGGCCAGCCTGCTGGGACCAACCCGGAGGCTGTGACTCTGGGCTAAGCATTGTCTCTGCACCGCCATCTCCTCTGGCACGCGACTCCTCCATCAGGTTAGCTAGCCTCCAGGGAGCCAGCAGCAGGAGGGGGGCGGTGGCATCCCCTCTGGGCTACCTAGCGTAGCACTTGCTATAATTACGATTTGGAGGGGGCGGGATCCCAGGATCCCACCCAAGTACGTACTGTCCAGTATGGCAGCCACTGGCTGCCACGTGGCTGCTTGAATTCACATTGTGTAAATAAATAAAATGTGAAATTCAGGTCCCAGTCATCCTGGCCAGTTCAAGCACTCATTAGCCACACATGGCAGATGGCTGCCCTAACGGGCAGCACAGACAGGGAGCTTCCACGGGACAGCACTGAACGTAAGGAAAGGTACCACTACCGGTGCTGGTCGCAGACCAGGCCGTCCCAGGCCTGTACTTGCGCTGCTGCATTTAGCCCTGCAACCCAGGAAGCGGCTCTGCCCTCCCCACACGCCAAGCACCAGGCAGCAGTCTGGGGCACCAACGATCGTGTCTGCATCATCAGGCAAACGTGCCAACACGCCATTAGGCTGTCGGCGGGCAGCCCGGTGTGCAGTGTGTGCTCTGTAACCGCCACTGGTGCCCGTTAGACGGGGGAGGCTTGGAGGGTCAGAGGTGGGGCTGCGCAGCCAGACACGAGAACCACCCCCCGCTGCCAGGACACCTCGGGCACGGGAGGGAAAAGTCAGGGGTCAGCAGCCCCGTCCTCACACGTGGACAAGCCCGGCTCCACCCACCTCCCAGCACCACCTGCCCTGGGCCCCCAAGGGAGCCTCTTGTCATGCGCACGCGGCCTACCCCTGCCCCTGCTGGTACCGGACAGTCACGGCCTGAGGGAAGGCCTAGGAATGCCCTCTGCACTTCACTTCTTGGTCCTGCTTGGGGGCGGGGCTGGAATTGCAATGGTGCAGCCTCTTGCTTCCAGATGCGCGGAAGACCCAAAGGAAGTTCCAGCCGATTTACCTGACCCCGCGGCTGTGAGCCCAGCCCCCTCCTCAGCAGACTGCTGGGAGGGCCATGGAGGTGGGGGACCTCGCTGGGGCTGCCATCCTCACCCGGGGAGGGTTCTGGCAGTCAGACGCCGCAGCTCACACGCAGTGACGTGCGGGCTACTTGACGGGTGCCTGGTACCGCCTGCCAGGGCTGTCCATCCTCAAAGCTGGGATTCTTGGCCCCAGCACCCCTTGCCCAGAGGTACCAGCCACACGCGCAGCTAGAGAAACTGGAAGGGACTGGCCACCCCCTTCGCAGGCGAGCAAAGCGCAAAATTCAATTTTAAAACAGAAAGGCATTGCAAAAAAAACTTAATAGAAAAACCTTCGCAAAAGGGGAAAGGAGCACCCATAAAAACCAAGTGTTGTGTAAAGTAACAAGTAAAAATACTGCATTACAAAAAGCCTTAAGAGAAAGGGTACAAGCTTCAAGGTGCTTTCATGGCGTGGGCCGCAGGGTCTCCCGCTGGGCCTGTAGTGCTTCGGAGGCCCGTGTGACAGAGCGGCGGGGGCCCCCCCACCATGCCCATCGGGCCAAAGTGTAACAGACTGAAACGTAACAGACTCTGGCATCCAGCAACAGCAGCTATCAGCCAGCTGCCTGTCCTCCGCCAGCTCTGGCTGGTGACGCCCACGGGGTGGGCCGGGGGCAAGGACACCCCTCTCTGGGGCTCCTTGAACACCGGCTGGAGCCGACCAAGGCTTTGCGTCTCCCCCACGATGTCCGGCTCCTCGCCCCGAAGCCCGGGAGGCCTAGTCGTGGCGCACGGGCGGCTCCGCCCCACAGGCTTGGTCGGAGTACGGGGGACACGGGGGCTGCTCCTCCCCCGGCCCGTACGCGTCGCGGGTGTGGCTGCGCTTGGCCTCTTGGACGTACAGCTCCAGGAGCACCTTGGTGGGCTGCTTCTCCACCCGCGCCTTGGGCATGCCGTGGCTCAGCAGCCAGCCCATGAGGTCCTTGCGCGTCGGGTTGGGCCCCAGCATGAGCCTGGCGCGGCCCGGCTGGCTCTGGCGCCAGAGCAGGCCCACGTCGGCGACGGTCTGGATCACCATCACCGCCTCCAGCACCGTCACGCCCTTGACCAGCAGGCCGACCAGCGAGAGCCGCAGCTCGGAGGGCGCGGCCGTCAGCAGGCGCCGCTGCAGGCCCTGCGTGAAGGGCACGTCCTCGGGCACCAGCCACTCGGGCTCGGGGAGCTGCGGCGGCTCGCGGTAGATCCAGTCGAGCATGCCCAGCTCTCGCACCAGCTGGATGCCCTCCTCCATGGTGGTCCAGGGTCGGAAGGGCAGCTCGGTGCCCTCGAAGTGCAGGAAGGACTCCCAGCGCTGGCGCCAGGCCAGCAGCAGCCAGGCCAGCAGAGTCTTGCCGTCGCCCCGCAGGGCCTTGCAGCGGTAGTTGAAGACGGCATCGCCGGTCAGGTCGCCCAGCATCACCAGCTCCCTGGAATTCAGGGCCAGGGCCAGGCCCCCCTGGTCATACACCCGCAGGATCCAGGTGATCATGAGCTCGTTGGGGTTCTGCCGGAAGCGCCGGGCAATGGCCAGGAGCTCGGTGTACGTGTAGTAGCGGTCGCCCTGCCCCGCCATGGCCACGGGAGCTGCGGGAAGGGCACAGAGGGGCATTGGGCGGGGAAACAGTCACAACCCCCCAGCCTCACCCCAGAGGGGGGAGCCCCTCAGACCCCCAGGTGTCAAAGGTCCTGGGGGGCACTGTGTCCTCATGGGAGATCAGAGCCCAGTGCTGGACATCACGGGGGCCCCAAGTGCGGCCCCTTCAGGAGCCCTCATACTGGATGTCTCCCCGCAAACCCCACCCCAAGCCGTTCCCGTACCAACTTCCCCTTACGCCACCCACTGCGCCCCCATCACGGGGTTACTGTGAAGATTCAATGAATTTAGTGCTTAGGACTGTGCCTGGCGGAAAGTCACGTGCTCAGCATTTGCCTGTACATATACCATTACCACAATCTCTCCACTTTATAACCGTAAACTTAATTACGGTATTAGTAACTTGCTCTCACCGAGAGGTCTGGTGGAGCTGTTGGCCTCCTGGAGGAACTGCCTGCAGACGGGGGGGGGGGGGGGGGGGGGGGGGGAAGAGCAGGCTGGCGGGGCGCAGGGCAACTGTGACCCCCATCCATCTGTCCCCAGAGCCAGGGACCCTTCAGAGCCCCGGGGGTCTAAGGTCCCGGGGGAGCACCGTGTCGTCACAGGTCAGAGCCCAGAGCTGGACATCACAGGGGTCCCCAAGCACGGCCCCTTCAGGCACCACCTGAGCACATCTCACTGCAAACCATGCCTCCCCCCACCGCGGGCTGGCTGTTTCTCATTCCTGCCCCGCCCGCATCCGCCTCCTCTAACGCGCCCCACCCCCATCTCTGCAGTGGATGCCACAGAACTCAGGGCACGACGCAGCACTCGGGGGCGGCGGGGAAAGGCTGGCGCTCAAGGATCCCGGTGATCCCCCGCAGTACCAGCTGAGGCATCGCTACAAGCCCAGGAGGGGCTGGGCCCGGGACCTTGCCGGCGGGGAGGGGAGGCCCACAGCACACGCACCAGGGAGCCCACCCCTCAGCCCGATCCGTGCAGACAAATCACGGAGGCGCCCTAAGGCCAAAAGTGGCAGAACCGGGGCTCAAAACTCGTTGGTCCTGTATCCTCAACTGTAGGGAAGGGGGGGGCAGAGAAAGCCCCCATCACCCTGTTGCACCTGAACGTGGATGGAGGCTGCAGAAATAAGCCCCCTTCCCGCCACAAGGAGACGAGTGTGGGCAAACCACAACCTCTATGTGCCCCCATCTCACCTGTGAAATACGGACAAAACTGCACCTATTTCAAATAATGGGGTTATTGTGACGATTAACTGAATCTAGTGCTTAGGAATGCGGCCTGGCTCAGACTAAGTACTCAGCATCTATCCTTATTATATTAATATTACCATACTAACAATAAATTTATAATATAATACGCTTAATATGACTATTACAGTATTAATAGTAAGGGGAGTCGTCTTCTGTTCTTACCGAGGGCTGCTCAACTCCTGGGGGAACCACCTGCAGACGGGAAGGGATGGGGGAATGGAGAGGTTAGTAGGGTGCAGGTCAACCATGGCCCCCATCCGTCCCTCCCCAGAGACGGGACCCCCCCACTCAGACCCCCGGGTGTCAAAGGTCCCGGGGGGCACTGTGTCCTCAACAGAGATCAGAGCCCAGTGCTGGACATCATGGGGGTCCCAGTGTCCTCAAACCCCACACCCCAACTCCGCTGCCCCCGGACTGGGCAATGCAGAACATTTCCACCTTGCCAGTTCTGCTGGACGGCACCGCCTCAGAAATCGACAGATGTTACACATCCCTTCGGGCTTCCCTATCCTGCTGTCAGTGTTTCCTCTTCTCACCCCCCTCACACCCCTGCCCAAGTGACACTCTCCCTACTCCACACTATCCCAGAAATTCCCTCTCAGCCCACAGCGAACCTTCAGAGCTCTGCAGAGGACACCTCGGATGAAGAGAACAGCCCCCCAGAAAGATGCTCAGATGATCCGCATCCCGAGCTAACCCTTCACAGGACGCAGCTTCTCACCCCGAGGTACCTGTCAGCGAGAATCTAAACCTCTGAGAACCCCACAGACTACACTTCCAGTTCTCCGTATTACGTATTTAGAAAGTAATCTAAATACGGGTGAAGACATACCTGTATTAGTATCAAAAGTCATCCTTATTAATGGGAATATAGATTTAGGCCCAGACCTCATTGAACAGAGAAAAAAACCCTCCTAGAGCTGGGAACACTTGTTTCTTTTTGGGTAACACACATACCCATGCCCATTTGATGATCTATTTAGCTCTTTGAAACATCTGTGAAACTGTCTCCAATGTGAGACATTTATGAAACATTCTCCAGATAAACCACGTTCTTTGACAACAAGTATTGCATAAATTGAGGGTAACCGTAACAACTGTATCAGTTTACACATGCATGATGCACGGGAAGCAGCATCTTTGCTGACAGGTACACTGTATTTAGTCTACAAACCACCCCCACCGCCCTGCAGTGTGCGTGATAATGCTTCGAGCCCTTCTGTTTCTTTTCTTCTGCTGAGTTTGAAAATTAGATTTCTGATTAGTCCTTTTCCCTGAAACCCAAAAACATACACTGGGCCCTCCATATCTGCGGGGCCCTGGAACCAATCCCCCATGGACACCAAAAAGTGACTAAATATTTTCTCTTCTACAGCCCATATATTCCCTGTCATATTCAACCCTTACCTTTGATGTGTTGTGCCCACTCTACAGACACAGAAACTGAGGCTCAGGAGACCAATCACTTGACTAACATCCCTAAGCCCAAGAACAGCAGAGCTGGGATTTGCATGATTGCTGGCATATAAAATTAGGTCCCAGAGATATCTGAGGTGAAGTCACCCCAAACAAGGGTGAGATATTTTAGACCTGGGTGGGTCAGGGACTGGGAACAAGGGTTCTTACCAAGGTGGGAGGGCCCTCAGCTTGAAGACACACCTGTAACACAAACACAGGAAGGATCTGGTGAGGGTCGGGGAAGAAACAGTCTGGGGGTCCAAAGAACATCAAAACCAGGGCCCCTCAGACCCCCAGGTGTCAAAGGTCCTGGGGGGGCACTGTGTCCTCAGGGGTGATCGGAGCCCAGTGCTAGACATCATGGGAGCTCCAATCCCTCTGCAACCAGGTCCCAAGGCCACTCACCTTCAGGGAGCGAGGCCAAGCAAGCTAACAGTGCTCAGAGACTGGAAAACACAAAATCCATGGGACGTACAAATGCCCACAGCCTTCCCTGTGGTGACACCGAAATGCCCTCACCTCCCCAGTATCACAGGTCCACAAGGGACTGTCCTCAAAGCCATTACATGGAGAGAACCTGCTGAGTACCCCTCTTGCCTAGTTCTGCAGATTTCCAGCATTGGCTATACCTGCTACTGACCCTACACAATGAAAGCTAAGATGCAAATCCCTTGGAAGAAACTGTTGGGGGAAATGAGGAGGAAAAGAGAAACCTAAAATACAAGCAGCGTAAGCAACGACCAGAGACCCTTAAACGCAACCATTTTTGAACAAATCAACCGTGGAAGACATTCTGGAGATGACTTGGGAACTATGGACACAGAGCAGATAGGAGATGGTCTCATTAAGGAATTATCTCACTGAGAATGACAACGGCATTGTCATTAAGTAGAAAAATGTTACTTTAGAGACACAGTGTTAACTATTTTGGATGAAACAAGAAATTTACTTTCAAAACGTGAAGGACACAAAAGCAAACATGGGAAAATGTTCTTACTGTCAAGCATGTCTATTTCCCTGCATGTCTGAGGATTTTAACAATAAAAAGTAAAAAAAAAAAAAGTGGCGCGAAAAAGGAACACATGGGACAATGGCAAAAGAGGGCGCGCCCCAATGATGAACGGATGAATATCCTTCCACTTGTGACATGGCAACAGTTAGAATAAAGTCAACGGTTTTCTAGATGATTGACTGAAGGGAGAAACTCAGCTAAAGAGGATTCTTGCTGGGTTGTGGTGGGGAGAGAAAATCAGCTAGCTGCTCCTGGGCTGGATCTCCTTGGCAGGGGCGTAGTATTCCTCAGGAGTCAGGGAAACAATGTCCAAAAAAGTCCGGTTAGCCCAGAACTAACGTTTAACACAAAAGTCTGATGTTCTGAGTGATCACGAAACTGGTATTTAAGTGACCGTGTCAGAATGATTCCTGAAAGTGAACAAAGGCCCCCTTTGCTTTCTCCTAAAACAACTCCTCTCTGGTTCTCAGACACAACCCAGGAATTCACTTAAGAGACCCCGCTCGCACTTCTTCCTCAGGAACCCCTGAGATCGTCTCTACCTGCCCCATAGTCTCTGTTCTACGTTGCACAAAAACGCCAGCCACGTGAGATGGGAATACACAAGAACGATTTCCGAAGGAAAGTACGTGTAGCTAGCACAGGTGTGGAAAACCTCAGAATGAAAAACTCAGGGTCACAAGCCCCCCACCCCTCCCCGAAATGGACAAAATGGCGGAGCCCTGCGACGTGGGCAACAAAAATGGCGCAGCCAAACAGCGGCGCAGACAAAGGAGGACTAGTCCTAGTGGCCCCAGTTCGCTTCGGCGGGAGGATTCCTCTCCCACCCCCCGAGCACCCCCAAAGAGCCACCACCCTCTCCGGTCGCCACTGCCCGCCCCGCAGAGAGCACTCAGGCTCGCCTCGGAGCGCGGGTGCCGGGCCCTTACAAAGGCCCTGACCCCGTCCACGCCACGGCGTGGCCACCCCCGCAGCAGCCCCGGGCACACACGACACGCGCGACCCAGATCCCAACGCACGCCCTCCCGCAGAGAAAAAAAGAAAAAAAGCCAAAATGCAAAGAGCTCTCTCACCGAACCCTCACTTTCTCCACCGCGTGTGCGAGTTGCAGCACCTTCTGCTTTATTGCGCGCGCCGCTCGCACGGCCCGCCCCCCGGCCCCAGGTCGGGCTCCGCCCCGAGGCATTCAGCATATTCGCCGGTGTCGGAAACCCCACTTTGGTGCTTGGGGCAGGAAATACTGCCTGTTTCCTCTAGAATCTTCCTGAACAGGCGATGAGACGTTGTCCCGGGAGGCGGAGAAAAAGAGAGCAAGGAAATATTGGGGCCCGTTTTCCTATCATGAGAGTCAGGCAATTCTGTGAGCAGCACAAGAGGCGGGCGGTGCAGGGGAAGGACCCCCAAGTGTGGGAGGAGCCAGAAGGAATTGCCAGCACGGCAGTGGCGCGAGCTATGGCTGCAGGGGCGGGGCCGACTCAGACGCAGTCCCAGACGCAGGGTGGGAGGCGGGGCCAGTGCGGAGATTGACAAGGGGGCGTTCCGGGAAAGGGTCTGCGTGGCGCAGAGTTAGAGGCCGAGCCTGCGCAGTGAGAGGCGGGGCCAGAGGCTGGACTCTGGGGTTGGGAGGTTCGGCTCCTGGGTGGAGGGAGGAGGGTATTGGAGGTCCGGACTCCCCTGGAGATCTGAGGAGTGTCTTTCAACTGACATGATTGTAAAAGTTTTTTTCAAAGATATTAAATGAAACTTCTCTACTTCAAACCCACTGTCCAGAGTCGCCATTGTCAACAAGTTGGTGTGGACTTTTTACTTTATGATATACACACACACGTTATGGGTAAAGATGCTTTTTTTTTTTTTTAACTCCAGTAGTCTCATAAGTAGTCTCTCCCCATCGTATACAGAGTGACCTCATTCCTTAAGCAGTGGCAAAGTATTCCCTTGTGTGACTAGAACACGCTTTGTTTAGCTGGTTCCCCTGGTCATTGGGGTTGTTTTCTTCCTTCTAGTGAGGAGCTCCTCCATGAAGCCTGTGGTCTGAAGTAAGAGGAAGAGACCTAAACTCTGCACTTAAGTGGCACATTTCCTTCACTGGTTCCTGCTTCCCTCAGAGGAATGCAAAGTCCTCACTGTGGCCCACAAGGCCCGGAGTGACCTTGTCCCTGTTCCCTTTCTGCCCTCATTTCCTTCCTCTCTCTCCCTTGCACAGGGCTACACTAGCACATTGGCCTCCCTGGTCTTCCTGGAACCTGCCAAGGACATGTCTACCCCAGGACCTTTGCATTTGCTGATTCCTCTGCCTGGAACTCCTTCCCCCAATCAATCCCCATGACTCTCTTCCTCTCTTCAGTCCTGTTTCTGCTCAGATGTCGCCTTAGCATAGAGCATAGAGCCCTCACCCGTCTACAACAGACCTCTCCTTTCCAGACTGGTCTCCCTTACCCTCTGTTATTTTTCTTCATAGCTCTTATCTCCTAACATATCTATTTGTGGGCATGTTTTTTTCTTTTTGGCTCCCTGCTGAATTGTCAGTTCCTTAAGGACTAGGATTTGTGTCCAGTTGGGTCACTCCTGTAGACCCGGTGTCTGGCACATAGTTGCAGCTCACTTTTTGTTAAAAATGAACACATTGGAGAGCCTTTTGTGCGAGACAAGAGGAAGAATTATTGTAACAACACTTAATGAGCACATACTATGGACTAAACTCTGACTAGATTAAGGTACAATTGGCTTTCTGTATCCACAGTTTCCACATACACGATTTCAACCAACCACAGATGGAAAAAATTGGGGAAAAAATATCTCCAGAAAGTTCTCAAAACCGAAACTTAAATTTCCTGTGTGTCCCAGCAACTGTTTGCATAGCATTTACATTATATTTATAACTATTTACATAGCAATTACATTGTATTACATATTATAAGTAATCTAGAGATGATTTAAAATGTACAGGAGGATGTGCATAGGTTACATGAAAATACCCTGCAATTTTATATAGGGGACTTGAGCACCCCCGGATTGCGTTATCCAAGGGGGGGGGGGTGGTCCTGGAACCAATTCCCTCGAGATACAGAGGAGCAACTGTACTGTCATTATCCTCCAAACCATATGCAAGAATTGACTACCTATAACAGCCTTTAAAATAAATAAATAGAGAAGGAGTGGGATGCTATAGGGAAAAAAACTAAGTTAAAAAAAGGAATAGACCTGAACTGGGCTAGGGGAGGAGAAAGGGAGTGGTGGCAGGAGATCCTGGCAAAGGCAAGAGGTGAAGCGTGGGTGCAAGGAGAATTAACCTCAGGAGGGGCAAATTATCGGGGGTCACAAAAGTGACGGATGAAGCCCAAAGAGCTTGGAGAGAATCAGCTATTCAACACACATTGATTGAGCACCATCTGTATACCAGGAACCAGGAACCAGCCTGTTTGCTGACACCTCCCATCTCTTTCCCGCCGAGTCTCTCCCTCACCTATCCCTGTACCCCAGAGGGCTCAAGGGATGGTCCCAGAGAGGCGTGGCATTTCCAGGGAACACTTACAAGGTACTGACCTTAAAAGAATGTTCTGGGTGAAAAACGCAGATTATTTGAAAATACAGATTATTAATCTGAGTTGGGGGGGGGGGGGTGTTTCAGAGGGGACTGAGGGGGTAGAGAGCAGGGTTGGCAGGTGCTTGGCAGGGAGCCGTGGGAGCAGGCCCGAGGTGGGGACATTCTCATGTCTTAAGTCCAGGTGGCCTGGGTCGCCAGGAGGGACCAGAAATTCATGTAGTTCAGATAGGAAAAGAAACCTGGGGGAAGGAAGAGAGCAAAGGCGGTGAGGCGCAGAGTTCACCAGCCCAAGCCTGATCCCCGTCCTTTCTCCAAGCCCAGCTGTACCTCCTATCATGTCCCCAAATGCATGTCTAAACCCAAACTCAGCCCCATCCCCTACACTGTCCCCAAACCCAGCACCACTCTCTACACTGTCCCCAACCCATTCCCAAATTCAAACCCGACCCTGCATCCAGCCCCAGGCCTGTCCCCAACCCCATCTCCCTACTCAATCCAATCCTCCCAGCCCACAATCCCCTCCCCATCCCAAACCCTATCCCACCCTGACCCCATCTGCATCCTTGAACGCATGCCCAAACCCCAAACCCAACCCCACCCCAGCCCAGACCAGTCATCAGGAAGAGGAAGACGCCAATCCATGCCAGGTAGAAGCTGCACCCCAGCTTGTAGGTCATGCCTTCTTGCAGGTACTCATGGGCCTGCATCAGGTAGAAGAGGATACCCAGTATCATGCTGGTTCCTGTATGAGTACAGGTGTTAGGAGGCCGGGCATCAGGTGTGTGAGGACCCCTGCCCATAGCTGTGTGGCTGCCAGGATCGTGTTCCTTATTTTCCCACTTGCTTTTACCTCCATGAACCTCTGCTCACAGGCAGGAAAACAGGCTCCTGACGATGTCTTGGTGGAGGACATTGGGAGGGCGAGACTTGGTGTTTAACCAGGCAATGGTGATGTCTAAAACCACAGGCTTTGGAGCTAACAGACTGGAACTCTTGTCCCGTTTCTGTATCCCACCTTAGGGAAGCCACTCCATCTCTCTGAGCCTCATTTCCCTCATCTGTAAAGTGGGCATAATCGTAGGACCCATCTCCTTGGGCTGTCTTGAGGAGTTATTGAGATTGGCACATTCCCTGGCACAGAGTGTGTCCTCAAGAATTGAGATTATTGGGAATTCCCTGGTGGTCCAGTGGTTAGGGCTCCGCGCTTCCACTGCAGGGGGCACGGGTTCGATCCCTGGTCGCGGAACTAAGATCCTGCATGCCGTGCGGGCGGCCAAAAAAAAAAAAAACAGAATTGAGATTATCATCACTATATTGGGTCTTTAATTTTGGGCTTCTGAAGCAGTGGCAAGAAACGTAGTCATTCTGGATATTTTAATTTTATTTTGAAATGACATGAATTAAAGAGAATTTGTGAAAAGGAAAAGACTCGTTTTTTTCCCCTCTCAGGTAATGGAGTACTGGGTAACTTTTTCTTTGTTATTGAAAAATAATATAGGAGGTGTTTTCCATTTCATTAAAAGGGGGAATGGGCAGAAATTTTTTTTTTTTTTTTTTTTTTTTGGCCATGCCACGCAGCATGCGGGATCTCAGTTCCTCGACCAGGGATCGAACCCGTGCCCCCTGCCCCGGAAGCATGGAGTCTTAACCACTGGACCGCCGGGGAAGTCCCAGAAATGATTTTCTTACAGAACAAACGTCCTATTTTAGATGACATATAACAGGGGTGTTTTCTACACTTTGTACCTTATATTTAAACAATTGGGAAGATTTACTAGACAAACTGGATAAATACCATTTACTAACAAGAAAACAGGAAGTTGAGTGTTCTCTCTTCTTGGCCTTACCATCACTCTCCAAGAATGTTCTCTTGATGCAACTGAAAGTTGTGAACAATTATTACAAGAGACGGGAACACAATATCCTTCATTTCCAAAGTAAATTGCCCCCCTTTTTCTGAAAAGTGTAATTTGGCATGCAAATGGAAAACTAAACTATTCTAATCAGACTATCGATTCTGAGTTATTTGGAAGGAAGTGGGAGGACTGCCATGGTAAGGAGCTGTGCAAAGTTAAACAGCTACCATCACGTACTGACACTTTCTCATTCAATCCTCACTACCTCTCCACGTGGTAGGATATTTTATTATCCCCATCCTACAGATGAGAAAACTGTGGCTCAGAAAACATTAAGTAGCTTGAACAAAATCACAGAGCTGGTGGTGGTGGTGGTGAGATAGGATGTGGGATGGGGTTAGAACTGAACATGGGGTTGAGTATTGGGTAGTTGGAGCCTGAGTGATGGACATTAAGGTTGAGGCATGAGTTTTGCGGATGGACATGAGTTGTGGTTGGGGATGAGGATGGATTGGAGATGGGGAAGAACATGGGGTTGGGAATGCACTGGGTTGAGTGTGAGAGTGAGATCCACAGGTGATAAGGATGTGGTTGCAGTTGAGGTTGGGGATTAAGAAGAAGATGGGATCAGAGATGGATTTGGGGTTGAGTTTGAGGTTGACATTCATAGGCGATAGGGGTGGGTTGCATTTGGAATGAGTCTTGAGGAGGGTTAGGCATGGAGTTGGGTGTTGAGGTTTGTAAAGGGGTTGGAGATGGTAATGTGGGGATGGTTTGGAGATTGGAAAGAAGATAAAATTGGGATGGGGGTGGGGATGGAGATGGACATCACAGAAGGGAATGTGAATGAGTTTGAGATTTGTTGGTGATGGAGATGGGAGGTGAAGTGGAGGCTGGTATTGGGGCTGGAGATGGGGTTAGATTGGAAGTTGATCTTTTTTATTGGGATGGGTTGGAGATTTGGAGGGAGATAGGCTTGGGGTTGGGGATGAAGGTGAGGATGGGGATGGGATGGAGGTACTCCTTGACTTGGTTCCTCAGGGAAGGATCTCAGTGCCATGCCTGTGAGAAGGCTGATGATGACATTGGAGAAGTCCAGCATGGGCATGTTGGAACTGGTGAAGAAGATGATGTTTATGAGAATGATGCAGAGGATGAAGCTGGTAATGCTGGCGATGAAGAGGAAGGCCCAGGCAGAGTCCAACAAGTCTGGGGAAGGAAGAGAGTCAGGAACACCAAGATGGGCCCTCAGGCCCCGAGCACGGGGGAGAGGGTCCCCGGGGAGTCTGGGAGTATTCTTAAGCCCTCTCCCTTGAACATTCTTCATCCCCCTTTTAAGAAAATTGAAACTGGGCTCTAGAGAAGGGATATTGAGGCAGATGCCTTTGGCATTGAGGGTACACCCCCCAGGTCAGTAAGGACAGGTTCTTGGGCAGTGACAAGTGGGGTGGGCATTGAGAAACCAACTTGATGTGATGAGGACAGATTCCTTGGGGTGAAAAAGCCTCAGGATAGTGAATAAGATGCTACGGTTGTGAGAACGGTGAGGATGGGTAGCATGTAGGTGAGAATGAGCGTAGGGCAGTGAGGATGGTTCTGAGACAGTGAGGACCCTTCCGGGGGGAAGGGAGGACCATCCAGGGGGTGGTGAGAACCATCATGAAGAGGGGAGGGCTAACCCGGGGCAGTGAGGACCAACCCAGGGGAGGCAGAAAGGGGTCTCTGGAACAAAGAGGAAAGAGGAGTCCCAGGAATGGTGAGTATAAGGCAGGCCTTACAAGCATTCTGGTCGTACTCATGCAGGCAGGAGATGTCAGAGCACCGCACAAAGAAGATGGTATTGATGGGGATGGTCTGGGAGCCAGCAGGGTCCCCAGGGGGCGCCAGTGGCACCTGGAAGTGGATCCAGGGCTGGCCCAGACAGATGAGGCCGATGATTACCAAGCCGGCCAGGCTCAGCGCTAGGCTTAGCTGGCGACTGATCTTCTTGGCCTCATGCAGCAGCCGCCAGCCCATGGGCAGCTGGGAATGGCTGAGTCTACACCTCTCCAGAAACCTGCAGTAGATTGCCCACCACCGGTGTCAGCACCGCGTCCAGCCAGCCAGCCCAGCCACCCCAGGTCCAACTGTCAGAGTCCCACCCAGCCTAACTTTCAGACTCTATCTTCCCTATGTCCATTCTCCATTCCCTGTATCCCCCAGGTCCTGCCTCTAGGACATGCTCACCCAGATACAGCCTCTAGGCTCCCTGGCCTCCAGATCTAGCTTCCAGGCCCTGCCACCCCCAAATGCAGTCTCTAAGTTGAATCATAGGTCCAGCCTCTATGCCAAGCCCCACCCAGGGCCAGCCTTCAGGTCCAGCTTTCAAGCCCTGCCACACCTAAGTCCCACCTCTAGTCTCATATACTAACTGTGCTTCTGGTCCCTGACTTGTGCCTGATACCCCTCCCCCAGAATTCTGGCCCCAAATCTGGCCTACTCCGCGGACTCCTGCCTCTTACCTGCCAGGCCTGCTCTCAGTGGAGCTGCCTGATGGTAAGCTCTGAATGTTGCTTTCTGGAGGATATTGGTTGATTTGGGAGCCGTCCAAAGTGTCTTTGATACTCTCCTGGGAGGTCCAGATAATTGATTCGACGCTTTTGACACTGGCCTCGGGGCTGTGAGTAATTGATGGGGGGACATCGACTCTGGCCCGGATTGGTGACCTGGAGCTTTGAAGACTTGAGTGGAAACTCTGGGTCATTGGATGGATACTAATTTGACTATTGTAGGTAACAGATTTTATTTTGGTCAGGAGGGTGCGAGCAGTTAATGAAGGGTTTTGGTTACTGAAGTGGCGAGTTTGGAAAACTGGTGAGACACCTCGGGTATGGAAACGGCGACTGCAGGTAATGGATGGTGTGTCTTGGCCACTGGCCCGGTGACTGCTGTTGATGGGTGTTGTGTCCTCAGCACTGAGTCGGTGACTGTTGATTGCTAGAGGGCCTTGGATACTGACCCGGCGACCCTGAACATTGGGCAGTGGCTCTTGGATACTGACCCGGCGACCCTGAACAATGGGCTGAGAGTCTTGGGGACTGATCCGGGGCCTGAAGGTAGTTGATGAAGGGTTTTGGGTCTCGCCTTGGGTGTTGCTGGGAGCTACTGGAAGAGACTCTGGCTGAGAGCTCTGCCGGCCAGATTGGGACCTCTGGGCCATGTGGAGATGCGGGACAAGGGCAGTCTCCAGATGCACTCAACAGCCTGCCAACTGCCTCACTCCCTCTTTCCAGGCATTTCCATGGCCACCTGGAAGTCCATCGGTCTCTCCGGGGCTCAGGCTCTGTCCCTTGGGGTTTGAGTCTCTCTGTCCCCTCTTCTGTGTTCCTTGGTCTCTCCTGTCGTCCAAAGGCAGGCCTCAGGGCTTCAGTCTGGCCTGGCTGGCGGCAGGGGGCAGGTTCCATGACAGTTGGAGGGGTTCCAGGAGGTTGGGACGTTGGCCATGGACTCATATTCCACCCTAGCCCCGTGTGAGAGATATGAGGGCTTGGGCCGGGTCAGGGTGGGCTCAGTGTAGGGTCTTGGTGGGGTCAGGGCTGGGTCAAGAAGGGGTCGTGGCTGGGTCAGAGAGGTGTCAGGACAGGGCAGGGGTCTGGGTAGAGGGTAGGGAACAATCAGGGTGGAGACAGAGCAGGATCAGGGAGGGGCCAGGGTGGGATCAGAGTGGGGTCAGAGTGGGGTGAGGTGGTAAGGGAGGGGTCGGAGTGGAGACAACGGGGGCCAGAGTAGGGTCAGGGCTAGACAGGGCTGTGTCAGGGCTGGGTCATGGGCTTTGTCTGAGATCAATTCTTGCAGTTTCTGGAGGGCCTGAGATCTGAATTTCTGATTCCTTCCTCCTACCTGTTCCCACCCTCCCCCCGTCCCAGGGCCTTCTCTGAATCAATTTCATCCCTTTATTTCCATCTGAAATTCTTTGTGTCTTCTTGCTCCCTTTCCTTCTCCTCTGTCTCTCCTCACCTTTCCCTGAGTCTCAGGGACCCTGAGAAGATTGGGCCTGTTCCCTGCCCTCAAAGACCTCCAATCTGGGCTTGGGGATTGGGACTTCCCTGGCAGTCCAGAGTTAGGATTCTGCACTACCACTGCAGGGGGCACGGGTTCCATCCCTGGTTGGGGAACTAAGATACCACAAGCCACGTGACGTGGCCAAAAAATAAATAAATTTTAAAAATGAAAAAATCTGGGATTGGGGAGAGGAGGCAGACCCAGCTACAGCTCAAGAAGGGCTCAGGAGAGGTCAGCAAGGGTGCAAGCATCCCAGAGAGTGTATGCCGCCTTTCCAGTCAGAAGTGGGGATTTTCCGGACTGTTGTCTCCTTCATCCTCTCCTTTGGCTTTAGTGATGATCTTTTGGAAAAAATAAAACCCCATAAACTTTTATGTCTTTAATTACATGAATATCCATTTAACTGCTCTGTACCTCTGTTTCCTCATCTGTGAGAGGAGACAATGATACTTCAGAGGGTTGTTATAAGGATGAGATGGGTTGATCACATGCAAAAGGGCTCAGAACCCATTGTAAGAAAAACCTGTTGAATTTTTACATTTCATGGGTATTGATTCAGTCCTAAAAGTTTCTTTCTCCATCTCCCAAGCTCCTTCCTGAGTTCCAGACTCAGAGACCCAACTTCCTCCGAAATCCACGTTGGGATGTACCTCAGAAGAAGAGAAGGGAATGACTATTACTGGGTACCACTAATGCATCCATCCCTTCATTCATTAATTCATGCATTCATTCATTATTCTTTTTAGTTAACAAAGACCAAAGGCTCTGTACCAGGCAATAGGGATGCAGCGGGAAATAGAAGAGATTGGTTCCCTACCCTCATGGAAGACTGGCAGGGAAATAAATAGTGAAATAATAAATCCCAAGTCTAAGATGTGCACGTACGAGAGAATTGCACATTGTATTGTGAGAGTGTTTAATGGGCAACCTGGCTAAGAATTGAGGCTGGGGGTGGGGTAGGGCTCAGGAAAGGAGATGTGGAGGAAGTGATATTGGAGGTGAGAGTGATTGGGGCAGTCGGGCCAAGGTGGAAGACTAGTGCCCCAGGTAGAGGGAGGAGCATGAATCAGAGCATGAACTCAGGGTGTAGAGGCCCCAAGGTAGCCTCTTGGTGTGCGGGAGGGACCCTGTGAAGTCCAGCGTAGCTGGAGGTAAGTGAGCAGTGCGGGGTCAGGGTCCCTGCCAGCTGGAAGGTTGGCAGATCACAGCCCTTGGTGAATGTCGGGTGCACCACCCGTGTTCACTCTTTGGGCACCATGGGTCTTGGCCTCGTGAACACACTTTGGAACCTGTATCATAGCTGTCTGTGTCCCGGGTTGGGATATGTGACAGGGATGGAGAGAAGGGGATGATGTTGAGAGTGGAGATGGAGCTGGGCTTTGCGGAATAGGGAGCAGAGGAGGAGGTCGGAGACAAAACAAGTAGGTCTGGGTTTAGGATGGGTGGTGGGTGGGAGAGGAGATGTGCATTAGGGCTAGAGATGGGAATGGAGTTGTGTTCGGGGTTTAGGACAGGGAGAATATAGGGGATGGCACGGGGCTGTGGATGGTGCTGGGATGGCACAGGAAACAGAGGTGGGGATGAAATTGGGATTGGGGTTTGGGTGGGGATGGGAAGATGGCTGTGGGTGGAAGGGGATTGAGAATGGGGTAAAAGGCAAGGTTAGGGTGGGGGTGGAGACGTGGCTGTGTTCGAAGATGGAGACTAGGACGCAACCGAGTGATGCAGGCAGAGCCAGGCCTCCAGAACTCTCTTCTTTCCCAGCGGAACAAGCCTCTGCCTGGGAGGAGGACCGCAAGTTTGTCCTGCGGGGCTGGTGTCTTGTCTTCAACATCCTGGCGACCCTGATGCTGTTCAGCATGATGGATGGGCGTATGGCCTACTTGCAGGGCTCCTACACTGGCTACCTGGGCTTCTGGACCAACTGCGGGAAGCACAAGTGCGCCAGCCTGGGCCAAGTCACCGGTCAGTAGGAGCCTGGGCAGGCTTTGGGATGCTCTGGGGGCGGGGTGGTCTCTGGAGATGATCTGGGGAGAGAATCTCTGGGGGAATCTCTTTGGGTGTTCTTGGTTGGGGGGGGGGGATCTTTAGAATTCTTGAGAGGGTCTCTGGAGATTCTCTGAAGGCCTTATGAGGAAGCTTCCTGGAGTTATATGTGGGCTTATGAGGAAACAGGACTGTCATTGCTCATGGGAAAAAGAGCGTTACACTTGGCCAGAACCCAATCTGCCTCATGACTAGATGGCTAGACACCTTCATTCTCTCTCTCACTCTTTTTAAAATAGTGTGTGTTTTTTTTTAAGATAACAAGAGCCTTCCAGCTCCTTCAGAAACATTTTGCCTCCTTGTAGGTCTCCGCGTTTCCAGTGCTTTCGAGCATTGCCCCAGAGGCAGCCCAGACCCTGGAGCCAGAGCTCTGGGTTTGAATCCTGCCTCAGACACTTGGTAGCTGGGTGATCCTGGGCATATTACGTCACCCCTGTGTGCCTCAGTTTCCTCGTTTCTATAATGTCAGTGATAGTAGTACCAATTCATGGGCTGTTTGAGGAATATGTGAGTTAAAACACGTAAAGGAATTAGAACAGTGCCTGGCACATAGTAAGTGCTACCCCCAGATTTCTTCTTATTATTATAAGGATCCGCCACCCCACCAGCCAATGCGCCTACCTTCATTTCAGATCTCAAATAAGTGCTCATAAAACTTCCAGAATATTGTGTGGTATTAATCTTATTTATTTATTTTGAGTATCTCTTTCTCTTATACCTCTCAAACTCAAGCTGGTTTCAAGTTACGGAAAAGTCTGCAGGCATAAATTGTCCCTGCTTCGGGATCCAGGTGTTCAAAAGGTATCTGTCTCTTGCCATCTCTCCTTGAAGGATTCTTTTGTGTTGGGCCCTCAGGCAAGCTGTGCTCATACAGTGGCAATGGGGCTCTCAGCAGCTCCCAGGTCCCATTTTTTTCCTGTAAGCAACGAAGAAGAAAAGAGAATAAGTTTTCTTCTGTGGCCCTCACACAAAGTTCTCAGGATTAGCTCCGATGGGATCAGATTAACTACCCTGGGATTTCTCACTCCTCCCTGAATCATTTGCTGTGGTCAGGAGGACGTCATGCTGTGTCTGGCTGGGTCTGAATCACATGCTTTTCTTAAGAGTCAACGGAGGGGGTCATTTCTGTCAGAATCACAAGGACAGAGGGTGGGCAGAGAGTTCCTCTGAACAATAGCAAGTTGCTCTTGCCAAAAGAATGGGAATGGATGCTGGGTGGGCAAAAGCAACTGTGCACAATTTCCCCCTCTATTTACAATACTTTCTTTGAGCATGACTCCTTTTGGGGGATGTATTCCCAAGAGCAGAATAGCAGTGCTTCAAAAGGGCTGAGGAAATTTTGTAGGGCTTTGATATACACTCCCCATATGGAAGTCAGGATTCTCATGACAAGCAGCAGAAGCCAATTCAAGCTGGTTTAAGCAGAAAATAGATTTACACAGGATATTGCGGAGCTTATAGACTCTCTGTGAGGCCAGGGAACTGGGCTCCAGGGACTGACTGAGTGATGAAGACTGTGCCGAAAGAGTCCTGGGGACTGGCTGACTGGTCACACACACTGTAGCCTGGCGTGTGGACCCCAGTCTCTCCAGGCCTGGACTCCACTGGGGAACCTCTTTCTCTGCTGCCCCAGGACCCCGGAGGAAGTTGCAGCCACTCCGACTAGAATAGAGTTCACGGCTATTTCTCCTGGCTGCTGATTCCAAGTTTAGCGTGGCTCTATTTTATTGGTGGAACCTGGTCACATGCTGAGGTCCTAGCAGTAAGAGGCTGGTTTCCTTGCTGGGAAGTGTGGATACAAACATTGGGAAATTCCCCAAACATAGGACTGGTGTTCAAAGGCACTGGGAAGACAAAAAAGAATGGCGAATATTCATTACATTCCTCATTTGTTCTAAAATGTTAACTCTGTGTGATTTTATTTGATTTTATTTTATTGTATTTTATTTTATTTTTTGGCTGCACTACGCGGCTTTTGGGATCTTAGTTCCCCTACCAGGGATTGAACCCTGGGCCCTTGGCAGTGAAAGCGCAGAGTCCTAACCACTGGACCGCCAGGGAATCCCTCTATGTGATTTAAAAATTTTTCCTTATTTTAAAATTTAAATGACTTTTATTTTATTTGAACAGGTAATATATTTGCGTGGTTCAACATTTTAAAAAATGCAAAAGTCTCCCTCTCATTTTTGTCCCCCATCCCTCCCAGTTCCCCTTCCTGGGGGCAACCGATGTTACGAAGCCATTTTTAAGCTCTTATGTGTTCTGCTAGTCAAAGTCTCTGCATATATGAGAAAATGGCTATGGTTATATACACATAAGACTATATATACATACACACACATATATAGGCATGTATTTATTTTTATTTATATTTCATTTAAAAAACACACATGGCAGTGTTACAGTTCTCGTTTAAAGGTAAATCACCATTTATTGAATGCTAAGAATATACAAAGCTTTGTGGTTGGCATAAAGAAATAACAAATAGGTTGTGAGGGTTTTAATTATTTTTTAGGTGCAGAAATTTAGGATTTTTATGTAGTCTAAATTCTCCACCTTTGCCTCTGTGACTTTACCAACTGCTCCTCAGCTTTGGGGAGTTCTTCTCCTTCTAGATTTTTGGTGAACATTCAATTATGGTTTTATGTGTGTGTGTGTGTGTGTGTGTGTGTGTGTGTGTGTTTTAGGGTTTGACTGTGATTTTGGTGGGTGGTATTCAGGCAGTACTGAATCCTGTGCTCCTTGCCAGGAGCCTACAGAAGGGACCTGAATCAGTCATAAGTCTTTGGATCACAGGTGGTAGAAACTCTAACTTGAACTAGCTTGAGTGAAGGAATTTACAGGTTCACCTAAGTGAAAAAGTATGGGGGTAGAAATACTTTCAGATATGGCTGCATTCAGCGGTCCAAGCAAGGGATTGCATCAGACATTACTGTCTGTCTGTTTCTTGGTTACTTACTTGAGTGGGCTTCATTCTCAAGGCTCCATGTAGTGGCAAGGTAGGATCCAGTTAGGAAAAAAAAATCATTCTAGGTGCTTCAGAGGGAAGTAAATATAGGGAATTGGTTTCATGGGTAATAGAAGAGCTGAGAAGCCGAGTAGGAATGGTGAGGCAAATCAGGGATTAGCAACTCAGGAAGCTGCTAGGCCCCTACGCCAGAAGGACAAAGGGAAGAAGTAGTATTACTGGAGTCTGGAAGTCGGAGCCATCTGGAAGGCACAGACTCATGCTGGGATTTGCTTAGAGGTGGCTACAGTCACAGAAGAAATGCATCGATGGCTGAAGACACCAACTGAGGCAGAGAGAGAGGAGAATAAAGACCCTGGCTTGTCCCCTCTCGCTAGAGCCAGTCTTCTGCCAGTGCCTCCCATGAGCCAAACAGAGATAAGTCAGTGAGCAAGGGAGGCTGGGAAATGTAGTCCTTGTAATGCAGAACAGAGAAGGGCGGGGAATGAACCTGAAAGCAGACACACAGAAGAATGACTGGCAGAACTGCTAACAACTCAGACCTCAGGTCCGGCAGGAAAAAAAAGTGCAGAAATTTCCTGCAAAAGTCCTGTGTGACTGGGTCACAAGGTACCCCCAAACCAAGCATGGTGGCTAGAGCAATGCAACGTACTGACTGGCTTATAACTGGGACTCCAAGTGAGGAACGGCAGGAAGGCGAAATGCATGGTGCGGAGGTAAGCTGCAAATGCCCATCCCTTCTGACCAAACTACAGAGTGGGCTTGTCTCTGGGAAGACAAGAGCCAGGGACTTGAGTGTCATCTCAACTCTCTTTCTCTCCTTCTCTTGCCTGCTTTTTCTTCTTAGTTTTACTCTCTCAGTTCTCCTGTCACCTAGGAGGCTGGGTCCAAGGCTCAGGCAGCTCCAAGCTCATAATCCTCTTGATTAGAGAAGAAAGAGCTGGTCCCTGACAGCTTCAGTTAGAAAAAGTCCCTGGGCAGAGCTTGATTGGTTGGCTTTGGTCATGTGCCCATGTTTGAGCCAATCACCACTGTCTGGGTCATGGGGCACTGTGATTGGCTCAGCCAGAGTCACATGACTACCTCTGTGGCCCCAGAGGGCAGGGTATGTCATGAAAAACTCTCAACCAGGATTATGTGATTGATCCTGAGAGCACTATTTCTATTTTGTAATATGTTCAGTTTGCCAGAAACAAAGCAAATGGAGTTTTAGCTCATTTGGCTGAAATAGTCTTGCACTGTTCAAAAGGAGGCAAAGTAGGAAAGGGCTAAAAGGGAGAGATGTAATTCTCAGAAGGAGCTGAAACTCCTGTCATACTGAAATGCAAATTGGATAAATATCAATTTTAAACTGAGTGTGATTACGTCTTTTAGGTACTTTGGTTTTAGAGTATTTGGAAATTTTCTTGTGTGTACATCTGTGTGTGTGCTCTGGGGGATGTCAGGAGGGTGATTTGGAGACTGTCTGTGAGGGGCTCTAGGGTGTGAATGGGGGTGACATTGGGATACCTGGGGAGGTCTGGGGGTGTGAGTGGGGTCATTAGGGAAACTTGGGGTAAGAGTGGGAGAGAAGTAGCGTGACTTTAGAGGTGATTAAAGTGACTAAGGGTGCTATTGGGAGTGCCTGGGATTGGTATGGAAGGTATTAATGTGATTTGCTGTGGGGCATCTTTTGGGAGTATGAATAACTTTAGGGGTGACTGTGGGGATGACTCTAGAAATAATAGAGATGATTCTGTGGGGTGAACTTGAGGATGTGAGTGGGGGTGACTCAGGGGTCATCTGTGGGGTGACCTTGGAGGTATGTGTGGAGTTGATTATGAGAGTGTCTAGGATTGACTTTGGGGTAAGAGAGGGTGATTTGGGACAACTTTGAGGGTGCAAGTGGGGATGACTTTTTTAAAAATTGAGATATAGTTGACTTATAGTATTATATAAGTTTCAGGTGTACAACATAGTGATTCACAATTTTTAAAGAAGGTGGGTTTTTAAAGACTTTGGGTTAACTTTATGGGTACGTGGGGCTGACCTTGTGAGAGTAGGAGTCATTTTGGGATTTCAAGGAGGTGACTTTGGCGAGGGCAGTGGGGGTGATTTTGAGGATGTCTGTAGCTAAAATTTGGGGGTGTCTGTTGGGGATGTTGCTCAGGGCTGTCAGTGGGGATGAGCTGGGAGGGTGACCTTGGAGAGTATCCGGGGGTGACTCTGGGGCATTTCCCCCTTCCCTTCCAGTTCTCATCCACATGAGCATGGGCTTCATGATCGTGGCCCTGATCCTGTGTCTACTCCTCCTCCTGGCCATGGGCTTCTCCTTCCGGCCAGTATTCCGCCGCCTTAACAAGGCTGACCTCATCTTCAGTTCCCTCAGCTTTTGCATCGGTGAGTGTTTCCCTGGGGGAAGGGGTGCCCTCCCCACCTCAGCATCTCTCCCCGGGGCTCTCTTTCTGGCTTTGGGGAGGTGTGTCTCAGTTTCTGTCCTGCTGGGTCTCTGTCTTTGAATGCCTCTTGGGCTCTCTGCCCCACCCTCCCTGTGTGTTTCTCAGTTCTATATCCTTCTCAGTCGGGGTGAGTGTGCTGGGCCTCTCACTCTCTTCCTGTTTCCCCCTCTTTCTTTCCGCCCCCTCCTGGTATCTTCTGTCTTGTGTGTGTGTTTGCGCGCGCGCCCTTGTCATGGAGGGTGGGAGAGGATGTCTCTCTTTTCTCTTTCTGGGCGCCTCGGGGTCCCTCTCCAGCCTCGTGTCCATCTCTGGCCCCACCCCAGTGCAGGGCTCCTGGTTGTCCTCAGCCTGACGCTCTTTGTAGCCAACTGCGAGACGCTCCAACCGAGGCCACAGGTATCCTACCTGGTGACCACCTACCTGTGCTGGGGCGCCGGCGCCTTGACGCTGTGGGCCGGTGAGGGCGGGGCCTCGGGAGGAAGGGGCGGGGTCTCGGCAGGGGGTGGCACCCGGGGAGAATACCAGGCAGGGCTTCTGGCCAGATTGGGGCGGACCCCCGGGGAGGTCAGCCTCGAGGGAGAGGGCGGGGCCTAGGGCGGGGTTCGGAGTCCAGCAGCCCATCTGGCCCCCACCCCCAGGAACCCTGAGCTACTTAAACTACGTGGGCATGTGGGGCAAAAGGGGGCCCTCCACGGAGCTGCGGGTGAGCCGCCGCCGGTGCGTCTCGCAGCAGAGCACCCTGAAGTCCGAGTCCGAACAGCAGCAGTCAGACCCGGACTCCAAGAGCACCGAGGAAGAGCCCACGTCACTTCCCCCCCAAGAACCCCCGTCTAAGCCTCTCTAAGCAATTGCACCCGAGCTTCTCAGGACACTGACGCCTAACCACCGCCAGGTGCCGGGCCCACCCATTTCATCTTGGCCACGCGCCCGAGATTAGACTTCCCTGGAGGTCCCACCCCCTAAGAACCCTCCGAGAACAGGTGGCAAAGCCCCACCCCTCGAGCCAGGGCCCTCCCTTTGCGGCTCTGTTCCCGCCCAGAGTCCTCCCCCTGCCCCCACCCCGGAAGTCCAACACCGCCCCCTCCAGTTCCGCACTCCGCCCGTGCTGTGTGGCCTGTTGGTGTGGCCCCGCCCCCGAGCTTAGCTAGGCCCCGCCCCCAGGCGTCCAGCCCTCGCTGGCCGTGGCCCGAAGCCGCACTTCATCATAGGAGTTCCTACCCCTCCGAGGGCCAGCACCGCCCCAGGATGTCCAGTCTTGCCCGGGGCCGACACGACACTGCCCAGCATTTGATTTAGCCCCGCTCCCCGGCGGAACAGACCCCGCCCCAGGGAGGCGTGGCTTGCAATTATACCCCCCGCCCCTCCCTGGCTTCCGTGCCACAATAAAACGTGGGCCCTATCTCTCTGAGTCCGAGCCTCCGTTTCGTGCTCTCCCCCAGGGCAGAGTGGGGCTCAGAGTTCTTGCCTTGTCCTTTGGGGTCTGAGCCTTTCTCTGCCTCTTTGTCCACACCTGCCTCTGACCCTTCCTTTCCCCCCTGATCATAACTGCACATCTCCCGCCGAGAGAGACCGGGAGGGCTGGGGAGGCTCTAGTCCGGGCCGGATGGGTCCCGAGTTCCCAGGTGTCTAGCGTCTGGAAGGGCAAATGACACCAGGAGTTGATGCATATTCGATTTTACTGGGGGTAAGGGACAGGGCGGGGGCATTCAGGGGTTGTCAGCCATGGTCTTCTTGATCCAATCCACATATAAAATCACTTTGGTGTAGACGGAGGGCTTATTGGGGGCACCACACGGGATGTGGCCCCATGACGTGATTCCCTGAAACATACCCTCGCAGATCAGCGGGCCCCCTGAGTCACCCTACAGCACAAGGGGGAGGGGGAGAGTGTGAGAGAGGTTAGCTGGGCCTGGGGGGCTCCAGCACTTGGACCTGGGTGCACAGATCCAGACAGCGACTCCCCATCTCTGGGGAAAGAGACAATTGTCTCCAGAGTCCCCTCCCAGAAGAACATCAGCGGGGACTCCAACAGAGGGGACAGTGGCTTGAGTCCTGCCAATGGGGATGGGACCTCAGGGTCCAGTTTCTTCCCCGGGGTTGGGGGGGGAGGGAGGATCCAGGAGGAGGATGGTCCCTGCAGACAGATCAGTGGGGAGGAGGAGCGGGACCCATCTATAGGACACTCCCGCCCTCAGGGCTCGTCTCAGATGTCACCTCTCCGGAGAAGCTTTCTCTGACCGGAGAGTAAGCATGTGTTAGAGGAACAGGCGAATTATGATGTACAGGAGGGAGATACCCAGGATACCGGGATGGGGATACAGGAAGGAAAGGGGGCAGAGGGCTACAACTGCGAAGTTATGGAGACAGGTGCCTGCTTAGCTCTGAACCCCTGTCCAGAACCTGAGTCCCCTCCCCCAGCACTGCAAGGCTCGGGGGACAGACTGGCTCACCACGCAGGTGTCCTTGCCGCCCTCCAGGTGTCCAGCACACAGCATGAACTCTGTCACCTTCTGGGGGTGGGCACTGGCACACATCTCATTGGGCAGGACAGTAAGGTCCACACACTGGAGGTCATCTGGGTAAGTGACTACGGGCCAGG